>NC_023753.2:9643582-10290180 GCF_000499845.2 Phaseolus vulgaris
TTTATATAATTTTATAAATGTGTGTATATAAATAAAAGAGTTGTTTTAGAAATGTGACGATTTCCACGAGGCAGATCTCTTTTTGAGTGGTTGGAAACAGCTGTTATTCTTACTTTCTTTATTTGTTCATACAAACTGTCATTAGCCACTTTTCTATTTTTATATTATAGTTAGTTGAACGGGTAACTTATCAATCAAATTTAAATAAAAACTAAATACATGTGGAACATTAGATGATATTAACGTAAAATATTCAATGAAAAAAGATACCAATATAATAATAATACATTTTAAGTAATCTTTTATATGATTGACTATATATGTATTGGTATTTAAATTAGTGTTTAGTATAAAAATTTCAACCTCATAAATTTAAAAAGGAATCATTAGAATATTTATTTATGAAGTTATTCAAAATGATTTTATACATCTTTTAAGAAACATTAATCTTATAGAACTTGAAAACAAATAATTAATTAAAATAAAATTAATGTTAATTATTTAAAGTTATCTTTCATTTAGATTTATAACATATAATAGGATTTTCCATTTTAATGTAGACATTTTATATTCTTTGTTTTACCTTAACTGTATTTAAAATTATAGAAAGTTTACACATTTCATATAAAGTGATTTTCATAGTATGTATTTTATATTTTTATTTTATCTTCAATTATATTTCAAAATTAAAGAAATTGAAACAATTTATTTAAATACTAAAAGTATCTACACACATTTCAATCAAGTAATCACCCATTATTTTCTTTTACGTAATTAATGTTATTAATTTTTTTTGTTAAAATATAAATAAGCATAGAGTGTCATTTTCCTATTTGCAATAAATAATAGAATTGTCGATTTTAATGTACATATTCTATTTTATTATAGATTATATTTTAAACTTATAAAAATAAATATAGATTACTTATACGCTAAAAATAACTGGACATTACAAATAGTTTTTTATTAGTTTTGTGAAAGTACTATTATTTTTTTATTTTAATAAATAATATAAAAGCAGGTCGCATTAATAATATATAAAAAAATATTTAAATTATTGTCGAGTATTAACCTATATAACATAGACACTAATACGGATATGGATGTGGATACGGATATGCAGGACACAAATTTATATATTATATAATTATGAATTATATAAATTGACAATAAAAATTTATGTGTATAAGTATGTTTCAATTTTTTTAGCAGAAATATGTTTTTCATAGCTGGTTCAAAAATATTTGTTCTTTATTTTTATAATTATACTAAAAAATTTATACAATATTGCGAACTTTATTGGTGTTCTCTGTCCAACACGAACACGATATTTAAGAGGAGTGTCTGTGTAACAACGTGCCTTTTTTTTTAAACCAACAGAAACATTCTTCCCACCGTACCATTTTTCTTCTTTCTCTCTTTCTCTTCATATTCTCTTCTCTCCCTCTCTCCTAATTTTCTCTCCCAAACTTCATCTATTTTAGAATTTGATCATACCACGCTGTAGCTGAGAAGTTAGGAAACATTTCTGCCCTATCAGATTTTTAAACAGAGTAAGTTCATTTTTACTCTAAATATCCTTTGTTCTGTGTTTTTTCTTAGGATTTAATCATCAATCTTGGTGGGGTCAGTTGAGAAGTTTAATCCTCTCAACTTATTCTATTATACACTGAATTTTTGTTCTGTTTGGATAATTTGCATTAGGCCCGTAAATCTTGAAGCTTTTCCAAACGGTGGGGAATAAAATTCTACAAGTTGCTTGGAAAGCAAACAATTGAGATAAGGGAAGCTAAATTTAATTTTTAAAGCACCCTAGGATAGAAGATCTGAATGCAGAAGGGACGTGGTCCCAATATTCAATTTTTTCTTGCAGTGATGTTGTGTGTTATATATATTGGGTTGTTTGTTTATATATTATTTAAATTTGTGGAAATATTAGGTTTTGATGATTTAGTATTAAAGTGTTATTTTTTTATGTCAAATAGACTTTTGAATATTGTGGATAACTTTTTGAAATGATATTGTATGACGGAATGGTATGGAATTGAATTCATACATTTGGGATAATGTATGGACTGATGTTTGCTGTGTATTAAGTATTGATGCCTATGTGGTAACAGAGTATTGATCTAAGTCACATAGACTAATATATCAGGTGATGAGAAGCTGATGGGGGAGTTCATGCACACCGTAACATATGAGATGCACAGCTTGGATTGTATTGAACTTACCCTGATCCTTTCGGTTGGATTCGCTGGTAATCTTTGGATCAGGTGTTAGTCTCTGGTAGGACTTACTTAATACGGGTCTTCCGGAAGACGTTGTTTGTTGAATATTCTGGATGTGTAGATCCATGTGAGATCTATGTGATTGTTTATTGTTGAGATTTGAAGAAATTTGAATAATTTGATAAATTGATCATGTAATTTGGTTTTCTCTTTTGATTTAATTGTGTATATTATAAAATTCTATTTTCACTAGCTTACCCTTGCTTTTCTTGCTGTGTTTGAACTGCGATGACTGTACTATGTACACGAGCATATGACCATACAGGTGCAGGAGAGCTTTAGAGGTTTAAGAGTCCTATTTTGAGTTGTGGATATGTAAATATTTGTATTTTTATAAATCCTAATAATGTATTAGGAATGTTTTGAAAAACTCCAAATTTGTATAGAGACTGGTAGAACTTTTATTGTAATAGTTATACGTAAATTATGAGGTTACAGTCTAAACTTTATTGGTGTTAAATATATAACTAAACTAAATTATAGGGGAGATCTTTTCATTTATAATGCTGATATATGACTCAAACAATATTATTTTCGTGAAAATATAAGTAGTCTTTTCCATAATTTAATCATAAATATTTAATTTATTATATTACAATAGAAGTAATTTAAAATTACAACTTAAAAAATATATTTATAAAATATTTTTTAATTTCTATAATTTTTTCTGCTAGCACTGATAAAAAAAACATGATATGAAGTTATTGAATAATAGGGTTAAAATATTTTTTTTAGTAAATATATTTAGTAATTAGATTTAATTTAGTTTTTAGAATAACCATTTCAATCCCATAATTTAAATATTATTCAAATGAATATTTATTTGTGAAGTTATTTAAAGTTATTTTTTCACAATATTTAAAATATAATTGATTTTACATAATTTTTAAAAAAATGTCCAATTCACCACAACACAATTAGTTTTAATTATACAAACTTATTATTCATCTTATATAATGTATTAAGAATTTAAAAATATTTTTTAATATTGTCATTTTGAAGTTTTAACAAAATAGGTATAAATTGTTAGAAATTCATCTTTAATTAATATATCTCTCTTGAATACTATGAAATTTAATATAAAAAATTGAAGATAGTATTTTCAAGGTATATTGGAAATTGTGACAAATATTAATTATTCATTATCTCTATTAAAAAACTTTTTCTCTCATTCTCTATATAAAAGAAACTTGTGAGGAGGAGAAAAACAAACAAGTGAAAAAAAAATAACATATAAATGAGAGAATAAATATCTATCCTAAAGTGAGATTAAATTTTTTAATAAGAGATTAAAAAAAATTTGTATTCTATCATTATGATTATGGATATTTCATCATTATTAGATAAAATCATATATTTTCCTCATAAGTTTCATATGCTGAAAAGTTTAGCTAATCAATTTGTAAACGACTAAGAAAGATTATTTTTCTTCTTGAAGGCATTTTGAGGAAAATTTTGGATATTATGTTATAACTGAATAATGAAAGTTTCAACAAAATTTGTGAAAGTTTCAACAGAATTTGAGTTTAGTTAAAGATAATTATTTTTTACAGCAATAAACAGAGTTACTTTATATTTATTACAATATAAAGTAACAACATTCAAATCCTTACCTCACCAATAAAAAAGTGTCAAAATTTGTGCCAGAATAAATGTTTAAATTTAGAGTCCTAAGATGTGGTGAAAAATAATTGCTTTAAAAAAAAATAATACTAGTAGAACAAGGTGCAAACTAATAGAATTTAACAAGAAAAATTAGTGTTTTTATCCTTTTTGAAATAACAAATGAATTAAAGAAATGTTTTAAAACTGATGCATTTTAAAATTGAAAAAAAAAATTATACATTCTAAAATTGATGAGCAAGTCGTTTTATTATATTATTAACAATAGGAAGAGATACTATTCTTTTAACTACCTTTTGTCTCATTTATTATACTATTTTATCTAATTAAAATAATTTTTTATCCAATAAAATTTACAATCTCTCAGTCTAAAAATATATTCTCATTCCTTAATCCAAGAATAACTATATAATCTTCCATTTTTATATTTACAACATTATTTATTTTTTATATATTTAAAAACATTAATAGAAATATGGACACGTGTGCGCAAATAAAATATGTTTCCGCTAATTATTTATATAAGAAATAACTTCTAAAATCGGAAACAAACACCATAAAAAGTGTATTAGTAAAACCCACAATTCCATATTTAAATGAAAAACCTGTCAAAATATAATTGAAAAAAATAGAATGATTGTGACATATGAACAGAGTTAAACTACTTTTCTATGTGCTTATGCGTCCAACCAAACAAATAAATTGAAATAGGAAAAAAAATGTAAAGTGAAGAGAATATATAATTAAATATTATTTTTTGATGAAATCACATAAGTGTGTCCAACCAAAACCACAATACCAAGTCCAACCTTAACCAACCCTTAATCATGGTTAGAGAATTCACCAAACCAAACCAAATTTATTAACCAGTCAATGCATTGAATGATAAGTTCAAGTTTCTATACAAGAAATATTTTTTCAAAAAAATACAATGGATAGTGAATCATATAAATTATGATATAGAGTTATTTTTAATTTATTGATGTTTTTTTTAAAGATATTAAAATTTAATTTAGAGATAGAAATAAGATATTGTGTATTAAAAATAACAGGTGTTTAAGAAGATGAGAGATTGAAACAGTTGAGAGATTTTTTAATTAGTTGCACGAGTAATGCCTAAAATACAAATTATATAAAAAAAAAATTCAACAATGAAAGAAGAAAAATATTAAATATTAAAATATACCAGGGAAGGTTAAAATCCCACTCTTGAATTAGTAATAATATCATAATTTAAATCTGAATCATATTTTATTCTGGAAGATATTCTCTCAACCTTATTTTATTTTTCTCTTTTTGAAATATTTTTCTTAAGAAATAAATTAATGGTAAGCAGTTAATAGGATGATGATAATTTATATAAGACTAGTTGATGATAAAGATATTTGGTATCATAAATTATTTATTATTTATTAATATATATTACCTACAACAAGTAAATTATGCTCAATATGATTTAATCTATATATGCAAAATTTCCCTTACCAGCACTATGAATGATAAAAAGATAGGTTGTTGAATAAATAAATATATTAAAATCTGAAATATTAAAATATATTTTCCACCTAATTAAAAATTTAAAAGCAAAGGAAAAAACGATGTATGCATGCATAAAAATTCAACTTTGGTAGTTTCTATTGTGATGGCGTGTGGACACCACAGCCATAATTGACTCAATTTATTTAATGCATACTCTCTTCTCTTAATCTTATTGTTATTATTCTGCAGACATCAAATTGCAATAATAATTTTTGGAAGAGGAGAAGAAGAGAGAGAAACAAAACTAGTTCTTCTTTTATTTTTCCTTGTGCACTATTGGGCATTAACATTTTCAATCTCTTTCACCTAACTCCTTCTTTCCATTCTTTTCTTCCTTTCTCCATTCTGAATTGGCGTGTGTCTCTTGCAATCCCCCAAAGGTATTATTCCCATAATTGATGCTTTAGGTTTTTTCTCCTTTTTTTATCTTTAATTTTTATTTTATTTTATTTTGTGTTGCTGCTGCTGCTGCTCATTCTTTCTGAGTTTCTGGGGTGAGGAAATTTGGATCAAAATTTTCATCTTTGATTTGGGGGATTCGGACCCTACTTTTTTTCCCCTCTTTATATTGTTTTTTTGTTGTTGTGAGGTACGATTGTCGGAAAGTTTCGATTTTTCATCTTTTTTCTGAATAATCAGGCGACTTTTTCTATGGGTTTGAGTTATCATGCTCGGGTTTTTGTTTGTTTGAGCAATTTTTTAAGATGGATTGTGGTGAGGAGGTTGAATCATAGAACTTCATTGGATTTGCCTTGAGTTGACTTTTGGGGATGCTAAAGATGTCGGATAAATCTGATGCACTGGGGTTGTGAATCAATGCAAGCTGGGGAGTGGGAATCCTCAACTTGCTTAAATATGTAGTAGTTGATATTTAATGTAGATTTTCTCTTTACCTGGACTGCAAAAATCATGAGAAGAAGATTGAAATCATTTGTTGTTTCTCCATGGTATCATAAGGATTTAGTGTTGTGTTAGGTTTTCAATCCTGATGTTAACTTTGAGGGTGTGTGGACATATCATTGGTTTCCTTTGGTGGATATTTCAGAAGTTTAGTGTGATTTTGAAGGTTTTAACCTTTTTTGTAGTCTCCAGGGTTCATTTAATTTTGTGTTTCAGAATTCTTAGGATCGAACTCACTGAATCCTCCCATTTTGTGACTCTTAGTCATTAATACACAAAGTATTCTTATGTATGTCTTCTCTCATTTTGCAGGTATTTAGATTTGAAGCAGGAGAATGGACTTCTTTTCTAGAGACATAAATGAGGACTCTATGCTTAGATGTCCATTCTTGAGGAACATCAATGAGCCTACTAACTTCTCATTCTCTACACCTTTGGCTTTACCAATGCCTGTAAGTTTTCCTCCATAGTTGACATAATTCTCATATTGTCTTTTACTTTATCCTGCATGTATGGGTTTTGCTGTCCTATACCATGTTTTATTGAGAATGATGCCTATTATATTACTTCTTAGATCCATTGAGCAGATCTGACCTTGTTTACTGGGAATGCTTAAGATTCCTGTCATAACTTGCTCTTCTTAGATCTATCTGCTGAATCAGGCCAAAAGATTTGGGTTTGAACAAAAGTTTATGTTTCTTTGCCGGGTGTCTGTTCCTTATAAATTAAAATATTATAATGCAATATTGAATGCTAGGTCTTGATCTTTCAAGCACACCATTTACCTATTCTGTTGTTATTGTTAGAAACCTTCACACTTACAAAATTCCCACCTCTTACTCAGGTTCGTGGAGCTAAAGGTCCAATTTTTGAAGATGGCCCCAATTTTGATTTGGCATTTAGGCTTTTCCACGGGAGTGATGGTGTAGTACCTTTATCGGACAGATCTTTTCGTCATTCAGAGAAGAAAGTACAGTCAGAGCCTCCCAAATCCCAATTCAATCCTTTAGCTGCTAAGGCAGCAACTATTAGTTTGTCATCATTTGGATTTGGTGGGCCTTTCAGTTTTGATTCATTTTCTGAGAAGTGGAACAACCAGAAAAGAAAATCCAAATCTTCAAAGGTATACATTACATTCAATCAGCTGTCATATTTACTAGAAAGACAATTTCCTTAAAGAATTTTTAGTCAGGGTTTTGCAGTCATGAATCACAAGTTTTGGCTCCTAACTTCATATTTTCATTTTCCATTTCCTGAAACGGGATGGGGAGGGTTACAAAATCCTGTGGTTGAAGAGAATAACCGTGATATTTGTTTTGAAATATTTAAAAATAGTACAAATTTGAGTCACAAATTAGATTACTTTTTCAATGTCTCTGATGTGCATTTTAACTGATTTCAGGATGGTTCAAAGCATGAGGCAGGCAACGATTGGTTGCAAAATGGGAACTGCCCAATTGCAAAGTCATATCGTGCAGTTAGTAACGTCCTTCCACTTGTTGCAAAGGTTATTCAGCCTCCTCCAGGCATGAAATACAAGTGCCCACCAGCCGTAGTTGCAGCCCGGGCAGCCATAGCACGCACCGCATTTGCTAAGAACCTCCGCCCTCAGTCCCTGCCTACAAAGGTTCTTGTGATTGGAATGCTGGGCATGGCGGCTAATGTTCCCTTGGGTATATGGAGAGAACATACTAAGAAATTTTCACCAGCATGGTTTACTGCAGTCCATGCAGCTGTTCCATTCATAGCACTGCTGAGGAAGTCTGTCTTGATGCCTAAATCAGCTATGGCATTTACTATTGCAGCATCAGTGTTAGGCCAAGTAATTGGTTCAAGGGCAGAGAGATACAGGCTCAAGGCAGTTGCTGCTGGAAAGGTGTCTATAACAGAAACCTCTGGTGTTGGTCCACTCCATCTACCAGTTTCCAAAACAAAAGACAAGCACTGCGGTGATGCTGTGGACTGGAATGCACTTTCTCTGCAGCTGGCACCAACTTCATCAACGGATGTATTCGGCTGATGATTTATTTGTTGTGTGTGTAATCTGTCTCTCTTCTCAGTGTGTGTAATTTCTTACAACTTATTTGGTGCTCCCATATCACTCTGAATGCCTCAGTTGGCAATAATAAAAGTATTGATGTTTTCTCATCTGGATTTTCCTCAACTAAGCTCAAACATAAAGACAATAAAATCTGTTATAAAGTATTCATGTTTGGTGTATGAACGAGTTTCTGTGTAACGAGTATAATAACACAATTCTTCTCCTTTACTTGGTCTGTGAACATGGAACTTTGCAATGTTTGTCTCTTTAATGATATTTAGTGAACCCGATATGCATGTTCGGTGTACACTGTCAGAATTATTTGTTAAATATGTATGTATTTACATTTGCAGAGTTTGAAATGAATTTTCAAAATCAACTTCATATTTTTATTGTTGCACGAAATTATATTTTCATTCTCTCAGAACTAGTATTTATTTTCCAGAGATTTTTGCATCTCTTAAATGATATTACTCTAGTAGAATATTTGCGGACTTAAGCATTTTCAATATCTCTTGTATATAGTTTGTATCAAACGTTCATACAAACCCACAATAATTTGGGTTAATAGTTAATTCGGATAGGTTATTATTCTTAAGTTCGACTCAACACCTCCATCGTGATAGAGTTACCGTACATGAAAAATTAATTATTTTTTTAAATCATAATTTAAACTTAAATTAAGTACTTTTTTTTTAAAAAAATCACTAATTTAAGAGGTAGATAGATTTTGTTTCTTAAAAAACAAAAAGGGTACTTATTTTTAACATTAACAGACTAAACAAACACACACAAAAAAAATCTCCGTATATTATTAAAACACTTAAAATAAAATACAGGGTCCCAGGACAGACATTTATAGGCATTTCAACCACAAGTTTAATAGTTTTTTCATTTCACCAAAAATAATTGTTTTTTCAAACTGAATTTGTTAGCAACACATAAAAATTTTAATGATCCAAAAAATTAGATTAATAAAAAAATTCATGCATATTTTAAGTATGAAATCATTATGCAATCGTGTATAATTAATCCATTTTTTTGTTATCTAATATCTTTAAGTAGTCGTTAATGAATTAAAATATACTCTTTTATTTAAAATTGTAATATTTAATATAACTAATACATTTTATTGTATTTTCCCCCCTAATAATCGATAGGGCAAAGGCTAAACAACCGAATTAATGAGTCATTGTGGAAAATATAAAAAAGTTATGAGTAATTTCTTTTTGGTTCTCCCAAGAGAGGAGAGATGTTTCTCAAAATTCGTGTTTCTTAATAACATCTATATTTACTAATGTACTAAAACAATGAAACAATGTTTTCCTCTCTCTCTCTCTCAAAGTCTCACTTTTCTAACAATTTTTTGTCCTACCTATTATCTTCTTCTTTTATATTTATGAGATTTATGTTCTCCTCACATTCAATTATATTTTCTCAGCTACCGAAATAAAAGAAATAAAGAGACATTTCAATTTTGTCTTTTCTCTCTCTTTTTAATTGTATTTTCATGTGAGGACAATTTTGATAATTGATCCTGCCTGTTGACCAGAACGTTGGAACTTACCTCGTCAAACTTGGATCGACGTGTGCACCGTTTCTACCTCCGTCCTTCGTCGCGATCCACCTCAAGAACCTGCAAAAGAACAGAGCGGCACCGCTGCGGCCGATCGCACTCCAACGCCCAAGTCAGTGACCGAACCACCAAATACTAAGAGCAAGAACACTCAAGAACTCTCAAGGAACCGTGCAATGTTCTCTCTCACAGTATGCTCAAGAACTCGCAAGCGTAAAATGTATAATCTGAACGTGCGTACCTCAGAAGTTCGTTGAGAACTCTTATATACCTGGTCACTTTCTCTCTCCTGGCAGTTACAGACCTGGACACGTGGTTCGCATCCAGTCGTACATGTGCCATCATCTGGAGCCTCCTTGACTTGGGCGCTGCTTCTGACTCTCTTTTTGGCTAAGTTACTTATGCATGGTACTGCCCAGTGCATAGCCAACTTGGGAGCGCGATCTCTACTAGAACTGGCGAGTTAGGGTGCCTCCGTACACCTTCCCTGTGGTCTCGCCGGCCGCCTTCATAATCTACACCACCTTCATCTTCGGCGATGTGCTTGCTTTGGCGATCTCCAATCACTTGGTCGCCTGAATTTACATCTGGCGACTTCATCTTCAACTGGGCAGATCGTCGGTCCTGGTATGCTGGAGATCGGAGCACGCCAACTTAATAACTGGCGACTACACGAACCCCCCGACTTCCTTCCCTTCTGCAAATCTGGCGCCTTGTCGACACGCCTACACTGTACCTTGATGCCACGTCATCACTTCCGACTACCAGGGTGGTACACAAGCCCCCCAGTCTTAAGCGAAGACTTGTCCAGCGAAAAGACTGAAAGAGTCACGTCAACACCGATCTACGTGGCACTGACGCTGAATTCCAAGCGGTTGTACTCTCTGTTTCTCTGACGCTCCACCAAACCCCTCACCCATCGCTCGACACGTGGCTTCATCAACGGTTACCTTCAGTTAACGTTTGCGCTTCCCAAACCCATTTCGAAAAACCCTTAAACCCATTTTCGCTCCACTGTTCCATCACTTTTCTTCGTATTCTCAAACGCTCCAACTTTCTTCTGCAAAAAAGCTCTCAGCGTTCTTCAACATCCCGAATCACCAACATTCTTCATCGCCTTCCTGATCATAAAAAGGTACTTCCTTTCCTTCTTCTGCTGGTTTTTCCTGCATTTTAACCGATTCGCATCATCCTGTAACTGTCTGGTGCATACGTTGTGGGTTGTCTTTTCCATTTCTCCTTTCTCGTAACTTAGGGCTTCGTAAATCGTTGCAACGAACCTACGTTCGTTCGTTTTTCACCCTTCTCCCATGATCGAGTCAACCTCTGCGAACCCTGATCATTTTTCCTTTTCTTCTTCCTTTGCAGCTTCAACAATGACTCGCTCAAAGATCACCCAAAATCCTCCTCTTTCATCACGAAACCCCTCCTCACAAGCACACGACCCACCGCGAGCACGCGGCGCTTCGTCTTCTCAGGCTGAGAGGCCTGCACCTTCCCGCCCCAACCTGGCCCAGGCTACTCCGCCTGTCACCGGAGGAGCCTCCGTCCCCCCACCAGACTTCAGAAAACTATATCCCTGGGCCAACTCGACCCTGTTGGGGGAAACATCTTCTGTGAACACTGCTGGGGCAGTTCTGCGATTGACGAAGGGGGATGAGCCTCACCAATCATTCCACAAGGAGCACGATGAGAAGATGACAGTGCTACCTTGCCCCCCTGGCCTGCCAGTTTGTGCTGACGACAAGGCAAACAACGGTGGACCTTTCTGTTTCGTCTACACAACCTTGTTCAAGAAGGTGAAACTCAGGTTTCCCTTCACTCGCTTTGAGAGGGAGCTTCTCACCGAGCTCAACATCGCCGCCGCCCAGCTTCATCCCAACAGTTGGGCGTTTGTGCGGGCATTCCAAGTCATGTGCGACCACCCGGGGTTGCCAGCATCTGTGGATGTCTTCTTGTTTCTATTTGAAGCCAAGCACCCAGGAGACCGCCTGTGGGTAAGCTTGAATGGGATTGCTGGGAGGTCAATCCTCTCCATCTTCCAGCAATCCTATAAAGACTGGAAGGGCAAGTTTGTCCAGATACGCCCCAACGACAAGGACGCTTCCTTGCTCGACAGTTTCCCCTTGTACTGGGTAAACAAGGGGAACAAAGAGTCCAAAAGCAGCTTCAGGAGACCCAGAAGCCCTGATAGCATGGGCGCTTCGGACAGAGATCTCTGTTTTTTCTGGAAGAGTGTGGCGGACGCCAACATCACCTTCCTCACCACCACGCTTATCTGCTTCGAGTTCTTCGAGGACCAACTCGAAGTTCGAATAGGTTAGAACGTTTTAAGTTCTTGTTCTAATACCACTTCTGTTAGCTGTTTCTGGGCGTCTTGTGCGTTGCGCACAAGACTTTGGTTTTATTTTTCTGCACCATTTATCTGCTTTGCTGCATACTGCCTTATGCATTTATTTTCTCTCTGAACTAATCCATGCATTTTTGCTCTATGCAGATAATATGTTGGGCCAGGGCAAGCTCGCTGAACTGAGGGCGCTCGCCCGAACCCACGGGTTGGCATCGAGTTCACAAACCGTGCCAAACTCGGTGGTGGAGATCGCCACCCAAGGGCCCCTTGCCTCCCGATGTCCAACCCGCCACTCAACGCAAGAAGCTTGTCCTCAGAAAACCCAAGAGGAAAGCTCCCCAAGTAGTCCACGAGGAGGAGGAGGAAGACGACGAGGCCACTGAAGATGGCCTTGTTACGAAGAGGAAGAGGGTGACACCTTCTTCACCACCTGCTCCACCCCCTCTTCAACCATCAACACCGGCATCCACGCCTGCTCCACCTCCAACATTGCCTCCTCCGCCAGCTCCTGCCTCACCAGTCCAAGCAATTCCACTGGCAACTGCGCCATCTACGGTTGAGGCCCCCGAGCCAAACTTCATGGAGGACCCCCCAAGCGCCTCCACGCCTTGTGCAACAGCTGGAGGGGGTCCTCCTTCAAATGCCTCAGCCGCAGACGTTGCTCCAATCGGGGATGAGGTTGCCCATACCTCTCCAATTCTGATTACTGAATCCCCGACGTCGCCACCGCGCCAAGAAGCACCTGCTAAACAACCAACTAAAGAAGGTGGCGGCGAGAGCCAACAACAGGCCCACCCGGTGCCTCCAACAGCAAGCCTCTCTCTCGAGGTCACAAGGATGTGGGAGCCTTTCTCGGCCAAACTAAAGATGATGGCAGAGGACTTCCCCACCATTATAACTAGAGCTGTGGAGAGCTCCACCAGGAAGCTCCAGGACGACCTCTTCAACCTTCGAACTGAGAATAGCACTATGAGGGTTGAGGTGGAGAAGTTGTCCTTCAATCTGACACTCGCGGAGATTGAACACTCCCGAGTAGAAGATGCGATGAGCACCGAGCTCCGGTTGGCGCGCAAGGAGGCCACCGATCTACGCCATAAGGTGCAGCTTCTGGCTCAAGAGAAGATTGAGCTGGAAAGCAAGATTGTACCTTATCGCGTTAGGGTGGCTGACTTAGAGGCCTTAATAAAAACTGACGCCGCCAAGGTGAAGAAACTGGAGCAGAGGTCAGTTGATCGGGAGATCTTCCTGGGAAAGGTGGAAAAGGCGAGGGACGACGCCATGGCTGAGCTTGCCGAAGCCAACAAAGAGAAGGGGAAGATCGCTGCTGAATTGGGCCAAGTGCAAGCAGAATCCAAGAAGGTTGCTGAAGACCTTCTTCAAGCTCAAGGAACCATTGAACAACTCAAGAAGCAAGCTGAAGAGCTGGAGCAGCAGAACAAGGGGCTGAAGGAACAAACTGAAGAACTCAAGAAACAGATTGAAGAGCTTAATCTGAGTTCTGCCCAAATTCTGGCTGCTGGATTCGAGGCTGCACGGGAACAGTTCGCCTGCTTATTCCCCGATCTGGATCTCAGCATGGTGTCCCTTAACAATGAGGTGGTGGATGGGAAAGTGGTTCCTGCTGAAGACTGATCAATTTCCCCTCATCCACCACCTTCATGCTTTTTCTTTGTATGTAATTTGTAATAAACTTTTTCCCTCTTTCTGTATATGTGCCCGAACTGGTATTTACTTAATGAAATTACCTTGGTATTTCTTCCTGTAACTTCTTTGTCTGCTTTTAACTTTCCTTGCGTGATTTACTTCAAAGAAATGACTTAGCGAATTCGTAGGCACGATCATACACTTAACTGCTTCGAGCCACTTCAACTTCAAACAATAATCACTTTAACAACTCGTAATCTTAAGGCAATTAACCTTAGCGTAAAATTACTCTTCAAGCAACGAACTTTAACTCAACTGCTGGCTTAAAACATTGCTTCACCCGATCTGCTTCATCAAAACGGGTCTTTAACTTTCTCGCCATTGTTTGAACTTTTCCTGGTCGCCAAAGACTCTTGGCGATATCAGCTTCTTTCTGGCTTCATACCTTGGCCATTGTTCTTTTATCTGGGGGTAGAGGCGCCTTTCGGATCCTTCTCTACCTTCCTGAACTTCAGAACAAAAGACCGGGTGGCTAGGCGCTCTCTTCGAACCTACCTTAGCCACCTTCTAAACTTCGTCCACCCTTAACACCATACCTGAACTCGTTCGAGACGAGAAGGATTTTATCTTGCCTGAACTCGCTCATAGGCGAGAAGGTCTTTACTCGCCTGAACTCGCTCATAGGCGAGAAGGTCTTTAAATCGGGCCTCTACATTGCTCCAGGGGTTACATCTCCTCCCCCCCCAGAAACACTGAGGACTTTTCACTGGTGCCTCTACATTGCCCCCAGGGGTTACATCTTCTCGCCCCCAGAAACACTGAGGACTTTTTACTGGTGCCTCTACATTGCCCCAGGGGTTACATCTTCTCGCCCCCAGAAACACTGAGGACTTTTCACTCCTCCTCGCCTGCGCTCGCTCGACGGCGAGGAGGTCTTTATCTTGCCTCAAAACGCGCGAGGGCGTTGAGGTCTTTTAACTGGTGCCTCCGATCGCCGAAAGACGATGAGGACTTAAAACCTTTAACTGGTGCCTCCGATCGCCGAAAAACGATGAAGACTTTAACTGATGCCTCCGATCGCCGAAAGACGATGAGGACTTAAAACTTTTTTAGAAAGCATGCAATATATCTTTAACTTGCCTTAAGTCACATATAAGTGACAAGGTCTTTCTTCAAAACTTTCTGAAAACAACAGGCACGCAATCTAAAACAACTTGTACTTTGAAAACTTCTCTTTATTGGGTGACCTCATTAAAAACCCTCCTTAGGGAAAAAAGAGTGCCCCCTTCAAACTGTTTTAACAGAGACATTGCAATATAACTTTGTGTTTGTCTTTACTTACAAAGCTTCTTAACTGTAATACAACTTTAGGTGCGTGGCGTTCCAAGTGCGAGGAATCGCCCCTCCTTCCAATGTCTCTAAGCGGTAGGCGCCGTTCTCGAGCGCCTCGGTTATTCTGAACGGTCCAGTTCACTTGGGCGACAGTTTATTCTCCATCTCGTACTGGTGGGCTTTCCTCATCACCAGGTCGCCTTCTCTAAACTGTCTCGGCATCACCTTCGAGTTATATCTTCGTTCAATCCTTCTCTTCACCGCTTCAGCCTTCAATCTCGCCTCTTCCCTGACCTCATCCAGTAGATCCAGGTTCAGCCTTCTCTCTTCATTCGAGTCTTCCTCTACAAAGTTCTGGAATCTCGGCGAGCTTTCCTGGATCTCTACTGGAATCATTGCATCACACCCATAGACCAAGCTGAACGGGGTCTCATGGGTTCCTGACTGCTCGGTGGTGTGGTACGCCTAGACTATACGGGGTACCTCCTCAGCCCAGCTTCCTTTGGCTTTCTCTAGCCTTCTCTTCAAACCTCTCAGCAACACCCGATTAGCCGACTCCACCTGGCCATTTGTCTGAGGGTGCTCGACGGATGCAAACACTTGTTGAATTCCCACCCCTTCGCAAAGCTTCTTCAACAGGTGGCTTGCAAACTGAGTCCCATTGTCCGACACCAGGCGCTTGGGCACTCCAAACCGGCACACAATGTTCTTCCACACGAAACCTTCGATCTTGTGTGCGGTGATCTGGGCCACTGGTTCTGCTTCGATCCACTTGGTGAAATACTCAATCGCCACCACCAAGTACTTCATCTGCCTGATCGCCAGCGGGAAGGGTCCCAGGATGTCGATTCCCCAAGTATGAAACGGCCAAGGGCTGTAGATCGACTTCAACTCCTCGGGAGGGGCCTTGTGCCAATCGGCATGCTGTTGGCATTGTTTGCAACACTGGGCATACTTCTTGCAATCTTCTCTCATCGATGGCCAGTAGTAACCTGCACGGAGAGTCCTCGCGGCCAGAGCTCGACCCCCGACGTGGCTTCCGCATATCCCTTCGTGGAGCTCTGCCATGATTCTCGTGCACTTCTCGCCATGTACGCATTCCAGGAGTGGGTGAGCGAACCCAAACCTGTACAGATCGCCATCAATCAATGTGTACTTGCTAGAATTTTTCTTTACCTTCCTAGCTTCTGTCGGATCCAGTGGGAGAAGGCCATCTGCCAGGCACCGCTTGTACTGTGTTATCCAGGTGTCTGGCTCATGGATAGCGCAGACCTGCGTCATGTTCACCTTCTCTCCTCGACATGCTCTAATTCTCGGCGATCTCAAAGTTTCTTGCGTCAGGGACTTATGACTTCTCGCTGCTTTCTCCGTCGACTTGCTTATCTGAAGAACTAGGTGATCTGCCACAAATGCTCTCGGCGTCTTCAGAGTTTCTTGAATCACTGTCCTCTGCCTACCCCCCTTGCCTGAACTGGCGAGCTTAGCCAGCAAGTAAGCTCGGGCATTCTGCTCTCTGGGCACATGCACTACTTCGAAGGAGGCAAAGGAACTATTCAATTCCTGCACATACTCCAGGTAAGCCGCCATTTGTGGATCTTTAGCCTGGAACTCGCCTGTTACTTGCCCTGTGACTAGCAGCGAGTCACTCTTAGCCATTAACACCCTGGCTCCCATCTCTTTGGCCAGCAAAATCCCGGCGATCAGCGCCTCATACTTTGCTTGATTGTTACTGGCTTTGAAGGCAAATCTCAAAGATTGTTCGATCAGCACGCCGTTGGGTCCTTCCAAAATGACTCCAGCACCGCTACCCTGCTGGTTCGACGATCCATCCACCGAGAGTACCCAACGGAAGTCGTCCCTTTCAACTCGTGTCGCCTCAGATGAGAGCTCGACCACGAAATCCGCAAAGATTTGCCCCTTGATCGGGCCTCGGGGCTCATATTTAATATCAAACTCTGACAATTCTACTGCCCACTTCACCATCCTTCCCGCAACGTCAGGCTTCTTCAAGACCTTCTGGATGGGTAGGTCAGTCATCACCAGTATGGTGAAGCTATGGAAATAGTGGCGCAACCTCCTCACCGAAAATACCACAACCAGCGCAGCCTTTTCCAGGGCCTGATATCTCGTTTCGGGGCCCTGCAACACCTTACTAACAAAATAAATAGGCTTCTGAGCCTGATCTTGATCCTGGGCGAGCACCGCACTCACCGCCCTCTCAGTTACAGCAAAATACAACCTGAGAGGGGTTCCCACCAGCGGTTTGCACAAAACCGGCGGGCTCGCCAGATACTCCTTCAGCTTGACGAAGGCTTCCTCACACTCCTTCGTCCAAGCAAACTTGTTATTGCGCCTCAAGCACTGAAAATAGGGATGGCCCTTTTCTCCGCTAGCTGACACGAAGCGAGACAGGGCTGTCATCCGACCTGTTAGTTGTTGAACTTCCTTCACCGTAGCTGGGCTCCTCATCGCCAAGATGGCGACACACTTATCAGAGTTGGCCTCTATGCCTCTTTCAGTCAAGAGGAAACCCAAAAACTTTCCAGCCTCCACGCCGAAAATGCATTTCTCTGGATTCAGCTTCAGTCTGAACTTGGCGATCGTCGTGAATAATTCTTCCAAGTCTGCAACGTGCTTGCTTTTTTCTGGCGAGGTCACGACCATGTCATCGACGTACGCTTGCACGTTCCTTCCCAGCATCGGTGCAAGTACTCAATCCATCAACCTCTGGTACGTGGCCCCCGCGTTCTTCAGCCCAAACGGCATCACCTTGTAGCAGTAGCACGATCTCTCCGTCATGAAGGCTGTCTTCTCTTCATCCATGGGATGCATCTTGATCTGATTATACCCCGAGAAGGCATCCAGGAAGCTCAACAACTTACACCCTGCAGCACTATCTACCAGGGCGTCTATGCTTGGTAAAGGATATGAATCCTTTGGGCAAGCCTTGTTCAGATCAGTGAAATCGACGCACATGCGCCATTTCCCATTGCTCTTCTTCACCAGCACGACATTTGCCAGCCATTCAGGGTACTGGACCTCCCTGATGTGGCCTGCAGCGAGGAGTTTCTGTGTTTCGTCCCTGATCGCCTGCCTCCTCTCCTCGTTGAACTTCCTTCTTCTTTGTCGCACTGGTCTCACCAAGTTGTCCATCGCCAGATGATGGCACAAGAAGTCGGGATCGATCTCGGGCATGTCTGAAGCAGACCATGCAAACGCGTCCAGATGCCGCTCAATCACCTTGGCGATCTAGTCCTGGAGCTCAACCTCCAGGGATCTTCCCAGCTTGAAGATCTTTCCCCCGATTTCTCTCTCGAGCCACTGCTCGACGGGTTTTGGTCTGGTTTCTCTGGCGATCACCGCCCTGGCGATTCCCAGTTCTCTCGCTTCCTCAGGGCGATTCCTTGCCTCTTCCTCCTCCAGACCGGCGTTCCCCTCCCCCAGCTCAGCGTCCACCATCTCCACGTCTCTTCCGGCGGTCTCTTCTGTTACCGTCGATCTGCGCTTCACACCAGGAGGCGGGGTGGTTGTTATGTAACTCACCGATCTCTTATTTTTCAGGCTATTCTCATAGCACTTCTTCGCTTCCTTCTGATCGGATTTGATGGTGATAACCACCCCCTCCATGGACGGCAACTTCACCTTCATGTGCCGGGTCGACGGTATGACACCTATCCTGTTGAGCGTGGGTCTTCCCAACAGGATGTTGTATGCTGAAGGAGCGTTTACAACAAGATATTTGATTTTTTTCGTTCTTGAACTCGCCACATCTGTAAACGTTGTCCTTAATTCTATGTACCCACTGACCTCCACCTGGTCACCAGCGAAACCGTACAAACACCCTCCATAGGGCCTCAGCTGGTCAAGGGGCAGCTCCAACTGCGTGAAAGTCGGCCAGAACATCACGTCTGCCGAGCTTCCTTGGTCCACCAGTACCCTGTGGACCTTTCTTCCTGCTGTTATCAACGAAATTACTATGGGATCGTTGTCATGAGGCACAACATCCCGGAGATCTTGCTTGGTGAATGTAATATCCACTTCCGGCGAGTGGTCTTCAAACATATCCACCGTCATCACAGACCTCACGTACCTCTTCCTCTGTGATGCGGTGCATCCACCTCCTGAGAAACCCCCTGCAATGGTGTGGATTTCTCCGTGCGTAGGCATCTCGTGCTGCTGAGCTTCAGCACCTGCTGGTTGGGAGCTCGACGCGCCCCCCGTCCTTCTATCCAGCAAATAGTCATTTAGGAACCCGCTCTTAACCAGATCGTCGAGCTGGTATCCTAATGCTAAGCACGAGTCCACTGTATGGCCAAAGCCCTGGTGAAACTCACACCAGGCGTCTGGCTTTGGTCCCAGCACCTTGTCGCCCACCTTTTCTGGCGCTTTCAACCTGGCGGATATGTTAGGAATGGCGATCAGGTCCGCCAGTCCCATGACAAACTTGTGCTTAGGCGGGCGATTGTATTCCCGGCGTGCTGGTTGCTGGCGTCCTTGGCCCCTGCCCTTGTTCTTCCTTGGATCATAAGGATGGCGAGTCCTCTGATCCCTTCTGGCCGCCGCTGTCTCCAGCACCCTCTGTGGCTGGATCTTGGTCTGGGCGCGTGGCCTAGTGGGGGCCACGCTTCCTCTCTTCTCGGCGACCTCGCTCTCGTCAGCGATGTGGGCCACCGCAAGTCGCCTAACCTCAGCAAACGTGGCGGGGTGTGCCCTGATCAATGCCTCGCAGAATGGTCCCGGCAGCACGCCCTTCTTAAATGCATAGACTAGCATTTCTTCATCTTTGACCGGCGATCTGACCATCTGCGCCCCAAAGCGATTTAGGTAGTCCCTGAGGTACATGTTTTGAAATAAGTGTTGTTAAAGAAAATACAATAAAGATATAAATATATAGATATGAGAATAACATAAAGATTAAATTAGTTTTAACTAATATATATATATATATATATATAATACTATTTAATATTTTCTTAAATTTATGAATTCTCACTGAAAAAATAAAAAATCTTTAGTAAGGTTTTGAAAATAAGTCATCAATATGCATAGTTAAAAAATAAAAAATAGTGTAATAACTCTATATTCAAGATGTCGACAAGTGATTTGATAATCAATTTTAATAAGTTTTGTGAGTTCATCAAGACAAAGTTAAGAGTAATTTGAATATCACTATACATAAGATCTAGAGTATAAAAAATAAATCATCACAACCAAACTATCTCAATAATGGTTAGAGTCATACCACAATATTCAACTTTAGTAGAGAAACAAGAAACGATATGTTGTTTCTTACTTTTTCAAAAGATAAGAAAGTCTCGTAGATAAATATAGAATGTATTAGACTTGGATCAATAAGGTCATCAACCCAAATAAACACGCAACTCCAAGAAAGGTGACGAGGGAAAGAGAAGGCGGAGAACAATTGCCTAATGCATTGTAGGAGAAACAACAAACTGATTCATAACAAAAACAATATTAGAATGAGAAATGGTAATATATACAAGATTGCCAACAATAGTGTTAGAATATATAACTGAAACAAAAGGAGAGTGAATTGTTTTTGCAAGGTTTTCGCAAAGACTGGAGTTTGATTGAAAATATCAATTAAATCAATCAATTGATTTACCTGTTCAACTAGTTATTTAATAGATTTACAGTTTTGTGAAAAATATAAACTTGTTGATTTTACAAATCAACTAATTGTTTTATGCAGAACACACAGAACAAATATGAAATAGTTTATCAGAATAAGGAAGAGAGAATCACACAGAGAAATTTATAATGGTTCACTCTTAACCAAGAGCTACATTCAGTCCTCAGCACACCAGTGAGAATTCACTAAGTAATCAAAATCAAATTACAAAATAGTCAAGAGTGTTGAGTTCATTTATCGAAATAACTGACTAATTTTGCTTCACAGAAAAGACAAAAGAAAATAAATAATTTTTAAATCCTTTTAAAACATTAAGTGTTACTTAATCAGTTGTCGTGATAAATAAACCTATTGAAAAACTTGTTGTAGTCACCAGACTTGAACAAAAGCTTTTTCAACTGATTCAAAACACGAAACAACTAATTAAAATTAACATAGATATGAAAAACAAAACTTTCAAAAGTGATTTCAAATTATATGAACTTGGATCATAACTAAGTACAAATTAACAACTCAAAACCTACCTAACTATAAACACACAACGACAGATTCTTCAATCTGGATTTGGAAATCATCAAAGCCATGTTCAAAAAATAGTACAATACATAGTCGTATTAGATAGAAGGACACCACTAGAAAGAGTATATTTCACATTGAGTTCAATAAAAGTACGAGTGGTTCTCATCTTAGCAACAAAGGCAATGGTTTTTGCATAATTTACACTATATTCTTGAGAAAATCCTTTAGTGAATAACTGAGCTTTGTGATGTTCCACAAATCTATCTGACTTTGTTTTAATAATGTAGACTCACGAAGAGTCAATGACTTTTTATTTTGGAAGAAGAGATACCAAGTCCCAATTATATATCTTATATAAAGCCAAAAGTTCCTCTTGCCTAGTTTATTGCCCAAGTGGATCAATAATAACCTTTTTCAACAAAAAAATCCTTAAAAAACTTGAATGGTGGTTGAGAAGGAAGAAGAATAAAAAGAATAAACAAAATCTAGTGATTGAGTTGACTTACAAACACATGGAGGATCATAAGGAGGCAGAGGATCAGTTATCACATGAAGTATTTGGTAGTTGAAAGGAAATCTTGATCTATAATAGTACCAATATCATTCATGAGATTCTCAGTTTCAAAATTATTTACAACTCATCATCATTTTTGCAAAAAAATGATCAATACAAATGAGATGAGATCTTTTAACGTTGCGGGAGTAAGAAGAAAGTGAATATAATTAAATGAGCTCAAGGAAAATAACATGACAAGAAACATAGAGTTTGTGGTTGGTAGGATCATAATAACGATAACCCTTTTGACAATCACCATAACCAAGAAAAACACACATTGTAGAATAAGAGAAAAATTTACTATGTTCTACATGTGGACAAAGAACAAAGCAAATAGAACAAAAAAAAATCAAGAAAGAGTAATTAGAAACACAACCATACAACTTTTGAAAATGATACATACTTAAGATAACAAATGATAGAATTTAGTTAATAACAATGTACAGTAGTAAGAATAAATTCACCCTAAAATTCATCGGGAACTAAAGCAAACAATAAAAGATAACGAATAATTTCAAGAATGTAGCGATGTTTTTCAAAATGATTTGTTCCTTATTTTTATAATTATATGTCGTACGAGTGTCAGTGTCCGACACATGTGTCGGACACGGAAACACCATTTAAAAGGCGTGTCCGACCCTCGTATTTAAGCACTTAGTTTTTTATTTTACTTTTCACTCATGGATTTTGTGTTTTGACACGCAACATTTGCAATAATTTTTATTGAGTTATGAATTATTGATTTATGCTTTCATATGATACTGTTAATTTGGTTGTTGTCTAGTAAATGGCATATACGCAAGTTGCTTAATTGAGAAAAATAACAAAAAACATTTTTTTAAAAAAAGAATTAGGATACAATTACAGTTTTGTATAAACACATTATTGAATGTGCTTGACTTGATGACAATTTCAACGATCATAAAAACCTCTATTTTCAATGACAATTCGATCAATGAAGGGTTGGAAACTGTCATCAAAATTTTTGAATCGTTGTTAAAGACATCTTTTATGGTAGTGGAACGATGTTTTCATAAGATAAACCCAACAATAATAAGTATGATAGTTAGATACATTTGTCTCCAAAAAGGGAGTTAAATGGAGCCTTAGAATTTTTGTCTAGTAGACCATCATATTGGTGTCTAAAAAGTAGAAGAAAGTAAACAAGGCATGAGCAACAACAAGAATAATGAGATATCAACACAATAATTTATCATGATTCATCCAAAGTCGGGCTACATTTGGTCTCCTTAAGCAACTACTTAAGAGTTTTCACTAATTAACACACTTGGTTACAATGAATATTCAAAAACTCTCCAAAGTAACAACAGGTACTCTCACCTCTTCAGGTTAAAGCAAGTACTCTCACATCTCCTTGTTACACCTTATTATCCTCCCACTAAGAATAATAACTCTCAAGAAAATAAAGCACACTCTCAAAGATAGAACAAAGAAAGTTCACAAGAGTATAAATTCACAGTGTGAAGAATTACAATTGTTTGACACATAACTCAAAAGACTAGAATCTTTAACAGCTTGATTACATACTCACTATAACTCTTGTAATTTTAATAAGATCACTTGAACAAATTGAATTACTTGGCTGCCCCTTTCTTTTTTTTGTTCTTCACCTTCAACTCCTTTATATAACTTTTTAAATATGTCCTTTGATACTGGAATTGGTTAATTTTGGATATTGTAATATATTCATATCTTCACCTTTTTCTTTGCTAGATGCTCAAAATAGAAAGCTTGGATTTGCAATCTTTTAATTATTTTTTTGCTTTGAATTTGGTTAAGAAACTAATTCAAAAGTATTTGAAATATGAGTGATAAGTGCCAATATGTAGTTTTTATGATTGAGAAAATTGAACACTTTGGAACTTAATTGTTGCTTAATGTAAGAAAACTATCCTAATCTGAGAATTATTGAGTCTGATTATATATTTTGAACCAAGAAACAAATGAAGAAATTTAATCTCAATTTTTGTGTAAATTGTAGAAGAATATGAAGCGTTGAAAGAAAGAAAGCGAAAACTTAATTGGATCACAAGAATATTTAGTTCAAGCTAGAAGATTTAGTTCAAGCCAGAAGGTTTAACTCAAGCTAGAGGATTTAGCTCAAGCTAAAACTATCCACAGTTGATTAAAGGTGCAATACTGATCTAGCCTAGGCTAGAATTGCTAGCTCAAGCTAAAAATGCACCGAAAGATCTAGCTTAAGTTAAATTGGCTAGCTTGAGCTAAAGTTCATTATATAAATTTTGAAACACAACTCAAAAGGAAGCGGTGGAAACAAGAAGTGATTTTTAGAGAGAATCTAGTGAGAGAAAGAGAAGAAAACCTCTGTTCTTAGGAGAAGAACTTGCTCAGATAAACTCTTCTTATGCAATCCAGATCAAGAATGAAGATTGGAGGAGCTGTCATGAGTGGCTAAGTGCTTTCTAACTTGGGATTGAATGTAATCTACTTTGTTCAAATGTATTCTTGGTGATATATATATATATATATATATATATATATAATATTTTATTTTCTACTTGTTCTTGGTATTTTCGTTTCATGCTTATTACTTGATTCTATTTGATCAATGGAGTTCTGATTTTGATCCTTAAATTTAACTGGAAAGTAATTTTAAGGATCTGAAATAGACGAAAATATTTGATAACTTGTAATGCTAGGAATAAATTTCAAGTTATTGATTGCATTATAATTATGTTTCTAAAGCTGGATGATTGTTTAAATATATGGGGAATCAATGTTTGAGAAATTAGCTTATGAATTTCATCTGTGAGGAATCAAGGTGAATGACTTTAAATTAAGCATCAAGAATAAGTAGTTTTGAGTATTATATATTTTATTATTCCAAAATACAGATGATTGAGATAGACTCAATTCAATCCCAAGTATCTTTATCTATATTTGATAAGTTAGTTTTGTTACATCTTGAATCAAATCTTAAACCTTTGAGTACTTCTTGTAAAATCTTTAATTTGGTTATGAACATATTTTCAAAATTATTTTCTATACTTAATGAGTCTTATAACAAAACATCTTAATTAGAATTGTTCTCTGTGGGTTCAACATTCGTACTTTAAAGAGTACTATATTACAGTTGATTTGGTACACTTGCCGAGAAGAATTAACAATGAGTTAGTAAAAATAAATTAAACATAATTAAAAAATCTTTTCATTCCAAATCTCTAAGAACAGAGTATATGAGATTTTTATTTATTCAATTCATTTTCATTTTTTTAAAACTTAAAGATATTCACAAAAAATATTTGTAAGATATAATTTTAACAAATCTATTTAGGAACAAATAGGTTTAAATATATACGAAAAACAAGGTCAAACAAAGTTAGTTTAATCTTCCACAAAACACATAATTTGAAATTCTTTGTTTTAATATAATATTTCTTTAATTGAACACCCTTTTAGTATATACATTTTTACAAGGTTTTGTTTAGCTATTTTAAAAAAAAATTGTTACACATTTAACACATTCATCAAATTGTCTATCAAGAATGACATAAATAGAGACTATATGATGTAAAATTCAAATAAAGAGATGATAAATCAATAGTGGAGGTTGCAACAACTAGAACCTTTACCTCATCAAACATATAAAGTTCCCATGTTTACGACATATCCCAATTAACCTTCCAAATTGATGATTCAAATAACATTTAAAGAAGAAAACAAAGCTACTAGAGTCACACAATTTACCAATAAAGACAAGATTCAAAGTGAGATTAAAATAATATTAAATATCTAAAAAAGACAAAGTAAGTGTGGAGACAAATCTAGTACATGCTAATGGCATTGACGAGCCATCAACGGTCATACCAAATATAGTTAGGACAAAATTTAATGACACAAAAAGACTTTAGATCATATAACATGTGATGTGAGAAACAACAATCAATGTTTCATATAACAGATATAGTTGGGATATAATTTAATGATACAAAAAGACTTTGGATGATATGACATGTAATGCGAGGCACAAAAATCAAAGATCCATAAGGGGAAACATACCTTTTAAGGACGGGTAGACATGACATGTGATTGAGTAGTAATAAACTTTTGAAATTATTCTACAAGATCAACTACTTGAGAAGTGGCACTAGAAGTGGGAGAATGCTGAATAGGAGAAGTAACAACAACATGTGAGGACAAACCTTTAGAGAATTTCTGATTTAGTTTAATATCACCATTGAGGTTGTTGTTGTGACTTCAATAATTTTGGACATTGTGCTTTCCAATTACCCTTTTGCTTACAATAATTGTGTTCATCACGACTAACCTTTCCTTGAAAATTACCTTTGTTATTTGGATAAGCAAAGACTAAGGGAGGAGTTGAGAAAATTCCTTTATTTGAAGCAGGATTGAAAATGCATATTTCTTTAGCCAACAACTCATTAACAACAACATCAACACTAGGAAGATCATGATGTATGATCATCCCACAAATTCCTTCAGAATCATCTTGGAGGGTTATAAAAAACTAAACCAAATGTTGCTTCTCTTAAAAAAAAAATATGCACTTTGAGAGCTTGCAATTCAACAAGTTCATTAAGAGTGAATTGATCCCGAAAAATAGACATTTCATAATGAAATTCTTGAATATGTTAAAAGCTTGAATATTGATTTCCAATTGATATTGCTTGGCAAAAATTAGAATGAATATACAATTTTTTTTAAGTGATCTCAAACATTCTTAGCCAAATCTTACTTTACAAGCTACATCCCTACTAAAATTATTAATAAGTAATGGCTTTGGAGTTATTTACCCTTGGGTTTCCAACTCATGTGTTTCATCAACATAACTCCACATTCTCTTACCTCTAAAAAAAATAAAAAATTACATAACTCTAATAAAATATTTTTTACCAATGAAATGTAGGGACTCCTCTTTTTCACCTGTTATATTTAATTACACAAGTGGATATAAAAGAACTAACAAAATAAAAAATAACATAATAAACTAAAAATAAGAATTCAAGTTATATTTGTAGGTTATTAGTTTTTTTAAGAATTTTTAATAAAAATGGAGAGTATAAATATAATGAACCTTGCTAAACATCTTTCTAGGTTATTAGTTTTTTTAAGAATTGTTGATAAAATAGAGAGTATAAATATAATGAACCTTGCTAAACAAACATAGATTGTAGTTATGTGCTCATAAAATATATTAACATATTTTTTTACATAATTTTAAAATATATTAATACTACTTTATGTTTATGTGTGATAGGAAAAAGCGCACGTGGAAACAACACACATAATCACAAATCAACTGCAGAAAAATAAACAACACAAGATTTAACGTGGTTCGGTCGCCAACTGCAACCTACATCCACACGGGCAACTATTAGGTTTACATTATATACTGTTGCACACAAATTACAAGTACAATGATCTCTTTAAATAGAGATAAATAGAGATAATAAAGGGACACAATGATTAAGCCCACTCACTCAAACATGGTGTCTACTCAGCCCAACCCAACTGGTCCTGACTTCATACCCAACAATCTCCCACTTGAAGTCACGGAACAATGTTCACATGCGCTTCAACTGTGTACATGGTGTCTTGTCAGTCCAACCCAATTGGTCTTGACTTCATACCTAACAATCTCTCACTTGAAGTCACGGAACAATGTTCACCTCCTGCGCTTCAACTGTGTACATGTACTTCTGTAATCTGTCGACGGAACTCAATGTTCCACCTCTAGTTGTCACCAGCCTTCTTAATCATTTTGAAGACTTCGTTAAAACTCCCTTGAGTTTCAACACGTCAGTCACTGACCCGTTCTCTGTTCCTACCGACTCCCACTTACAGGAACTACCGGATCGTGGAACAACCTGAGAACAAACACTCTCCATATTCCCGTTCTCTGTTCCTACTGACTCCCACTATCTCTAATATTTTTCTTACCTCTGATGACATATAGCGATTCACTAGATGATTCCCCAGAACTTGTTCTTCGGACATCCTCTCCAAGAATGAGATCATGAATGCTCTCAAAAGTGAATCCATCGGATCCCGCTGAACTGTTAACTGCTGTAACCGTTCCGGACCAACTGTCAGGCAAAGACAATAACAGTAGTAAAGCTTGAACTTCATCATCGAACTTAATGCCCACTGACATAAGTCTGGCTAAGATCGAATATTGATGTGCTCAGTAACTGAACTCGCAAATCCTCAATTTTCATTTTCCACCAACTGAAATTTGTACCATCGAATTTTCAATTCGGAACTTCCCTTCTTCTACCATCTCAAATGACTAGTCGAGATACTCGGTACAACTAATTTCAGATCTTGGCAATCCCCCCTTTTTTTTTTTTTAAATCAAGATCACAAAAATTGCACCACCCAAAATCACTCACCAACAGACCTGGTCGCAGTCCCCAGTGCACTGGCGCTCCGCACCACCACCGTCGCTGGTCACCGCTGTTGTGAAGCAAATCTGGGAAACCCTAAGCCTTAGGACGCTATTGCAGCCTCTGCAAAACCGTAGCTTTGGGATGTTGCTGCCGCCTCTGCGAAACCCTAACTTTGGGACACTGTTGCCGCCTCTGCGAAACCCTAACTCTGGGACGTTACTGCAACTGCAATTTTCACATCTCGTCGATTAATTTCTGCTGATCGGATCTCTAGTGTGTAAACGAACCAAGGCTCTGATACCACTTGATAGGAAAAAGCGCACGCGAAAACAACACACATAATCACAAATCAACTGCAGAAAAATAAACAACACAAGATTTAACGTGGTTCGGTCGCCAACTGCAACCTACATCCACACGGGCAACTATTAGGTTTACATTATATACTGTTGCACACAAATTACAAGTACAATGATCTCTCTTTAAATAGAGATAATAAAGGGACACAATGATTAAGCCCACTCACTGAAACATGGTGTCTACTCGGCCCAACCTAATTGGTCCTGACTTCATACCCAACAATGTGGTGTGCTTATCTTTCATTTTTTTTAAAATATTTTTAAATCATTGTTAGACATGTTGAACTTATAATATTAATTTTAAAATAATTAAAGTTTGTTTATATCGGTTTAAGATTAATATTATTATTCATTAATTATATTTTATTTTACAAAAGAGCTTTTAATCTCTTCTCTTCCCTCTGTGCCAACATTATTGTAATACTCCTAAAAAAAATCAAGCACTAAACATATTATTCTATTTTGTTTTCAATTTTCTAGGCTAGTAGAAGAAACTTAACAAAATAATAAAATTTTCAAGTGCTATGAGATGATGGTAATAAAAGAAAATAAACAGGTTATTTAAATAAATAAAAAAACTACCAATTTTAGATAGTTTTGTATCTCTTTGTTAATCAATTACATAACATTGCTATTATTCATTCTTAATAAAAAAAAAAACTTTTCTTATAAACTTACATGCTTGACAAATACTATGTTAAAACATTATTTAGTTATATATATAGATCAACTCATTGTCATTTTAACAAATTAATTGACTACAATTTTAAAAAATTTAAGTAAGTTTAATAAATTAAATAATAATTCAATTGTTTCAACACCTCTTACACCATCAATCTTCAAACTTTATAAAATAATAATATAAATTTGACAAATTTAGTTCAAATATCTAAAATATATCAATAATGTAGTTTAAATTTAATTTAAATACAATTTTTTCTATTGATATTAAAATTTGTATTTTATAAAATAAATTAACAACAATGACTATATATTATTATTTTTTAAATCCTATTTTTTTTTAAAAATACATAATAATTAAAGTCTAAACTTAAATGTTGAATACAAAAATTGTTTGGACAAGAGTGAACTAGGGGACTTATCTATTTATTCCATTGGCAACCTAACTAATTGTCAAGCTAAACAAACCAACACAGACTGATGGTTTTTTCTAAGATTGTTTGGTGGGAAACACATGGAAATAAATATAAAATTAATTAATTATTAGTCTTTTTGTTAACATTTTATGTTTTTATTTATTATTATTTGTTTTAATCAATACAATATTTATTTATTTTTATTAAAATACTAAATCTTAAAATAAACAATAAGAATCTCTTATTATTAATTGTCAATATTAAATGTTTTAATAAAATAACTCAATATTTAATAGAATTAAGTAAAATTGTCATTATTTAACAAGAATTAAAGATGGGAAAATATTGAAATTACAAGTATCCAAAAGTAGTTTTTCTATAAAATAAAATAAAAATATATAATTCTTTTTCTCATTTTTTTTTATAAAAAACTTTCATGTTAGACATCATTATGCTACTTGACATATCAGCTAGGCTGACACCTTAAGTAACATTAATCATTTGTCATCACATTAAAAAGTATTATTAGACCAAAACTCATATGTTAACAAAAAGATACATAGATAGATTATACCCATTAATAAAGAATTCTAAGAACAAACTAGATGGAAGTCTATTATACCAATGAAAGGATTCTCTATGAATAAATCCTAAATTAACCAACTTATCTGCACACACATTCCCTTCACGAAAAATATGAGTAACCCTAAACCTGATTTTTCCACAGTAATTAAGACAAGTATTCTATCGATTACGAAACATCCAAGGAACATTTGTCCTAACAGTAAACGCAGCACAAACCAAGACAGAGTCACATTCCAGTCAGACATTAGTAAGACCCAACTTTTGAGCTTCCTCCAAAGCATATATAACTCCATAAAATTCAGCAACCAAAGCAGTCTGAACATCAAGAAATACAGAAAAAGCTCCAATAAACTCCCTCATACTCCCACAGAAAATACTTCCACAAGCGGCAAGACCTGGATAACTCCTAGCAGCCCCATCAGTGTTAGTTTTAACCCAGCCTGGTGAAGGAAACTCCCATCTAACAGGAAGAGGACGGGACGTAGAACTTTACCAGTACGAGTGTTAATACCAAAAAACTTGAGCACATTGAAATCAAACATATCATTCTTCATTGAAGCTTTAGTCAAATTACCCACTAGACAAGTCAAATATTTAATAACCAAAATAGCCCTAGAAACCTCAATCTTATCCTTAAAACGAGCATAATTTCTCATACGCCATATCATCCAAATAGAAAAAGTTATCACAGTTAGCTTAACCAATTTAACCAATGGACTACCATCACTCTTAATATAATCCTTATTAGAGAAATCATAAGTAGGAAAAATGTATCGAACTCAATTCCAAATACGCAAATTCTTTTTCTCATACCACTATAAAATAAACCGTTAAATAAAAATAATTTTAAAAATAAAAATAATTAATTAATTTATTAATGAAATGAAATAATATTTTATAGACTTAAAAAATATAAATTAATTTATAAATTAAATCCAATTAACTATAATTAGCTTAGGGTTTATATGGTTTATTATTTACTTTAAATTTTAAAATTAATAATTAAAATATTAGTATCTAATTAAATATCAATTTAAAATTAATACTTAAAATATTAATATCTAATTAAATATCAATTTATAAATTAATTTATAAATTTTATTATTAATATAAATTATTTTAAATATTAATAGTTGTGTGTCATAGTGAAGTTACACTTTTCTGACAATACCTTTATTTTTTAAATAAACAATAATATTTTATGACATTACTGATTATCATGTATTAATAATAACGTGATTTTACTCAATAAATAATATTTTTTATACATCCTATAATATTATATACATGATTGGTATTGATTTTTTTACAGAATATACATTGGTATTGATTACGATCGATATATTCTGTAAATATTTTTTTTTTACTTTTATTTTTTGACTAAAATAAAATTTAAAATTATCTGGTTAAAGTTTATGATACTAATAACGTTATCGTATCTCATAAATAAAATGATCAAATCAATAATAATATCATAAAACAGTATATAAAGAAATAGAGTTATCAACGACTAAACTGAAAAAAAATAGTATATTTACAGAAATGAAGATAAAGAAAATAACATATTTGTAGGAGTTAAAAATATTTTTGTAGACTAAACATAAAGAAAAAAATCTATATAGAAAGATTAAGATAAGAATAATATTTAAAATTGAAGGAAAACGAGTTTCAAATTAATATTATAAGTTTTTTTATAATAATAAATATTTTATCGGTTGAAGTAAATTATATTAATATCAAAAGCGACTCATATAACTACTAAATTTCAAACAAATAAATTCATTTAATGTGTCAAGTAATTTGGAAATAAATAAAGTTATTTAAAGAAAATATGAACATATTAAAAAAAAAACTCGATTCTCGCAATCTATTTTACTGAGAATATTAACGTTAGAAATATAAAAAAAAAGTAATTAGTAATTTTGACTTACGAAATTTTAGGACCAACTTATTTAGAAATATCTAATCACTATTGATCTAAATAACTTTGTTAATTTTCACATTAATATAATTTATGTTTATTCAATCTAATTCAAATTTTATTTTATAATATTTATTAGTATTGAAAACTTACTTATTAACTGTGAGGGAAAAAAAATCTATATATCTGTGAGGAGAAAAACCTTAATTAAGCATTCCTCAAATTAATCTCTTAACCAAAAAGATAATAAACGTCGTTTTGGTTTTCGAATTCAGTTTTTTTTTTTTTTGTTTCAATGGCGTGCCGTAGGAAATTTGGAATTCCTTGGCCTGAATGCAACGACGGTCTCTCCTACGACGACGTCGTTCGATCCTCTGATTCTGGTTCAGTACTTCTTCTCAATGTTTCTACCTCTTTCCCCTTTCATTTTTCTTTCCTTATCATATTGCAACTCAATTTTATTTTACGCCCTATCAATTTTCAGGGTTGACTCTGATAGAGTTTTACTTTACCAAGTACAAAAGTTCTGCTCCCTTGCAAGGGTAAGTTAACTCCTCGACTACCCACTTACCTTTTAGTCATAAATTTTGAAATTTTTCTCCACTTACATCTTAACAAGGTAAGAAAAATGAAGCTATGCAACTGGGTAGTTTTTTTCCTTTAATTATTTTTGTTTTTAAATGGAATTTGATTTTTTTTGTGGAGAATTTAAGAAAAGGATGGCATTGATGAGAAACAAACATGACCTGGGGAAAATGTTGTTAACTGAAATTTTGAATTGTTGTTAAGAGCTGAGGGGGAACGAAGTGCATTAAGTTGAAAGTTAATACGATAGGAATAGATATTTGCTGTTGCCAACTATGAGACCATTGAACTGGGGTTATGAGTTCTTAGTCAGTAGTATCTTCCACTGCATTTTTTGGGGGGTGGAATAGTTTTTTTTGCTTCTATTTGGATGCATTGTCATAGCTTTTTTGAATGGGGTTGATTTTGTCAGATTTGCTGAGGTATTGGAGCTACTTTCGTGCATTTCTCTTTTCCAAAGCATTTCTTGGTTTTGGGAAAATTGTTGATCCTCTTGTGTTTTTTCTTTAGATTTGGTAACATAATTATTCTTGGGAATCGTACGTACTTATTTTTTTAACAGTTGGTTGCAGCGTATAAAAAGTGGGCAGGTTTGATCATCAACGAATCTGAAATAGTTGACTACAAGGAATGTTCCATCTCGGTTGTTTGTCATATTAATTAGTGTGTCATCTACAGATAACATTTGATGGAAGAGTTGTTACTGATTCCAGCACAGTCCTCAGGTTCTTTGATAGAAATTTGTTATCCTTTGTAATGCGTGGTTTGTTCCATTGTATGATGTTTCCCATCTTCATATTAGAGTTGGCTCAAAGCTAGTCTATCATAGACTTCCTTGGAAGGAACCTGATGCACCACATATGATTGAAGTATTGTATGAAGATGATGAGATGGTTAGTGTTACTTTATGCACCATCTTTGTATATCTCTACTTGTTTAATTATATTAAATATTCAAATCAAAGATATGAAACTATTTTCTTTGCTAGTGGTGCTTTAGAATGCAAATAACAAAGTTCAATTGACATTATACTTGGTGTAATAAAATTCAAATATGTATGGTTCATGAGAAGGAGGGAAACATAAGGTGGAAAACTGTCTCTCCTAAGTAAATTAATATAGTTTTCTGGCTGATTGCTCCCAATGTAAATGAGTTGTGAGAATCTTTTGAGGAAGTTATTAAGACTGCAGAGTATTTTGTCTTAAATATAAATCTTTTGATTGGAGTGTTGATGTAAATTCAGATTGCTCTGAATAAACCTTCTGGCTTGCAAGTTCTGCCTGGAGGGCTCTTCCAGCAAAGGACAGTTTTGACACAGCTTCAATGGGAAGCCAACTTGCACAAAAAGCCTCATCCTGTTCCAGTACATCGCCTAGGGAGGGGAACTTCAGGTTATACTGAATATTTCTGTTGAAAAGTGAAATTGATAGATTTTATCTGTAAGTTTAAAATTTAATTATATCCATGCAACTAGTTTAGAACTCTAACAGGAAACTGGTTTTATTTTAATATTACAAAACATAGATGTCTCTTATTAAAATTTTAATTAATTACCGTTTGCTCAGTTGATTGTTTAACTACAAGTGATAGTGGCATTTTTATGTTTATTACCAAAAGAGATGTTATACAAGTATAACTAGATCCTTTGCTTTTAATACCCTTTTAATGCTATGAATAATTAGCTCGTGATACTTTCAAATGCTTTTGATTTTGATTGATTGCATCATAGGAATTTTGTTATGTGCAAAGACAAAATTAGCCAGAGCTCGTCTTGCATCTTATTTTGCTGATGGAACTTCTCACATTGGAGGAAAAAGGTTAGGAAACGGCTATCTTTTTGGTTTATTGCATTTTATAATTCACTTGTGAAATGCTTTACCTTCTATCCTGTTCCTTATCTTAAGTTGAAGACACTTAAAAAGAGCACAGAAAAAAATGGTTAAAATTTTAAGTTGACATTAAACACTTCATACTCAATTACCTTGTTTGCTCATTGTTTGCTGTTGTGTATACTGTTGTGGAAGCAGAGATACAAACGGGGAAATTGGGAAGATTGCAAAGATATACAGAGGACTTGCGAGTGGGATAGTGGAGAATGATGAGGTGATGGTGACAGTTTCCTCTCCTCTTTATAGGCACTGTTAGCAAGTGATTGTCAATATTAACAAGTGCTTTTAGGCTGCATCCATCCCACCCACCACCCGACTAAAAGTAGAATGATAAAAAATGGTATTCAAGATTAAGAAAGCACGGAATATTTCATTTTTCCTTTCCATAGTGAATGTTAAAAAGACAGCTGCAAGAACTCTCAGTAGTATTCTAATTTAATTTGTACCGCCAGAGTTATTTTACTTCCATAAATTATATTTTTACAATCATATATGCTTTTTGAAAATGAAAAAAAAACTGAAGGAGCTTGACCGTACACAATTTATTTTAGGCATTCTGACAAAAGTCAATGGTATGTGATAAAGTAAGAAAATGTTTAGAGAGAAACTGAAGCTATAGAATTCCGTAATTAGAATGTTAAGTGAATGAACTTAACTACAAGAGAGAATGTGATACATTTATAGTTAGGCCGTTGTTGACAGCTAACTGAAACTAATATTCTAGCTTCCTAACAGCTGTATATGCAGCAAGGAGAGTCGGCATAAAGCAGAAGCTTACATTATTAGAAGCTATATTAACCTTTGATGATTTTTTTTTATCAGCAAAGAACCTTTGGTGAAGTTGCATGGAGACTGAATTCTTTTGACTATTCATCTTTGAAGAAAAAGAGTGACAGTTTAGAAAAATTAGACTTTCAAAACTTTTGATTGCATTTTTTTATAGAATCCAGATGAGCTAACGATGCTTCATCTTTTTAACATTGTCATGATCTTTGTATTCACATTACATATTTATTAAAAACTATAATAACTGATTTTCCTTTGTATATTGCCTGTTGCTTTCTTGTTCATTTTAGTAAAACTGTTCTGAACGTTCAAAAATATGGTATCTGTTATAGTGAGCATGGTATGTTTTATTGTTCCTTGATCTATCATGGCTAATCCATCTGCCTTGTGTTTATTATCAGGATCAAGGGACTATTTAGTTGTTATTTTGTGCTTATTTGGAATAATTTGATGCTGAGTCTGTAGGTCGGTACAATTTTGCATGTTAACTTGAAGGTTGTTTTGCTTTACAGGTGACTATCAATCAACCAATTGGAGTAGTTAAATATCCAGGTGTTGCTAAAGGGTTATACGTTGCCTCTCAATCAGGTTATTTTTAATCACCATTTTGTTTCAGATGGATGAGTTCCAGAGAGAAACTATGCTTATGCTTATTGATTTCCACTAATCTGATTTGGTTATAATTGTTTGTAAATAATAACAGATTATTAGGATAAAAAATATTCTCAATATCTCCATAGTAATTAGGAAAAATATCTTTAGAATCTGCCTAGTTATTTCATCATATATTTATCTCCTTTTTTTGTAAGGTTCTGGTTACTACAAATAGAGATGATTATGAGAATTTAATTAGTATGATTGATATCAATAAAATAATTCTTTATTTTTCAAATATAATGTTTCCATTTCTCTTCTTTCTAACTTCCCTCCAAATCTTGATCATCTATCTAGTCATGTCTAGTTGTTTTCATTTGACCAGGAAAACCAGCACTCAGTGTAGTGGGCATTCTTGAGAGAAACGTACAAGAAAACAGCACATTGGTCCAGGTAGCTGAATTTCATGTTCAGGACCATATTATTTATGACAACAACCAAGTAAACTTGGGATCCTAGAAAAACATGACCTACCCATGTCTCACAAGACTAAAAATCAAAATTAAGTATATAAATAAGAACAATCTGTACTTTCCAATTTGGTTTTATAAGGTTGAACTAAAACTAAACCAAACCACTTTTATCTGCAAAAAATACCATCATTTTAATACTTGAGCATTGATAAAACATCATATAAAATATTGGTATATTTTTTAAATAGAAGAAAGTAAAATATTTTTTCTGATAGATAATATTTTTTTGATGATTTTACAATGTTGGGTATATTACACAACAATGAAAAATAATCCTATTTACAAGAAACAATGAAACTAAATCTCTACAAATAAGGTAAAAAAGTATTATGCGTTAGAGCGGGTTTAACTAACAAAATTGCAGCACTGCTCTGTTCTTAGATATTATTCCATGTTCACTGATGTCACATCAAATTTACTCTGGGATTCAAAAATTATTTGCTTGTATTTTTCAACATGTAATCTTTTGGCTGCCCAAAGTTTTGCTTCTACTCATCCCGTTATGAATCCCTTTCAAGAGGCAATAAAAGAAAGTGAAAGGCTGCCATAAATTAGAAATCCAGACTCTTAATATCTTCTGGTTGGTTTGTTTGTCAGGTTAAGATTCAGTCTGGACGGCCACATCAAATCCGTATTCATCTTTCTTTCATAGGGCATCCTCTGTTAGGTAAATATTTAATGCTAAATTGTTCATGGTGCTCCACATCAAAAACCAAAGCTAGATTTCATATACGATGTACACCTCAATAGGGAAGGTATCAATAATGATTCCTATGCATATTGAGCTTTAAACTCATCACTGGCTAAAAGAAAACAAACCTTTCAATTTTCTGAAGGTTTCAATTTGATAAACATGATTGAGAGGATAACTAAACATCATATTTCCCTGCATCTTCTGAGATCTCATACTAACTAGTTTGCATGCACGTTCCAAGGCACTCCCATTCTTCTGGTCAGTCATGTCTGACTACATTATCTTTTTCCTTTGGTTTTATTTGCAGGTGATCCCCTCTATGGTGATGGCGGGCAACCTAAATGCTTAGATTGTGACTCTATAGATGAGAGCTTTGCTGAAGATGGGTAAATGCTTGTATTATAGGTTGCCAAGAATCATTCACTTGAGATTTGATTCTAGATATATATGATACTTAGTTTTAGCATCAATTATTCAATTCCTTATAGAGTTAGATTACCCCTTTACTCCTTAAATTCTTTGGGCTGTTCCTTGTGTAGGGGCTATCAAAGGCCTACCAAACCAGTTCCTGGAGATTGTGGGTATAACTTGCATGCACATAAATTGGTTCTCTCTCATCCATTAACTAACGAGGTACACTGAAAATTATTTGTTGGAGCTTGTTAAAGATTATTTTTCCTTATTTAAGTTGTTTTTTGGAAAAATAAATCATTTGCAATTTTTTCCTTTTTTATGGATCATTTATGAATCTAAAAATTTGACTTACAATTTTTTGGCAGATTATTGAAACTATTCTAATCAGTTAATTGAAATGTCAAATGCCATCTATTGAGGTTTCTTCAAGGATGTTATGTATACGTGGATGCCTGCCTGTAAAATAATTCCACTACTAGTAATATGGCTGTTTTGGGTTCTCTTGCAGTTAATTGAAATCACTGCACCCCTTCCTTCCGTCCTCCAGACACCTGAAGAGGCTAAAGAAATTGGTGCTATGGAGCAGACTGCTTAAGATGTAAGGCGAAGGATTGAAGACAAACCAGGAGAACGACGTTGATGTTATCTCGCTCACATTTGTATTCAAAAGTTCTGCTTGAAAGACCTGACCTTGTTCTATCAAACACACAGTACTTGATATGTCAACAAATCCTTATTTTCTATACGAAATTGTTTACACTGAATGAAAATGACCTCCAACTACTCAACATATTTGTTAAAATTAGGTAAGACTTCATATTTGATTTCAAATATGATTGAAGGTAGTAGGAAAGAAAGATTGCAGAAATTGTCCTCTTTCAGCAAGCAGTAGGAAGCTGAATAAACAACACTTATTGATACCAAATTCCCTAATTCTACAATTAAAAACACCGCAGAGTCAAAGCCTACCGTACCGAAATAAGGTAACTACGAGTAGAGTTAAAATAAACTATCTGATCAGTGAAGGCCAAACCAACTCTGGAACAGTTAATTAGAAGCTCGAAAAGATCGTCAAATGAGTAGAGGACAGGACAAGGACGGCAAGGGATCCAGAATAGGCAATGGTAATGGCAATCGCCCCTCCTAACCTTTTCAGAGATTATTTCTGTATTTTCATCAAATACAACAAATACAAAGCTGCTGCCATATTACAAGCACCCTAAATATTTTACCAAAAAGACGGGCTTGAGAACCATTAAATCGCCCTACACTGTATTAAGCAATAACAAAAACTATAATACAGAGCGCGGCAAAAAGAGGTGTTTGCCGCTCAACACAATGACTACCTGTCACAGTCTCAGTCCCCCTTCCCTCCCCAAGATTCATCTTCTCTTGCAATACTCCCAGACTGACCACCATACTTGTCAGAATTGGAATAATGCATTTTGATTGCTGCCACTGGATCTGAGACACCACTGCACGATCCTCCTACAAGAATCCCCGGTCTTCCAACACCATTCATTCCCATCACTCCCCTGCTCTGCTGCTGTAAACTTGAAATTGCTTCAAAACCATTTCTTCTCTGCATCTCAGAGAATACATCCTGGCAGTGCTTCACATCTACCATAAATGGCTGCACTTTCGGACCATCCCTTCTAAACATCTGATAATCAATCACCGCATTGCTTCCATTCAGGAGACGTTCATTATTGTTCTTGGAAAATGTTTGCAATGACGGTTGCTCCAATTTGGCAGAAGATGTGGGATAATTACTGAATGCTGCAGGATACTTTGCTAGCAGGATAGCAGAATCAGGCAATGAAGAGAGACCAGTCTGTATTCTGCTTCCATCCCAATAACCATAACTTCTCATAGGAACATTTTCAAGGCCAACATAATCATTACAGTCAAACTTCAAAATTTTCACATTCCCATCAGCACTATGCCCGGTAAATTTCATACTAGAAGGCTTGCTGAACTTAGGATGGTGGGTACCATTTTCTTCACTACCTTTAGCACCCACATTAGGTTTCTGTGCCGATGAAGGATTAGTTAGTATCTTCCCAAAAAGTTTCACATCACCATTTCTGGATGCTTTATCTGAATCAGACGACTGCAATTTTTTGGTTTGATCATCAGGCTGTTCATTTTTCTGGGACAAAAGATGCAATTCTGTTGCTGAACTGCTACTGTTCATATCACCATTTATCTCCTTCTTAATGGGAGCTTGCAAGGGATAGCCCTGGAGAATGCTTCCGGCATCAACATGGTCTGATGAATTCCCAGTAATAGGGGGCTTGTCATCGGTGCTAACCTGAATATCACAGGTAGAAGACAATCTATCTTGGCTAGCTGTTTTCTCACACTGAATATCAGAAGCAACAGTATTTTGTAAAGATGAATTTGATGATGCTTGATGATCATCCATAGACAATGGGGAGGCCTTTCTAAGGGGTCCGTGCTTATTTTCAGTACTAGAACTCAATCCTGAACAGGAATTCCCAAAAGATGAGAGAGAAGCATTTACAACAGTGCTGCTTAGCATGTGCCCAGGGCTTTTCAAATCAACTATGCCACCTGAATCAGCTTCCTGTTTATTATCTCTATCGTCAAGACATCGGGGTGAAGACACTCTTTGCCTCTCCAATTCATTTCCAAGTCTGTCAGAAGAAACCTCGGAAACCACCATTCTATCCCCAACAAAAGAATTACTTTCGCATGGTTCACTTGTATCTGGAACAGATATCAATTCTATAGATGCACCTCCCAATTTATTAGCTTTATCTTTCCCATTTTCTGTACTATCTGACATTGCTTGTCCACTGACAGAACCACACGCGGCAAATTCACTACCATCACAGCCCTGTTTAGAATCAATATCAATTGCACATGCATCAGAAACCAAATTTGCATCTTCAATATCTACTTCTGTCCCATTAGTCCCCTTTGATTCATTTAATTCTGCTGACAGATTCCTAGCTTGCACAGGATTGGACTCATCGTTGAATGTGTTTGTTCCATACAAAGGCAGGTCCTCATCTGTTTTAGTGCCAGACTTTTCAGTTCCAACCACCGAGCCTGTCTCAACGACACATGCATCATCAGTGTCACTCTCACCCCCATTTGCATCATCATTCACTGGGGATCCAACATTTTCAGAGATTGGGCGCATGAGATCTAATCCAAGACATTTCCGGCCTTTGCTGAAGAAAACTTTGCACTGTTCTTGAGACCTTGTCCCAACACGCCGTGCTATCTTGGCAAAATCTTTCCCAAAAGATGATACAGCCTGAAGAAAAGCAGCCCGCTCATCATCAGTCCAATCTGTAGGATCCATTTCACCACAGCTCTCATCTGAACAAGTCTCATCATCAACATCCTGAGTAACATCAGGTGTCATGGGCAGCTTGTATAAAGGGTTTACTTTCAGGAACTTCCTATCCCTGCTACCTTCTACTGGATCAACAGAACTTGTTATGCAGGAACTAATAGCCTCAGATGAAAGAGAACCACATATACCTGCCAATACATCAGCCGCAGCAGCAGTCTCTCTTTCATCCCCAAGAATGTCAAAACTGCCTGATTTCTCAATGAAGTCTTCAACCCTCGATGTCTTTACTTTACCATATCCACCCAATAGTGAGCTTCCTGCACGGATTTTTTTGTTACCTGCAATGCCATCTGCCATCAGCGAAGCTGCACTCAAAATTTCAAGGGAAGCAGCATTCAATTCACGATTCCATTTTTTACCTGATGCCAGCAAGTCAGTTTTAGCTGAAAATGACTTCCCCAGCTTACCAACATCTTGCTTCTTAAGTTTCTCAAAACAATCAGATTTATGATTTTTGTAGTAGAATTCAACACAGTCAGCAATTGTCTTGTGGTCAAGAAAAGAAGCAATTTTCCTAAAGTTTTTTCCAAAGGCAGCAAATTTCTCCAAGAAAACTTCTCTCTCTTGTGGCGTCCAAGGATTAATCATAGACCTTTCTTTCTCAATAGCCAATGGATCTTCAACCAGCCCATTACTAGATACAAACTTTGAAATTATCTTCTCTTTTTCATCTAAAATTAATGCCGGCATCTTCAGAGTGTTTCTCTGCACTTTAACCTGAGATTCTGAAAGCAGTTTGCCTGTAAAATTAATCATCTCTGATGTTGGAACCAAGCTCAGATGATTTCCTGCTGCAGACAGAAGAGGGAGAAAAAGCATAGTCATCATCAAAACAAAGGCAAATAAAATTAAGAAAAGAACAAACTATTAAATGTTCTGTGCAACTTTAAACATCACAGATTGAACAGAAGCCCTTCACTTCACGTGAACAAGTCAATCCCTATCAAGATAAAATATGTTCTAAACAAAAAGTCATATCATTGAATTCAACAGAAAAAGACTTTTATTCAGTTATTAATATTAATCAACAAAATAAATCACTTTAACAAGGTATGCATGTTTAGATTGCTTGCTAGCCACAATTAGTTTCCACTTTTCAAATAAGTGACAACAGTCATGACTAACGACCAAATACTACACAGTAATAAATGGGCCAAATTTGGGAGTGGTTTCAAAAGTAGTCTAAACCCTAAGCAAGCATATAGTTAATTTCACAAACATTGTAATCAAACTAACAAAAATTAGTGAAGCTACCCTAACCAAATAGGAATGTGTTTAAAAACAAAAACCCACTCGTTTTGCCTGAGCTTGAACCTTCTGATTTACCTTACAAACAGCAACAAGCAACGGACTGGGATTACTATTCTACTTCTGAACACATGAATACATGAAAACCGAGAAAGTAAGCAGAAAAAAATACAGCAGATTAATAGCACCAAAATTTAACAATTTTTCTTGCTCAAAAAATCCAAACTAACAATTTTCCATCTTATTTTTTTTAAACATTAGCAAGGTCATTGCCGTATAAAAAATGTATATTTTACTATCAACTAATTAAGCAAAGAAAGACTGCAAAATCACTGGGACAAATAAAAAACTTGGAAATATCCATACCAGGAAAGGGAAAACGTGAACGAATGGATGATCGATTCTTCTGGTTACCATTACAGGTAGTTCGCACACTTAGTTCATTCTTTTTGTGAGATTTTGGTCGGCATTTCCTGATAGAAAGTAAGCGCATATCTTCTTTCCACAAGTGATGCAAGGCTCTGAACTTAAGTGCAATAACTCTCTCCTTAAACCTAGCAAATCGCTTTTTCTCAGCAAATTTTTCCCTAATGAAGGTATGATTGCATGTGTCACTGCTGGTTTCCATCTTCCCAATCTTACAACAATCTTTGGGCAATAAATTATCAAACACCTCACTAGCTTTGTTGGCAGATTCTTTATTAGAAGAAATAATTGTACCCCATAAAATATCCATGCTATCGTTTACCTCCATAGAAGTCTTGCCATCAACAGAAGATACACATACACTAACATCCTTCCTAGCAGAACAGGGAATTAGGCAGTTCACAGCTGCAGATGGAACAGAATCCACGTCCCTGGAGAAACTAACATATCCTCCAGTACCACAAGAAACTGATTTAATTGAAGGTGGAGGCTCAACAAATTTAGAAGTAGCTGTTCCAGGACTATCAATATCCTCTTCCTTAACACTTTCATGAATACTAAGTAAATTAGTTGAAAGCGGCACCTTCTCCATATTGGGATCATCAACAATATTCAAAGGTACCGGCCGGGTGACCTGATCAGAGACTCCAACATGTTCTTCACAGGATTTTTCATCACAACCTAACATCTGGGAGTCCAAGGATACCGGAAATTGACATGTTTCCCTAGATTCAGACTTCAGCGACCTCAGTTCATTTTCAAGTAAATCTATTTCAGATTCAGTCATCTCCAACACCTTTGAAATGTCAGCTTTCCATATCAGTAATTTATTAATTGCATTAGACCTCATTGGACCAGAATCTACAGAAGTTGGATCATCAGATTTTACCAACTCAATAATTGAAGAACCCAAATTATTCAAGGAGCCAATATCAAATTTCTCTAAGTTAAAGGGAAACCTCTGCAAATTATTTTCCGACAACGGAGCAGGTGAACAAATAAAATTACTAACATCATTGTCTACATTTGCAGTCTTTCCGAATAATTTATCGTCCATACCTGGTAAAAAGGTCAAGGTTAGGCTTAGACACAAGGGAAATAGGTAAAAATACAATACAATTACAGTACTATTACAAGAAAATCGAGGGGGAAATCTTAGTTTTGCATTTTCCATCTAAAGCTCAGGAAAATGTTAAAAAAACAGTAAGGAGAAAAATATGAGACAATTAAAAACATAAGATATCTGAACAAAACACATTTCCAAATAAGGTTTTAACATGCTGACTAGCAATTCTATTGAATATTGACCTCAAAATATAAATATGTTCATTGCAGATGTCCTGAATTGTAATTCCTACATGTCATGCTCCTATCCAAGCAACTTGAGCATTGATTGAAAACAAATGCTGGAACACTATAAATGTTCAAAAAACATGGTCTCAACATTAGTAAAAAAACTCATGCAGCATACAACAGCTGAAATGTTGATTCTTACCTACATAGATAAATCAACACTTTAAAGTCATTTGATGTTATAAGTGAATTTTAGGCCCTACTCACTAACAATCAAGTTCTTCAAACTTTTTCTTTTAAAATCAATCATTACAAACGTTTTCAAAATAATACCTACCGTTATTTCCTGTACGTAAATTATTTTGGAGAAAAACACATCTAAATTAGCACACACTGAACAAAAAACATACACAAAAGGACTGGAGTACCTAAGAATGTCAAGGGGACACTCAATAGAAAAAGGAGCTCATGAAACACCTACGGTGCATATTATACACAACAAAAAGACAGACAGTCAAGGGAGAGATACTCGTAAAAGGAGAACCTAATGGAAAGAGAAACACATGTAGTAAGCAAAATAAAAACATAGACAATTGTCTTGTCAGATATCTAACTAATATTCTACCACAAATCTCTATGAAATACCAATTCAAACCTCATAATATCACAATATGGTTCATTATAATCCTATATACATACATATAACACTTGTTACTGAATTGCTAGTAGCAAACCCTTCAAAAATAAATCTTTAAAGCAGGATTTAAAATACAAACAGACAGTGTCTACCAACATACCAGGTGAGGAACTGCAGGCGACAGAAGATGGAGTTGCAGGAGATGCACATTCAGAAAATCCTGTAACTTTTGGACTTTTGTCAACTAAGCTGGTACTGAGGAAATTACAAGGTTCAGTGATACTAGCAGACAAAACAGGACCATCTTTATTTGCACTTGGCTCGGGCACCTCTACTTTTTTCTTCTCATACTTTGCAAGTCCCTCGCCCCAATTCAACCTTGGCTTTTTTCTAGAAGCCGTATCTTCAGATGGCACAGAAGATGTCGCACAAGCAGCAGCTTCCCCTGAATGCGACTCATTAGCAGCCGCACTTTTCGTTTGCAACTCAGCCCTCGCTTCATGCGAATCTGCTGCTCCCATGCTCCTTGAGCTACTTGAGTGGCTAAACCCTGAGCCTCGAGAAGACAAGCTTCCAGAACGTGTCCATTTAAGTGGTTTCCAGTCACCCAGAGAGTTCTCTCTATCACTTCTGGGGCCAGTTCCCATCCCATTGACACTACCTATCTTCTCATGCTGGTCTTTTAAATGGTGCTGATCCCAAGAGTTCCCGAAATCGGAATGTGGATGAGAAGAATATGCTAGGGCGTCGTCCACAGCCCTCTGATCATTGTTCACATCCTGCGGCCTTCTGGGCAAATTCATGGTACCATTGGAGGGTTCCCACGAATGCCCTCTCCAATCTCTCTGAGCAAAGGCTCCTCTATTTTCCCTGCTGCTCCTGCCATACTTCCCATCACCTCGTGAAATCGAGGGCCGACTATCTTCCTCCAGGATCTTGTCACTGCTTGACCGAGAAATCGCATACCCATGACCTGAGTCCTCGGAAAACAGGTGCCAACCACCCTGCTTACCATGACCTTCAGAAAATATTCCAACAAACAAAAAGTACAAAAAAATCAACACAAGCAAAGCATATATTCTCGCACCCAGAAAGGCATAGAGAAACAAAAACGAACGCATAAATCTTACGAAAAGGAAAACCCTCTTCAGGGCTCGACTACAAATATTCCAATAAAAAAAAACAGCAGCCACAGATCTTAAAAAATAAACCAAGTTTCACCCTCAACAACGCCCCAAACACGCGAAGAACAATCCCCCAAAATCATAAACCACTCAGAATCTCTCACCTAGAAGAAAAAAAACAAAACCTAAACAAAACACCGATGGCCGCTATTCCGGCGTGTTCGGCGTAAGAAGACGCTGACTCAAAAGAGAATAGGAACGAATGAAAAGAGCGATTGAAAACAAACCTGGCGGCCTGCGAAACTCAGTGGGTCCCCAGCGATTGAACTCGCGGTGGTGCGAGGAATCCCTCCATCTAGCGACGGACCCAAGCGACTCGGACCTCTCGTGCTTCCTCTCCTTGAAGAAGTCCTTTCGATCCCAAGGCAATGGTTCAGGCGGCATCAAAACCAACCCAATAGCATGGGCAGCCACAGAAAACAAAACCTAGGGTTCACCAAAAAGCAAACCGCAGCGCCGCGAACGCGACCTCCGCCTCCAGATCCAACGACCTAGGGTTCGCAGGGCTGAGCCTCACGACGCCGTCTGGCGAGATCGAACACAATACCAAACGCGGCAGCCGAATCGGCGCGCCGCACAGCAATCTAGGGCTTCCTCGGAGCTCGAAGCGGAGAAGAGAAAGAGAGCGCAGATTGAAGAAGGAAAATGGATTAAACGGCGAGGGAATGAGTTCAGAGACGTGGATTCAGATCGAAGAGTGAGGCCATGTAGCTGAGAGTGAGAGAGAGATATAGAAACAGAGAGTCCTGTTGTGATGTGCTCTCTCAACGGTGGTGGCTCTGTAAATTTTCTATCCCTTCCCTGGCTGGTGGAAAACCTGTATGGGGCAAGAAAGTGAGAACGTGAGGTGATAAGGGACAAAGAGAACCTTGAGAGAGATAGAGAGAGAGAGAAGGTGATAGAGATAGAGAGAGAAAGTGTGGAACCGGATCTCAGCGTTTCTTATAAAACCATATTTCAAACTCCTTTCGATTCCGCCCATATAATATTTCCTTACGTTTTTTTTAATTCTGTTTTCGTATCTTTCACTTTTTTTTATTTATTTTTTTATTTTTCGTCAATCAGCTTTTCTGTATGGGCCTCTCCGGTAATCAAAGTGCCCATTTTTCGGCCGTTATTTACGCCAGCAGTAAACGCCCTTCCCACTTTACCATTTTACCCTTCTCCTATGTAATAATACTATTACCCATTTTAATTGCTTCAACAAAAAGTCAACCACAAGTCTTCAAAATTATAATCAATTTTAAAATTCTATTATGTTAATTAATATTATAACTTAATTCACTGTGTTCAAAATCCCTTTTTTACTATATCAAATCATTTCTATCTATTTTTTAATTACATTAAATGTTTTTCTTATAAAAAGTGTTAATAATTTTAAATGTTCAAATATTTATTTATTGTATAGTTATGTATTCAAAAAATACTTATTATTATAACTTTAATTAACGTAAAAATTGAATACTTTTACTATACATTACACAAACGGAAATACTAAAGTCAAATATATAATATGCATAATTAAAATAATTAAAAATATATAACATTTTATCTATAAGTTATTATACAGTTATTCCTGGCGTAACTTTTGAAATATTATATACTAATAAAACAAAATTACTCAACTTGGTAATTGTATTATAAATATAGACTAAGATAGTGAGAAACAAATTATTTTGAGTTAAATATATGCTTTTTTTTATAAATAATTATAATGATGTGTTTAATATATGTGTAAACATTAAGAGTGTTTTAAATATATACACATGTATACATTTCACTTTCACTTTGTATTGAATTTTATAACCTCTAAGAATACATCTAACTATTACAATATAAATTCTACATATTTTTACAAGCTTAAGAATTTTTCAAAACATTCTTAATACATGATTAAAACTTGTAAAAATACAAATATTTATAATTTATAGTTCAAAACAAAACTCTAAAGTCTTTCAAACTCTTTTGTTCGTGTACATAATGCAGTTATTGTAGTTCAAACACACACAAAAAGGGTAAGCTAGTGAAAATAAAGATGTATGGATCAATTTCTCAATCACAAACATGGGATTTCATTTCAATCCATACTACTTTGATTTCATCATCTTCAGAAAAACACATTAAGTATGTCCCTACCAGAGACCAACATCTAATCCATACATCAAGGATCAGAATAAGTTCAAACATCCAATACCGGGTGTCTACAACAAGACCCTGTATGTATGATCTTCCTCATCAGCTTCTCACCACCTGATATTATAGTGTGTATGACTTAGATCATCAGTGAAACTATCAGATCTTTGTTAAACATAGATTTTTCATACTTAATGTACCATCACACATCACACAACAATTCATACATTATCCCAAATGTATGACATCAATTTTATACAATTTTCATCATTCATATATAATACATATCATTCAATCACATAACATTTTAAAATTCAGAACATTCAAGAGCTATTGCAACATCAAAAATAATATTTAACTTTCAAACTATCAAATGTTTAGGTTTATAATAATTAAACCTAAACCCTAAACCATAAACCTTACCTATCATTCAATCATATATAAATTATAGTTTAGGTTTATAATAAATAACTATTCATGCATTTTCTAACGTTACCATATTTAATTAGAGATAAAAGAAGATTTGTCATATATGATTTAAAATTATATCAAACTTAATTTTTAACATGTAAATATAAATAAAACTATATTGATTTGAAGTATAATCTGGACACCTTAAAACATTTAAAAAAAAATAGAGAGATAAAAATTATATACATATAACATAATAATATTCTTAAATTTTATATTTTAAATAATTTTTATTCAACAGATGTTTCAAATAAATGTAGAGCAAAATAGTATTATATTAATTACTTGGTATGTTTAAAAAATTAAACAATTAATATTATGGAAAAAAAATTATATTCATGTATTACTAATAAAATTAAATATCACATTAATATTTATTACATTTACTTCTTAATTACACATCTAACTCTCATAATAAATTAATTATATAAGTGATATCACGAGATATCATATTTTTTATATATTTTTGTATATGCATAATGTAAGGACTTAGAAAATAGTTGTAGAGTAGAAGTGATATGTTTGAAATGACATATGACTATTTTATTATAAAAGTGAACAAAATATATAAATAGAAAAATTCTTTATTTTCAAGTTTATTTTAAAATAATCAACATCTCTTTATAAACTTTTTTTTTCCTTCCTCTACTTTTTCTTTAAGGTCCCGATGAAAAGGAAGCATTTACTATATGTGGGAAAAACGTGAATATCAATGCAAATAAAGTTAAAAACACACAGAAATCGAAAAAAAAAATCCAATCAAAACTTTCTTAGTTGGATTGCGAAGAAAGTTGTAATTTACTAAATAAATATATATTTACTTAATTAATTAATTATAATTTACCTTTTTACCCTTTTATTTTACACTTAAATTATTATTATTTTTATTTAAAATAAAATTATAATTTAAATATAAAAATATAATCAAAATTGTAAAAAAATAATTATTATAAAATAATATAATTAATCATATCATATATAATAAATTATAAATAAAAATAAAAATAAATATATTTTTTAATAATATAGAAATAAATTTATATAATAATTATATTAATTACAAAAAAGTAAAGATAAAAAAAAATAATTTTATTTAATGTAAAAATAAATTAATATCAAATATTTATAATTATAAATATTTTAATTAAAATAATTATAATTTATAAATAAATTAATCAAATTAATTTTTTAACAATTTTTAGATATAAGGGTAAATTTGTAACTTACATTTTTATCAATTAAAAAAATATAATTTCAATCACATCTATCACATCATTCACAAACTTTCATAAATTTTTCCTACACACTACAAGAAAATCATAAAATAGAAACCAATTTTTAGAAACCAAAATAATTAGTTGCAATAGTAACTAAATTAGAGACCATTTTGGAAACTAAAACAAAAATTGGTTTCTAAATTAGTTTCTATTATTTTCTATTATTGTTAAATAGTTTCTAAATTGGTCTCTAATTAGCAACCAAGGTTTTAGAGACTAAATTTAGAAACTAAATAATTGGTAGATAAAACCTTGGTTGCTAATTAGATACCAATTTAGAAACTATTTACCAATAATAGAAAATAATAGAAACTAATTTAGAAACCAATTTTTGTTTTAGTTTCTAAAATGGTCTCTAATTTAGTTACTATTGCAACTCATTATTTTGGTTTCTAAAAATTGGTTTCTATTTGATGATTTTCTTGTAGTGACACTTTCCACTCTATTTACCTTAATTCAAACACCCTTTAACTTTCTTTTCACTTTCCCTTCAAATCATCTCAAATCCACTCCCTCATTTTCAATCTCTCATCCAAACAAACCATAAGTTCTTGACCTCTTATTTCATCATATTAACTATGGAAGTCTATCATTGGATTCCTGACAGCGAATACTACAAAAATGACCACAAAAGTTTAGTTATACTAAGTTCATTTTTGCTCATTTTCCTTTGAGTCGGTTTTGAACTTTTTAGATTTTTTTTTACATGTGTTTTGCATGTAGTGTTTTTAGTTTCAGGATTAGTCCATGTTAGTTCAGAGTCCTAGTGATATGGTTGGATCATTGATTAGAACTTTGTGGTGTATGTTAAGTTATCCTTGGGTTATGTAGAATTCAAGCTCATTATAAACACACATATTCAAATTTAGGTAAGGAAATATATTTTTATTTATTTTTCAATAGAACCCTGTGTTAGTGTGGAGGTGACGTGGGCACCAATTTCAAACTTGTTTGCAGGGTTGTTTGTTTGAGTAAATTGGTGTTTTAATTTAGATTGAATGTGAAAGTATAATTGTGATGGATTTGATGATTTGATAAAATTTATGTTGAAGATGATTAGAGCAAGCTATGGTTATTGAATGAGTTTTAGTTGTATCATGAATCCTTTGAAGTGTAAATAATGATGATTAATGGTTGTTTGAACCTAAATGTTGAATTTGAATGAACTTGGTTTAAAGATGATGAATATATAAATATATTAGTTGACATAGTAGCTTTATGAGAGTTGTACACGATATCGGTTTTGTTTTGATATGTTTGAGAAAATATAGTTTTGAAATTTAAGTTTCGAGAGAAAGCTTGAAAATATTAGTTTTATGAACTTTTATTTTGCATTTTTCGTTTAAGTGAGGGATTTTCGCTCAAGTGAAAGATCCTCGCTCAAGCTAGAATGGTGTAGTGAGTTTTGAGTTGCTCCCAAACCTATTTTCGCTTAAGGTGAACAATGGGGTGCTCTCATGTCCATTTTCACTCAAGCGAGAGGGAATCTCGCTCATGCAAAAATTGGGTGAAAGTTTGGGGTGCTCTTGGGTTGACTTTTGCTCAAGCGACGAGATTTTCGTTCAAGTGAGAGTCATTTTCGTTCAAGCTAAAAAATCTTACATTTTTATTTTGGTTTTTTGAAGAATGGTTTATTATTGTTTATTGTTTTTAAGTAAAAATATTTATTTTATTTAAATATGTGGTTTAAAGTAAGTAGTCTTGTGTAATTTGTGATATAGTTGGATTGTTTTAAAAATATAAACTTTGATGTGATGATTGAATGGTGTATTGATATATTATATGAAGTATGAAATGATGTGAAAATGGAAACAAGATATATTATTTCCAAGAAAAGAAGTATTGTGTTAGAATTGTTAGGATAGTGTATTGATTTGCGATGTACTCTAAAAAGGGATGATCCCGACTCTACTGGTATTTTTGAATCATATAGATGAAGCGTATCAGGTAGTATGAGTCAAAAGAAGTTCATATGAATGAGTCTGAGGTTTGAAAGAACTTTTCAAAGAGGATGGATTTACCCGTGTCATATGAGGATGAATTTTTCGAAGGAGAAATTATGTAGTGATGAGAACATAGTATTATGATATGTGCATGTCTTTATGATGTTTCAGGTTGTTTTGTGGTTGTTTTTTAAATTTGTGATGATCGTGTGTTACTCGTGAGTAGTTTCAGGTTACAAAGCTCTACTATGAATGAGTTGAGTGTTTTTCTTTTAGATTTTGTTTTATTGTATGTGTTGGAGATCCCACATCGACTAGAGATTAGAGCCTTTCATTGTATATAAGTGGGTACAAACCTCAACCCTATGAGCCGGTTTTATGGAGTTGAGTTAGGCTTAAAGTCCACTTTGTAATATGGTATCAGAGCCATTTCGAGCCTATCCTAACGAGTATTTGTTGGGTCTATCGTGTCACCCGCTATCGGACCACCCATAATATATAGTCCCACGCACGAGTTGGCAGTCTCGGCGTGAGGGGGGTGTGTTGGAGATCCCACATCGACTAGAGATTAAAGCCTTTCATTGTATATTAAGGATTTCATGCATAATGTTGTATTTAAATGTGATAAATAGAAATGTTACATATAATGTCTATAAATTACTCATGTACTATATATAAGTACTACAACATTAAATTCCTAATTAATATATATAGTATAAGGAATTAAAAAAATATTTTTATGTAACTTTTTATTATTATTTATAATATCGTATTTTATTGCATTAAATATAAGTATATCACTTTACACACAAAAATTCAACTAAATATTTTGAAATCATCGTACAATAAGGCACCATATATATCTTTCATACCATGCGATCAACATATCATTCACATATTGATCATTCACACGTAATTTGTTAACTTATGAAAAAATTATATTAAACATATTCTATCATAAATACTAACATTTTATCCATATGAAGCACCATTAGTAAATAGTAACTTTGATTATATCAATGTGATTATTTAGAACTAATAGCAGTGGTACAAGAACTTATTTATTTTTCTCACCACATGAAGTCGTATATATGTGATTAAATCATTAGTGAAGCATACGATATCATAAACTTAATGAGTTTCATACATAACATCATTATTAATAATTGTTTGATATTATATCTTATATATAAGTCAACATAATATACATACTAAATACTTTTTCACCACCAGATAGGTGTCGCTTGAACAAATTCATCTTCTTTGAGAGACTTTGCTTCCTAAAATTTAGGAAGATTTTCGTGCTTGAATGGTCTCACACTGCTTAAGTGATAATTTCTAAAAAAACAAACTTACTTATGTCTCAACCTCATTCAAACTCATACCCAATGCTTAAGCAATCATTGCTTGAGGGTCATCTTAACACTTGAGCGATACACTTGTTATGTCACCCAACAAGTTCGAGAAGCATCTATTATAATGTTTCACCAACACTTGAGAGACCCTATTATCACTTAAGCATTAACATGTCGATGTGTGGTCTCACTTATTCTAGAATTTTATACTCCATCGTTAATACTTAATGCCTGAGTGACCACTTCATTGCTTAAGCATCATTTATACCAAATGAAAGAATGTTGTCTTATCCTCTCTCTCGCTTAAGCTTAAAGTCATGACTTAAGCTACACACATTATTTCCTAAACATCAATAGCGATGCTTAAGCAATATCATTAGTGCATATAATCATGACTCGTCATTTGGATGTTGCTTCATCAATATCAGCTCAGAGGACATATTTTTCACAATAACACATATATAAAAACACTAAGACTATCCCTTTCAACTAAAATCTAAGTCCCATAATTCATCAGCAATCACCATCTTAACACACATCATTAGTTATCTAAAAAATACTTAATTTCCAATAATAAAGCATATCCATGTATTTCCAATAAATATAATCATACATCCATAGTGCATTTCACCTATTTAATTCCAATTTTAATTGAAGTAGATACTAAAATTAATTCTTCACACCTAAAAGTAACAATAACGTGCTTATAAGAAAAAAAAACTTCCTCGTATATCTCCACAATTCCCCCTATAATATATTTGATAGTCCAAGAGTTAAATCTTATACCAACAATAGATCCTCTTAATCATATCTAAAGAGAAGAAGAAAAGAGGTTGAATCCTTAAATAGAGAATTAATTGCTTGCTTGTATCAAGAATCTCATAAGCTCAACTTGATCCTCTTAGTGTTACCTTCTTAAAATTATGTTTTATCAGTAAAACAATGTCATTGTTATATTTATAATGTTGAGAGAGATTAAAGAAACTTATTCGAAAGTACACTTTCATCATAACACTACCTCACAAAATTAGCTTGGTGAAGTGAGGTTTGCACCTCACTCGTGTGTCTGTGCGTGTGTGTGACTTGTTAAAAATATAGTTAATGAGTGACCTCCAACACACTCTCTCACATTAAATATTGCACATCTTGACCATGAGAATAAAAGGTTATTTGATAAGGAGTGATATAATATGCCCAATAAAACTTGTTGTCATCTCTGAAAAAAGACTTAAGTGTAACTTAACATTACAAAACTAACTTATAAGGTGATGTTTACACTCATTTATATACTCTAATTTGGGTATAATTGATGTGAGATTAATGTATGAAATGGATGATGAAATGTATGTGATGGGCAAAATAAAGGTAAAAGTTCATTGTTAATATGTATATACATATACATATATAATGGTATCTATATGATATGTGACCTCTTGTTGGTGTATGGATACCTAGGATGGTCAACCTATGTAATAAGGTATTAAGCATGTTAATTCATTTAAAAAAGAATATATGTTTACTTCACTTATTAAGTAACTTAGGAATGACAATAGGTAAAGGAGGAACGGGTAATACCCGCTACTAGCATTATAAAAAAAAATCTACCTTGTTACTTGTTCCGCTATGCAAAAAAAAATACTCTGTAGATTTCCTTTATACATGTGAATATATATTTTTTTTATTTTAAATAAAAATATTTAAAAATAATTATTATTTAAACTATAAATTTAGATAAAAAAATTGATTTTAAAAATAAAATTAAAATAAAATTGTATCTGGAAATATTAATGCAAATAAATTTGATATTTCTAAAAAATAATTTTAAATAAGTTTCATCACAAAAGTATAAGTTTTAAATAATTAATTATTTTCAAAAACAATGTGAGTTTCATAAGGAGAAAAAAAAATATAAATATGTCAAATTAAATTTTAAATATTTTTTCAACAGTTAATATTTCCTTTACAAAAAACTTTATCTTGATAATTTTTTTAAAATATCTAAATAAAATTCATTAGTAATGAAGATGGGTACCATACCTCTCTGGTTAACAAACAAATAATTAAAATATTCATATTCATTACCTATATGTATCTATTAAATATATTTATTTAGTATCTATTATGGATTTTACGTACTAATATTTATGGGTATCTAATCATATATATTAAGACATTAGATGATGAGAAGTTAAAGGAGATTTATGCATTTGACTTGGATAAGTAAGTGCATGAACTACCCTAGTTTGAGACAAATGTTAGTCTCTAGTGGAGCATGATTAATACGAATATATTTTCTATAAGACGTTGTGTGGTGATTACATTGTGCACTAGGAATATGATTGATGATTCTAACATTTTTTTTTATGTTGTTTCAATTAATATTTTACATTAGGGATGTTGTTAAATGATACCTTCATTTTGTTGACGATGTAACAATCTAATCTGCTTATGACATATTATCTTAAATAGGTGATGATATGTGATATATGTGTGTGTTATGTATCATAGTTGAATTCTTGATTATAAATTAACTCATCCCTTTCATGTAAGCTTGTTAACTATTATAATCGTACTTGACACCGAAGCATATGATGTTGTGAGTTGTCTTTGTAAATAAGATTCCTCAGTTACCTCCTTTGAGAGAGATAATTTTTTCCATTGATCTTATATCGTGTCTTGGGATAATATACATGGCTCCATACAAGATGACACCGACTAAGTTGATAGAGTAGACAAAAACATGTTAAAGATGTGTTGGAGAAACGATGGATCTAATCGAGTGTTTGTGCATGGGGTTCTTTGGTTTTGTTGGTAAAAAATAAGTATACATCATCAAGATTATGCATTGATTGTAGATAGTTGAACAAACTGGTTATAAAGAACATGTACTTGTTTCCCCATGATTGATTATTTGTTGGATCAATTGCATGGAACGGTGGTGTCAAATTAAAATGAAGGTTGAAGATGCGCAAAAGAAAACTTTTAGGACTCATATGGTCACTATGAGTATGTAATCATACATTTTGAGGATTATATAAATAAAGTCTTCAAACAATATTTAGACTAGTTTGTGGTGGTGTTAATTGATGACATAATAATTTATTCTCATACACATGAGGAATATAAGCCACATTTAATGATAATGTTGGGTGTCCAAGGAGATGAGAAATTGTGTGTCAAGTTGTCCAAATGTGAGTTATAGACACCAAAGGTGTAGTTTTTGGGACATGTTATCTCAATTGATAATATTTACATTGATTCTTCTAAATTAAGGTTGTTCTACAGTATAAGGGTCCTAATATTATGTTTAACATCACAAGTTTTGTGAGATTGTTTGGTTCTTGCAGAAGATTCATAAAAAAATTATATAAGATATTAGCTTATTTGACTCAGTTGATCGATAAGGATCAACCTTTTATCTTAGTCGAAAGATGTGAGTAGTAGTTAAAATATATATTAACCAGTCTTTTGGCGTTGATAATTTCTTGTATGAGTAAACCCTTTAAATTTTATTATGATGCATTATATGTGGGTTTGGGTTGTGTGTTAATGTAGAAGAAAAATGTTATTTATACTTCTCAATTGTTAAAGGTGCATGAGAAAAAGTTAATTTACCTGTGATCTAAAGTTGTTAGCATGTGTTTGCTTTGAAACTCTAGAGGCATTATTTATATGGTAGTGAGATATGATGAATTTAGTGACCACAAGAGTATGAAATATTTGTAGGATAAGAAAAAAATTTAACATGAGACAGAGAACATGGAGTTATTGGAAGATATGACTTTCAATTGAATTACCATATATGGAAAGCTAATGTTGTTGTTAATACTTTGAGTTAGAAGATAATGTAATTATTTGATATGATGTTCATATGGTTGGAATTGCTACAAGCTTTCAAATATATGATTTTAAATATGATAATGTGATATGATCATATTAGTTGTAACATGTTGATTCTGATTGATGACTTTCTAGGTATGATATGGAAAAACAATTGTAGAATTATAGTTTGTGGTGTGCCAAAGAGTTGTTAGGTACTTACTAAGCAAATGACTTCTCAATTAGATCAATAAGATATTGTGTTTTAGGGAAAAAAATGTGTGTATAGACGATGAGTTGAAGTATATCACTACAAAAAAAACTTTTATTAGATTGGGCCAAAGGCGGACACTAATCACAAAAAGCCCACACAAAGATGCAATTAATGTGGGTTTTGCCTTCACACAACTTTGAAGCTAATATCCCCGTCGCAAAAAAAAATGTCGGGTGCGTGGCGTCGCAATAAGTTGGCTTGCGTGGGTTTTGCCTACAAGTTGCCAACACAAAAATTACAAATGTTAACTTAAGCGGGGGCTTAGCCTTGGGCAGAAAGTGAGGGTTTAGGCTTAGCTAGGGGGACAATAAAATTAGCGTGGGCTTAGCCTTGGATAAGGGGACAATAAAATTAAAAATAAAGCTTGGGCTTAGCCTTGGATAGTGGCACAATAAAATTAGAATAAAGCGAGGGCTTGACCTTGGTAAAGTGACAATGAAATTAGAATGAGCTTAACCTTGGATATGTGGGCACATAATTTTTTTTTGTATGCACTATTTTTGGCAGCTATTGAACTCCACTTTTAAATAAAAGTTTAGATTTTAAATATTAAATATTTTTTTTTTTTTTTTGCAATAACATTAAAAAGAAAAAAACATCAATAAATTGATAAATTAAAAACTAAAAAACAGCAGCTATTGAACTCCACTTTTAAATAAAAGTTTAAATTTTAAATATTAAATATTAATATTTTTTAATTTGCTTTTTTTTTATAAGTTAAAAACTAAAAAACAAAAGAAGATGTTTGTATTATTTGGTGTCTTTGTATGAGATGTTATAAAGGATAATAAGAATTAAGTTTAATTAGTTATAGCATACATTTCACTGTTATCTAAATTCATAATGACTAAAGAAGATTAAAAATGCAATGCATAAAATCTAAAATTGATGGTTTTTCATATAAGAATTAAAATGTAAAATTTGTTAAACTACAAGGACTACCAAGAAATTTAACCAAATAATGATTTATGTAGAATTTTTGTTGTCTTTTTACTGGTAGAAATTTAAGGAATTTAGGGTTTCAAAATAAGCCCCTTTTAGTATTTTATTCCAAACAAGCTAATATACATGTACAGTGATATCTTGGTGGCTGCAAAAGAACAATGAACTGAAATTCATAATTAAAGATCTTGAACTAGGAGTAGTTGCCTTGCCACCATCTCTTTCAAGAATATATATTTAAGTAAAAGTCAACTTACTGATATTTGATACTAGTAAGCAGCTACCACTTCCTGCAGCCAAAAGGCTCAACACAGACCATAGTAGTTTCTAAGATGTTGAGAATGATGTTGGGGCTTCATCCAAATACAACTAAAATTATAACATCATAAAGCTCAACCATCAATTGTGAACATTATTGTAAAAAAAAAGAGATAAATGAAGGAAAAGAGAAGAATTATTAAAAATAGTGTTATAGACTATAGTGCTTAAAAGTAGTTTCTATTAAGAGGGCCTTAAGTAAACATAGCCAGTTGTTATAAGGTGGCCTTAATGCATACATAAACTACAGAACACACTACAGACATTCCGCTAAATACATTCATTGATGATAACAGATAAAAGAGTTTCTCAAGAGATTCACACCTAAATGACAAGAACCCAATGTGGTGAATGGTGGAAATCAAATACTGAGGCTGTAATAAATGAAGCTTTGAAATCTGGTTTGGCACCTAATGTCTCTGATGCTCACACAATCAATGGTCATCCAGGACCTGTCCAAGGCTGTGCTTCACAAGGTAAAGTCAGATTACTAAACTCTAGCCTTTTGGTGTGATTAGACCAAGCCAATGTGACTCAAAAATTGCAATTAACAAGTTCTACTCAATACCTAAAGCCAAAGGAAAAAAATGGCAAACTCAAAAGTCACATCTTATTTCTCTTTATTTTTGGTCTTCAAATATTTGTAAGAAGAATGTTTGAAAACAAAAAAACTTTCTTTGGTGTGCAGAAAGATTTAAGTTGGATGTTCAACTAGGAAACACCTACTTGCTAAGAATCATTGATGCTGCACTCAATGAAGAGCTTTTCTTTAAAATTGCTGGTCATAAACTCACTCTTGTTGAAGTTGATGCAGTCTACACAAAACCATTCAAAACTTATACCATTGTCATAACACCCGGCCAGACCACAAACGTGCTTCTAACAACCAAACATGCAGCTGGAAAATACTTGGTTGCAGCCTCTCCTTTCATGGATGCTCCTATTGCAGTAGACAACAAGACTGCCACTGCCACATTACACTATTCAGGCACCCTTAGTTCCAACCTCACCACCCTCACTTCCATGCCTCCCAAAAATTCCACCATTCTTGCTACCAGTTTCACTGACTCTCTCAGAAGCTTAAACTCTAAAAAGTATCCAGCCAGAGTCCCTTTGAAGATTGACAGAAACTTGCTCTTCACTGTTAGTCTTGGTATCAACCCTTGTTCTACTTGTGTGAATAATAGCAGGGTGGTAGCAGATATCAACAATGTTACCTTTGTGATGCCTAAAATTTCTCTTCTCCAAGCACATTTCTTCAAAATTAAGGGAGTTTTCACAGATGATTTTCCTGGAAATCCTCCTGTATTTTATAACTTCACAGGAACACAACCATCCAATTTAAATACCGTGACTGGAACAAAGCTATATAGACTTGCTTACAATTCTACAGTTCAATTAGTCTTGCAAGATACTCAAATGTCCCAACGCTTCTTCTTCCACTACCTTTCAAAACCATTCCACTACCTAAGCATCCACCTAGGTATTAGTGATCCAGAAGACGTTGTTATAGCTATAAGAAGAAAACTTAACTCTAGTTATACTCATTCAAACCTTTCATGGTTATCTAAGGCTATCCAACTTCAAATCGCTGCTACTAAAAATCGATAGAATAGTTGTACTTTAAATCACGATGGAGAAAATGAGCAGTGGAAGAAATAAGCAGGGGAGGGCAAGTTTTCACACTTAGTCGGACATAGCTATTAGGAATATCATCTCTGAATTAGCAAGAGCTGGTGTGACCATGATTCCAGACACACTTAGTCGCACATATACATGTGGTGTACACTTAGTCGCACAGATACATGAGACTTTGATTGCTACGGTGCTGATATGGTGGTTTTGGAATGCATTCAACTGGATGTGCCTGAGACCTAAGAGGATAGAGAGGCATCTCAAGGAACAGGGTATCCAAGGGAATTCCTACTGTCCCTTGGTTGGAGACATTAGAGATATGATTAAAATGATTAAGGAAGCCAAATCTAAACCCATGGCTCCTCACTCTAATGAAAAAAATCAAGATAGAAACGAAGCGAGAAAACTCACAGTAGAACGAGGCACAACTCTGTTGCGGCAACAAAAACGAGGTTCGCCAACGCCGAAAGCGTGGCCGCGAGGCTTGTTCCTCCGCAATCCCAATCCGCCACAAAGAGCCTTGAGCCTCCTTCTTTCACTGATAGCGAAACACGAATTAGCTATTGTAGAGGTCGAGATGGATTGAAAACGAAAGGAAATGTGAAACTTACGGTGTTAGGGCACAATCAAGAACACGGTAGGGCACAATGCTTGAATGCTCTCCGTCGCAATGCTTGAATGCTCTCCATCGTCGCAATGCTTGAATGATCTCCGTCGTCGCAATGCTTGAATGATCTCCGTCGTCGCAATGCTTGAATGCTCTCCGTCGTCACACATGTTGCTGATGCCTTAAGGAAAAGTGGAGTGAAGTGAGTAGGAGAGAATTCTTCAGAATTGAAAAATGAAAGAAAAATTAAAATTAATTATTTGTGTGTAATTTGCGAGGGCTTAACTTTCATATTATTTAGATTTAATTTTAAAACTTTTAGCGTGGGCTTAACCTTCAAATATTTAAATTTTAATTATTTTTATAATTTTAGTAGCTGCCATTTCAGCAACACAACCATTATTTTTTATTTTTTTTAAGTTTACGTGGGAATAACTCACGCTTTCCTCACACCATATTTAATTTATTTTAATAATGAAGGTTTAGTGAAGGTTTAATGGACACTATTTAGTGTCCACTTATGGCCTTCAATATTTGTTTGCAGCTAAATTAAGATTTTCTTGTAGTGTATGAATTTTCATAAGGGTTATAAAAGTACCTTGAGTTTTCATCTAAGTATGACTCAAAGTATAAGATAAAAGTATCACACCAGACGATGGAGAGGCTGTCAGAGCACACCAAGATCGGTGCTCTGATACCATATAAGAAAATTGTATGTAAGAAGAAAGAAGATGTTTTTATTCTCTTATGTGTATATTTACATCACTTCATGTATAAGAAATATATACTAGTGTAGGGAGTTTCTCTCTCCAAATTACAATCTAATTAGGTAGAGATCCTATCATTATTAAATTAATTGCATATAATTTGGTACAATATCGTACAATATTGCATACAATAATTGCGTATAATTTGATAATTATTATTTCTTTAATACAAAGTATTGGAATTTAAATAAATATTTTTGGTGATTCGATATGAAGGTAGATATAGTGTTCCTTTGACTTATTAGAAGTTACATGTTGAGGACCAAAGACCAAGTGACATGTTACAAAATTAGATATACTTATATGGAAATTAGATAACATATATACGAATTTTGTTTTGGGAATCAAATTGAGGCTTAGTTAAACTTACCATCCTTAGATAAATGGATAGTCATAAAGGATTATCCAGTCTTTAGAGAATCTGTTAAGCACATGATAACTAAGATGAGATCTTGTTGTTGATGGAGTTTACACACAATAACAATTATCAAACAAAGGTTAGGATGACATCATGTGAGGCTCTGCATGGTAAGAGATGCGTGAATCTTCTTTGTTGGTATTAAAATGGTGAGACTATCTTGATAGGACAAAAATTGTTTCGGTAAACTATTGAGAATGTCTTAAAGATATATGATCATAGATGGACTTCTTGAAGTACGCAAAAATCATATGCAGATAAGGAGAGGTGACCCTAGAGTTTACATTGCCTAATCATGTTTTTTATGGTTTCTCCTACTATAGGTGTTGGGAAAGCGATAAAATCAAAAGAAGTTAACTCCTAAGTTTATTGGATCATATCATATTGTTTAAAAGATAGGTCCAATTGCATATGCGGATGTTTTACCACATTACCTCGCCATGTTGCATAATGTACTTTAGTTGAGGAAATACATACCAAGTATAACTTATATGTTCAAATCAGATAAATATGAGATTAAAAAAGTTTTGTCTTATGATGATAGTTCGAAAAGAGTCAAAGATCATGAGATATGGTAACTCAAAGGTAAAGGCATTAGTGGGGTTAAAGTGTTGTAGGACCTGAAGACTGGTAATTATATGTGTGAGCTTAAAGACAATATGAGAGAGTCAGATCCTTATATTTCCTTGATAAGTGAATTTTGGAGACAACAATTTTTATTAAGGAAAATGTAAAATTTAAGTTTTATTTAATTTTTTTTAAATGAATAAAGATTTATAACTAGAAGTTAAACATTTTTTCTTTATTTCATTCAAAATTTCATCTAGCCAAAACTCATATTTTTCTAAAACCTTTTTTAGTTTATAAAAGATTCTAGCTATCATGGTGTTGCCATATTTTATACTCGAGGAGAGAGATAAAAAAAATATAGACCAATCAAAGTTAAGTATTCGAATCAATAGTTTGTGTAACTTATCTAGAGTTTGATTATATTTGTAAGTGTTTGTGGAAGCTAAGTTTATAGGCTCACTGCATCAATATAAGGGACTACTATGTACATTTATACAATTAGTTGTTTGTCTAAATGTGTGGAGAATGTGATGTTTGAATTTATATGTGTGTGGTAGTTTATGTATGTATGGTATTGGTAGTCCATTTGGAAAATGATTTTCAATATACATGATAGTTTATGAGATTGGAGTGTTTTAAGACATTGATTTCATTGAAGTTTCTTCTATTTTGTTGAGAATCGATGCTCTCAAACTGAATATCATTCAAGCAATGCCTCGCCTCTCAAGTAATATTTAAGCTATATGATGAGGATTCTTCTTAGGTCCAAAATTTTTTGAACCTAACTAAGACATGAATATATCTCATGTCACAAAACCCATAATTTGATTATTACAAAAAGGTGAAAAGCACGATTTGATATGGAATTTTATACTCCTAAATCATTGAAAAATGCTTCATAAAACTTGATTTGCGAATTAAACAAATTTGTAGGAAGTTACTATAACTGATGAACCCTACAATTTGCAGAAAATAGAAAAGAAACATAAAGGTAGGCATAAAAAAAATGAAGTCTAATAAACCTTGAGAATCGCTACAAGAATGAAATATTCTTGATAATATCAAATGGTTAGAGGAAAAATCCTAACAAATAAGTTTCTCTTACTTTAATTGATACTAAGCATTTTGTCTATTTCATTCAGTCTCAAAATTATTTATACAATCCAATTTTCTTGCACTTGTAAATATATAAAAGAAAAATACAATTCTAACATTGTAAGCATAAATCTTCTTTAGTAGTTGAGTGAGACATAATTAAGCTAGAGGTCGCGAGTTCAAATCCTACTGAAAGACATGGCTGAAACCTTGTTGGAAGAATCCAACATGTGTGAGAGATTCAATAAATAAATCATTCCTTAATTGATGGACTATTAAATGTAAAGATTAACATTTAAGTGAAGATGTAACCCATTATAGTATAAGAGACACCTTAATCAAATAAAGTAGTGTCACTTAAACGAGGATGTCTTAATTTAAGAGAAAAAACCTTAATTAAAAGAAACAAAATCTTTGAAGTGATAATAACTTAAATTAGTTAATATATTTTTTTTTAAACTTAAGTGTTATTGTAAAATTTGGAGAAACATTATTTAACACCTAGATCATTAATTATATAAAAAAATATTTTTATTAGTTTTATAATTATTTGTATTTTAAAAAATTTAACAATTTTGTTCTGTTTTTACAATCTCAAGTTCATCTTCTAAGAAAAATTTGTATATAGTTAATAATATTTATAATGAATCTCGTGTAACAATATAATGAAACTCCATCATTTTAATATTAAAAATATTAATTAAAATTATACTATCATAACTTGTTTGGTAGACATTAATATTTTAGTATTAAAAAACATTAATTAAATTTATATCATCACGACTAATTTGATTGGATAATATATAATAAAATATGATATGATAATTATTTTATTTTATTCTAACATGATATTTTGTTACACCAAGATTTGCTATATGATAATTTTAGCTAGGACTTATAATTATAAAGTTTTCATCAGGAGTAAGAGAGATAGAATAAGTTTTTTTTTATATCTTTCTCTTTACATAATATTCACACATGGATTTAAATTAGTGAAAATTAAAATATAAAAAAATTCTTATTATTTAAACATGTTTTTAAAGAAAAATATTTATATTATGTTATTAATTTTACAAAGTTATATAATAAAATATAAATTTTGATATTTTAAGTAAGTTCTTAACAAATTTTATAATTTATAAAAATATATTTATAAAATTACATATAATTTTAATAAAAAATTATCATTTAACATAATTGATAACATTATCTAACTTATATGTAAACATTCAATATAGTTATTATATATCATTTTATTATTGTAATGTTGCATTCATGTTTTATCAAGTGAATTTAACAAACTTTAAGAATATAATATTCTATACTTTAGTAGAACCAGTTCTTGCCAATCACTTTGGCAATAATTTTACAAAATTATGAAAATATTATTTATGAAATATATTTCATTTTTAGACATAAAAATAATATTTAAATAATTAAAAAATCACTTAAATCTAAACTCAAACTTGTAAGGAGGCTAAACCTATTGTATACAGTTATAAAAGGTTACAAAAATTAATATCATGATTAATACTCTGGTTAGTGAAAAAAGAGGTTATGCAACTTTCTACTGCATTTTGACCACAAAGAAATTTTCATTAGTTTGAAGAAATTAAGATTTTTTTGACAAAGACAAATGTTTTCTGAACATATTCCTTTGTTATCAACTCCAGTTGAGGGATGCAATCTAGTTAACTCCTCCATATTGAATTTTTCATTCACCAAATTTAGACACGTTTTCTTCCTTCTCTTATAACAATAAAAATATTATTAATATTTTTTTAAAATTAAAAAAGTAATCACATATATATTAATTTTATAATTTTTTAAAAATATATTAAAATTATTTTTATCAATAAAATAATTATCATTGAAAATTATTTTATAATATAATGGTCATTTTGTCACTGCCCTGCTTATTGGAGTCTTTCTTGTTAGATGTGATTATGATCATATTTATATATATATATATATATATATATATATTATTTTATTTTCTAAAATTTTAGAACATCATGATTTTATTTTATCACTTTTTAATAGTTGCAACTTGTAAAAAATATTCTCTTGAAGAAATAAATATAAAAAAAATAAGGACAAATTTACAAATAATGTAAAAACTGAGGGTCTTTTGGGATGTTTGACCGTGTCTGCCACTTCATGTCGAAGCGCGTGACTCTGCATAGTAGGGCTGACGTGTAGAATCTTATTTGGCATATTCTAAAGAGTCTTGATTCATTCCTTTCTTGAGTTTATTTTTTTCATTTTTTTTATCTTTTCACTAAAGCATATACCTAAACATTTTAATTAATATTGCTTTTATAACAAGATCACAAAAATATTATAGAAAGAAAGACAGATATACTACCTATCTCAATTTCCTTATCTTTAGTTTCTAGACAAGACTTAATTTTTTTATAACATTTGTATTATACATTATTAATGAGTATCAATCACATCTTTTTTTATATATATACTTACTATTTCATTTGAATTCACATATATTTGAACTGAGTATATTTTTTAAACAACTAGTATTTAGATTTTGCTATAAACGTTGCAAATTTTTATTTTATATAACCAAACTATACGGTGAACAATATTTTAAAATGTGTAAAATATTGTTTAACTTATTATAAATATTTTTAAACATATTAATTACACTTTAAATTTTTTATATACACGATAAGAAAAATAGTTTAATAATAATTAATTTTAAAAATAAAAAATAATTAGTCATTAGTGACTAACTGTGATTATAGTGACTAACTTAGACAACATTTTATAAAAAATATTGTTATTTAAAGTATGTTTTATTATTATTAAAAAGTTATAAAATATTTTCTACCATTACAAGAAAAATGGTTTTAACAGGGTTTACTTTTACATTATTCATGGTTAAAACCTCTATCAAGTCATTTACCTAGAGTTGTAGTTTTTCTCGCTAACCATTAATGGAGAACGTGTTTCCCAGAGGTTTTTTTTAAAAATCTTAGGAAAAACCTTTCAGAACCCTTGTTAAATACCATGAGTTTAAGAACCTTCGTAAAATACCATAGATTTTAAAACCTCCGTAAAATACCATGAGTTTCAAAACCTCCGTTAAATACCATGGGTTTAAAAACCTCTGTAAAATACTATGGGTTTAAAAACCTCAATAAAATACCGTGAGTTTCGAAATTTCCATAAAATGACTTGCTGTTTGAAATAACCTTCAACCTCATTTTCCACCATCTCTAGCAATCCTCCTGACTTCTCTCTTCCACCGTAGACACACTACTCTCCAGCACATTCTCAATGGTCGTAGACGACAACCCTAACAAGTCAACCACACTTATGTGTATTATATCTAAGGAGAAGAAACACTAAATAAGGCATTATCTTCTTCTTACTCCAATATTGTTTCTTTCATCACCTTACTGTCTCAACTTGGGTCACAAGCCACTGTTACCTAACTCGACAAAAGCTGGTGTTTATCACTACTTTATATATCCTAAATAATTGCATTATGTAGTTGACGTGGACTTCAAAGTCATGTGTTATTGGCTAAAGATTGTAAAAACATAATGTGAGGAGAAATTAACTATATCACTTTTCACTTTCATAGTGAATTAATTATTAGATGCATTTTAAAATAAAAGCCTTAATTTAAATATTTCAAAATTATGAGAATTAAATGTTAGCAATTATTACTAAAACTAAAACTGCAAATAAAATATATGTACATCAAAAGTTAAAACAATATAAGTCAAGTTTTTGGTATTATGAACTCGTAGCAAAAAAACAAAAATTATATAAACCAACTACCATCAATCATAAAAAAATATGCAAATACTATTGAAATGCTTATTATCCAAGATTAGTTGTTGATATACTTATTATCCAAGGTTATTTTGCTGATTTTTTAAAATAATTTTTTGAAACTTTAGAAAAATGATTTGTAATGTAAAGTTATACTTTCAAAATTTTAGAGAATTTAGTTATAAAATATATTAAAACTATGTAGTTTTTAATTATTTATTTATAAATAGATTTAATTATATTTATTTGTTGAACTTTGAAAATTTTGGAGTTATTGAGGTTCTATAATAAATCTTTGAAACTTAACGAAGGCTAAAAAAACCTTCGTTATTTTGCTGAGATTTTAGAATGAACCTTGGAATTTAACAAAGGTTAGAAAAACTCCGTTATTTTATTGAAATTTTATAATAAACCTTTGGAAATTTAATGAAGGTTAAAAAAACCTTTGTTATTTTGCCAAGGTTTTAAAATAAACCTTTTGAAATTTAACGAATGTTAAAAAAAATCTGTTATTTTGTTGAGATTTTGAATAACCTTTAGAACTTAACTAAGGTTAAGAAAATTTTTGTTAATTAAATTAATTCATAGGATTATATAAAGCCCCGCTAAATAACCTCCGTTAACATCCTTTTTTCTTGTAGTGTACATTTGTATTCAGTTATCAATGTTTTAGTTACTGACTATTTTACTTTTTAAATTAGTATTTAGTTTAACATTAAAAATTAATTTAAATTTAAAGTAACTAGTACTTAAAATATTGATAACTAATATTTAATACTAATATAAAATTTATTATTAATAATAAAAACTATTTTAGATATTAATATTTTTTTAATTTATAAAATATTATCTAATTTAGACACTATAATTAATAATTATTTATGATTTCTGAACTAGTTGTTATTAAATGATTTTCTTATAATAGCATAATTACTTCTAGTTGTTAATAATTTATTTAAAATATATTAAAACCAATATAGAAATAAAGATACGAGTAATATAATGGAAGATTTAAAATTTGAATAAATTCCTAAAAACAATTCACAAACATGTTATCTTTAAAGATAAAAAATAAGTACTAAATATATTTTTATTTAAAAAGTTAGATTTAATAAGTTTTAAATTCTCATCAATTGAAATATTTTTAATTGAGTTTATATTAATTATTATTTTTACCGAAATACTCAAAAAAATTGAGTCTTTGCCGTTTATTTTTTTCATTAACTGAGCTATTCCTATCTTGGCTTGCATCGTGATCTTGTTAATAAATATAATTTGTTTAGTTAATATAATATGATATTATGGTTAATGTAAAACGATACATGATTTTTATTATTTTTATTAGAAATGTGTTGGATAACAATGGATTGTCGTCACCTTCGTCATGTTAGGAATCCCTTCTTAATTTAATGGGGACTGTAATCAATGAATCTCGATAATTGATCAATTGAATATATTCAATTGATGGTCATTCCAAAGTCTTGAAATTATATCTCTTTAGAATGTTGTAGATAATATTTTCAAGGTATATTGAAAATGTGATAAACATTAATTATCTATTATCACTTTATGAATAAGTCTTCTTCTCCTTCTCTATATAAAGGAAACTTGGAAGAGAAAGTCAAGAAGGGGAAAAGCAACACACAAACCACCATAGTGGTGAGATTAGAAATCCTAGTGAGATGCTAGAGAGACTTTGTATTCCATCATTCTTGGGTGAGATGATTAAGTGTTATCCTCACAGAGTAAGAGAAACAAATATTGCAATCTTATTTTCACAATGGAGACATTTTCTAGATTAGGTCCCGTGAGTTTTTATTTCTCAAATTAAAAAGGTTTTCCCACGTTAAAAAATTTTCAGTATCATTATTGTTCCTGCTAGGGAGATGAGACCTAGAGAACTGTTGAAGTCTTCTTCTCCTTCCTTCGGTCGGTCAGGTGACTGGGTAGTGAACTGGGGTTCTCTTCGCCCTCCTGCTTCTCCTTCGGCCCTCGGCCTCGGCTGAACACCGGATGGTGGGGGTACCTGCGAAGGCACTCCGACGCTCAAGTCAGTAAAGCGGGTGGTCAGCTCTCAGAGTGATAAAATGACATACCTTACTCCTTGGGATGCGTACTATTTATATTATTCTAGTGGGCCTACCTTGTTGGGCCCATTTATCGAGGTGGACACCTCTTAGGTTTGCATTACCTAATTCTTAATGATAGATTAGCTTCACTGATCTTGGTTTGAGCGTTAACTGTAATAGGGGTCGGCCATCGGCCAAATCATCATGGCATGGGTCGGCCATCGGCCATGTTCCAGTGGTCTCGGTCGTCTCGGCCAAGTCTTCTAAGGTCTCGGCCCCTCGGCCTCTCGGCCAAGTCTTCTAAGGTCTCGGCCTCTCGGCCAATTCTTCTCAGGTCTAGGCCTCTCGGCCAAGTCTTCTAAGGTCTCAGCCTCTCGGCCAAGTCTTCTAAGGTCTCGGACTCTCAGCCAAGTCTTCTCAGGCCTCGGCCTCTCGGCCATACCGGTACAATTATATTATTTTGCTCTATTTGCTATTATCTGCTTATTGCTTCCGCAAGGGTCCATTTTGTATCTATACCAAAGAGGAAAAATTAGTTCTGATTTTTCCAACACATTGTGTGATGGCTTAACACATTTTAATTAAAACAATCAAAATCATTTGTTGGTTTACATTAACTGCAATATCATTTACTATTAATTATAAAATTTAATAAACGCAAAGATAACTAAGCAAAATGACATAACAGCTATGTCACTGAGTTAATAAAATAAATTAAACGACAATAACTTAGTTTAAAAATATAATTTTTTTATAGTACAAATCAAACAATTTTAATAAAAACTATTAAAAATGAGGGACCTGAAAATTTAATTATGTGAAAATATTATTTTAATTCATAGAAGGAAAATATAAGATTTCTTAAATCAATTTTTGCAGATTGATGACGAAGGGAAGGAAAATGTTCCGGTACACCCAATATAGTCTCACATCACTCAAGAGTTGAGACCAATGACATTTTATATATTTCTTCCTCCTTTTACCCACCAATGTGTCTTTTAAGTCTTTTAAAGACAAAACCATGATGGAGCACCGACCTCCAAAGCAAAAAATACTTCAAATGCGGTGATTGACCCTAACGATGCTATCTCCCAGACTTGAGGTCGGAACAAAAAATATTAATGTTAAGAAGTGGGCTTTAAGCCTAACTCAACCTCATAAAACCGACTCAATGAGGTGAGGTTTGCACCCACTTATATACTATGAAAGACTCTAATCTATAGTCGATGTGACTCGAAATTACTCTGATACCATGTTAAAAAGTGAGCTTTAAGCCTAACTCAACCTCATAAAACTGGCTCAATGAGGTGAGGTTTGCACCCACTTATATACTATAAAATGTTCTAATCTCTAGTCAATGTGGGATCTCCAACAATTAAAAAAAAAATACAGTGAAAAAAAGTGTTTAGATATGAATTGCATAAATTCTTGTATAGATCTTGGTATTCAGGTTTTCAAGGGATTTTTTAAAATAGTTTTGACATGTCATGATATGATATTGGAGAATGGTTAGAGATGTTTTAAATAAGATTTTTGAACATGGGTTAATGGACACTCCTATGTTGCTTTTATTCCTAGATTATCTAAGTTATGTCAAGGATTTTAAACATATAAAAGTACAATTTAATCAAAAAAAACTCATTCAATACAATTCAATTTTTTAAAAGAAAATAATATGTTGGTACTAATTTATTTTAAAACAACTAGTTAAACCAAGTAATGTAGTAGTTAAAAAAAATCATAATATAAAAGAAAACAATAAAATAAAATAAAATAGTGATGGTTAAATAATTGTATAATTTTAATGAGTATCAACTTATTAATACTATTTTTTAATGATATTATTGGTCCAATCAAGAAGTTTTTTTATGAGGAAAAATGATGTGGCTTTGCCTTATTTAGAGTCTCTCTTGAATGTTTTGACTTCAATATTATTATTAAGTTAACTATGCAATCTTATTCTTTATTTATTAACTTGAATCCAAATTAAATGATTTTTAACCTACCAATCTCTCTTTATCTTTTTGTTATTTTCATGGAAAAACTTTAATGTTTTGGTAGAGAAGAAGTTTTGGATTCCTATCAAAGTTTCCAAATATGTTTCTTTTATATTTCACTTATTAGTTCTGGATGAAGTGCAGTTAAACAAACTAGAATCATTTTTATATTTTTAGCAGACAATTTGGTTAGAAAATGAACTTTGCTAAATCTAAAGTTATGTTTTCTTGGAGTGTCCCTTTGAAAAATAAAGATAGCTTAAAGACAATTCTCATGTTTAGTGTTTGGATAATAAAACTGTGGAGAAGTTTTGGGATGGTTATTCTCTTAGAATTTGTGCTAGTAAGATATATTTCTGGTTTGATAAATGACATAAGGATGGTCAGATTCATAATAAGTTAGATTTGATTTATATTCATGGTATTGACATGGAAATTAAAGATTTATATGTTAATAATTAGTGAAAATTACAAAAGCTATGTACATATCTAGCAGAAGAAATGAAAAAGGGATGAAATATGTGCTTCTTCGTCTATGTTATGATTTGGAATAACAGTGATTGCAAGTTACTCAACTAAGAAAGGCTACAAATAATACATACATCCATTAATTAATAGGCATGATCCTCTTGGAAATAGACTTTGAAGTTGTAGTCTCTCACAAATTGAAAATGTTAATAATCTCAAAAAATTAAAAATAATAAAATTATATTAAATTATTTTTAGTAATTATGTATCTGAAAGATTATCACACCTTAATGTGAAGTAATGAGAGGATAATTCTATTTTGTAATGGGTAGATAGAAACACCAAAAGACAATATCAGTTGTTCATAAATAGGTTAGGTATCAAAATCACACTATACTTTTTTTCTACTATAGCATCTCATTATCATTAAGAGATAGAGATTATGATAAGGGTTCTCTATGAAGACTAAGTGTTGAAGTAACGTTCTAACATTTATCCCTACCTCTCCAATATTTGCATAGTAAAGACTTATGTCTTTCAAGCATATATTTGATAAGTAATGTACATGATGGAACCTTTATACATATTATTAAGAATTATTTTTCCTAATCTCTTCTCAAAATGTTAGGGTGTCCGGGAGAATGAGTTTTACTCAAAAAAATGGATATCCAAAGGTGGATACAATTTTGTATAAGAGATCTATACACAATTATGTCTTCTTTGTTTCTTGCTAGTATTTTATGTTCTTGAAAATGCATAAATTGCACATTATTGAAGGTGAATATGTTGATATCTTTAAGATCATAAGGAAGACTTCGACTTCTCTTGCTGAAACTATTGAAGCCTGTCTCCATATTCTTATAAGATAACATAAACTCTTTGTATACAAGAGGATAAATTTAGAAAAAATATTGTGAATGTTAATGACAATGTCTTCAACAACGGATCAAATTTAGAGGTTATTGATAAATAATGTTAGAAGTGGATCTTTGGATTTTTATAACTTGGGGGAAATTGAAAATCGTACGAGGGATTAGTCATGATTTACTATAGTCTTCATCTTACTTGGCAGGTCAGTTTCAAAACACCATATGTTATTTATACTTTTTGCATATTTTTTTCTCGATAATGCAATAACGCATGAACATTTTCCTCTTATTCTCTCTATATCGGACATGCTAAAGAGATTGGAATATTAACCCAGTATGTTATGAGACAAAAACAATAGTGCATATTTTCATAAAAGGCATTTCCCTATATCAACTAGATTCATTACTAGTAGATACAATACCATTTGCTCCCTATTTAATATTACCATACACTACACCACTTTTGACCTTAGACAACAACTAAAAGGTGTTTCCTGAAGTAGGAAAAATGTTGTTTTAACTTTAGGTAACGCTTTTCCAGGCATGAAATATGCAACCGTGGGATTAGGTTTAGGCAACGCTTTTTTTTTTTGCAATCGTTATTTTTATATTGGTAGAATAAGCAACATTTTTAGGGAAAATTTTAGATAACGTTTTTTCTCATAATGTTTAGGCAACATATTTCAGTGTTGCCTATTGTTTAGACAACATTTTGTAAAATGTTACCATTGGTAAATACAACACTTATTTACATGTTGTCTGTCTTTTTAGGCTACGCTTATTTACATGTTGTATGTCTTTTAGACAACGCATTTTTAGTTGTTGTTGAGAGTACAAATTATTTATTATATACCAATTATTTGGTAAGTTGATATATAAAACCTTGATAGATAATTAAATACCAATTTAGAAATTATTTATTAATAATAAAAATTACTTTATATACCAATAAATTTTTTAGTCTCTAAATTACTATCTTATTTAGTCAATATAGTAACTAATTATTTTTTGTCTCTAAAATTAATTTATATTTAATAATTTTTTTGTAATAGTATAGTTAACATGTAAAATACAATTATACCTGAATTCTATTCCAAAAAATACTTTGAATTTCCAACAACTTAACCTTGATTTCACATATCTATTTTAATAATACTTAATTGTGGAAATTATCAGAAGATTTTCTACTAATCAAAGTATTCAACTCTACATTAATAATCTTCTAAAACACAAAAATAATAAATAAATAAAAAGATTGTATTAATAGAAAATGAACTAATTACTCAAAGAAAAAATATAATCAACTTAATTTGATTCTTACATTGTTATCTCTTTAATGTTTAATGTTGTATTCCATACAATAGTATTACTCTAATATAATCTAATTATAAAAAGTTTAAAGAGATATAAATTTAATAAAATAATAAATTTTTATTTTTTTTCTTTATTCATTCGAAAATTGTCACCATTAAAAAACTTGGTTGTTATATCAGTTGTAAAATTTAGAATACAATACTTATAAATATATTTTCTAGTTCATATAAGTTTTTAACTTTGAGTATATAACTTTTTGTTATTAATTGTGATGATTTTAAAATTTTTAAAATCTTGTAATATTTTTTTTTACATCATCACTATAATGTACATCATCCCTAAATAACACGAAAGAAAAAAATATTGAAAAAATTAAACATAAAATTTATTGAAATTATTATATTGACATATACACAATTTCACATTCGTGTTAAAGTCGTCAGAACAGAAAATGATATAATTTTTTTTTTCATGCATCAACTTTTTCTTGATCATGACATTGAATGTCAACGTACATGTGTTTATACCCCCAACAAAATAGGGTGGTTGAGTGCAAACACCGTCATATTCTCACAGTTGTGCGATTTCTTCTTTATGGGTCTAATTTATCTATTCATTTTTGGGGAGATTGTGTTTTAACCGCGGTTTACCTCATTAACCGCTTACTTTCCTCCATTATGTTAGATAAAACACCATTTCAATTATTATACAACCAAGTTCCATTTACTACACATGTATTTTCAACAACCTATGTATACAACAAAGGATAATTCCAACCACAAATTTGATCCTCGCGCTCGACGATGCTTCTTTATTGGATATCCACCTAATCATAAAGGCTACAAAATATATGGTCTTGAAGACAACACTTTTTTGTCAGTAGGAACATGGTTTTTCATGAAACCATTTTTCTTTTTCATGAAACAACGTCACCCTTACATTCTTCTGTCCATCATTCCTAAATAACATGAAAGAAAAAAAATATTGGAAATATTAAACATAAAAGTTATTGGAATTATTATATTGGCATATACACAATTCAACATTCGTGTTAAAGTCGTCCAAACAGATAATGATACAATTCTTTTTCCATGCATCAACTTTTTCTTGATCATGACATTGAATGTCAACATACATGTGTCTATACCCCAACAAAATGGGGTGGTTGAATGCAAACACCGTCATATTCTCATAGTTGTGCGATTTCTTCTTTATTAGTCTAATTTATCTATTCATTTTTGGGGAGATTGTGTTTTAACCGTGGTTTAACTCATTAACCGCTTACTTTCCTCCATTCTGTTAGATAAAACACTCTTTCAACTATTATACAACCAAGTTCCATCTACTACACATTTATGTATTTTCAACAGCCTATGTATGCAAGAGAGGATCATCCCAACCACAAATTTGATCATCGCGCTCGACGATGCTTCTTTATTGGATATCCACCTAATTATAAAGGTTATAAATTATATGATCTTGGAGACAACACTTTTTTGTCAGTAGCGACATGGTTTTTCACGAAACCATTTTTTTTTTCATGAAACAACATCACCCTCACACTCTTCTGCCCTACCAAATTTGGTCATTGACTTATACCATCAAAATTCTACATTTCCTACCACACTACTGAACTCACAATCGACTTCACCAACTTCGCCTAGTGAGCCCATCGCCGAACCCATATCCATTGAGTCCATTCCACCCGTTGAGCCTATTCTTAAACCTATGACCACTGAATCTCCTGCGCCTAATTGATACCCTGATATTTCTACGCAATCACTTCAATATTCTACAGGTCTCAAGCATCCTCCTGCATGGCATAAAGATTACTTGCTGTCACCTCGCACCAATCAGTTCACTCATGGTCAAGGTTCTCTCCTAGGTACACGATACCCATTTTCTCATTTTATTTCTTATTCCAACTTATCTTCTGTTCACTACACTTTTTTAGATAACATTTCTACACATAGAGAGCCTTCATCATATGATCAGGCCATTTTTTCTCCCCATTGGAAGGAAGCCATGGAAGTTGAGTTATCAACATTGACAGAAAACAACACCTGAAACATTGTTTCATTACCAGTTGGCCATATTATATTTTTCATATATATGTATATAGAAAGTATATTAATGTATAATATACATGGTAAAAATAAGACAATAGTTTGGTGTAATTGTTGATAGATAGACATAACATATGAAGTAGCGAATTATATAAAACATATCTCTCCAATATGATTGTATGTAAACAATAGGTATGCGTTGAAGGAATATGCAGAAATATTCTTTCCATAATATTTGACAAAAAAAATTAACATAGAAAGCTATGTCTTACTATAAAGAAGAATAAAAAAAACTTATACATATCATCTAGATATTTAAATTGAATATTTATTCTAAATAATTATAACATATTACACATGAGAATAAAATTTATCCAATTATAATCATGGATTCTTTTGTACATACATTGATTTGTGCTTTTATGTAAAAAGGTGATAATTATAATTATATAATAATCACAAATAAACATAATGGATAAGAAATAAGTTATACAATTTCAATCACTTAGTAAAATATATTTGACATAAATTTAGATGAACCTATAAAAGTTATTTTCGAACACTTACAACGAACACTTAAGATAATATTATCACTGTATAATTGGTTATTAATTTGTTTCACAATTTTTATCAAAATTAAAATTAGTAACTCACAAAATTTTTATCAATTGGTGAGTCTTACACACTCATCAAGTTCTAGTTACTTTTCATTTTGAGAATCTCCATTAGTTTTTATCAATTGATACATTTATTTATATGATTTTGATTATTAGTAAAACATGGATATCCACACACACAAAGGAGAAATCCAACATGGATATCCACACACATCAAGTTCTAGTTACTTTTCATTCCAATTTGGTGATGAGAATCTCCATTAGTTTTTATCAATGGATACATTCATTTATATGATTTTTTATTATTAGTAAAACATGGATATCCACACACACATAGGAGAAATATTGCCTTAACAAGATCGTCTAATATGTGCAACATTTCTTAAATAAAAATTTAATTTATCTCTATCGTGATAAATGAGAACATATCACTTAAGTAAGATTCGTTATCCAATTTGAACAAAAAGTCTTAACAAAATTACTCAATTTTATTAGGTGGACTAAAAACTCTCCCTTGAACAAAGTGATGCATATTTGACATTTTATTTGTTTTGTCTAGACCTATATATCGCTTGAGTGAGACATGTTTCACTTGAATAATATATGCAAATATCAAAACTTAGAAAACTCAGTCCTTACAAAGATAACTAAATTTCTTCACTTCATTTAATCCCAAATGCCAATAGTTAAAAATACATAAAAGACTCACACATGACCAAAATAAATCTTGCATCAAACTAATAAATTTTTAACTTACTAATTTCCAAAGTGAAAGTTTAAATTTAATATAGCCCCAATGCATGCATGCATTTCTTTAAAGAAGAGAATGATTTTTAAAAAAACTAGGAGAAAAATGATTTCTTAAAGCAAAACTCATTGTTACTTTACACTTTCTCTTAACTAGTTAATAAATTAATTTTCTTAAAGGAAGAAATAAGTTTTTGGGATTTTGGAATTTGAGAGGAGAAAGAGGAAGATGAAGAAATAAAAGAGAAAGAATGAAGTTGTTGATTTGGGAGAGAAAATAAAATTGGCATTTTCCTAATTGCACCCTACACCTTTACTAATATCACCTCCTTTTTGTTTTCATTTTAGTTTTAAACCCACATACCAAAACCTCAAATTTCATTTACTATTACACCATCCAAAAACCACTATTCTTACCTCCTAACTTAAATACCACTGTTCTCTCCTAATAAGATCTAAAACTAACCCACATACATTTCATACTCACCTTAAATGCACAATTAATATAAATTAAAATTCAATCATAATTTAAATTCAAACATAATTTAAATTCAAACATAACTTAAATACCAGTGTCCTCTCCTAATAAGATCTAAAACTAACCCACATACATTTCATACCCACCTTAAATGCACAATTAATATAAATTAAAATTCAAACATAATTTAAATTCTATTTATCTTTCAAATAATTTCACACACTATATATTAAAACAAAACCATTATAAATTAAATTATCACAGCAAATATTAATTAATTAATACATATAAACTTTTCAATTGATTTATTTGAACTATCTATGCACGAATTTAAATGTTTTAAACAATATTATTTGGTTATGGAGTATGTAGGCAGTCAAATAAATTTATTAAAATTTCATATAGTTATTTAGAAATACATAACATAGAACACCATTAAAGTAACCAGCATTGTTTGTTCAAGGTTTTATACATCTTTATGTTTTAGGATTAAGCTCACCGACACTCTCCACGGGCACCTTAAAGTGTCAAATAAAACACAACCCACCATTCATTCAAATCTCAACTGTTTTAACAACTTTTTTTCCTCAAATATTATTTAGTGTCTTAAGAATATTACAGAAAGTAAAATATTTTCATCATAAATAAATTTTATTAATACTATTACCATTCTGAACACATTTCAGAATAATTTCTGACACTTTTTATTTATCAATCTTTTGAATGTGAACAACTATTTAACAACTGGTTCATGTGTTCATGTGTTTGTGTCTGGTTATATGTATATTAAATTAAACGCAAATTTGGCAAAAGTTTCGTTAGGTTTAATGTTTATATGTGTGTCGACTAAAGAATACAAAAAGTTAGATTCATTGGTTTCTATTTACTCATTTATCTTTCAACATTGTTTTAAGTTCAAATTGAACCAAAATTAATTATTAAATTATTTTAGATCTGATCTTTGCATGCTTCATAGATCTAGGTCAGTCAAAGGAATGATTAAGTTAGGTCCACAAAAACTACACTCAGTTTTTATTCTTCACAGATTTACCCTTCTTGAACCAACATTTTTTCAGATATGGTGATTTTCACTCTTGATACTGTCACAAACGCATCACTAGTTCATAATGATAGAATGATCCATAACGCATTCATATACACCACACATTTAAGAATATTCTTTTATCAACATTTCTTACATGTCACAATTACTCGTGGAAAATCTACTCAACTCTTAATGGTGATTCACAAACTACGAAATCCATTAGTTCCTTTTGGTAAATTCCTTACTCAACTAATTTTGTAGTTATGTTGACCAAGACAATATATATTTAGCAAAGAGAATGATAAAGCTCTTGGTGCTCCATGTGCGCGTTCAACTGATTCAGTCAACTTCTGATGCACAAAGCATGAGCAGTAAACAGAGAGAGCAGAAGAAAATTCAAAGCATTTGATGATATAGTTGACGACCGAATGCATGGTGCTTAATCAATTGCAACAACTCATCATAACAATCATTGGCACTTCCTTATAAATATGTTGCCAGCTTTATGCAATGTGTTCTCACTTCCTCACTCTTTCTCTCTCTCTACTTTGTTGTTTTCTACCCTCCAAGTAACTCTCTTTCCCCTCTCTCTCTCTCTCTCACCCTCTAAATCTGATTTTGGACCAGTGGAACTGCAACAAAACTCTGGCATTGAAGTCTAGATCTTATCTATCACTGTGTTGGGATTTGTGTTTGTGCTTGGACTTTGACCCTTTTAGTACTACTCATCACTTCCATTGGTTCTCCCATTTTCTTTTCCATGGTTTAGAAGGAAGCATCTAAAAGGAAATTCCAACCCAGAAATACTGTAGTACTTTTTTTGGGTATTCGTTTTGAGTTTGGCAGAATCATGATGGGTTATTCTTCAAGATTCTATCTTGTTTTGCTTTTGTCCATTTGTGGAGTGGTTTCTTTGGCTTCCCCCATTGAAGATCAGAAGAGAGATAGAATTACCCAGCTGCCAGGACAGCCAAAGAATGTTGGGTTTGCTCAGTATTCTGGTTATGTGACTGTGAATGAGCAAAGTGAGAGAGCACTGTTTTACTGGTTGGTGGAGGCACCAGTGAGTCGTGGACCAAGGTCAAGGCCACTAGTTTTGTGGCTCAATGGTGGACCTGGATGTTCCTCTATTGCTTATGGTGCATCTGAAGAAATTGGTCCTTTTCACATTAGGCCTGATGGCAGGTCGCTTTACTTGAATCCTTATGCTTGGAACAAGTGTAAGTGAAATTCACATTCCCATTGGTTGTGTTTTTTGTTTTTCACAACGTATATCATATCTTTACGCCTTTTTATTTGGGGTACTGCAGTGGCAAATATACTGTTCCTTGATTCTCCTGCTGGTGTTGGTTTTTCATATTCGAATAAAACAGCAGATCTGTATACATTTGGTGACCAGAGAACAGGTAATGCATTATGTAGTTGTTGTGAAGGGAATGTACTTGTAGATGCAGGATTCACTCTTCGTACCAGTTTTTTTGTTTTTGTTTTAGCAACAATGATTTGGTTTATGAATTGTGATTTTGACATGCTTACGTGCATCTGGGATCTGACTTTGCAGCTGAAGACGCATATGCTTTTCTTGTTAATTGGTTTGAAAGATTTCCTCAATATAAGCATAGAGAATTCTACATTGCTGGAGAAAGTTATGCAGGTGATTCTATGTTTGATATGTCGGTTTTCTTACTACGGATTTTGTTCCACAGTTATGGATTAAATTTCTTGAACATATTTTTTCAGGTCATTATGTTCCTCAGTTGGCACAAATTGTTTACCAGAAAAATAAGGGAATCCAGAACCCAGTCATTAATTTTAAGGGATTTATGGTGAGACTGTACGATTCATGAAATGGTTGTACATTTCTTTTATTTGTTATGTTAACGGAGAATTGCCACTACCTTGTTACAATCACATAATTATTTTGTTTTTCTCTGTTTATCAGGTTGGTAATGCTGTTACTGATGATTATCATGATTATGTCGGCACATTTGAATATTGGTGGACCCATGGTTTGGTTTCAGATTCCACGTATAAGATGCTAAAAATTGCCTGCAATTTTGGGTCCTCTCAGCATCCATCAGTGCAGTGCATGCAGGCTCTAAGAGTTGCAACTGTGGAGCAGGGAAACATTGATCCATATAGCGTTTATACTCAGCCTTGTAATAACACAGCATCACTCAGACGCGGCTTGAAGGGTCGCTATGTAAGCTATTGCTGTCACTTATTCCATTTACTTATAAACATAATTTCTAATTGGAAGTCCTTTCACTGAATTATAGTTGTCAAACCAGAATAGAGTGCATTCAAGGAAAACTGCTGCAACTATGTTATTAGCATTGATTTCTAATGCTTATGATGCTTATTGAGAAGTTTCCATCAGTATTATCTCATCTAACACTAGAATGTTTTTGAAATGGTTAATAAGCTTCTGAAATCTTCTTGTGGTAAAAGCTACGAAGCAATGAATGGGAGAATATTATTTAGCAGTTTGATTAGAATCTCTAAGAATTTACAGAGGTTGGTTGGTATTTGCTGTACAATTCACTTATAACAATATTCTAGATGAAATTAGAACATATTGGTTCTAAGCTGCAGTGTATTGGTTGTCATGAATGCAATAAATTATTCAGATATCATTCTTGTTTAATTCTTCTGTCTTAAAATTTAATGGTACTAGCCTGTTTAAGATTAGGATGAATATCATATTTTCTTGATTGGTATTTTGCAATTGCTAAACTACCTGAAGCAAAATAGATGTTTGAACTTTTCATTGCAAGTTTCAGTCTTCAGATGCATAGCACCTATAGTTGTTAATATTTGGGTCACAAACTGTTAAATTACTTTTTTTTCTTTTCCTCTTATGTTTGCCTTTCAAACTCAGCCATGGATGTCTCGAGCATATGATCCCTGTACTGAAAGGTATTCTGATTCGTATTTCAACCGTCCAGAAGTTCAGAAGGCATTTCATGCCAATGTAACTGGGATTCCTTATGAATGGAAAGCATGCAGGTATCATTTATCTGTAACTTTTGAGCTGTTTTCTTGGGGCCTATTCTATTTTTTACTCTAAGTTAGATCTAAAATGTGGTTTTTAACAGTGATATTGTTGGGAACTATTGGACTGATTCTCCATTATCTATGCTTCCTATATATCAAGAACTTATTAGAGCTGGCTACCGCATATGGGTCTACAGGTACCTGCATTTTCTTTTTATCTTCTTAGTTAGACTATGTGTGCTGAAGTGTTTCTGCTATTGGTTATTCTAATGTTACAAATGGTTTTGCATAGTGAAAAATTAGTAGGCTCTCATTCTATTGTATAGCTTATAGAGAAAAGTCTACTTACAAAAGGATAGTATAAATGCACTGTTCTAGAAAAAATTGTCATGTGTTTCTTCAAGGCACTCCACAAATTTTTTGAAAGGAAATTAAAAAGGATTACAACCACCACCAACACCATGAAAGTTAGGAATTCAAGTGCAAGGGAAAGATGTCCCTTACTAAGAAAAAATGAGAACCAAATAAATAGAAGGACAAAAGAACTGAACATGCTGCTCTTAACTTATTGAAATAGCCAAGTCCAATATGAAAAACTCTCCATTGTTACCTAACATGAGTTTCAATACTGTTTATAACTACTTTTAGCTCTTGGAAACTAGAAAAAGGACACAAGAATTAAGCATTGATGTTTGTTCTTCAATCAAAATCGGTACCTAAAATGACCAATGATTGCTAAGATGAAATGTCAATTTTGATTGAAAATAGCAGTTATAGTACATATAGTATTTTATTTAAGTTCTGCCTCTTGAGATATGTCTAGAATAGTAATTATATTTTGGGATTTGTTTTCTAGAAATATTGTCTAATTATCATAATTTTTTATATTCAAGGATTTTTTTTTTCGTTAAACAGTAGGCATGTGATGTTGTTGGTGAATTTTTTGAAGATACTGCATTTGTACAGGCAAATAGTAATGATAAGGCAGTGGCAAATGGTTCATGTTGACAACTTGACCAACCCGTGAAAGCTCAAAAAATTCTAATAAAATAGTCCAATCTCAAAACTCGCGCTAAAAACTATGTCTTTATTACTTTTTGTTGTATCTATTCACACGACACATCTTTATTTTAATCATTGTCCAATAAAAAGTAAAAATACTTTTACCTTTCGATCTTCAATGTTTAGTAGTTTGTTTAGTAGTTTTTTAATCATCCCTTGTTTTTTGTTTGGGATTGAAACTGTATCTTTGGCTGCAGTGGAGACACTGATGCTGTGGTTCCAGTGACTGCTACTCGATATTCAATTGATGCCTTGAAGCTACCTACCATCATCAATTGGTACCCTTGGTATGATAGTGGCAAGGTTGGTGCAAGTTCTATGAGTAACAAACGGTCTCATGTGACAGACACTAATTGTGTAAATTCTGTGATAATTTTTTTTTGCTGTCATCCTATTTTATTAGCTAAGATTTTTTCTGTTCTGTGAAGGTTGGTGGTTGGAGTCAAGTTTATAAAGGGTTGACAATGGTTACAGTAAGAGGAGCTGGACACGAGGTTCCTCTTCATAGGCCCCGCGAAGCATTCATTCTTTTTAGTTCATTCTTGCAGAACAAGTCCATGCCAACAAGTTAGACATTTGTTCATTATCACTTGATGAATATTCGCACAAGTATAGGAACATAAGTACCACCATTCTTGCACCTAAGCCAAGAATAATTGCCACTCATATATACACATGGAACAGGTCGAGACCGAATAAGGAATTCAATCCTCATGAGTTCACACTTGGTTTCTCTGCCTAGAAAAAGTTGATAAATTTACCAGCAGGAATTCTTCTACTTCTATTTCTTAGTGAAGATGTGATTATTTGTCCGAAATGTTATTCTTTATATGGTTTTCATTATGCAAGACCAATGCCATATCATGTATATTGATCTTGCTCTTCTAGTAATAAAAATTTATACTACTAGTTAGTGACTACGGATAAACTTCAATATTAATCAACTGTACTTCAAAACAAATGGGTTGTTGCATTCTGAACTGGAGAAAAGAGATTGAAAGTGACATAGTGTTACTAAGCATTCAATGCTCCTTGGTTCTGTCATACATCGCTTTGCTGTAGTTGAACAGATACAGGGGCACTGGCTTCTGTGACCTTTGATGTATGTAGGGAAGAATTGAAAATTCAATTTAATTAGATACCTACCCACCCTTTTTTTCAATGTTAGTATCACTGACTTAACTTAGCATGTACATCCGATTCCACTCTTTCGACAAATATTGTGGATTTTTGGGGTAATGAGAAAGAGAAGCACACCTTACACATGATTATTGGCTTCTGAGAAAAATTGAATTCTAAAGAGATAATTGATATAAACTATATACAAGAAGAAAAACTCGTAAAACTAGTACTTTAAATTTTTGGCTTGAAGGTGGTGTTAAAGTTATTTTATATATAAGATGACTTGAGACTTGTTGAATTCACGTCACTTTCATGGTGGAGGGGGAGGTTAATCAAGATATAAAATATATAATAACAGATATGTTTCCAGGCATTATGTTTAATTTTGTATTCACTTTTATCATCAAAGTTCATTTTCAAAAAGTGATCCTGAAGAAGGAGAAGAAAAAAGTGAGTGTGATTATTGAGCGTCTTGATGCTAATCAATCAAGTCACTAGTAAAAAAGGCATCAACATTCATTTGATTAAGTAACTCGAAAATCAAAGTTCTGAAATAGCAAAAGGCATGTTAATTGAACAATTGGAAGATGGCAACGTTGTTGCATTTAAAATTCCATGGTAGAGCATAATGTACCAACAGGACAAGGTGCTTTGCTAAAGTGTATTTGTGATTGACGAATTAAAGCTTGGTGGAACATCTTTTAAGAAAAGAATTAGGTTTTCTAGTGGAGCCGAATAGACACATGGTATTGGTGTGACAATAAGATTAGATGAGACAGGATAAGAAAGACAGAGCATCCCACAATACTGTACCATTATTCTATAATACCCGTCTAACAATAGCCCAAATCTGGTTCATGATCTTGCTTCGAAAAGAAGTCCAATTGGGGTCCATATCTCAAAAGCAATAGCATTATTTGTAGTTACAAAAAACACCATCACTTGTTCTAAATTCTTTGCTTGCCTTGCCAAAATTCACATGGAATTGATGCTTCTGTATGCATAAGTATTAAGGATAAATGTGTGAATTGAGTCACTAGCATACTTAAAAAAAAGACCGGGAAAGGAGGGAAGAAGGGTAGATTCGTCACACCAAGACAAAAAATAACTTCCTTAATAACTAAGAAGGACAATCTCATTTCATTTGCTCATTTTCACATCCCCCAACAAAAGTTTGAGTTTGAAGGACAACATAAACAAAGAAAAATGAGTGTCACCACCCCTTTTAAAAATGGAAACAAAAGCTGAAGACAGCAGGAGAAGCAGCTAACAAATGAGAAAGTAGAGATAGATTGAGAGTGAGAGACATGTATAGGTTCAGCAATACAGTGATCGGGTTCTTGAACTTGTTCACACTTTTAGCATCCATACCAATAATTGGAGCAGGTCTATGGATGGCAAGGAGCAGCACAACCTGTGAAAATTTTCTCCAAACCCCTCTTTTGGTTATAGGATTTGTTGTGCTTGTGGTATCACTAGCAGGCTTCATTGGTGCATGCTTTCATGTGGCATGTGCACTATGGTTGTACTTGGTGGTCATGTTGTTCCTCATAGCAGCACTAATGGGTTTGACTATATTTGGTTTTGGTGTGACTAGCAAGGGTGGTGGTGTTGAAGTGGCTGGAAGGGTTTATAAGGAGTATCATCTTCAGGATTACTCACCGTGGCTGAGGAAGAGAATACAGGATCCTCGCTATTGGAGCACTATCAGAAGCTGTATTTTGGGGTCTAGAACTTGTGAAAAGGTTGCCTCCTGGACCCTTCTTGATTACATGCAGAGGGATATATCTCCAATACAGGTTCAACTACTTATGTAGCTTGTTTCTCTTTAGAGCTTGTTTAGTCTTTTCAATTTTCTGTATTCTATGCATGGAAAATAAACTGCAATTGAGTTAATGATGTTTTTAGTCCAAATTATGTATGAAAAATTTCTGATATTTAGTTTTTTGTTACTTTTAAAACTATATAGCATTTGCATTTGTGAAAATATTCAAAACTAAAGTCTCCAACACTTACTTTTCCTTTATAGAGACCAAAGTTTGAGTATTTCAATAAATAGGAGAGCTAAAACCAATGTTTTAAAAGTAGGTGAAAAACCCAAAATTTAGAAGTTACCAGGGACTAAAAACACCATTAAAACAACACAGAATTATGAGCTAAATTAGAGATTATAGAAGACTAGTGATGACTTTTTTATTCCTTCTTTGTGATCGTTACTGCAACTAATTTCAAGTGTAAAAAAAATAAATTCCACTTCCCAATCAATGGATTTTGCATGCTAAACCTCTCACTTCATTGCAAACATTAAAATTTTCAATGTCTGTTCAATAAAATAGTACAAAAGCCTTTTTTTCTTTTCAGATCGATCACTGCTAAGTTATAGTTGTATTTTGGGTTATGCAGTCTGGATGTTGTAAGCCACCAACTGCTTGCAATTACAACGTTGAAGCAATGATGATGACACAAGACCCTGATTGCTACAGGTGGAACAATGCCCCCAATTTGCTCTGCTATGAGTGTGATTCTTGCAAAGCTGGTGTGCTTGAAGACATAAGAGGGAATTGGCACAAGCTCTCGGTTCTCACTGTCACCATGCTTGTTCTTCTCATAGGAATTTATTCCATAGGGTGTTGTGCTTTCAGAAACACAAAAAGATCTGAAACGGATTATCCCTATGGCGAAAACAGGATGACCAAAGTCCGACCCAGATGGGATTACCACTGGTGAGTCCACAATTATCCACACAATTTAATCATGTTATTAACTCATTTCCCTTCCAACAATAAAATCAAATAAAAAGAAACAAAAATAGTGTCTTTTAATGTTGGAAATTCAAAACTTTGTTAAATTTTAGCACAATCATCTTAAAAGTCATAAGAGTAGTAACTTCTGATGGAAAGGTAGTGTAAAACTGTCTTGTAAGATCACAATTACTGCTGTAAGCACTACCTAAAATATCACAAGAAAGTTTTTGTGTATATTTTAAAACCTATTTCAGATGCTTTAACTTAAAGTCTTTTGCTTTATCTGAGAAAAAAAAAGTTTTTTGCTTTGGGTATGACTTTTATTACTTGGAAGGGGAAGTGTGGGAATTTTAAACAAATATGAATGGTAATAAATTCAGCAGAACCTTTGAATATGGCCAATTTAGCTACTATGTAATGCTTTTTGGTGTGCTTTTTCCCACAGGTGGAGGTGGTTACATGACAGAAAAGAACAACTTTATTAGAAGAGAAACTCTAACTATCATCCATGTTTGGGTGCTTCATTCCATAATGAGAGAATTCACTAGTTTCTCAGTGTATGTTACAGAAGGCCTTTGTTTCTACCACCTTTCCTAAATGGCTGCTTTTGTATGTATAAAGCATAATTTTGCTTTTTGTACCATTACTTTATTTTGCCTTTTCTCATTAGTGGGGTTTTAAATTTTAATATATTAACTATATGCAATGGGGTTCGATAGAATAGAATAAGAACCCTAATTCCACTTGCTTTTCTGTTCTTACACAATTCTCCAAAAAGTAAAAAAATAATGAAAGATGGAATAATAGAATAAGTTCCAAGGTAAGGTTTTAATGGCGTGTTTGATCCAAATGGAACATCTATATTCCATCTTAGAACAGAATTAAACCAGAACAATACTTGCAAAGTAATAGCATTTGACTTCATTTGAAAGAGTTAAACCACTAAAACGAACCAGAATAATTTTATTATAAAAAACAAAACAGTACAAATGATCCTGTTTCATATTATAATGTTCCGTTTCATTTTGTATATGATGCCTACACTACGTAAAAAAATTAGAATTTAGTGAAAATATATTAACTGTGTAGTTTTTTCACTGTTATTGAATAATGAATTATGATATGAGATAATTATTTTAAAAATAATAACTAAGTAATTTTTTAATTAGTTAATAATGTAAGCAAAATTATACTATTTTACAATTAAATCCAAAATTTAATTAAATACTGCCAAAAAGTTTTGAGATTCCAGATTGCTATCACTTGTCCTAGGCTGCTTCTTCCTGCACCTCCATACCTTCTTCTCTCACTTCCATAGATTTTTGTATTTCCAAAACTACTCCTTTGGAATATTTCAGATTACATAATCCGAAAGTCATTTTTCAAATTTGTAATTAGCTTCTGGATTATATAATCCGGAAGTCTTTTTTCAGATGCATGATTACTTTATGGATTACATAATCCGAAAGTCTTTTTAACTTTTGGATTATGTAATCCGGAAATCTTTTTCCAAATTACATAATTCGGAAGTTATTCTATGGAGGTGGTACAAGAAGGATAAAAATGTATTTTCATGTTGTGTATGGAGGTGCTAGAAGAAGATATGGAGGTGCAGGAAGAAACAGTCCTTGTCCTATCATTAACGACAAGGGCCCAAACTCTTCTTCAATAGGTCTATTATCAGGAGCTTCTTTTTACACTCTCATGTTTTCCTTCTTTACCCCATAAATATGAAAATATCTACTTTGTCATTCTGGTTTAAAGTTTTTTTTTACAAACTTAAACTTCTTAGATGAGATTGTGTAATTTGAAAGTCTAATATATCTTTCAGATGTACAATACAAAAGTTAGTAAAAAAAATTTAGATTGTATAATTTAAAAAGTACTTTTTAAATTATGGATCATGCAATCCATAAATTATTTTTTATTTTTTATAACATAATATGTAAGTAATATTCTTTTTCTTAAAAAGAACATTTTAGTTGTGTAATGTAGGAATGTCTTTAGGATTATACAATCCAAAAGACATTTTTTTTCTTAAGAAAGCTCCGATTGTAAAATCCAAAATTTTTGGATTGCATAGTTGAAGGTTATTATAGAAGACCAAAAGAACTTCCATTAAAATGTGATATCTTGACATTTTCTAAGTGAAGAAAGGATGAGGTAGAAGATGTAAGACGAAAAAAAAGGCATGACCAGCAATTTTTTTTTATTAATAAATTTTTTAAATTGATATCTAACTATACTAACTATTTAAATTCTATTAAAAATTAATAAAAATTCTATAAATTTATTTGGCCTAAGATAATCGATTCTGATCAGAGTGTGTCCTTACAACTTTTTAATAATAAAACTTAAATTTATTTTAATAATGAAGAATAGCTTCATTCTTTATTCACACTTATCAAAATTTCAAATTAAGTCATTTATTTCAAAATTTCTTTTCATAACTAACTGAAATAAGTTATATATTATTAATTTATATAGTTTCTAAAGACAATGTTTTTTTATAGATTATTTTAAAATATAAATAAAAATAAAAATAAGGACCTTTAAAAAAAACTAACTTTGCATTACTGTATAGAAAAAATTATCTACTGATAATTTCATATGTAATGTACATGAAATATTTGTATAAATAAATTGAAATTTAATCACTAAAAAAATTATTAAATAAAAAAATTTAGAAATTAAAATAATTAGTTATTATATTAACTAAAATAAAAATTATTTTATAAATTAAAAAATTTATTAATATCTAAAATAATTTATATTAAAACATAATTTTAAATTAATATTTTTTAATTTATAAAATAATATCTATTCTTTTTAATCAAAAGAAGTAACTCTCATAAACTATCAATAATTCCCATCAAAACACTTCACACAGAGAAGTCAAACAAAGACAAAGACAAACTATATGTGTCTATAAGAAACCCAACTTAAACAATAGCAATCCTGGGTCAGAGATCAGCACACTCCTTTCCAATTGTTTAATCAATATCATAATTAATTTTATTTTTTTAAATTTGATTGTTATTTAAATTTTCTTGTAATAAATAATAACTTCTCCCATAATATTGTTATAAGCAATATATTACACTTTTAACTTTATGGGATTTGTTATTTTAAGGTTATTTTTATGCAACTTATATTAATTTATTTAAAAGATTTCTTTCATGAACAATTATTATAAAGACTTAGATTTTTATAATTTTGTATTTATATTTTATTTTTTAACAACTTAAAAACAGTCAAAATTATTTTCATTGTTTTTCTTATTAAGCACAATTCATTTTTTTAGTCTTATACTTATCGTATATAAAAATACATCTATATTAATAATTTAATAATAAATAAGTATTTAGAAATGTACACAAGTTTATGGATGTATTATATTTACGTTTATATGAATATCCTTTTCTTTATTTTAAATTTATAAGAAGAAGTTGTAATTGAAACTTACGTTAAAACCTGACTCCATGTAAGAAGTTTGCATAACAGATGACTTTTTCTTCTCGCATTTTTTTCTTCATAATTTACTTGTTTGGAAGAAGAAGAAAAAAAAAAAGAAAGAAAGAAATTAAAACAGTAGGTTTGATTAGAAGCTTATTATGTAAAGCTCGTTACATAATTAAGGTGACTCACATTTCATTGTTTATTATTGATAAAAAAAAAATAAAAAAAATAAATAAATAATGTAAAGCTCGTTTTGAAATTTTTATTAGAAAAATATCATATATATTTAAGAAAACTTTTTCTAAAAAGTGCTTTTCATTCCTTCATGTTTCTTCTATTGGGTGGTAGTTGCGTCTGGAAATGTACGGAAATTTAATATGATTGTGACAGTCAAAAACTTTTTTAATTATTGTTTATTAGTTTCCTTTAAAATTGGTTTTCGGTTCTTTAAGTATTTTGTGTAAATACTAGACCTACTTGTTTTTCTCAATGTTAAAAGAATTACAATTATATAAAAGAATTTTTTTTTACAATTATAATGAAATTGAAAATTGTCAAGTATAAGACAAAATCTATAATAAAATAATCTGTTCCTAATATTTTTCAAAAGACATTATCCATGTTATGTACGGGTTTTCTGACGCAATTAATGGATATGAATAAAATATAAATAAAATTATAACTTGTTGAACCAAAACCAAACAATTTTTTATTTTGTACTAAATTGAAAATTAATCTTATGTTCATAAAAAGATATTTTACCCAATTCAATAAACATGCAGTATTAAAATGCATGCAAAATATTTTATACAATAGAGAATATATTTTACTAAAAAATATCACTTTTAATTATTTATTAAAAAAAAACATTAAATAAAAACTAATTTTAAATATTTTAAAGATCAAAATAATTAGTTATTATTTAATTAAATTAGATATTATTTTATAAATTAAAAACATTATTAATATTTAAATTAGTTTTTAGTATTAATAAAATTTTATAAAATAATTTTTAAATTGGTATCTAAACCATTAGTTATCAAAATTTTAGTCACTATTTTATATTCTAAATTAGTTTTTATTAGTTTTTCAAAGATTGATTTAAAATCTAAAATATTAGTAGCTAAAACATGACTATTTAAATACCAATTTAAAAATTATTTTATAAATTTTTATTAATAATAAAAACCACTTTAGATATAAATAATTTGTTAGTCTTTAAATTAATATCTAATTTAGTTAATATAGTGAATAATTATTTTTTTCTCTAAATTTGGTTTCTATTTAATAATTTTCTTATAGTGATCTTTCATGAATTTATTATAAAAATTTAGTATTTTTTATTAACCACATTTAAAATATATATTAATAATTATACTCTAAAAACTAAGGAAATTATAGCACGTTATATTACTTATTAAAATATCTTTCAAGACCTGATAAACATTAAAGAATAATTTGTCTTAAAAAGTTTGAAAAGAGAAGAAGAGAAATCTACATTAGTAAAGATTGTAATTATAAAAAATATATTCTATCACAAATTTGATATCTAATTTGCTTTTCTTAACATTTACATATAATACACATGGTTTAACTTGTATTCTTCAGACTAAAAGTATAGTAAAAAATTTAGAAGGATGAGAGCAAATACTATAAAAAATATGATAAAATAACAAAATTTAAGCTGTCAATTATATAAATATATTTTTATAGAGTTGATCTTTAATATACAATTTTTAATTAAAAAATCTTATTTAAATTACTCTTGAACATTATCTTACAATTCAAAACTAAATCACACATCATTGCTAGAGTTACTACATATATGTTTTCGTGTAAATAATATAATTGAACATGAACTTGACTGAAGAGACGTTCAACTAAACACAAGCGTGCATTTATATTGGAGTTACATCCAACATAATTCCAATCCAAAACTTCATATTTTTATTTTGTACTTTTGAGCATTTAAAAGTGTGATTTGTTTATTGCACAAAGTTTTATTAGTTTAAAAGATATTGTTGTTTTGACAAGTTGCCTATAATACAATACACTGTGAGTGATAAAAAGTGTATTATACTTGTTGAACCCGGGAATATTTTAAATATTTAATATTTAAATGATAATATTATAATAATAAATACATAATTATTAAAATTAAGAATGGTGCTAGAGTGAATTACAATTATAAATTAAAATTATATGAATTATTAGTAAATAATTTAAGAATATACCAAATAGACAAAAATAAAAATATTATGACTCAAATTAAAAATAAGTGTTTGATCTTGGCTTTTGTTTATTGTCATGGCAAAGCACAAATATATTGTAAATTGTTTTTTCTGAAACTTAAAAGACATACCTGATTCATAAAAAGTCAAGTTCATTATAGGAATAAATATGTTATCATCAATATTTTTTCCAGCAATAACTTTGACACCAATAACATTCTTCCTTAAGTGAATGACTTGTAATCTTGTTCCATTGCAAAGTTCATTGACTTGATCAATATTTTTTAGAAACATTATTGGAACTCCAACTTTTAATTTAATACAATGATTATGAATTTTCAAGCATTTGATATCATTCAAAAATTCGATTGTAAATCACTCCACTTGAACATTTTATTGTTGATCACGTTGGAAATCGAAATCGAAATAATATAAGCATACAAGACTTATTTGTTTTTGAACTTACATTGAATATATGTTTGAAATATAAGCAACAAATGAGATAAAGTATGATATTAATTTTTAATCAAACATGTTAACAATTTATATTTTAATTAAAAGTATTTATTAATGGGAAAAGAAGTAATGAATTAGAAAGATATTCCTTAAATAGGAATGGTCCACCACATTGATAGTTGGACAAGTGGCTCTTAAAACCATTTGTGTTTTCTGGAAATAGAAAAAGTTGTGAACTGGCAGCAGAACAATTTGACGAGGCAAGTTGGTGATAGTGTCCAAGTTGCGAAATGCGCATGAGAGAGGGAATGATTCAGACATTGGTCCTTGGACTTTGCCATCAACCACATTTCTATTAGCCAAACAATTTAATTTGGTGTTATCTGATACAACATTGAGTAGATAAACATCACTATAGAGTTCATAACTGAAAGGGTAAAGTAGCTGAAAGTGGGGTTCAACAATGGAAAAAGTGCAACTCAGAAATTATATTTAGTGATTATAAACAAACATATGAGAAAAACAATTCCACATATTTTATGTTTTAAGGAAGATATTTCCGATATTTTTATATCTCACATCATATATAAGATGAAAGTTGAGTCATATACATAAAAATTCACCAGTAACATAAATACATTATTATTCTAATATATTGTTATATAAATAAGAATGATGGGAATTGAATGCGACTCGGTTCACGGTAAAAAAATAATATAGGTTAAATTAGATATTTAAGCAGTACTAACTTATTCCACCCTGCAACTTATATAAGTTTTCTTAATTTGTGCAAAATTGTTATGTTGAACATAATTAACTTTTATTATTTTATTAATATTATATATTTAAATAGCTGGAAGAATACCATTATTCCGCCATGAGAAGAAAAATTACATTGCAACTATAGAAGAATGACATATTAAAAATTTGTGGAGTTCGTCTATTTTTTGTAAGAAAACCTAACAACATAAAGGTTGATCAACTATGAAATTTATAATTTATTATATATATATATATATATGTTAATTTGTAAAATATTTTCAACCATATAAGGATAAGATATTGAAAGAAATTTCTAGTATACAAAAACATATATAAAAATAAATAATTTAGATTAATAATTCATGAAAAATCTAGTCTTTTTCAATCCAATATAAACTTATAAAATTAATGTATCAATCATAATAATCTAATTTCATTGCAATACAATGTACAATAATCATATAAACTACACATTGATCTATACATCAAGAATATTAAAAAAGTGAAATATCAACTAGCGTATTCTAGAAGACTTGTATTAAGTATAGTTCCTACGAGAGACTAATATATGATCCAATCTTATACTTAAATTTACAAGTGAATCTAAGAATTGTGATATCAAGTTCAAGACACCCATTACTATATATCTACATTTGATCACGGTGTGTAACAAACTCCCTCATTAACTTCTCACCACTTGATGCATTAGTCATGAACCTAGACCATGAGTGAAGCTAAATATAGGAGTCAATACTTGATATCCATCAAATAATAAAATTATACATTATCCCAAATGTATGACCTCACTTTCATATAAATTTCATCATTCTACATATCATTTGATTTTTTTTTTTCAAATCAAGAGAAACTAATATTTACTCCACATTTATAAATAAAACATTCATAAATAATTCAAATGATTAAAGAGATAAGAAGAAGACAAGAATATTTTAGCTTAAGTGAGTATGAGCTCACTTGAGCGAGAATTAAATCGAAAAGACTGATTTTTCAATGTTTTCACTTAATCAAGAATTCCTTTTATCCGAGTGAACACAGGCTCAAAAACAAGCTCAAGTGAAAGACTATTTTTTCTTGAACGAAACTTGGCTCGCTTGAACGAAGATATAAAAAAATTAACCTCAACAATAGAATTCAATGCATTTTTTCAAAATTATTTCAATAATACAATTTTTAAACCGTACAAAATGATCAATCACAGTTCACACATCATCCTTCAACCACTTCAATCAAATATAAATAATCTAAACTCATATTTAGCAAACCAAGATCAAAATTCACTTTAACAAACTTTAAACTCCAACCTACATATTCAAGTTAGTAGAATAACTTCCTATATAAATCAATAATCCTAAGATTCTATAAAAAAAATATATAAAAACTTTATGTTACATAAAATACTTATCTTCAAAATAATCTTTCAAAATAGATAGATGAGTAATGTTAAAAAAAAAAATAAGTTATTCAAATATAACAAAAATTCTGTATATTATAAAACAAATTGAAATAATTATTTTTGTCAACTCACATCATCAAAATTAATGAAAAAATCACAGAATTTTTGTTTTTTTTTTAAAAATCTAATCAAATAAAAATAATTTCTCAACTACTATAATATATAATTAGATTTTGAAATAAGAAAGTTAGAGAAAAGAGAGATAATGTGAAAGAGAGAGAAATTGTTTCTTTAACATTTTTTTTGTTTTGTTTTACGAGAATGTAACACGTTCTCAATAAAATCTCCAGACTCCAATTTAAATAACACGAACACTTCTGAAGTCACAATCACAAAATATTTTATTACCAAATAATAATTAATTTATTTTTAGAATTAGGTCTGTGATTAATGCACATCCAAAACTTTATATTTATTATACTAATTAAATTCCAGTTTTAGTCCATATAATTTTGTGAAAGTGTAATTTTAGTTCTTGTAAAATTGTAATTAAAATTTGAGTTTTAATTTTATAAAATTAAGTAATTTTATTAAATATGCCATCTAGTTATTTATTGGAAGTGATATATGTATATTAGTGATAACAGTCTACATAAAATATTAATAATAATGATTAACAAATAATATATATTATTTAGACAGATACTTTAATAGTTGTTGTTTGTAATTAAATGTTATAATAATCATAAAACAAAGTTTAGTTTTAGAAAATGAAAAAAAAAATCATAATTAAAATTTTATAAGGATAAAATTTGTATATTTTAGAAAATAAGCGTAATTATTAGGGTGGATTTAATCATTTCAGCGTTGAAGGGTAGACAAAGGTCCACGCCCTATCAGATCTGGTATTCCCATAATCCAGGATCTTTAAATTTAATTAAACTTTTCATTACATAATTAATTAATTAATCTAAAGACATTCTCTTGTCAACTCTTTTCTCTTTCATATTACGAAATCTAGGTTTCCTATGTTTGACTACTTAGAAACTTGAACTCATCACGTTATCAATTTATTCTTTATTTACTATTCGTTGTTGACATAAAACAATATAATAAAAAATAAATTCAAGAGTATTATTTATTTCTAGTTACTCAAAATTTAGACGAAAAATAATTTTCTGTATCACGTATTTAGGTTTTTCTATGTTTGCTCAGCGCATCGTTTGTTTTTATCATTTTCTTCATCGCGTTCAGTGTAGTCTGTTTGTGTTTAAATGCAGTTTTTTTTGCTATATGTAGCAGATTTCTAGATTTCATTTTGTACTTTTTAGTACTTCCTTTCTAATAATATTTTTTTGAGAGTCACAGATACGAGAAGAAGAACTCTCGATAATGTGTGTCAATGGCTTACGATCACTACGGCAAGGGTCGCAAGTCTCCGCATGCTAAGTAACCACTCCACTTTTTTCTTCTCAAACTTTTCCAATAGCTATGGAGAAAATGACATGATAAAAAATTTTCTAAGGTGGACAAGAGTAAAAGAAGTGTTTATATCCAGAAGGTTGAACAAGTGAAGGAGAAGATTCGAGTTTGTACGGTTCTTTAAGATGTCAAATGTGGACAGGTTGGAGAAAGAGCTGGATCAAATTCGTATAGGTAGTATGAAACTCTTTGTCAACATCCCGCGTTACGGAAGAGCAGAGGTTGACCCTAAAAGAAAGGTAAGAAGATCATACAAAAATGAAGTTGTGATGAAGAAAGTTGAATCGGTGAAGAAGAAGAGCAAGGAGGTATGAAAGGAAAAGAAAAAGAATCAGTCATATGCTAATGCAGTTCGTGGCTCAGTGCAAGAGAAATGGAAGGTCCCATTATTGAACCTCAACATAAAATTCTCCCATGGATGTTAAAAAGTGTTATTGGCCACATGAAGAATTTGTTAAGGGGGGAATGAATATTGTTAAAGTAAGATATATGGGAGATAACCTAGTTTTATTAACTCCCATAGGAGAAGAAAGCATGGAGGAAATTATCAGACTAAACAAAGAATGGTTTGAAAGTATTTTTTGAAAAACAGACAACCACTCACACTTGGATTTTCTCTAAAGAAACACTCTTCTTCTTGTATTTCTCTCTATTGTATTTCTTTTTGTGGTGCATATTACAACTGAGAGAGCATCCTATTTATAGGCTTTAGGAAACTCTTCCAGAAAAATCTTCATTATGACCTTAAAACCCCACTAACAACATAATTAAAATCCCACTCACAACTTTTGTCTTTTCACATATCCAAACTCTCACTCTACTATTTTCTAGTAACTTCTAATTTTAAAATCCACAAATTACATTTAAAGTTTATTCAACAAAACTCTCCCATAAACTTAAATGTTTCTACCATCCATCATGTCAATAATCTTCTTGTAAAAGTACTTTCGGTAGCGGTTTTGTGAAGATATCTGCAACTTGATCCTGACTTGCCACATGCACCAATTCCACACTTCCTTTCTTCACATGATCACGGATAAAGTGAAAACGAACATCAATGTGTTTGCTTCTTTCATTGTTCACACTGGGTTTTTTGCCAACTCAATTGCTGATTTGTTGTCAACTTGAATCACGGTTGCACCTAGTTGCTTTAGCTCCATCTTGCTCAACAAGTTTTTAAGTCATATCGCATGACATACCCACCAAGATGCTGCCACATATTCAGCTTCACACGTCGATAACGTCACGATCGGTTGCTTCTTTGAAAGCTAAGAAAATGTTGTGTTGCTCATAAAGAATACATATCCTGATGTACTTTTCCGATCATCTATGTTTCCACACCAATCGCTGTCAGAGTAACCCACCAACTTGTAATCTTCTGCTTTCGAGTAGAACAATCCGAGTGATACAGTACCTTGGATGTACCGTAGGACTCGCTTCAACGCCTTCCAATGTGAGTAAACTAGTTCCTCCATGAATTGACTTATGATGCCGACACTTAATGAAAGATCCGGCCTCGTGCATGTGAGATAACGAAGGTTTCCTACCAAACTCTGGTACTTGCATCGACACGTTCTCCTCCATCAAACTTTGAGAGTTTTGCACCTAGTTCCATTGATATTGATATTGGGTTGCAATTTTCGATCTTGTACTTCTTCAAAATCTCTTTTGCATATGTCTCCTGTGATACAAAAATACTTGTCTTTTCTTGACTAACCTCCAAACCAAGGAAAAACTTCATCAATCCTAAATCTGTCATCTCAAATTCTCGTCTCATTATGCCCTTAAACTCTTCTATCATCTCGTTATTGTTATCCATAAAAATGAGATCATCAACATAAAGAGCAACAAATATCATGTTACCTCCATTGTTCTTTGCGTAAAGAGCATGCTCGTAAGGACATTGCTTGAACCCATTCTCCTTTAAGTATGTATTGATACAAGCATTTCATGCTCGTGGTGCTTGCTTCAACCCGTAAAATGCCTTCTTCAATTTTAGCACCTTCTTCTCTTCTCGGATTTTCATGTACCCGGGTGGTTGTTCAATGTAGACTTCTTCTTCAAGCACACCATTCAAGAAAGCCGACTTGACGTCCATTTGAAATATCAACCATTTAAATTAAGTTGCTTGGGAAATGAGCAACCGAATCGTCTCCATTCTTACAACGGGAGCAAACACCTCATCGTAGTCGATTCCCTTTTTTTGTTTGTATCCCTTCGCAACGAGTCGCTCCTTGTACCTCTCTATCTCGCCTTGAGCATTCATCTTTTTTCTTGAATACCCTCTTCACACCAATGGGCTGACTTCCCTTTGGCAATTCTATTAACTCCCATGTGTTGTTGCGGTCAAAACTGATATTTTCTGCATCTGCCAAAAGACATACAAGGTGTACCCCATTTGTCGAATCATACAAATCTTGCAAACTTCACATTTTAGGTTGTCGTGGTTCATCTTCATCATCGATAGTTTCATAATTTATATTTGTTGGTGCAACGACTGATGATTCTCCAACTTCAATCATAACCTCTGAAGAATTGTTCCAATCCCACTCGCTTGCTTCATTTATTCGCACATCACGACTCACCATCACTTTCTTGCTTATCGGGTCAAGGAGCTTGTATCCTTTTGTTTTCTCATCATACCCAATAAAAATATACCTTTTGCTTTTGTCTCCGAGCTTCGTTCTTCGTTGATCTGGTATGTGTGCATAAGCCACACTACCAAACACTTTGAGATGAGAAACTGTCGACTTTTGTTCGCTCCATGCCTCTTGTGGTGTTTGATCATCTAACTTCACATGTGGACATCGGTTTTGCTCATAGATGGCGCATTGCACAACTTTCGCCCAAAATTCCTTTGGCATCTTTTTGCTCTTAAGCATTGATCGAACCATGTCGTGAATGGTCTGGTTCTTCCTCTCGGCCACACCATTTTGTTGAGGAGTGTATGGTGCGGTTAGAAATTGTCTTATGCCTTGCTCCTTGCAATACTCCATGAAAGCCGTCGAAGTATACTTGCCACCTCTATCAGATCGTACAACTTTGGTTTGTCTATCAGTTGCCTTCTCCACCATCACCTTGAACTTTTTGAACACCTCAAATGCCTCAAATTTTTCCTTTAGAAAATAAACCCAAGTTTTTCATGAGAAATCATCGATAAAAATAATGAAATACCTTTTACCGCTGAAGGATTCTGGAGTAATTGGTCCACATATGTCGGTATGAATCAATTCAAGAGGTTGCTTAGCCCAATATTGAGCCTTCTTTGGAAATGAAGTTCTCACATTCTTGCTGAGCATACATTCTTCACAAAATTTTCCCTCGTAGTCCATGTTGGGTAGCCTGTGCACCATATTCTTCTTCACTAACTCTTTTAAACCACCATGATGTAGGTGACCAAAACGGAGATGCCATAATGATGTCTTATCTTTAATGTTGACTTGTAAACAATTTTCTCGTATGCTTCTTAAATTCAGCTTGTACATCCGGTTTCTTGCCATCTCGATTCAAGCAACCAAACGCCCTTGCTTATTCTTCAAGTGTAGTAGCCGGTCTTTTAAAAATATCGAGTAACCTTTCTCCGTGAGTTGACCCATACTCAAAATGTTGGTATTGAGGTCTGGTACGTAATACACATCTTGGAGTGACCCAATTAAGCCATATTTTTGTAAGTAGCAAATCGTACCTCGACCTTTGACCTCCACCTTCGATGCATCTCCAAATGACACATGTCCATCTTCAATCTTTTGCATCTCTTTAAATAGATACTCGTGACCGCACATATGGTTGCTTGCTCCCGAGTCGAGGTACCATAGAGTTTCACTATTAATGTTGACTTCATCTTGATCCATCAAGAGAACACATTCATTCGTTTCGTCTTCCAAGGCTAGGTTGGTTGTCTCTTCTATATTTATATCGGATCGAAAATCTTTTGCTAAATGCCTCACTTGACCACAATTATAACATTTGTCGGAGTTGTAATCCTTCGCATAGTGACCATATTTGTGACATTTGTAGCACTCGATACTGGAGTAATTTGATCGCCCGCCTCTTCCTTGACCACATCCTCTTCCACGCCAATTTGGTTGGCTCAACTGTACCTTCTCCTTATAGTACCCTTCATGACTGCTACCTTTACCACCATGACTGTTTCCACGACTTCCACGACCATGCTCTCTACTTCGAGAATTTTGATGATAGAGTACCTTTTCGTCTTTGATTGATGCCTTGGTTTGAAGTGCTTGCTCGAGTGTTTCCTCCTTCTTCTTCTTACGTTGCTCGTGTTCCTTGAGACTACTGACGAGCTCGTCGACTGTGAGCGTCGCTAGGTCCTTTGACTCTTTTATCGCACACACAATGCTCTCAAAATTGTCAGTTAATGTTCTCAAAATCTTTTCCTCAACTCGTGCATCGATCAACGTTTCATCATTTCAGTTAAGTTGATTCACCACAATCTATACTTGCATGATGTAGTCAGATACACTTTCCGACTCCATCATCTTCATGCTCTCCAACTCGCCACGAAGAGTTTGTAGACGCACTTGCTTGATTAGGTCGGCTCCTTTGAACACCTTTTTTAAGATGTCCCACGCTTCTTTTGAAGTAGTTGCACTGGCAATCTTCTCAAAGCCCGACTCATCAATCGCTCGGAACAACATGTATAGTGTCGCCTTATCCTTTGATCGCATCTCTTTCAACGCCTTGGTTTGAGTTGCTGTATAACCTGTGGTATCTGTTGGTTCTTCGAAACCTTCTTCGACCACCTCCCATGCATCTTGAGAACCGAGAAGGGCTTTCATTTGAATGCTCCGGTTATCATATATGGTTGCCTTCGTTAACCGTAATAGCGATATTTGACCCGTCACATTCGTCATTGACTCTTGATACCAAATTGAAAAACAGACAACCACTCACGCTTGGATTTTCTCTAAAGAAACACTCTTCTTCTTGTATTTCTCTCTATTGTATTTCTTTCTGTGGTGCATATTACAACTAAGAGAGCATCCTATTTATAGGCTTTAGGAAACTCTTCTAGAAAAAAAATCTTCATTATGACCTTAAAACCGCACTAACAACATAATTAAAATCTCACTCACAACTTTTGACCTTTCACATATCAAACTCTCATTCTACTATTTTCTAGTAACTTCTAATTTTAAAGCCCACAAATTACATTTAAAGTTTATTCAACATTTTTTAGGTTTTAGATCCCTGGACAGAAGCATATGCAGCATATCATAAGGTTGTTTGGGTGAGGTGTTATGGCATCCCTATCACGATGTGGAATAAAGACTGCTTCTCTAAAGTAGTAGGAGAAATTGCTTCCTTGGTATGCATTGATAGGGCTACAAAAATGTGGGAGTATGCAAGACTCCAAGTTCATCTTCTAAAAAACTGTAATGCTAGACTAGCTAAGGACATGCGGATAAATGGTCAGATCGTTAGTGTTTGTATTGAAGAAGAATACTCATGCGTCTCTGGAAGTCAAAGAAGATGCCTTTGTGATCACTTTGCGTCGTCAGATAGTGTAACCTCCTGAGGATAGCTTTGGTGGTGAGGTAGGGAAGGTGCAAGAGAGACGTGGTGGTCGAAAATTGGAAAGGAGGGGGGAGCGACATCTAAGATACCAAATACGATATCCTCTACAAAAAATAAAGAATGGTAGGAGAGAGATATTGGGTCTTTCACAAATGAAGTAAAGAGTCGACATGCGCCTGTTATGCATGCAACTTTAGTGGTCAACTCTGCATCTCCTAAAAGCGTATCAACATGCTATAGTCGTTCAATACAAGAAGTTATGCAAAACCTAATTGTTGTGGTAGAGGCCTTTCAAAATATCCATACGTGGCCCAGTATGGGTAAGGCCCATTCAGAGTGTGGTGTAGCCCAATGTTCTGAGAAAGGTGTTGGGACCCAAGTGGTGGGCCAAGTTGTGGATCACGGTGAAAGCCAAGCCCACACTGGTCGCATCACTCAGCAGACACAACGCTACCTAGAGCCACACGTGAAGGGGTAAGGGAAAGGGCTCATGTTCACTGGGACAGAGGTGGCGTAAGAGATAACAGAGTCTCGTACTCCTGAAAGAGTCACGCCTATCATAAATGGACCACAAAAAAATCTCATCAACCAAGGCGATCGTGGTTTTTTTAGGAACAAGGGGTCACGTACTGCCTCTGTCTCCGTTACACTTGGTAGGAGATGCTGGAGTGGAAGTGAGGGGATGTTTTAAGACTCCACCGAGAAAGCATAAGTGGTCAATAAAGGGATCTCTACTGTTAGAGGACAACTCTATATCCAGGTTGGGACTTAATTTTGTAGTTGTCTGTGATGGAGATATTATTAACTGTAATAATAGACTCTGACAAGATGGAAATGTTGTTGAACCAATCAAGTTATAGGAGCTAGGAAAGCAATTAAGGATTACCTGCAGTGGGGATGAGGGGGAAGTAATTAAAGAGCTTGAACGCATGAAAGAGAGGGATCTTGAGGTGATGAAGAGGTACAAAGAGGGTAACCAGAATGGGTATCTATAATTGTCATAACTCTGAATATAAGAGGTGTTCGGGAGGGAGGGGGGAGACAAAATCAAGGTACCTTAAAAAAATTATTGCTAGTCAGGGTGCATAGATATTGTGCTTGCAAGAAACAAAAATGCGACTTTCTCTGATGTTAGGGGTTACCAATTGTGAGGGGCTAGTAATGTTGGATGGTTGCATAACAAAGGTGTACACGGTGTTGGGAGCACGTTAATTATGTGGCACAAAGATGCTTTCAACTATGATAGTCATGTGATGGAAAATGGATTCATTGCAACGTTTGGTCAACACCTAAGATCCAAAACCAAATGTGTAGTGGTCAATGTGTATGCACCTTGTATTTTGAGTGAGAAAGTTAGTCTATGGGAGGAACTATTTAAAATCAGATATGCACATCAAAACTTAAGTTGGTGCTTCTGCAGCGATTTCAATGCAGTTAGGTGTGTGAACGAAAGGAAAGGTACAAGAGTAAGGGGTAGCCAAAAGAGTGAAATCAATGATTTTAATAGCTTCATTGAAAGGAAATTTTTGCTGGAAATACCAATTGTTGGAAAAAAATACACGTGGTTTAAATCAAATGGTTCAGCTAAGAGTACGTTGGACAGAGTGTTGCTATATGAAGATTGGATCCATGTATGGCCAATATGCAAACAATATCTACAACCGAGAGAGATTTTGGATCACTGTGCTATGGTGGTGAAGTCTTTGGTTAAGGATTGGGGTCCAAGGCCGTTTAGAACTTTGATGCTTGGAGTTTGGAGTGTTGGTTCAAGGAAATGGTAAAAGCTAAATTGAACTCTTATCATGCGCATGGGAATGAGTTGAAGTCTCTTAAAGAAAAACTCAAGCTCATGAAGGTTGACCTTAAGGTATGGATCTGTGAAGTGTTTGGGAACTTGGACACAACAAAGAAGAAGATCCTAAAGGTTATTGAGAAACTTGACATCCAAGATGCAAGTTCTGATCTATCAAAAGGGGACAAGTTGAAAAGGATGGACCTCATCAGCCAACTGAGGGTGACAAACAAAAAGTTAGAATCTCTGTTCAAGCAAAAGGCAAGAGTTAACTGGTTTAAGCATGGAGATTCAAACTTAAAATATTATCATTATATAATTAGATGGAGAAGACTAAGGAATGCAGTTAAAGGAGTCGATGTGGGGGGCCAATGGAGTGAGGATTCTGAAGTAGTTCGAAGGGAAGTGAAAACTTTGTTCGATAATAGATTTAAGGCTACGCAAAACCTTGGGGTTAGACTTGGAGACGTTGACTTTAGGTCTTTATCCTTGGAGGATAGCTTAAGCCTGATATCCACTTTCTCAATGGATGAAGTAAAGGAAGCAGTGTGGCATGTGATGAATCAAAAAGCCCTGGGTCAGATGGGTTCAACTTTAACTTCATCAAGAATAGTTGGGATGTTCTCAAACATGATATTGTAGCAGTTGTGCAACTGTTCCATGATTCGGGTACTATACCTAAAGACTGTAATGCATCATTTATAGCTCTAGCGCCTAAAGTGTGCAACCCAACACAACTTGACCAATATAGGCTAATATCTTTAGTGGGTGCTCTGTACAAGATTATTGCGAAGGTTCTTTCATGCAGAATAAAAAAAGGTACTACCCTCAATTATTGATGAAAATGAATCAGCATTCCTAAAAGATAGAGGGTTGCTATACAACATTTTGGTGGCCAATGAGGTGGTAGAAGAACTTGTACTGGTAGGCTAAAACCGAGAGGTTAGGCCGAGAACCAACACCGAAATAACCGAAAGGTTATGCCAATAAATATATAAAAGAATTAAAATAAAACATATATATTATTATTATAACAAGGCCCAAATTAGATAAAAAAACCTGTGTTTGGGGGTGCGTAAATAATAAAACGGTGCAAAAAGAAAGTTCAAAGGTAAAGTAAAAGCCCATTAGGAAACTGTATAAATAGGAGGTCAACATAAGAGGTAGGTAAGAGTGATTTCTGTCTGATGAACATAAAACCATTTCTGACTTTGGCATCGGAGCGCCTTGCAGGTACACCCACCCATCTGAGTGGAGGAGAAGCCGATAGCATCCAACCCGAGGAGAAGCTGAGAGCATCCAACCGGAGGAGAAGCCGAGAGCATCCAACCCGAGGAGAAGTCAGAGCATCTAGTTCGAGAAGAAACCAATAGCATCCAGCCCAAGGAATTGCCGAGAGAGTCCAGCCCAAGAAGAAACCAAGAGAGCCCAACCTGAGGAGTAACCTAGAGAAGCCCAAGATTGGAAGATCCGTGAAAGGAGTTAGTCTTGTCAACCTGTTCGAGTGCTCTTGGTCCTTGTTGTAAGAACATTTTGGCGCCCACCGTGGGGCCAAAAAGTAGTTGAAAAAGGTTGAAGACAAGATGAATCAAAGAGAAGAACAACGTGGAGAGCAGGCAGAATCTTAGCATGCCAATGGCAATGTTAATGCCACTACAAAAAGAGTTTGAGATGTTAAAAAAAAAAAGTAATGAAGAAGAACTAAGTATGTTAAGAGCCGAAAACACACATATGAGGAGAAAGTTACAAGAAGAAACAGTTTTGAATTCATCCTTTGAAACCATTCAGCCGAGAGCACATGTGAATGAAAGGATTCATCATAATGAAAGTTCCCAAACAAAAAAAAGATTGCTTGAAACCTCTGGGGTTTTTGCATGAGCATCTTCTAGAAAGCATCCATTCTATGATGTCATAGTTGATACTCCGTTGCCTGACAATTGGAAAAATTTAACCATTGACAAATATGATGGAAGTGCAGATCCTGATGAACATATTGCAATATACACAACTCAGATTAGTTTGTATACGTGGAATGATGCTGTTATGTGCAGGGTGTTTCCCACGACGTTGAAAGGAGCAGCGTTGAGTTGGTTTACACGTCTCCCACCTGTGAGCATTGATTGTTTCGACACATTGGTGGAAAAGTTTGGTGCTCAGTTTGCGACTAGTAGACCTCATCATTTAACATCAATTGCCTTGGTAAACATAAGACAAGAAAAGGGAGAGTTATTAAGAATGTTCATGGAGCGGTTTGGAAAGGTTGCCTTGGGTATTCGAAATCTCAGCCCAGAGGTTACCATGCATCATACGATAACAACATTAAAACTGAGACCATTTGCCGACAGCCTATGCAAAAAACCCGCGACTAATTTGGATGAATTAAGGCAACGAGCGTCAAAATTTATGCAGATAGAGGAACTAAGAGAGTTCCGAAATCAGGCGAGGGTCGATGGAGGTGAAAAGAGGGGGATGGAAAGAGAAAGTGGACCTATGGTTAGAAGAGCAAGAGAAGAGTTTAGAAGTCGAAAGTTTCAACAATACACACCTTTGAATACTAGCCGGGTGATAAGTGCCTAATTTCAGTAATATTTCATATTAAAATATAGGCACTTATGAGGATTTATTGCTAATTTACATATAAAATAATCCCTAATTTATGAATTTATACCTTTTTACATTTTTATGAGCTTTATTTGAATAAGAGCATTTTATTCCCAAATTTGGTGTTAATTGCAGATTTCTAGGGAAAATTGAAGATTTGGAATAAATGAGAATAATTTGAGCTAAAAAGATAAAGTTGGAAGGTCCTAGAATAGAAAAAGATGCAAAGAAAGATTGGGCCTTTTTTATGTTTTATCATTTAGCCCATTAACGCGACACAGGAAGCAACCTAATCCTAGAAAACTAGGATAAATAGAGGGCTAGAGGCTCAACCCTAGTTGGCCAGATTGAGAAGAAAACACCATAGAGTGAATTGTAACCCAATTGGGAGAATGGAAGGTGCTAGAAGTATGCGTGGCTAATTCTACCCTTTGGTATTGGGAGTAATCTGCTCAAACTCTTATGTATTGAGGTGATATCTTATATATTAATATTCAGTTCTTGATTGATTATTGATATTGTTGTTTTACTTTTAACTTTTCGTGACAAATTGAGAATCTTAAATCTGACCGAGAGGTATTTTTAGGGTTCGGACCTAAACATCAATACTTAACATATCTGAGTGCTAGGGATAGACTTGAAATGTTAATTGCCATTAACTTCTAAGTGTGATTCTAAGTTGTTTTTATAAATATGCGAGGGATCGATATTTAGGAAACATTCTTAAGGATTTTATATGCGAGAGATCGATATAAATGAATTTTCTACGGGCATCAATTTCAATCAAAGAATTCAATATTAACATGCTAATCAAAATACATGAGAGTGGGAGAGATGAAACTTAATCCCTATTTTTCCAATTGAAGCAACAAATTCTTTGTTTGTTTTCTTATTGATCAATGCCAACACCGTTACTTCTAAACTCTTTTTATTGTTCTGTTGTTATATTTAGTGAATATTGTACTCGATAATTCACTGTTGCTTGTGGGATCGATATCCGTCCTTAGGGAAAATTATTACTTTTGACAAACGCGGTGCACTTGTCGTAAAAAGTCATCACCGAGCAAGAGTTTTGCAAGAAGCCATGGCAGCAGAGATAATACCGCCACCAAGAAACAAGAACACCGAAAAGGGCAGATCACACTAAGCATGGTGAGTATCATAAAAATCATGGTCATCATACAAAAGAATGTATTGGGTTGAAGGATAGAATAGAAGAATTAATTCAAGCAGGGCAGTTAAGACAATTTGTTCGAGGAGGGAATACAAGAGTGAGACAAAGTCCGGAGAGGGAGTTGAGAGGTGGAGAAATAGGGGAAAAAAGAGTGGAAAGATTTGAGAGAAAAGATAGTCGAAGAGTAGAAAAGAGAGATAAGAGAAAGAAAGGAAGGCCGGAAGGAAGAAGTGATAGAGTTTACCAAAATACACAATCAGTCAGGCGAAGTAGGGAGCGAAGTTTAAGGAGACCGGTGAGAGGGTTTATAAACACAATTTCAGGCGGATTTTTTGGAAAAGAATCCTCGTCGGCAAGAAAACAGTATTGAAGAAGTGTCAGAACCATCAATCACATTTTCAAAAGAAGAACTTTGCCACCAATGCTTTTCACATATGAAGACTTTCAGGAAATTGATCCTGACCATGATGACCCCATGATGATAACAGTAGAAATAGTCGAATATGCCGTCATGAAAACCCTTGTTGACCAGGGAAGTTCAGTTGACATATTGTTTTGGGATACTTTGAAAAGGTTACATTTGAGAGAGGAAGATATTGTACCATTCCGAGAACAAATCATTGATTTCTCGTGCGAAAGAGTTAGCACCAAGGGATATATTGATTTAGAGACAACATTTGGAAGAGGTGGTAAAACTAAAAAGATTAAAATCAGGCATTTGGTGGTAGATGCTTGTTCGTCGTATAATGTGTTGTTGGGACGATCTTCTTTGAACAAGCTGGGGGCAATAGTTTCAACACCACACCTAGCTATGAAGTTCCCAACAGAGAAGGGGGAGATAGCAACAATCTATGTTAATCAAAGAGATGCTTGGGAATGTTATGCGGCAGGTTTGAAGATGAACTTGAAAAAAGTAAAGATACTGAAAAAATGGTGGAAATGGTGGATTTGGATCCAAGGTTGAATGATGAGAGGTTAGAACCAAAAGAGGAAACAACAGCTGTGGTGTTAGGACAAGACGAGAGGCAATGTACTTATACAGGTGGGAGCATGCCTGAAGAATTGTTAAACAAACTGATTGCAGTCTTGCGCAACAACAAAGATTTATTTTCTTGGAAACCGGTTGATATTCCTGGAATTGATCCAGAGGTAATTTGTCACAAGCTGTCTGTTTGTCGAGAAGCAAGACCGATATCTCAAAAGCGAAGAAAGTTGGGAGAGGAAAGACGAAAGGCAGCAATTGAGGAAACTGAAAAATTAATGCAAGCTGGTTTCATTCAGGAGGCTCAATATACAACATGGTTATCCAATGTGGTACTTGTTAAAAAGCCGAATGGAAAGTGGAGAATGTGCACCGACTATACAGATCTGAATAAAGCCTGCCCAAAAGATACATATCCATTACCCAACATAGACCGATTGGTTGATGGGGCGTCTGGTCAAGAGATGATGGGTTTTCTTGATGCCTATTCAAGGTATAATCAAATATAGATGTATGAACCAGATATCCCAAAAACAGCTTTCACCACAGATACTGCAAATTATTGTTATAAAGTCATGTCTTTCGGTTTGAAGAATGCTGGAGCAACCTATCAGAGGTTGATGGATAAGGTGTTCAAAAAACAAATTGAAAAGAACATGGAAGTTTATGTCGATGACATGATTGTTAAATCAGGTGAAGTACATAAACATTTGGAAGACCTTGAGGAGGTGTTTGCACGAATAAGAAAGTACAATATTCGTCTCAATCCAGAAAAGTGCGTTTTCGGTGTGAGAGGAGGAAAATTTTTGGGGTTCATGTTAACAAACAGAGGTATTGAGGCAAACCCTGATAAATGTGAAACAATAATGAAGATGAGAAGTCCAAAAAACTTGAAGGAGGTACAAAGACTAGTGGGGAAGCTGAACTCATTGTCAAGATTTTTACCAGTATTGGCCGAGAGAACTAAACCGATAGTAATCTTGTTAAAAAAATCTGAAACCTTTGAGTGGAGTGAGTGATGTGAGCAAGCCTTTTCTCAGATCAAAAGTATAGTATCCGAACCACCAATCTTAGTTAAACCTGTGTCAACCTAACCCATCATAGTTTACCTAGCAAGTTCACATGAAGCTATAGGAGCTGCCTTAGTCCAAGAAAACCCAGATAAAAGACCAATATATTTTGTGAGTAGGTCCCTTCAAAATGCCGAAACCAGATATCCCAAGGTTGAAAAAGTCGCCCTAACACTGGTGTATGCCGCAAGACGTCTTCAACCATATTTTCAGAATCATTAGATAATTGTGAGAACAGACTATCCAATATCTAAAATTTTGAGAAAACCAGAACTTGCAGGTAGAATGGTGACATGGTCAATGGAGCTTTCTGAATATGGAATCCAATACAAACTAAGAGGGCCAATCAAAGCCCAATCCCTTGCGGACTTCATTATTCAGATGCCGACAACAAGACAACATGATCAATGGACATTATATGTAGATGGCGCGTCAAGCAAAAAAGGAAGTGGAGCAGGGATCGTACTTGAAGGACCGGATAACTTCCAAGTAGAGATGACATTAAGATTCGAGTTCCGAACATCCAACAATCAAGCCGAATATGAAGCCCTTATTGCAGGATTGCTGCTGGCCAGAGAGATGGGAGTCAAAAATGTCATTTGCAAAAGTGACTCTCAACTTTCGGTAGGACACGTGCAAGGGGAGTATCAGGTAAAAGATCCATTATTAATGAAATATTATCATAAAGTATTAAATATCATGCAATGCTTTAATAAGGCCGAAATAAAATATATTCCGAGAGAATTAAACATGAAAGCATATTCGTTGTCCAAATTAGCAAGTAAACAACGACAAGGGCAGCATAATTCAGTCATACAACAAACCCTCAGCCAACCGACAGTTAGTTTAGAAGAATGCTTCAATATTGCAACGTCAAAAGATGAATGGATCAAAACATATATAGAAGTTATAAAGAATCAAGAACAAGGTGTTGAGCCAGATGCAAGAATGGCAAAGAAAGTGGCTAGTTTTGTTTTAATTGGTGATGAATTGTATAAAAGAGGATATTTTATGCCTTTGTTAAAGTGTCCTTCAAGAGAACAAGCTGAATATGTAACTAAGGAGCTTCATGAAGGAATTTGTGGATTTGTGGAGCTCGAACAATGGCGACAAAAGTTTGGAGAGCTGGATATTACTGGCCAACAATCCGAGAAGATTGTGAGATTTATGTTAAAACATGTAAAAAATGTCAAGAGTTCGGAAGTTTAAACCATATACCAGCACAAGCGTTGCAAGGAATTGTTTCCCCATGGCCATTTGCAAAATGGGGAATTGATATACTTGGTCCATTTCCACTTGGACGTGGGCAAACCAAGTTCATGATAGTAGCTGTAGACTACTTTACAAAATGGATAGAAGCATAAGCGTTGACTAAGATAACAACTCAGCAAATTCAAACGTTTGTATGGAAAATATAATATGTCAATTTGGAATCCCATACACCATTATAACTAACAATGGCCGACAGTTCATTGACAAAAAACTTATGGAATTTTATGCAGATTTGGGGATCAAGTCAACAACCACTTCAGTTGAACATTCACAAACGAATGGACAAGCCGAAGCTGCAAACAAAGTTATTCTCGGACAATTGAAGAAGAGGTTAGGAAGTGCTAAAGGTTTATGGGCAGAGAAGTTACCAAAGATATTATGGGCATATAGGTGTACATCACAAACTTCAACTGGTGAAACACCGTTCAACCTTACATATGGAACAGATGCAATGTTACTAGTAGAAGTTAATGAACCAACATTACGAAGGCAAATGGAAGATTGGAATATCAACAATGAATGTTTGAGGACTGACCTTGATCTTATTGAGGAACTCAGAGAACGAGCAAAAATAAAGGAAGCAGCAGTAAAGAGAAGGGCAACGAAGAGGTTTAATGCAAAAGTAAAATCAAGAGATTTTAAAGAGGGGGATTTGGTCTGGAGAATGCGAACTGATGCCCGAAAAGATCCACGACATGGAAAGCTAGCATCCAATTGGGAAGGTCCTTTCAGAGTACTAGAAAATTTGCAAAATGGAGCCTACAGATTAGAGACTTTGGAAGAAAAAGTGATACCAAGAACATGGAATGCAAGCCATTTGAAGTTTTATTTTAGTTAAAGTAGAAGATGTAAAAAGAAGACTTTTGTGTACATACTTATCGTTTAATGAAGAAGAAGCAATATTAAGTGACAAAATTCATCTCATTCACTTTCATTTTTCGGTCTTGGATGATTTCATTCCAGGTAAAATCCAACCGAAAGAATTCTTTGGTCTTGGAAGATTTCATCATATTTGAAACCCTGCCAAAGAAGACAAATCAAGAAACATTCGGGCTTGGATGATTTCACTCTAAGTGGAAACCCTCTCGGCATCATGCATAGCGGAATGGAAAACCGAGGGGTCTTAAATTTTCGCATACTTAAATACAAAACTGAGAGGTCTTAAATTTTTGCATACTTACATACAAAACCGAGAGGTCTAATCAAACATTGGCATTTCAGTATCAAGTCCAAAAGATCAATTCATAAGAATTGCCAAAGTGGTCTTACGAAAAACCAAGAGCTTTAACTAGAAAGTTGATAAAACAACTATTTATGGTTCAATAAAAAATCAAAAGATCCAGGTTGCAAGGTGGTCAAAATAATTGTATGCTTTAATATAAAACTGAGAGGTCTAGTTAAAGATTTATCAAATCAAGTATTTACGTTAAAAATATGTAAATTTGAAGCCGACAAGTATGATTAAGCCGTTATAATCCAATGATTATTATTACAAATAAAAAATTGTAACCGAAACATAACATTTAAGCATTCAAATCAGATGACCAAAAGGTTAGGATCAAAAAGTTAGGACTGAGAGCTCTAAAATAATATTTAAATAACAACAAAAAAGAAATTTAAAATAAGAGAAAGCAATGAACTTTATAAATTCAAAACGATAAGTTCCAAAAGGGATTACATTAAGAATGCAAACATCAATACATTGATCAGATATCATGACATTCCAAAACAAATTCACATCTCGATAAGCAAACCGAGAGCTACAAACAAAAATGAGAGCTCATATCCATCTAGCTCATGACATTAATATCTTCAGCATCTTCTTCAGGAATCTCGTTAACAGAAATTAATTCACCATTGTAAAAATCCTTCTTAACATCAAAGTTGCCCTCATCAATAGGTATCTTATAAAAATACTTCGCTTGTTGTAGAGCTTTATCAAAGCCTAATTTATGTTGTTCCAAAATAAAGCTTTCGGCTTCAAAAACATCCACCTTCAATTGTTTTATCTCCTCCTCCATAACTTTGATGGTGTTTGTGTTAGATTCCTTCACAAAAGATAATTCCAAAACTTTTTCATCTATGATGTGATTCCACTAGCACAATTTGAATGATTCTTGACATTCTTAGGAATCATCTTGAGTTGGATATGAGATAGGCACTTTAATATAGAATTGGATCAATGTTCTATAATCAAGAACTCACCAAAACTAGTACCAAAACCCAAACTCATAAGGAAGTTCCATGTATTGTCAAATTGAACCGATTAAAATGGAAGAAAAGGCAAATGCACCGAACAAAATGTATTAGAACTGAAATGTACCGAACATATAAGCTAGAAAATGAAAAGGAAGCAAAGATGAATCGGTAGAAACAAATTGAACGAAGCAAAACAGCAAAGAAATGAAAAGTGCCGAACAAAAAAAGCTAAGAAGCAAGCTAAGACATGAATATAACAAGAGAAGGAAGGAAGGAGAAGAGAAAGCTCATGAAGATGGAGGAATGGTTGGATGATCACGCCACTTAGAGGATGGTGACTCCAAGATGAGTGTGCAAGCCGCCACTTGAGGTAACCATGGAACTCTCAAGATAAGACTAGTGAAGAAGGCACAAAGCTCTCCAATGCTCTCTCAAAAATTGAGTATAGTTTCTCTAATCAAAATTCAAATCTCAAAAATACAAAGACAACACCTTAATTTATAGCCTAGAGGTGCTGAAATGCAAAGCTAATTAAATTCAAAATTCCCCCCAAATACAAATGAAAGTGGCGCCAACTATAGTCATGAGGAAGGTGTGACTTCCTCTCTTACTTTGGCACCTCCCTATTATGTCTACACCACCCTACTAAGTTCACACCCCCTAAGCTTCCTATTATTTTCCTAAACTAAAGACCTAAAGATGCTTTTACAAAAGAGGTGTCTTATATTTCCCTCTAAGCACCTTTCTAAACAATATTCTTTATTATTTAAAACTTGGCCTTGCCCTTCATGGGATGGACTTGGGCTCTTTGGGCTTTGGCCTTCTTGGGCTTGGGCTTGGGCTTTGGGCTTGGGCCTCATATTTATTTTATGTCTTCTTTTAATTTTGAGAAGACTAGAAGGAAGAACTTTATATGTGAAGGCGAATGACCTCTTCCTTCATCAATAAAAGCCTCCTTTACTTGATTCTCATCAATCTAGAAGTTGATTTTCGTTACGAAGTCGAACGATCTCTTCGCCAGTCTTCAAGTTCTCGGTTTTTAAATTAGAAATTTGCTTTCCAAGATTTTCTTTTTCTATCTCTTGCTGGTTTTTCTGCACTTTCATATCTTCTAGTTGCAAAGTTAAAGAGGCCATTCTCTCATTACTCTCGGCAAGTTCACTTTTTAACTTTTCAAACTTAGCAAGAGACACACAACTACCATTCTTTGCTTTCACCATCTTCCCAATCAAAAGAACTCGAAAGCTCGATGATAGAATCAGCCAATGAAGCAGCATCCGCGGCTTTCAACATGTTATAGGATGATTCAGTGAAAGAAGTTTGAACAAACTTGGCATATTTCGTTGAAACACCAAAAATAGATTCTGGAAGAGGTTCTGATGAACCACCTTCAGCATGACGATGGCGTCGAGAAGAGGAGTGTGATTTTTTGCTACTTCTAGCACGTTTCTTGGACTTTTTCGAAGGACCAGCAACATGATCATCTTTTGCAGGTTCAGTTGCTTCAATGCGAGAAAGAGGTTCCACAGTTTCTACCTCCACCACAGGATTGATCACATTCATACGCCGAGGAGTAACATCGCCCGCTTTGTTAAGCAGTTTTGTGAAATATGAACGACCTTTCGGATTTGTAGCCGCCATCAATGCTGAAAACCAATGAAAAATTTAGCAAAGTTAAAAATCTCATGCTATAAAACGAGAAAAAGCGAAACAATTACATACCAATGAGATATTCTCGCAGACTTTTTGAAGTATATAATTGTAGCAAAGCGCAAGTGGAAATCCGGTACGAGAGGTGACCAAAAACCTCAATAACATGACGATCCGCAACATCCATCGAGTGACAGGACCACGAATTAAACTTTAACGGATCTTGCGTCCAATACAAGGGAAATTTTGGAGTATCTCCATTAAAAAAACATATTCTCTTCCTTCTGGCTCTATTAGGATCTTGAAAAGACCTCCTTTAAAATCCTTATACGACGATGTAAAAGGTTTAAGAAAAAAAATATTAGGCTTACTAATAAGAGACAACCAACTTGGTCGTTTACTAGGCCGAGAGCTATAATAATACAAAAAAGATTTGGGGCTAGGAGAAAGTGACAATAATTTACACAAAATGCTAAAAGCTTGCATTGAAGCCCAACCATTAGGATGAAGCTGGGTAGGAGCAATATTAAGAAAATTAAGAACGCCCATTTGAAAATCATTCAAAGGCAATCGAATATGAAAGTCTCTAAAGAAACAAGCATAAAAATAAAAAAAATTCACTACTATCACCCTCTCGGCCATGGCAAACATTATCAACATCACCCACACGCCGAAAAGAAATTATATCATTCTCAACATCAGAATAATAAATCTGAGAATTGGAAAGGAAACCACGAATCTCACTAGCAGAGCGATACCGAGAGAAGAATTCTTGGACCTTAGCGTTAACCCAATTGTAACCTGGACGAAGTCTCTTCCCTAGCGCAATTTTTTCGAATCTTTCAGGAACGTCAAAAGTAGCAGCTCCATTCGAATCCTTCATACAAGAAAGAGTAGCAGAAGAAGATTTCGATTCAAGATTTTGTTCTTCTCGTACCGCCTGTCCAGTACATTCACCAGCCGTGCTTGAAAAACCACTCAGATCATCAGAACCAGAAGTAGAGCTTGAAATAGACATTTTACCTTTAAAAAACAAATGAAGCTCCAAACGTCGTAGCTCTCAAAAAGCAACAAAACCCATGTAAAACGATAATAATCTAAATGAGGTGCCTATTTATAAACTAAACAAACCCTAGATACTAAAAAGTCACAAACCCTTTAAAACCGTTCAAAAAATTAATCATCTAACGGTTAAAACAACATCTCTACGTCAAATCATTCAGTTTGAGCAAGCAAAGCGCGAGAAACAAAGCATTTAATATCAAATCATAACTAGAAATTATCATATTATATTCAGACATAAATATTTTTTCTTAAAAATTTAAGTAAAAATCTTTATGCCTCAGGGGCCAGTGTACTGTTAGGCTAAAACCGAGAGGTTAGACCGAGAACCAACGTCGAAATAACCAAAAGGTTATGCCAATAAATATATAAAAGAATTAAAATAAAACATATATATTATATTATAACAAGGCCCAAATTAGATAAAAAAAACCTGCATTAGGGGGTGCGCAAATAATAAAACGGTGCAAAAAGAAAGTCCAAAGGTAAAGTAAAAGCCCATTAGGAAATTGTATAAATAGGAGGTCAACATAAGAGGTAGGTAAGAGTGATTTCTGTCTGATGAACATAAAACCATTTCTGACTTTGACATCGGAGCGCCTTGCAGGTACACCCACCCATCTGAGTGGAGGAGAAGCCGAGAGCATCCAACCCGAGGAGAAGCCGAGAGCATCCAGTCCGAGAAGAAACCAATAACATCCAGCCCAAGGAATTGCCGAGAGAGTCCAGCCCAAAAAGAAACCAAGAGAGCCCAACCTGAGGAGTAACCTAGAGAAGCCCAAGATTGGAAGATCCGTGAAAGGAGTTAGTCTTGTCAACTTGTTCGAGTGTTCTTGGTCCTTGTTGTAAGAACAAAACTCAAAAGGGATAAGAGGGGCGGATTATGCTTGAAAGTGGATTATGAAAAGACGTATGACTCGGTCAGATATGATGTTGAGTTTGGGATTTTCAAGTAAATGGATTATGTGAATTAGAGGGTGCTTGGAAGCTGCATCGATTTTGTCTTGGTTAACAGTAGCCCTACGACGAAATTCAGACCCACGCGTCAATTAAGGCAATGAGACCCTATAGCTCTGTTCCTCTTCAATATTGTGGCTGAAAATTTGACTGGGCTAGTGAGACAAGCTCATAAGGTCAACTTGCTTCAAGGTGTGAAGGTTGGAAGGCATGAAGTAGATGTGTGCATGCTACAATTTGCTGATGATACTCTATTTCTGTGTGAAACTGCCTATGATAATGTTGTTGCTATAAAAGCAATCATGAGGTGTTATGAGTTGGCTTCTGGGTTTAAAATAAACTTTAGCAAATCAAAGATGGCAGACATAAATGTTGAAAGGAACTCTCTTGTCTGTTTTGCAAAGTCATTAAACTGCACACAAATGATGGTACCTTTTATGTATCTGGGCGGTAATCCTAGAAAGAAACAATTTTGGGAGCCAATGGTGAATAAAATTAGTAATAAACTTAGTTTTGGGAAGGGGAGATTTTTGTCTTTGGCAAGAAGAATTTGTCTAATTAAGTCGGTATTCATCGTGGTGCCCCTCTTATACTTGTCCTTCTTTAAAGCCCCGAAATCGATGTGTAAAAACATCATGCAAAGAAGACTCCTCTAGGGTTGGGGAAAAGATACCAAGTCCATCTCATGGGTGAGTTGGGAGAAAGTGTGCCAACCTAAGGAAGAAGGAGGATTGAGAATTAAAGATATCAAATTATTCAATGTTACTCTACTAGCCAAATGGAAATGGCGGTTCTTGACTAAAGAAAGAGGGAGGTAGAAAGAGATACTGATTTCTAAATATGGAAGGGAATAGTAACCAACTACCTTTGAAACGTCAGTCTTGGTGGTGAGGGAGAAGGAACAAGATGGGTTCGAGAAGCAATAGGTTGGAAAACGAGAGCTGGGGACAGAGCTAGTTTCTAGGAAGATAACTGGGTTGGAAACTATAAACTTAAAACTATGTTTCCAAGGTTGTATTCCTTATCTCTGGATAAGGAGAAAAAGATGGAAGAGGTAGGTGGGTGGCCAGAAGCAGTCTGGCATTAGAGGTTAAGGTGGAGGCGTGATATGTTTGAGTGGGAACACAACCAAGAAGAAGATCTACAGAGGCGCCTATCTCAAATCATCTTGTACAGGGAGACAAAGGGCGTACAGGTGTAAAAACATGATGTATCAGGTTCGTTCTCTGTAAAGTCAGCTTATGAGTGTTTAGCTAATCACATCTTGACGAAAAAGTCTGAATGCTTTAAGCAACTATGGAAAATTAAAGCACTACCCAATGTGATGGTTACTGCTTGGAGGGTTTTGTTGAACATGATTCCAACAAGAATGTGCTTAATTAGGAGAGGAGTGTTGCTTAAATCATATACTTGTGCTCTGTGCCAAAATGCGGGTGAACCATCTCAACATCTGTTTGTTAAATTTGTTATTGCTCAACAAGTCTGGTCTCCTTGCTACAAATGGATTGGCATTTTGTTTGTCCAACATCAGGATATGAGGTGTCACTTTGAGAATTTCCACTTATTACAGGTGAGTACCAAACAAAACCTGATTTGAAAAGGCCTATGGGCGGCTGTTGTGAGAAGTATTTGGGATCAAGAAAATGTGTTGTTTATAAGCAGGGGGTAATTGATTCATAAGAAATCTTTTATATGACACAACTTAAAACCTGGCTTTGGATGAAACATATGGCACAACACATCTACAGAGTCATCAAGGGATCTGTAGGAGTTGTAGGAGAGGGTCCTAGGAAGAGATCCCCACTGGAAATCATGCTAGAGTATGACAAAAACGTGTTTGTGCGGAGGAAAGTCTTAAAGTAGTTATGACAACTCGCAAAATGCTACACCTAGTTTTGCAGTGCTCTAGTGACTTAATGTTTAATCTGTTTTGGAAACAAATGAACTTGTATAAAAGTTAGAACATTCCTAAAATGCTCTCTTAATTTTATTTATTCTTCACTAATAAAAAAATAAATGTTTTTAGTCTTATTTTTTTTCCTATTCTTACATTTTTTTTCTTCTAGACCATTTTCATGCTTTTGGTTATTTGAACAACACTTTCATGAGTTGTAGTCATGTCTTTGTTTCTTTTCTGGTAGCCTTAGGATGATAGAATAAAACACTTTTTATAGTTATATATATTTTTTTCTTTAGGCAAGAATTTTCAACGGTTGATTAGACCACATTTATTTAAATATAATAATTATATTTATTATTGTTAAAAGAAATTCAACCCATATTCATAAATAAACATAAAAAGACAAATTTTATTATTATTATTATTATTATTAATCTTGATAATATTAATATAATTAATATTAATATTATTAATATTAGTGGTGTTGTTGGTATTAATAATTTTAATAATATTAATAGTATCGATAATATTAATAATATTAGTATATTATTGTTAATATTAATAGTATTAATATAATAATATTAATAATAATTATAATAATGATGATATTAATAATATAAATTATTATAATAAAAAGTATAGTGAGTGTAAACTTTATTTAGTGTAATGTTAAATTTTTTTAATCATTACTTGAATTACAATTTTTTTTATATTAATAATAATTATGATAACATAAATAATAATAATCGTTAGCAAATTACCTTCTCTAGTGCAGCCGGTTTGTTCTTAAGTGCATTTTTCTATTTTTTGTTTTCTGCTGCTATAGATAGCAGTATTTTGTAATTTTGCTAGTTTTTTTCCTACTAATAATATTAATTTTTTCATGTTTTGTAGTCTTGTTTTTCTTATATTTTGACGTCAATTTCTTCTACACGATTCTCATGTTTTTGGTTATTTTGAAGAATACGTTCATAGACTGCACACGGAACTGCATAAGGCGTCTTAAAGATACTTCAACATTAAATTTTGTATGTTCTCGAAACTTTCATATATTCTACTGAGTTTGGTTTTATCTGTCTGTTTTCTGTTGACTTAGCAAACAGCAAAAGAATAATTGAACGCCAAAAAAGAAAAAAAAAAAAGACTTGTTCTAATTAAGTAACTTTGTACTATTATGTGTATATACTAGTGGTTCTAATAATTAATAATAATCTTCAACAGGAAAATGACTTAAGCCTAAAACCAGAATAAGAAATTTGTGATGTCAACATATCGTGTTACGCTTCCAATTTGTGGACCCCACAACATGTTGCCTCGACATTTTAGATTGTCTTTTTTTCAAATTTTATAAGAAAAATTATTTTATTTTGGTGGAAAGTCAAAACATGCTCACTAATACATTGAACCAATTCTACTTAGACCAATTTTATTATCTTCGACGACGTTGCTTATTTCTCCTTCAATTTGAGTTTTTCTTTTACAAAAATGTTTTGTCTATAACGATAATTCATCTCATACTTAAAAAAAATTGTGTCAAATTGGTAATATTTAATATTAGTACAATTTTTTATTTATTTCATACACATGCTTTTCAAATGAATCACATATTCAATATCAAATAAACCAAAAAAATCATTAAATAACCATTAATTTAAAAACATAAAATAATTAGTCATTATATTAACTAAATTAAATATTATTTTATAAATTAAAAAATATTGGTATTTAAAATAATTTATATTATTAATAAAAAAATATAAAATAATTTTAAAATTAATAATATTAGCTTTTAACTACTAACTACTTTAAATCTTAAATTAATAATTAATTAAATAATAATTAATTTATAATTTAAAGTAGTTAATAACTAAAATTTTGGTAACTAATGTTATATATCAATTTAAACATTATTTTATAAACTTTTATTATTAATAGAAATTATTTTAAATACTAATAATATTTTTAATTTATAAAATAATATTTAATTTAGTTAATATAATAATTAATTATATTCGATCTAAATGACGTATGTTTTTCGAGTTTGATCAAAATCAAAACAAACAAAACATTGTTTTATTAAAGAAATGTCTCCATTAAAAAATGTAACTCTAGATGACTACCCTCTTTGTCCTATCCTATCATTCTTGGATTCCCTCCTTATTGAACCTATTTGTGACGAATTTTCTTGAACCATGCCCTAACCATGGACCACTCATCATTTAGGATCGAATAGGTAAAATACTAAAACTTACCCTAATTTCTGAGATTCTAGGTAAGAAACAATTTAAAAAGAATTTTAGAAATTGTTATCTTATTTCTGAATCCTTCTATCATCAAAATAGATAAAAAAAAAAAAAACAATTCAAATTCAAAGTAGAATGGAGAAATAAAATGACAAAACACAAAAGAAAAAAAATGATATCATTAATGCAAGATAATAAATAAGAAGACTTTTCGATACATGAAGACAAAATATAAAAGACAATGAAAAGTTAGGAAATATCTAGTTGTAAACAAGACAACAAGAAGGTCATGAACAATGGCTCGCACATGGGTTTAATGACCTTAATTTCTTGAACTAATCTTATTTGTTTAATGACATTTTGCAAGGAAAAACTCTAACAATGCATTTTATGGTGAAAATGGAATCCAATATAACACGTGGTATTATCTATTAGAGGAAATATATCGCAAGTGAGCTACATTTGTGAAGACTATCCCAATTCACTCAGAAATAAAAAAAAAAAAAAATTATTTGCCAAATGATAATTAGAAGCTAGAAAGGACATTGATCGAGCTTTTAACAATTACACAAGATTTGACGTGTGGTTTTAAAATAAGAACAATAAGGAATGCCATGTACGTGTGCATCATATTAATTATTTTGAAGATATTTATTGTCATAGATTTTTCTTTATTTTTAATTAAAAATAATAAAATATGGCGTTGTAGGGAATAATTTAGCGATAAAAATTTAATATAGTTTTCGTTATTTTATTTTGATTGGTCGTTTTTTCGTTGCGGTTAGATTGCGGCAGTGAAGTCACTACTAGTACTAATGAATGAGTAATCACAACTTTTCCTCGTTTTTTCAATTACTTTTCTGAATAAACAAACAATTTAATAAAGACTCTTCTTCCTCTTATCTTTTCTTGACCCATTGCTGTGTTGAACATGTCAAAAGTCTTCCTTTCTTTGAAAATGACGCTTCAACACGCTCTTCTCTTCTTGCATGCTTCAGTATATAATCACTACCACAACAAACTCCCAACCTTATCATCATAACAAAAATTTGGTTTTCAACCACACTCTTCTCTTTAAACACAGGAAAAATTGCAGAGATACTTATATATATATCAGTGCAGAGGCTAATACATGGGCAAAGAAGAAGTTCTACAGAGGAAGTTGGAGGCAACTCCTACATGGGTAGTTGCAGCTGTGTGCTTTGTGATGCTTGCTATTTCAATCATCATTGAACATGTTATTGAAGAACTTGGAAAGGTAATTAAGACTATACATGCTTCACAAAAAGTATGAGAAAAAAAGCAACTTCTGCATTATATCCCTGATCCATTGCTGTGTGATTTTGCTATTGCAGTGGTTAAAAAAGAAACACAAAAAGGCTCTTCATGAAGCGCTGGAAAAGATCAAAGGAGGTACTAATTATTAATTAATCCACTTCTTCCTTTTATATATTAAGTTAATTTCCAATATCCTCTTGGTGTGAGTCTGATATTGTTTGTTTTTGTGTTTAGAGCTTATGCTGCTGGGATTCCTATCCTTTCTCTTAGTGGTGTTTGAAGATCGAATTGTTTCTATCTGCATCCCAGAAAGTGTTGCATCCACTTGGAATCCTTGTGATCCCAGTTATGTGAGTAAAGGTGCAGAAGGATATGTTGAGAAATGCGCAAAAAAAGTAAGCACAATACACACAAACACACACATATATGTATACACCTTCCCTGATCTTTTTTTTTTTTTTAACTTTAATAGTAATGAACTGACTTTGACTGCATGAGAAAGAGGGACTAGATATTGTAAATTTCCAACAGAAAGTTTGATTTTGTTTTGGTGTTTTGCAGAAGGAAGGCACAGTTGCTTTTATGTCTAAATATGGGCTTCACCAGCTCCATATATTCGTCTTTGTGCTTGCTATTTTTCACATTCTACAGTGCATCATGACACTGACTTTGGGTAGAACTAAGGTACTCTCATCTTTTTTCCTACCACTTTCGTCTCTCATTTACTTTGCCTTGCCCCAGTGGCACTCACAAGATTCCAACACAAAAAGGACATTTTGTTTCGTACTCATAAAAAAATAATGTATATATAGTGTATAAAATTATAAAAATATAAGCTTATTTAAATTGAAAATAATAGAAGTAGGTAAAAGATGTTATTAGTCATCTCAAAACCAATTGTTTTTGCGTGTCTGAATGATTTTGGTTTTGTGGTATGCAGATATCAATATGGAGGAAGTGGGAAGACGAAACAAAGGGTCTTGAACATCAGTTCTCCCATGGTATAGTTAAAATCTGAAACTAAATATCTGAATGAATTAAAACCATTACAGTTTAAGTGTGAAAGGTACCAGGAAACACACGTTACATCATAAATAAATGTCTTCAAAATCTTAACTGCGTCGAGGTTGACTTATCTACCAAGTGGATAACAGGCTCTGTGAGTCTTGCCGACAAAGAAATTAAGGCATGGCAGTGAAAAACAATTTTTTTCCCAAGAACACTATTTGTTTTGAATTCTGATAGATTCCATTTTAATTAGTAAAATTGATTTTTTCAACTGTTGAACGTGATTGAAATAAATTTTAAATGAAAAAGTATGTCCCAATATAAAAATTGATTGCTAATGTAAACTGAAAAACCTTTTAAGATATATTAATTACTTTATCTTTTGTGACAGTTCTCTTGTTTAATGACCTGTCGAGCTCAAAAGATGTTCTTATTACTCTTTTCTTTTACATTAATTAGGTCATTAGGTCATGTTGATTTAATTTCTGAAGGGATTATGTATAAATTTTACATACAAAACATAAATACTTTCTTTATTTAGGGGTAAAAAATATCTTTAGAAGGATTAAAAATAGATTCAAAAACAAGAATTCCAAATAAATAATTTTTTAAATAAGTATTCTTTATCTTTGTTTCCTTAACTCATTTTCTTAAATGTGTCTGCTATGTGACAGAAAATGATTGATCACTAACTTTCATCAATATACTTAATAAGAAATGTTAGCCACGTTTCCTTGAAACTCTTTTTTGAGCTTATTCAAATGTGCATTGCAGATCCTGAGAGGTTCAGGTTTGCTAGGGATACAACGTTTGGACGAAGGCACTTGAACTCATGGAGTAAATCACCAACTTTATTATGGATAGTGAGTACACAAATATGATACATTCATACATCCATATACTGATAAATTTCTTACATTGTTGTTCCAAAAGGATGATGAAACTATGCCATTAGCTACATTCTGAATTTCAAGCACATGGTTTGTTATTTGTGACACAAATTTCATGAAACCTTTGTATTTTGCTCCAATCAGGTTAGCTTCTGCAGACAATTCTATGGATCACTTAATAAAGCTGACTATATGGCATTACGGCATGGATTCGTCGTGGTAAGTTTGTATTCACAAAATATGTTCTATAGTTTGATATTTTTTGGTCAAAAGAATATCATAGTTAAACTAAGTGATGTAATTTTAGGCACATTTGACTCCAGCAAGTGAGCCAAAATTTGACTTCCAGAACTATATCACCAGAACACTAGATGAGGATTTTGCAGTAGTGGTGGGCATAAGGTAAAAATATCATGTTATGCTTTGCTCTTCTTTCTGCCTCTAGGTTCTTACCTTACCAATTTAAGCTGAACCATGCTTTTTGGTACATGCAGTCCAACCATATGGTTCTTTGCAGTGGTAATTCTGCTCACAAATACTCACGGTAAGCCCTGTTCAAACATCAAAACCAATTTTAATATGACATATGAAGATAGGCATCATTGATGTTGCTAAAAAGTTGAATCAATATGGGTCTGATAGTGAATTATTTACACCATTTTCATGCACAATGTTTGTAGAATTCAATTGATACAAGGTTATACAGCTTCGTATTTTCTTACAGTGTTAAAATTGGAATGCTCTGGTGCACTTAAAACTTGACTATTTACTAGACTAGAAATGATATTAGATGCCCTTTATATTCTAGTTTGTTTTTGTTAATGATAATTTTTGTTCTATATGGACAGGGTGGTATTCTTATTTTTGGGTTCCATTTATCCCACTAATTGTAAGCAAAAAAACCACTCATTTTGCTTATGTTGTTGATCAACATTTTATTCAATTGAATTGGTTATAATAAGGTTAATGTGAATCATACAGATAATCTTGTTGGTGGGAACAAAGCTACAAATGATCATAACAGATATGGCACTAAAGATTCAAGATAGGGGGGAAGTGGTCAAGGGTGAACCAGTGGTTCAGCCAGGAGATGAATTGTTCTGGTTCAATAATCCTCGCCTCGTTCTCTTTCTGATTCATCTTGTTCTGTTCCTGGTAAATTTAATGATTTGTTTCCTATGATTAAACCAACTGTCAAAAATGAAATATTCCTATTCTTGAGTACTGAAAATAGTTGTGCTTGGTTCTGTGCTGCAGAATGCATTTCAATTGGCGTTTTTTACTTGGAGCACAGTAAGTATTTCATCTTGATCAACTTTCCTAAAATTTTTGCTTCATTGGATCATGTTACTTAGCTATACAACATTGAAAAAAGTTGCAGAATTGCGTAGACCATGCTTTCTTGTTGAATCTGTACCGTTAAAGAATTTGCTTACAATAAATAGAATGAAAATGTATCAATACTAGGAATCAAGATCAAGCTTTCCGGAAACTCAAATTGTTAGGAGAGAAAAACCTAAGAATAGTTTTAGTTAATGAATAAAACAAACCCAATAGCCTGAAAAAAGCTAAATTACCTTCATGTCAAGAGAATTGTGACTATTATGCAGCATTTAGCTTAAAAGGAGTAAACTTTTTCTAACTTTGCATAATTTCTTTGTTACAGTTAGACAATGGGTTCAAAATAAACTCCTGCTTTCACCGAACTACTGCAGATATTGTCATTAGACTTACAATGGGGTAAGTTCACTTCATTTTCCAAACTGCATGTAACATACCAAAACTTGAAAAATCATTAGTACATTTGACTTGTATTTTGGAGATAATTCAACACACTCTATTTTGTAGTAGTTCTATACTTGTGTGTGTGTGATCTAATAAGAAAGTGAAACTTTGCAGGGTTCTCACCCAAGTTCTATGCAGCTATGTGACTTTGCCTCTTTATGCTCTAGTCATACAGGTAAAATACAGGAACATTATATTAAATTGAGTCTTTCTGTATCAATATAATGAATAAATACCATAATAATGGTAGGCACTTATTTCATTTTGTTTTTTGGTGGCATAATATAGATGGGTTCTAGCATGAAACCCACCATTTTCAAAGATAACGTGGCATCAGCACTAAAGAGCTGGCATCACTCTGCTAAAAAGCATCTGAAACACAACAGGGATTCAACTTCTAACACACCATTCTCAAGCAGACCAGGAACCCCAACTCGTGGCATGTCTCCAGTGCACCTGCTTCACAAGCACCCTAGACACAGTGATAGTCCACTAGTTTCTCCAAGAGCATCCGATTATGAAAATGGGCAATGGGATGCTGAAGTGTCACATTCCCCAAGCCACCATGCAAGAGATATTGATCATGAAGAGACCATGCAGGTGCAGCCTCCAGCAGCAGCAGAATTGCCTCCTGCTGGACTCAATCCTGTTCGAACTCAACATGAAATCAACATTGCTTTATCTGAATTTTCATTTGGGAGGGGACGCAACCCTGGTAGAGCAGATGAGTATTAGAAACATTTCATTGTATTATAGCTTCTATACATATCCAACACATCTATGTTGTAAGTAAAAGGAAGCATTTTGCTTTTCAAGATTGAAATGAAAGTGAAGTAGTTTTCTTCGGACAACATCATTTGTTACATGATTACATCTCTGGTATAAGATGAGGTTTCACTTTCACCACGTCAGTATCAAATTCTTTTTTACTATCTCTCAGATGATTAATATTGTTGATCAAATTCAAAGAAATGTGTGAGGTGATCACTTATATTGCACACCTTCAATCACTTTCTGTTCACAATGCAAATTTAATCAATCTAACAATTGAATTTCAGTACTTTATTTTAATGATAATATATCTATCAAATTTAATATTTACACACTTTTAAATATAATATTATATGTTAAAATCAACTCATATGAAATTCAAATGGTTGAATTATTTAAATTAAATTTTGAAAAAGTTATTAAAAATGTAACTTGAATAATACATCTAGTGTAAATTGATCATATATATAAAAAAGTGTGTAAATACTATAAAAAAGTTTTCCAAAACAAAGTGATTGTGCAATTGTTGAAAGATGATTAGTTGTATTGAGTTTGTGGTAGGTTTTGGATAACAATCATATGTACCTAATCACCGACTAGTGTGATGTTATGACTTAGAATTATGTTTTTTGCATTTTTATTTTTGATGAAAAATATCTTTATTGTAATAATTATTATAGTGTGTAATTTTTGAAGAATGAGATTTAAGATGTTGATTGGTGGAAAGCATGAGGAAGTAAAAAGTAGAGAGTGATAAATAATTGTGAAATGGGAAAGATAATGAAAGAGTAGTTAGAAGCAAATAGCATAGCGTTAAGCACTTCCATCCATTTTTGTTCCTTACACACTTCGTTTTCCCGCAAAATTCTTTTCTTTCTCTTCGTTGATTCCTAAATCTCACCCGTTCATCGGATTGGGCCTCCGTCTTCATCTTCATCGCCACTCATGGAGGTCCGTTCCGACCCCGCCGCCGGCAACTCCTTCGACCACCGTCGACCGCCCGCGGTTCCGTCCAAGCAGCAGCTGCCGTCTCCTCACTCCGTCGATACCTCCGCCGTTTCTCAGAGGTGAGTGAAATTTGAAATCTTTCTTCTTTTCTGTTTGATTCGTTAATGGAATCTTTCGAAAATTTGAACCTCTTTCCTACTCCCATGTAGGAATAAAAGTGAAAAATGAAATTTTGTTTTCGAATTTCGCTTCTATTTTGCATTATCTGAATTTGGTTTCCTCATGGCAAGCGAATTTGAGTTTGGAAATTTTGATCCTAAATTCGATACCCGGTTAATTATTCAGTTTTTAGATGTTTCTTTTTAAATTTTGATATTGGGTTTTGGAATTCTATTTGATGGTTTTGTTTTAATGTAATTGCAGACTCCAGAAGGAATTAATGGCTCTCATGGTATGTCTCTTTTTACTTGAATTATGATTGTTGTTGTTATTATTATTATGGAACTTTTCTCTTGAAATCTCCAATATTTCTTTATACGTTTTTGTAGAATAAATTCTGATTTAGAAAGTTGAATTCTCAAGGAGCATCTAGAAAATCATGATCGTTTTCATTCTATTTTTGGTCCAGGTGACGGTTTAATGGAACAGTTTTATTTTATGAATCAAAGAAAGTATGGTGGTTTATTTTGAAGAATTGAACAATTTTATTTTGAGAAGCATGTTTTGTTAATTTATGTAATCTTTGGTAAATTGTGTAAAGTAATTCTGTTGGGATATGAGCTGATTTTTAAGAAACAAAGGTATAACATATGCTTTTCTTTTCCAGTTATTGTAATTTGTTTTTGCTCTCACAGCCACTAATACTATGAAATGTTGAAAATGACTTTTCCTGCAGATGAGTGGAGGAGATCTTGGAGTTTCGGCTTTCCCTGACGGTGAGAGTATTTTTACATGGATTGGTACAGTTGAAGGTGGAAAAGGAACTCTGTATGAGGGTTTATCTTATAAACTCTCCTTACGTTTTCCCCTGGACTACCCTTTTAAGCCCCCACAAGTGAAGTTTGAGACAATGTGTTTTCATCCAAATGTTGACCAGTTTGGCAACATTTGTCTGGACATCCTTCAGGTATTCATTATTTGTGTTTTGGTGGGTTTGGCTCTACCTTTAATATGGAGGCCAAGTATATATAGATGAAATTTTGATTTTTATTGCATCAATCTGCACCAAGTGTTCCATCATCAACTACATTCTCTTGGGGCTAATAAGTGTCCTACTTGTGTGTTTCTACAGGACAAGTGGTCTTCAGCTTATGACTGCAGAACTATTCTTCTGTCTATTCAAAGTTTATTGGAAGGTCTGGTCTTGATATCTTTTGAGTTTTGCATTCACCTTTGCATGCTTGTCTGAGCAATTTACTTTCTAATAACAGAGCCTAACTTGGAGAGTCCTCTAAACAGCTATGCTGCAGCACTTTGGAATGATAAGGAAGGTTTGGAAAAATAGTTTTTAAACAGCCAATGTTGTTTCTATTATAAACTTACAATGATTTACGCTGCCTACGTTTATTTGTATCGCTCCCCAGTTGTTTCATTTGATTTCCACTTCAATTGCTGTATGTATTCATAGACAAAGGTTGTTGTGTTTTTCTTAACTCAGAGTTCTGAAGATTTTTATAGAGTGCATATTTTAACTGGGGCTGTGCATGGAATATGCCTTGCAGATTTCCGGAGAATGGTTCAGAAACAGTATTTTGTTGGAGATGCTCTTGAAAGCTGATTGATACAATTCCAAAGCGAGATCAGTTAGTTTCCACATCATTGTTGCAAATGTTTGCCTGAAGAAAGAGTTTGCTCTTTATGAATGTCATTTTTTTTTGCTTTGATATTGTAACCTGAAACTACGAGACTTCTAAGTCATTTAAAAGTCTTTGAATAACATTCTGTATAAAAGTAGTAAAAGTTCTCACTGCAAAAAGGTCACATGATCCAAATGACTTCTTTGTGATATATTTTTCCTCGGATGTACAATTCTTACCACTGTATATTGATGTTACGTTATATCTACTTGAAGTTGATGCAGGGTTTCGTCTATTTGAATTCTTTATTTACCTGGACTGGACATAATAATTTTCTAAGTGCTTCAAAATTTATTTGATTGAAATAAATGTAAAGTTTATGACTTTCATTTGTTTATGAGTAAAAAGTTGACATACTACCTCAAGTGCATTGCTCCATGTAGTTAATTTAACTAAATGATTAAACATTTTCTGTACATGTGAGAAATACTTATTTAGTAGAAAATTTCATGTTCGATTTCTGCGGACAAGTAGTTAGACATGATGTATTCAATGTTATGGAAAAGATCTATTTAATAGAAAATTCTGATGTGTGAAAAATACGTTGGATTAGTGACAGTTATATTACTTATGAAATTAGTGTTTGATCGAATGTACCAGAAAATACTTATGACAAAAAAATGTTTACAGTGCACCTAAATTAAGAAATTTAATAAGGATTAAGGAGGAGTCATGTACCTTGGTCGGGAAAGTGACAGTTAATTAGGTACATGTCATGTCCAAAGCGACAGTTAATTAAGTTGATCTAAAACGTCTTTATTATGTTTTTGAAATTACCCTTTGAATAACAATTCTTCAAAATGATAAAACCGAGAGAACTAGATCTTTACATCCAAGATTTAGGTCACGAATCTAACATACAGTTGCACAATCAAGTTTGGATTCAATACACGGTTAGGTACATAGTACAGTTCAATTATATAACACAAGGAAAAGAAACCAGAATCAGTCTCATAAGGATCATGGTTTAAAGACAAAATGCACATTAAAATCTTTCTTGAAGACAGATAAAAACTTTCTCATTACTGTACCACCTTTGAAAAGTTCACTCATTACAGTTTCACATTGGCCGACCGTAAATAAATTTACAAAAAACTATGAAATTACACATTTTCTATAGCATCTGTCTGCAAAACCCCTGCACTTCGTGCACCAGCCAATCTCTCTGCAGTCAATCTCTCTTCCAGTGCTCGAGCACCTCTTTCTCTGCAAGAAAAGAGCACTTACAACGGTGAGTAGTTTTAAGCAATGTAATTGCTTCAACAATGGAAATTGGTATTAGTTTATCAAATAAAACCTAAATTAAAGAAGAAAAGAAAGCAAAAAGTCATTTGTCAACAACTTTTTCTAATTTCTTTTAGCATAATCATTTACCACCGAGCAATTCATTGTAGTCTTTTTATTGTCTATTTATGCAAATGATGCGTCATGCATTGCTTCACTGTAATAATTTCTAATATGTAATGCAGGGTGAGTTAAAACTAAAGCAAAGTAATGTGAAGTTACCGTCTCCTAGATGCCTCAATGGGGTCAGAACCTGGCAAAGGTTCACCTCCGAGAGTGTAACCTTGAGCATCATTAGAAGCATCTGATCTTCCCCAACAGAGCATTCGATGAAAGATTGATGCAATAGGGTCTATAACTGGTCTGAAAACAGCAAAAATAAAAAAATTGTTTAAAGAGATTACAAGAGGTTGTAAAGCATCATAAAATATTGCAGGCAAAACTAAAACCACAACTTACCTAAAAACATCTGGAAAAAATGTAGAAAATGCAAAATCCTCACTTGGGTCACCTTTGAGTTTCGTTTCTGGGTTTCTCTGCCAGTATCTGAGGTAAATCCAGCTCATATATGTACCAAATATTACAGTTGGAAGATATGATGTTGCCTCTAGTGTCCAGAAGCTCGTAGCAATAGAACACAATAAAGCGATAGATGGTAACCACTGAACAGAAATGGAAGTGGTGTCAGTGCCATATTAAGAGGATCACCACAAACCCATTGTCACTGAAAAGTAATGAATTAAAATTAATGGAAAAAAAATTAGAACATCAAACCTTCACTTTTATCTTAAGGAAAGGAAGCTCTAGATCTGGTATAATTTGCTTGATGCCAACCAAGAAGCCAGATATAACTCCATGAAATCCAGAGAGTGGTATATAACTAAAACAATGCAAGATCATAAAGATCAGAAAAATTGGACCAAAGATCAAATGGCACATATGATGTGTACTAAATTTGAACAAATGATAGCATATAACAAAATGACGTGAAGGACCTAAAAAATGTTGAAGTTCAAATATTCAATACTTTTAATGTTCAGCTTACTAAATACCCAACCATGAATATTTTCTTATTAAAAAGAGTAACCAATTAATCTCCAATAGAAGTGTATTTTTGTCATTTACCGACCTGTATGATAGTTTTTTCAGTTTATGTTCGAGATTGGAAGAATGTTTACTGCTAAGTTATTTAATGACCTGTATAGTAATCTTAATACTAACGTAGTACTAATCACATGATCTCTAGGCTATATATGTCATCGAAAATCTAGAATCTCTAGGTTTACTTCTTCTACAATCAAGGGGGTTTGTGATTCATTAATGCATGCTAATTAAGGATGAGAGCCATTGTTGACTATTTTTTAATACGACCAAATTAATATAACAATTAAAAGAATCAATCAGGGATTGCATACCATTGCTTAAGAGAAACTTAATCGTAACCTCAAGAGAAAAAACCAACTATAAATAGGAGAGACAACAAGAAAGGACTAATGCTCAATGCTCTAGCACATTAGTCTCCTAAGCTTTTGGTTAGAACAAGAAGAACGGAGAGTCCAAGTGCAGTGCAATGCGAAATAGGAAAATCAAATGAACAGATCCAAAATAAGTTAGAGAACAACATCAGCAACTTACAGGTAATGTTCCAGCCTTGTAGTGTAGTACAAAGCAATAGCAGTGATGAAAATGCAGAGAGAAGTTAGAAAGTTAACTAGAAAGATGAACTTTATAAATTCCCTGGGACCCCATACTGGTTCAAGCAGCTTTCCAATGAAGAGAAGACCAATTGTGCTGATCACTACCTATACAAAGTAACACAAATCTTAATTGTAAAATTTTGGTTAAAGCAAGAGAAACATAATTTGATGGAAGTGTATATATTTAACATACCCCATAGACAGATTGTTCAAGGTAACCGGCTGTAACGAGGTTCCAGGCAAATGGGATAGTCCTGCAAAAGAAACCAATAGGAAAATAAGCTTTAAGCCAATTAAATGCATTTTTAGATTAAAGTATCCAAATCTAAATTTGCAAACTGGGAGTCTTACTTCTACAAAATTGAGTTTCAGGAAAAAAAGTTAATGTGCAAACGTGCTTTTGAGAGTAACCAAACATGTCATGGAACTGAGTTTAGAGCAGCTCTGATGGAAAACCAAACATAGTCTAAACTTGTATTTGATATGAACTGCAGTCTTAGACATGATGACATTGCAAATAATGAGCATCGTTTGAGAGCTCAAAAGTACTTTTATTTTTATTTCCAAAACAATAATTTCGTCCTCCTTCATTTTGTACATCGGAATTTGGAAAATGTTCATTAAAACTCAAAAAAAGCACTTCTCTAACATAGCCAACAAGAAATGAAACGTGTAGTGGTGAAATGACAAGATAGTGTTAATAGATAGATAGAAATATACCTGGCGGGAATGAGCGCGAGGTAGGTGATAGCGGAAGGGAAGAGGTGAACGACAATGTGAAGAGCAATGAGCACGACCGAGAGACCCTTGCAGAGGCGCGTGAACCCAGATGCACCCAACAACCTCGTACCCTGTAACTCATTCGTTGCAATGGTTTGTTTAAACAGTACATTCTCAATTGTTTTAACAAAAAAACAGAAACAAAGAAAGACAGAGAAAGAGAGAGAGATACCTGCGACTGCGACGGTGGTGGCGTGCTCATGGAGGCCAGATCCTGGATTTGAATCTGAAGAAGTGGAAGAAGAAGAGAAGATTCGGTTCCATTCACTTCACTGCAACTACGGTGCTATATAGTTGACGTAATTGTAAAAAAGTAGTAAGTAAAAATCTGGTAATAATTAGTTACTTTCTGAGTTGTTGGATTGGATAGTGTGAAACTCAATTCCTCAAATCCTTTACTTTCTTTTCCTTCTCTTTCCTTACATTTCATCTTCACTCACTCTTCTGCAATGCAATGCGTTTGGACAAATCAGGGATTTGTCTCGTGTGCCTAAAATTTGATTTCTATTCATGATTTCATAATGTGAGTTTGAAGATTGCAAATGAAATTTTACGTAAAATTAATTGTTTGGTAAATTTAGGGTGGAATTTGTTTTACTCTTAAATCATTTTAGAAGAAAAAAAAACAAATTTATCTTTTTAAGACGACTTTGCTAGAAATTTCACAGCATCAGTGTCTATCCATAAAATACTAAAATTAATTTTATTATTCCCAATAAATGTGTTATATATCTTTTATGAAAATAATTTTTAGTCCATTGAAGAAAATGTTATTAAAAAATAAAAGTTATTTCCTGAAAGAAGGATTTTACCGAATACCTGCTTGTATTAATACATCTCTGACACACATACACGTCTTCTATAAAAATTAAAGGTTACATTTTATCTCACCGTCCCCATTTTCCTCTGAATAATATTTTTTGAAATGCAAAAATAGTTAGTTACTCCCGACAAAACTCTTTAATGTGTACAAAACTAATAATTAAATTGTAATTAACACACTTTAGAGATTTAATTATCTATTAACCACGTTGATAGACGTATTTGTGTTCGTCCATGTTATATAGCAAGCTAAAACAGCAGCAAATTTTCATTCATAAATCAATGTTTCAATATAAAATGCATTTATTGTTCTTTTAAAACATCTAATCTTTCAAAATTCAGCTTATATGAACAAAAATCGTTGTTACCAAATACAATTGTCCATTCCGCCGGAGAAAAAAAGGCAATTTTCCCAGTAGTTTTCATTTTAAAGAGGCAAAGTAAGATTATTTATTAACAGATACGTGGATGCACACAAGGTGTGTTTTATGCATCAATTTTTCCAGTAGCCTCTAAAATTAACATCTACAACAGCACTTTAAATAGTTTGATGCATCTCCTTCTCACACTATCATCGTTAATCCGGTAAAATAAGTGCCTTAACCAAATGAACTAAGTAAAATAAGAAATTAGTAACGGTGACAATGTACTGAGGACTGACATAAAGAAAATTAGTAGCTGAAAGACTTTTTCATTTTTTGAAAAATTGTAACACTTTACATGAAAAACTTTACATACTTGTAGGGTATCTAGATATTGATAACAGCATCAGTACAGCGTACAGAGTTTACCTTTTTAAACTGTAACTAAAAGACATTTCAATCCTATGCCTACATTTCACCTGCCTGACACCAAATTTGCTCCAAATCTAAAATATCCAACTAAAGCTACAATGCTGTCATCCGTAGAAATACACCTTTGTTTTTCTTCTTGGAAAATTTTTGGATACGTAGAATGATCTCTCCCTGCTGAGAAAACTAAACATTTTAAGAAAATTTCATGCACTGACTGCGTATCTCTTAGGAGCATCAAATATTTTGGCCAAGTAAGCTTCAGAAAGAGACACCACAAGCCGGTGGCAGGCCAAAGTTGAAGCTGTTACCATTATTAGAAGGGAAGCCCAGAAGAACCGCAACATCAATATTTTATCCCTACTTGCAGATTTTAGAATCTTATAGAATATCACTCGGAGTCGTCGGTCTCTAAAAATGAAATTGTAATCATCCGTAGGCAAAGATGATCTAGGGGATAGACCTGATTCTTTGTTGCTAAGTCCATTAGCCAATATCACCCGGGAATACTGAATAACTGTAATTCCTTCTCCCAATAATTTAATCATCCATTGGTACACTACGTCAACCATGATCTTGCCGAGTTGTTGGCGAAAAGACTTTCCTTCCTTTGAGACCACTGCTTTGATTAGTGAAGCTCCATCCTGTCCATTCCATGAAAAGTAAGTTTCATACATTAAATAACTATTTCAGCCAACCAAAGAAAATCTTCCAGACAAGCACATTCAGTTTTCCTACCCACTAATAATATACGCAAGTAATCAGACGCTCAAACTAATAAAGCAAGACTCAGTATAATAAATATAGTCATAGTAAAACGTTTGCCACAACAAAAAGTTTTTGACAATGAATTCACCAGAAGCTTTGGCAACCTGGCGAGCATGTACAATGGCAATAAACTGGAATTACTATAATCCATATACGTATCTATTTAAAAACCAAAGCCATCCTAAAGGAGAGTTCAGAAACCTTATTTTCACATAAAATCAGCAACTCATAAATTAACAACCAGCAAATAAACTAACACTATATATATTGCTATTTATGAATGAGAAACTCAAACATAACAAACAGTAAACGTAGACAACTAAAATAGGAATGGTGACAGAGCCTTGAAGACAAAAGAAGCAAGATAGAAAGCTTATAAGAACTCACAGCAGTCATGAGAAGTCTTCTGATAGCAACACCATCTTTGGATGGTAAAAGCCTCAAAACCAAATACGCAACATCAATTGTATCCGTGGCTTTATTTGATAAGTGATCAAGGGGCGTCTCACTATTTGATGCTACTAGTCGCAAGGCTTTCCTGACAAGATAACAAAAGTATGAGACGCTACATCAACAGCAGAGAAAAAATAACAATTTATTGAGTAATAGATTAACTAAAACTAGCCAGCCTAATATGTCTCTTTATTAAGATCAGCTTGAGTGCATGACAAAAATGAGTAGACAGTTATTAAGCACTAGGTTTAAATATCCTACCCGTAGAGGGTATTTGTGGAAAAGGTGTTATCCATTAGAGCTTTCACGATAGAATAATAAATGTACAAAAATGGTAGTGTAAATCTTTTAGCATATGTTTGTAAATGAAAATCAACTTCATTGCAAATTAGAGAAGATGCCTTCATTGAATTGAGGCCTTCCCTAGTTCAGTGATTACCAACCAAACCGATATCCCTAAACTGCTAAACTCTAGAAAGTTAACTATTTCTAGAAAACTACAATGAGACAATGAGCTCCAAAATTAAAAAAAATAAAACAAAATACTGAGGCAACTTTGTCAAAAAGCTTATGCTTATATGTTCCAAGCTTGGTGGATATGATCTATATGCTCCAACTTAAAGTGAGTGTTGAAATATAATATTATTTTTATTGTTATTTTCCTTTGTATGTACCCAACTTTAAGGTTAGGGTTTTGCCTTTATTTGTAACCGTGTGTGTGTATATATATATATATATCAATAAAAGGTAAAACAGTAAGTTGAATACACTGTATTTTCTCATTTCATTTATTCAAGTATCACAAAAGAGCGTCAAATGCATACCACCGACACGGTTTAATTTGAATTAGATAAAAACAAGCATTTTTAGTTTTAATTTTTCAAGCAAAGAGGGACTTGCTGTTTACTAGTTTGTAGATGAAACCGAAAATACAAAGTCAATAGATCCTACAAATACGATAAATATTAGGTCAGAAACTAAGCTAAAGAAAGTATATATAAAATATAAAACTTCCCAGAGAGAATACTCTGGCATTCATTTTGACATACCTAGTTGCTCCAACCCTCAAGAACAAGGAAAGCCTTTGCCACTGGAACTCCTTCCTTCGGTTTAGAAGCACCTGAACAGGAGAAAAATGAGTTTAGTAAAGCAATGAATAGTGTCTAGGATATATTACGAAGAAACTCCACAATTGTAATTAATCACCATTAGAATGACAGAGATAATGCCTAGTAGTTCACATAAGTGCATATGCAAAACTATGATGGTTGGTTTGACGAGACATGTTAAAAAAAGACATCATGTGCGGATAAAGTTTGAACAGGATTCATATATAAAAATATCTTCAATTGCTTTACATTTTTCTCCAAGGTAAAAAGTGCTTAGAGTATATTCTTTATGCTTTAACATCAGTAAATAAAAACAAACATGCGATGACTTGTTTTACATTACTCTTCTTCGGATTATTGACACAACTAAATGTTCAAGGTTTTATGTTACCGAATGCAATATTTTCCTTGTTGCAGCAGAGTTCTCAGTGAGAAGTTTTCGAACAACATAAGGATATGCAGCTTCAAAAGTCTTGAAATTTGTATCTGCAGCTATAGCCAAACCTGAGATTGTTTCAAAGGAAATTACGAGTTAAAAGATAATGTAGAGAGAATATTAGAAGTTTAACATGACCAGAATTATAGTAGGGAACCGTTCACGTGTCTTTACTCTTTAAATAATTAATATTTTGGTCATGTTGGTTCATAACATATTATCAAAGCCTCTGATCAATTGGTTTAGAGTTTTATCCTTGTTGCTCTCATCTCATCCTTCTAATAAAAGTTGAATTTTAGCACAAGGTAGGTGAACTTGTGCACACTTGAGACCAAAAGGCTCTTGCGTGAGGGTGTGTTAGAATTAAAGTATAAATACATTCATGCACCTTCCCCTAACAACTTAAGCTTTTGAGATTGTTCGTTCAAGACAAAAACAAATATTTTTGAATTACCACATATTGATGATACATAATGAATAGATGCAGAATCTATTAGCATGACTATAAATGAGAGAGACAAAAAGTAATTTGTTGCATATTGATAGTGTACCTTCCAGGGAAGCTAGTGATCGCAAGACAAGTGTATAATATGGAGGCATACGGAAATGATGTTTTAGTGCTACAGTCCAAATCTTTCCAAGAACCTTAAGGAAAATTGATTGAAAATTCAGTAAGTTGAGAAGTTTACAAGCAAAAGCAACAATAAGAATAGGAAACCAACTATCAACACATGTTCAATTAGATGGATACTATTATTTTTCCTGGATATAAATTTAGACAAAAACATATTTTTAAATGTATATACAGTAAGAAGTGCTTCATATTCATTTCCTATAACAATATTCAATACTAACAACCAGAAAAGGATCGCTAAAACCATTTTCTAATTCTAACAGAGCAAAAAAGACAATCAGGCATAAACCACAATTATATTTGAAAATGTAGTATTTGGAAATGATGCCATATACCAATCATATGTTTTGTTATTTTAATTTAATATATCAATCCCAACACGAAACAAAAATAGGAGGGCTTAAATTTTAATCAATCAGCTTCAAATTGTAGCTTAAATTACTCCACAGTTTAAAGCAAGAAAATTATAAGTTTTAAACTTTCTCAAACAATAAACTATAAAGTATAAACACCCTCTATAATATACATGCAATCCGATGGTGCTTGATTGCATTTATACCTAAGGTGGAATTAGATTTAGAACTCGTGATTCTCAATGTAAAGAACACCAAATAATTAATTGTACACATGTTTATATAACTTGAATTTCTCATAACATCATTTCTGTTGAAATAAACCACATGCAATGTAAATCATCCATCTAATTATCATTATTGATGATAAAACATGATAATTTTATGTATACCCATGTTCAATAACCCATGTTATCCAAAAACATACATGGTTTGCTCCTGATAACAGATATTACTCAGTTGATTTAGTTTTGGAACTGTAACTTTCTTTTCAGTTATGGTTAGCTTCAAATAGTGGATGATGCATTCTATTTTAGTCAAGGTAGTGAAAATCCCATATTGACTAGAGATTTTCTCAAATTATAATATATAAGTGCAAACCTCACCTTACAAGCCAGTTTTTTAAGGTTAAGTTAAGCTTAAATTCCACTTTCTTAAAATGATATCAGAGTCATTCCGAACTTACCATGTCACCCACTACCAAGTTCATCCTAGTCCCACGCTCGAAATGTTCATTCTCGGTATGAGGTGGTATGTTGAAGATCTCACGTCAACTAGAGATATAACCAAATTATAGTATACAAAGAGATGCAAATCTCACTTAGGATAGTTTTGTAAGGTTTAGGTAAGCTTAAAAATAAATAAAAAATAGTAAGGAATTCTGTTATTTCTGTATTTTTCGATAGTCACATACAGTGGTTTGGTTAACGCAGTCACCTGACAAACATAATTCAATTACTATTCTTCTTAAATATAATTCTCACCCTGCTGAACTTCACATCAGGAATTCCTTCTTTAAGTTCTACTTCTCCCAATGCATGTTCCAGTTCCTGAAAATTAAATATAAGTTCAGAAAGCCATTGTGTAAACATAAGTTTCAGAATAACCAAACACTGGGTATGAGAATGCTGTTCTTATTTGGTTTAAATATTCAATGGCAATATAATTCTAAAATCCTGAGATACAAGTGCTATACCAAGGTAACAAGTCGGATATTAGTCCCGGGCCTTACAACATCCATATCAATCAGAGCTCGGACAAGGGAAGCCCAGTCACCATTAACTATGTGAACTATGGAAGCCAACATAGCAAATTGATGCCTTTTTTCCATTTGACAGAGCAAACCGAAATCCAGAAAACTATCACGTACAAAGAAGAAAACAAAATCCTTTTACATTTTTGTTGTGAAGGTAGACCATAATTATTCAGACTGGATTGGATAGGCAAGGAAAAATAAATACCCTATTTGTCCAGATGAAGTATAACGCAAGTTACCAGGATGTGGATCGGCATGTAATAAGCCTGTTTCAAGAAGTTGTACCAATGTTGACTCAACGCCTTTGCTGACCTGAATTAATCAATATGTAAAAATAAAAAAAATAACTGAATGTGGCAATTTTAATTTAGTGAAACACTCAGTCTCGGAGATCAAACAGCAAGGTTTTAATAGAATCAGTCATTTTTAATTGATGAAAAAATTTCAGATGAGTAATAATGCGGGTCAAAAAAAGGTAACAAAGTATTGATGAAAAAATTTACCACTACCAGAATCCCAAGCCTTATTTATTTTGTAATTGAAACTATAAAGTATCTTAAGTCCAAGAGTTTCTTTTTTACTCATACTTGTAATTCTATTAGAAAAATATTGATTATCTTTAGTAGTTCACTTGGTTTCTACCAAAACCCAATTGTCACAAGTACTTAACATAGATATACAATACTTTTGCCCAATGATAAGACAAAAAAAGGATAATTGCATTTTTGTTTACATACCAAATCAAGAAGACGCCTTTTTGCATCTAATTTCTGCCTTTCTGAATATTCAGAGACATTTCCAACAGAGTTTCCAGCAGTCACAGAGAGCAGATCTGTTGGACTTTCACCAACCATCCACTCCATGGTCAAAACTCTTTTTCGAGTTAAATGTGGAAATACCTTTGGCACTTGCATGAAAGTAAAGGAAGAGTGCACTTCCTGCATTTAGCAATACCGTGTCAATTCAAAGAACAAAAATATTGACCACTATTTAGTGGTTTTTGTCAAACAGATTCAACCAACCTTCATTTAAAAGTTAAAACCTAATAAAAGATTTCATCAATGCTCTAAATTGACCAGTTCTAGAATTCATTAATATGTGAACATAATAAAGCTCCAGCGGATATGCCTTTTGTTTATTACCTGAAACTTTGAAGCATTCGCAGCCTCTAATTTGTAATCCAATTCACCGACAAAACCTTTCCCGAGTTCATCAGCATAGAGGCGAGGGTCACTCTTTCTCTTGGCAATCTTTTGCAGCAGCCCCAACTAAAATGGATAATATAAACACTCATTTAATATTTTAATGAAGAATAGATTAATAAAGGTAAAACTTAAAATGCCACTAGAGATTAATAGTAAATACAAACCCCAAGGCGAAGGATGTAGATATCCCGCACCACCACATGATGCAGATTAGGACGCTGAACTTTTACAGCAACATTATTGCCATCAGTAGTACGGGCAAAGTAAACCTAGAGAATAGAAAAATAAATAAATCAGTAACACATACCATCACATTAATACTTCAGAGTAAAATTTAACTAAACTCTCATAAGTAACATTTAATTATAAATGGTACTCCCCTGTCATAGGAAAAAGTACCTGACCAAATGATGCAGCAGCTATAGGCTCCTCAGAAATGTAACTAAAGAATGTTTCCAGAGGACAACCAAATTCTTCCTCCATAATCTTCATTGCAACATTCCTGGGAAAAGGAGGGATTTGATCATGCAATTCTGATAATGCCTGCAAGAAGAACACAATTGAAATATTTATATATATATATACACATATTGTCAATCGAACCGTTCAAAAATGTTAGTGGTAGCATAATTGTGATAGAATGACAATACAGACACAGTTGTCAATCTAACCTTGGACATCTCAACACCAATGATGTCTGGCCTTGTGGAAAGGGACTGACCAACTGCATCAGCAATCAAATGAATGTAACAAGGATATTGATAATCTTGTGACTGCATGAAAGAAGTGAAAGTCCCGACACCAAAAAAATTTAAAGCAATACAAAATTCATATAAAGCCCAATAATGGAATTATGACAAGAATTTATTTTAATAATCATATTATAGATCAAGCTCCTCACCTTTTATAAAGGTGGGGCCAAGATTAAGCAATGTTTCCTTCAATACCATCCCAAAATTATACTGAGATGATGTATCATCCAAATCCTCCTGAGGAACTAGCCGGAGAAACTTTTTAAACCCTGAAGTTCGAATGCTGATCATAGCGGTGGCCAAGGAGAAAAGTACCTTCCAAAATGAGATATAAATCGATAAGGAGTGTAGTTGAAGAAAAAGTGAAGACTGCAACGTCAAACCAACTTCAAACCCATTGGAATATGTGCATGTGTGTATTTAGGTGGAACTAGTTACACCAAAGTCTGTTAAACACTTACACACACTTGCACATTTAATAATTCTTTATCAAATATATTAAAAACAACACTATTGAGAGTAGAAGTTTCTATCATATAGATCATATCTACAAAATTTTACATGAATCCAAAATTAATTGATATCTAACTCATTTGCATCAAAATTAACATAATATAATATATACTTTTAAAATATATGAAATTAGGAACTATGTTATTTTATTTTTTGATCGGCAAAGGAACTATGTTATTACTTTGTTCTATCGTTGTCTTTACAAGATTTGACAAAAATAATATGTAATATATATTTATATTTCAAGATTTGATCAATAAAAAACACATTTCACGTAAAGTTATTTATGGGGATGTAACTCACCAATGTAAATTGATTCATGTGTGTACTACCGTAAAGTTCATTTATGACAAATAGAATTGAAATCAGATTAAGTTCAACTTAATCCAAAAAGCTAGTTTACAGGGGAAGGATTTTCGAAGTCATCATAGGTGGTATTTTGCCTATATACGCAACCAATGCCAGATTTTAACACGCCAACTTCACACCCAAATATTTGGACTATAATATTGGACATCCCCAGGTGACCAGCATAATGGATACGATAGACTCCGATATCATTAGAATTGAGAATGGATTACTAGGATATACTCTTCATGTCACTAGAATTCAGAATGGAACATACCTAATTTAAAGTTCCTCAAGAGAAGAGTTGTATTGTCAAAGTCACTATAAACTGCATTTTGTCTATATACTCAATTGATATTCATTCCTAATATTGACAAATTCGCAAAATATAGCATAGGGCACATCTTCATCAATGATCATGTATCCTTGACATAATGATGATAGATTTAAATTTTAAATTAAAAACTTAAATCCCTATCATTAAAAGAAATTTATTACAGATAGGAATCGAATGAAATAAGTGAATAACTATCAAATGTTACATCAATTCAGATAAAAAAAAACTGAATAAAAAACTAACAGTCAAGACAAGAGTTAAATGGTACCAAATCCTAGGTAATGTATGATTCTTATGAAACTAAAACAAATGGACAACTATTGTTTGCACAAGATTATCGGTTTCTAGGCTCTAGGCAAGTAAATATTCAATAATTATAATATACCAATTTATAGGAAGCAAGCAACTATCTTCGAACAAATGCTGTTATTATGCGATAAAACAAACATTATAGGACATCAGAAGGCAAGTAAGTTTACACAACTTAACCCGATAATTTATTCAAACTGTAAAAAAGCACAGTACCTCAAGAACACGAAAGGTCACCACATGTGGCCTAACACTGAAATACTGAGCAACATCCTCAGGATCATAAACTTCAGGAAGCGGCTTGGACCAAACCTTAGACAAATAATAGAAGTAAGAAGCATACGCTTCCAAAGCCTTGAGATCATACATGAGCAAGTCCACTGCAGTTAGTCCTGCAACACAGTAAACAACCAAACTGAATTTCTGATTGCCGAGAACAACACTCTTCACGTAATTTAATTAACATGATTGCAATAGGAATTTTGTCGTAATGTCATTGAAGACGTCCATTACAGTAACTCGATAAGTCAGAAGCGCGAAATTCAGATGGAATTAGGGATGTGGACGCAAACCTGGGTACCAAGGTTGAGGCCAAGAAGGAGAAGGAGAGGGAGGAGAGTGAGGATCTTCGAGATGGCGGAGCCAAACGACTTCGTCGATTTTCTTCGCAACCTGCGGAATGCGGAAGGTGTGGTTGGCCCAGGCAACGCCGTCGTCGATTCCTCTCTTGAGGAATTCCACGTCCTTGCGAACCACCTGAGCGAAGTGGCTGAAGTCCCCCCATGCTCGCTTCTGCTGCTGCTTCTTGCTCTGCGGGCGCCTAGGCAAGGACGCGCATACAGAAAGAGACGGCGGTGGAGGCCCTAGCACCGTCGGCATGGACGGAAGAGGGTCAAACGGCGGCACTGAAGTTGAAATTAATGAGCATTTGTGTTGTTGAGTGGTGATTGCTGTGACTGGGCGAGTGAAAGAGTAGTGGCGTGGCGTGTGTGACGGTGTTTGTTTATGTGGCTATGAGGTAAAGTTGCGATACGATAAACCATGATGATCACGAACAACACACATCGTGGACTAACTGATAATTCAAATGCATTAATGTTTTTCCTTCGCCTCAAATATCTTTTTTAATTACCAAGATATTTATTTAATTTAAATTCATATTGCGATCGAAATAGATTGATAAAAAGTCAAAGGTGTTTAATTGAAAAAAAATGGGAGGAGAAAACTAAAAAAATAATAGTCATACCTGAATAATAGAATAAAGAATAAGTCACAATCCAATAATAATTTGATTCAGATTATAACTGATAAAAAAAATTAAAAATTGTAAATTAATATAATTAATTATGCAATTGTCAAATTAATATTTTTTTTTTCTAAAATGAAACACAATTGTTTGTTTTACTTATTTTAAAAACATTATCTATTCTAATTCTCTTCCTCTCTCTCAAAAAAAAAAAATCTTATTTTCATTTTCACTCATCATATACATATTTTCACTCTAAACCCTAAACACAATTTAGTGATTTATGACTAATGTGATTAAAGAATACTCCCAATTGTATGCCAGAGAATTATGGTTTGTCCTTATTCCTATTCACATGGCTAACCAAATTTTAAATGTGGTTAATTCAATTAATTTAAAGTTGTTAATTATTATTACAAAATAAATAACTTCCATAAAAAGTTGTTTACGATTACTTTTGAAAGGAAAAAAATAATATAATTACTTTTTAATGAATGCAAAATCATGAGTTGCTTTTTAATGAAAGGGAGATGTAATTATGAAATTTGTGAATTTATTATTATTTAACAAATAATAAAGTATTTTTACATAAAACGGCATACCGAAATTAATTATATATATATTATAATATTATATATATATATATATATATAACAATGGAGGGAGAACTAACAGGTCTGCTTAGACACGTGTAACAATCTCAAATTTTTGGAAAAACAATAGAAAAAAAAATTTACCCAAAGAGAAAAATGGACCAAAGTTTCACCAATTACCACATGACACCTTGATCAACTAGAGTTTGCCACGTACCAATTCTTAAAACTCACTTTTTTTTCTCCCTCTCTCATTCTGATTTCCCATTCTCTCTTAAACCCTAATTTCTCTCAAAGTCATTCTCTCATTCCTTCTCTCATTTTCTCTTTACTGGTATTAACCAATTCGGCAACTACCTATATGCGTTATCGAAAAACATCTTTAATCTGCACCAACGTATTTCCCTTTTTCGTGATGGTTGTGCAAATGTTGCAGAATAGAGCAGCCTTCGGAGGTAATGCTTTTTGAATACGCTTTTTATTGCAAACCTTAATTTTCCAGAATATATATATATATATATATATATATATATATATATTAGGGTTTGCAAAAATTAGGGGTTTTGGTTTTGGGTTCTCTCTTTGCAAGCTTTGATGTTCCCTTATTTTTTCTTCAATTTTTTTTTTTCGTTTTCTTCTTTGCTTGATGCTGAGTTTCGTAGCGCTGGATTTGATTTTTTAGTTTTCATCTACGTTTTTGTTTTGTTCTGGCTTTGGAAATGGTTAGATTCTTTTTCTTTTTCATTTAATTTTTGCAAACCCTTATATATAACAATTGAGGGAGAACTAACGGGTCTGCTTAGACACGTGTCACAACCTCAAATTTTTGGAAAAAAAAATTGAAAAACAATTTTACCCAAAGAGGAAAATGCACCAAAGTTTCACCAATTACCACATGACACCTTGATCAACCAGAGATTGCCACGTACCAATTCTTAAAACTCACCTTTTTTTTCTCCCTCTCTCATTCTGATTTCCCATTCTCTCTTAAACCCTAATCTCTCTCAAAGTCATTCTCTCATTCCTTCTCTCTTTTTCTCTTTACTGATATTAACCAATTCAGCAACTGCCTATATGCGTTATCGAAAGACATCTTTAATCTACACCAACGTATTTCCCTTTTCTGTGATGGTTGTGCAAATGTTGCAGAACAGAGCAACCTTCAGGGGTAATGCTTTCTGAATACGCCTTTTATTGCAAACCCTAATTTTCCAAAAGAGGAATACATTGGGCCGGTTCATCAATTATATTTATATATATATATATGGGTTTGCAAAAATTAGGGGTTTTGGTTTTGGGTTCTCTGTTTGCAAGCTTCGATGTTCCCTTATGTTTTCTTCAAAAAAAAAAATATTTTTTCGTTTTTTTCTTTGCTCGGTGCTGAGTTACGTAGCGCTGGATTTGATTTTTAGTTTTCATCTACGTTTTTGTTTTGTTCTGGCTTTGGAAATGGTTAGATTTCGTTTTCTTCTTCATTTAATTTTTGCAAACCCTATATATAGCAATTAAGGGAGAACTAACAGGTTTGCTTAGACACGTGTCACAACCTCAAATTTTTGGAAAAAAATTGAAAAAGAAATTTACCCAAATTTACCCAAAGAGGAAAATGGACCAAAGCTTCACCAATTACCACATGACACCTCGATCAACCAGAGCTTGCCACGTACCAATTCTTAAAACTCACTTTTTTTGTTCTCATTCTGATTTCCCATTCTCTCTTAAACCCTAATCTCTCTCAAAGCTATTCTCTCATTCCTTCTCTCCTTTTCTCTTTATTGATATTGACCAATTCGGCAACTGCCTATATGCGTTATCGAAAGACATCTTTAATCTGCGCCCAACGTATTTCCCTTTTTTGTGATGGTTGTGCAAATGTTGCAGAACAGGGCAGCCTTCGGGGGTAATGCTTTATGAATACGCTTTTTATTGCAAACCCTAATTTTCCATAAGAGGAATACATTGGCCCGGTTCATCAATTATATATATATATATATATATATATATTAGGGTTTGCAAAAATTAGGGGTTTTGGTTTTGGGTTCTTTGTTTGCAAGCTTTGATGTTCCCTTATGTTTTCTTCATTTTTTTATTTTTTTTCGTTTTCTTCTTTGCTCGATGCTGAGTGTCGTAGCACTGGATTTGATTTTTTAGTTTTCATCTACGTTTTTGTTTTTTTCTGGCTTTGAAAATGGTTAGATTTCGTTTTCTTCTTTATTTAATTTTTGCAAACCCTATACGATGACAAAATTTATGAATCGGCCCAATGTTTTCCTCTTCTGCAAAAATTAAGGTTTTTGTTTTTGGGTTCTCTGTTTGCAAGCTTCGGTAGCTTTCATTTTCTTTTGCATTTAATTTTTTCGTAGCACTGCATTTGATATTTCTGTCTTCTTCTGTGCTCTGTGCATGTATTTATTATTATTATTTTTATTATTACTATATCTATCTGTTTATTTTTATTATTACTATTATTTTTATTATTATTATTATTATTATTCAAATATTTATTGTTTTAGATTTTAAAAAGTCACAATTTAAAGATCAAGGGTAGTGATGCTTTCTGATTCACACCATTGACGGTGCACACTTCATTATTATTAATTATTAATATATGATTATTATTATTAATTCCAATATCATTATTATTAATTATTAATATATTAATATTTCTAATTCTACTTACTTTTTAGAATTAAAATTACAATTAGAATATAATGAGCACAAACAAGTCTGTTTAGACACGTGTCACAACCTCAAATTTTTGGAAAAGAAAATTGAAAAAAAATTACCCAAAGAGGAAAATGGATCAAAGGTTCACTAATTACCAAATGACATATGAACCAACCAGAGCTTGCCACGTACCAATTCTTAAAACTCACTTTTTTTTTTCTCCCTCTCTCTCATTCCGATTTCCCATTCTCTCTTAAACCATAATCTCTCTCAAAGTCATTCTCTCATTCCTTCTCTCCTTTTATCTTTACTGATATTCACCAATTTGGCAACTGCCAACATGCGTTATCGAAAGGCATCTTTAATCTGCACCAACGTATTTCCCTTTTCCGTGATGGCTGTGCAAATTTTGCAGAACAGAGCAGCCTTCGAGTAATGCTTTCTGAATACGCTTTTTATTGCAAACCCTAATACATTGGCCCGGTTCATCAATTATATATATATATATATATATATATATTAGGATTTGCAAAAATTAGGGGTTTTGGTTTTGGGTTCTCTGTTTGCAAGCTTTGATGTTCCCTTATGTTTTCTTCAATTTTTTTTGTTTTTTCGTTTTCTACTTTGCTTGGTGCTGAGTTTCGTAGCGCTGGATTTGATTTTTTAGTTTTCATCTACGTTTTTGTTTTGTTCTGGCTTTGAAAATGGTTAGCTTTCATTTTCTTCTTCATTTAATTTTTGCAAACCCTATACGATGACAAAATTTATGAATCGGCCCAATGTTTTCCTCTTCTGCAAAATTAGGGTTTTGTTTTTGGGTTCTCTGTGTGCAAGCTTTGGTAGCTTTCATTTTCTTATGCATTTAATTTTTTCATAGCACTGCATTTTATATTTTCGTTTTCTCCTATGCTCTGTGAATCTCATTTTCGTTTTCATTTTGTTCAGTGTTGCAATGTGATCATTTGTTGTTTAAACTGTGCTTCCACTATTGCACTTTTAATCAAAGTTTGAAAAGGTTTAAAAAGATAATTGTGTTTGTGTTTTTATTATTAAAATTATTATTTTTATTATTATTATTATTACCCTGCATGTATTTTTTATTACTATTTTTATTATTACTTTCTGATTCATATCTATTCGTTTGTTTTTATTATTACTATTATTATTATTATTATTATTATTATTATTATTATTATTATTATTATTATTATTATTATTATCATTATTACCATTCAGATATTTATTGTTTTAGATTTCCAAAAGTTACAATTTCAAGATTAAGGGTAATGATGCTTTCTGATTCACATCATTGACCGTGCACACTTCATTATTATTAATTATTAATATATTATTATTATTAATTCCAATATCATTATTATTAATTATTAATTATTAATATATTAATATATTAATATTTCTAATTCTAATTAATTTTTAGAATTAAAATTACAATTAGAATATAATGAGCACAAATAGGTCTATTTAGACACGTGTCACAACCTTAAATTTTTGAAAAAAAAATTGAAAAAGAAATTTATCCAAATTTACCCAAAGAGGAAAATGGACCAAAGCTTCACCAATTACCACATGACACTTGGACCAATCAGAATTTGCCACGTACCAATTCTTAAAACTCACTTTTTTTTCTCCCTCTCTCATTTCGATTACCCATTCTCTCTTAAACCCTAATTTTTCTCAAAGTCATTCTCTCATTCCTTCTCTCCTTTTCTCTTTACTGATATTGACCAATTCGGCAACTGCCTACATGCGTTATCGAAAGGCATCTTTAATATGCACCAACATATTTCCTTTTTCCGTGATGGTTGTGCAAATGTTGCAGAACAAAGCAGCCTTCGGGTAATGCTTTCTGAATACGCTTTTTATTGCAAACCCTAATTTTCCAGAAGAGGAATACATTGGCTTGGTTAATCAATTATATATATAGATCAGGGTTTGCAAAAATTAGGGGTTTTGGTTTTTTTGTTTGCAAGCTTTGATGTTCCCTTATGTTTTCTTCAATTTTATTTTTGTTTTTCGTTTTCTTCTTTGCTCGGTGCTTAGTTTCGTAGCGTTAGATTTGATTTTTTAGTTTTCATCTACGTTTTTGTTTTGTTCTGGCTTTGGAAATGGTTAGCTTTCGTTTTCTTTATTCATTTAATTTTTGCAATCCCTATACAATGACAAAATTTATGAACCGACCCAATGTTTTCCTTTTCTGCAAAAATTAGGGTTTTTGTTTTTGGGTTCTCTATTTGCAAGCTTTGGTAACTTTCATTTTCTTCTGGTTTTAATTTTTTCGTAGCACTGCATTTGATATTTCCATTTTCTTCTGTGCTCTGTGAATCTCATTTTCGTTTTCGTTTTCATTGTGTTCATCTCATTATGTTCAGTGTTACAATGTGATTATTTGCTGTTTAAATTGTGCTTCCACTATTGCACTTTTGATCCAAGTTTGAAAATGTTTGAAAAGATAATTGTGTTTGTGTTTTTATTATTATAATTATTATTTTTATTATTATTATTACCCTGCATGTAGTTATTATTATTTTATTATTATTACTTTCTGATTCATATCTATCTGTTTATTATTACTATTATTATTATTATTATTATTAATATATTTATTGTTTTAGATTTCCAAAAGTTACAATTTCAAGATTAAGGGTAACAATGCTTTCTGTTTCACACCATTGAAGGTGCACACTTCATTATTATTAATTATTAATATATTATTATTATTAATTCCAATATCATTATTATTAATATATTAATATTTCTAATTCTAATTACTTTTTAGAATTACAATTAGAATATAATGGGTTGTGCTGGATAGAATGTGAAACACTACTTTTGCTTTTTTATATTTACCCATTCTCTTCTCTTGCTCTGTTCTTTCTTTTTCATTGTAACCATTCTATTCTTTTGGTGTTTTTTTGGTGCGTTCATCTACTATGGCAAACTAGCACCAGTCATCCTGCCTCTTTCTCAATCAAGGCCATGCAACTGAATAAATTCTTTTCTTTCTCCTTTTTTATTTTTTAACTATATTTCCCTTCATCTGTTTTCTGTTACCAGTTTCAATTTTTATTTTTTTTCATTTAATCTATTTTATTATATTTGTGTGCACATCTTATCATATTTTTAGTTTTGTGCATGTTAATATTATTTCTCATTTTTTATTGGTTTTTTTTTTTTTTTTCTGCAGTGTTTTCCCTTCATCTGTTTTCTATTCACATTTTAAGGTTTTTATTCTTTTCATTTAATCTATTTTATGATATTTATGTGCACTTCTTATCATATTTTTTGGTTTTGTGCATGATAATATTATTTCTCATTTTTTATTGGTTTTTTTATTTCTGGTTTTTTTGCAGTGTTTTCCCTTCATCTGTTTTCTGTTCACAGTTTCAAGTTTTTGTTTTTTCATTTAATATATTTTATGATATTTGTGTGCACTTCTTATCATATTTTTTATTTTGTGCATGTTAATATTATTTCTCATTTTTTATTGGTTTTTTTATTTGTGGTTTTTCAGCAGTGTTTAATGGCCCACATAGGTGGGCCCCATAAATAATGATGAGTAATCACCCAGATGTAAGAAGGACCTAAGTCACGAGAGAAGTTCATGTATGTGGTGTGTATAGTACGTTCAGGTCTAGCACAAGTAAATAATCCTTTGAGGCGCTAAGACCTGTAAGGGTTAGGGTTTCCAATAATAGACTGCATGCATGACACGTGAATACTTATGGCACCCATAGAACAGATGACCCTACAGTGCTGGTACATGACTTGGTACCCTGACGACCATACTGTTAAGATTTTGCAATCTAGAAGAGGCAAATCCTGTGTCGCGGCTACGCTAAGCTTGTGCAACACGTCACAGGATGCCTCACCAATAACCCTAATTCCACCAAAGGAAAGATCCTCGTGGGACATGGAGTTGACCTAGATACAACCTATATAAAGGGTGATAAGAACCCTAGAGAGGTACGTCGTTTCTAAGACTGAAACTGCTTTACATACTTTACTGTTTCATAGCCCAGTACTGTTTCTTAGTGAGCCTCCCTCTTGTGTGGGAACACCAAGGTCGAGAACAATATAGTTCACAGTTAAAACTCTCCCTTGCCTATATACGGCAAGGACGAGATCAGTAAAAGCGGACCTCTCCCTTGGGTTAGAAACACCAAGATTAGGAATAGTATGGTTCTTAGTAAGTCTCCCTCTTGTGTGGGAACGCCAAGGTCGAGAACAATATGGTTCCCAGTTAAAATCTTCCCCTGTCTCTATACGACAAGGACGAGGTCAGTAAAAACAGACCTCTCCCTTGGGTTAGAAACACCAAAATTGGGAATAATATGGTTCTTAGTGAGCCTCCCTCTTGTGTGGGAACGCCAAGGTCGAGAACAATATGGTTCCCAGTTAAAATCCTTCTTTGCCTCTATACGGCAAGGACGAGGTCAGTAAAAGCGAACCTCTCCCTTGGGTTAGAAACACCAAGATCAGGAATAATATGGTTCTTAGTGAGCCTCCCTCTTGTGTGGGAACGCCAAGGTCGAGAACAGAAAAGTTTCCAATCCTTCCTTGCCTCTATACGACAAGGACAAGGTCAGTAAAAGAGAACCTCTCCCTTGTCTTGTAAGACAAGGTCCTTATGGTTCCTAGTTAAATATCTCCCTTGCCTTTATACGCCAAGGTCGAGAACATCATCTTCCTTATCTTTGTTTGACAAATGATAAGGCTAAGTAAAAGTTCAAGCAAACACCGCCTCTACCTTAATACGTTGAAGAAAGGTTAAGGTCGAGTAGGGGGAAAGAGAAGTGTGCTACTTAAGTTAGAAAGGCCCTAAAGCGTTGTTAGAAACACCAAGATCAGGAATAGTATGGTTCTTAGTGAGCCTCCCTCTTGTGTGGGAACGCCAAGGTCGAGAACAAAACAGTTCCCAATCCTCCCTTGCCTCTATACGACAAGGACAAGGTCAATAAAAGAGAACATTTTCCTTGTCTTGTAAGACAAGGTCCTTATGGTTCCCAGTTAAATATCTCCCTTGCCTTTATACGCCAAGGTCGAGAACATCATCTTCCTTATCTTTGTTTGACAAATGATAAGGCTAAGTAAAAGTTCAAGCAAACACCACCTCTACCTTAATACGTTGAAGAAAGGTTAAGGTCGAGTAGGGGGAAAGAGAAGTGTGCTACTTAAGTTAGAAAAGCCCTAAAGCGTTGTTAGACTAATTCAACATAAGCAAAGCAGCTAACAACAAATACAAAGGAGCAGATCAGGAGGAAAGAAGATTTTATAAATAGAAATATATTTACAAAGTTATCAATTGTTCTAAAGACAACCAAATAAATTACAAAGAGAAATCATCGCAGGTGAAGCATCCACCAACTGCCATCCGCAACCTTTTTCGCCAGCCCAGTTTGGGAGAGATCCACCTCAGGATGCACGTAGGCAACCTGGGCCATGGCATCTTCAAACCCTGTGGCGTAAGACTCGGCGACGTCGTTGGTCAACTCCTCCTTAGTTTGTTGGAATAGCCTGTCCTTATGGGCTAATTCTTCCTTCATTTTGGCAAGCTGCTCTTCTAGTAGCAATGATTTCTCCCTGAGTTGTGCTGACCCCTCCTCAAGATTGGTCGCCTTCTCCTACAACTGGCGCACTTCCTCCTTCAAGCCAATCACCTTAGTCCGAAGATCCAAGGTCTTGGCATGAGCCCTCATAGCTTCCTAGGACTTCTCAAACAAGATTTTCTTAGTTGCTAGCTCAGATTTGTGAAGATCCGACGCCTCCAAGTAAAAGACGGTCTCTCGGCGTTTAAACTTCTTGATCTGAAGGACGTCCTGGCTAGTTGTCTCCCTCAGCTTTTGCATCTGTATCCTAGACAAGGTGAGGCTGGATGCAACGAGAATGTCCCCAAGACACTTTGATGTGTGCTCTAGTAGGGGGTCTTCCTCCATGTTCTTCATCCTCTCCTGATCTTGGAATGACTCCAGGGCCCATTAGAGGAAGGTAGACAAATTAGCAGGAGGCGCACCACGATCGCCCCCAGAGGCACTCTCCCCCCTGCCCTCCTATACCACAAGGTCAAAAGGGGGAGATGTATTGGGAGGGTGCTCCTTGAAAGATGGGGCGCAATCATCTGAGCTTGAAGTCGTAGAAACTGCAACATCAGCTCTCATCTTCTTCTTGAAGACGAGGTCTGAGCAGGTGTCCTCGTCCTCAGAGGCAGCGGACCCCTTCTTCCTTTAGTCTACAGGGGTTGGGGCAAAAGGGTTTGGAGTAGGGGTGGAAGGGGTAGAGGCATCGACGATAGAAGGACCAGGAGCAGCCTTGAGTTGAAGAGTCACAACAGCTAGCTGTCTCCTCTTCTCAGTGTTGAGCATCATGCCTGCATAAGAAGAAAATAACACATAAGAGTCTAAACCAGCAAAGCACATAAGTAAAGAAACACAAAAGCAAAGACAGGGGGAAGGGGGATACCAATATAGCCCTTAATGGACCCGGGGCTGTACTCGAGCTTGATCAACTCAGCGGTGCTAAACACCACTCCGAAGTTGGAAAAGAAATCGCACACTTCTCGATCACGCGGGGTTAAGTTCTCAAGGCACCTAGACTTCTTGAGCCTTGGTTCTTTCACCCAATAAAGAGGGAACTCGTCCAGCAGGGTGGGTCGAATTTGCTACACCGAATTTTGAAGAACTTTCCTTTGAAACCCTTGTACGATTGCTGGAAGAGGGACAACAAAACTCTTCCAACGAACCCATTAACGCTCATCCACAGCTTCTTCCCTAGACTCTTAGCTTCGAAGAAGTGTAGAAAAACATTCACCGATGGCGTATGGCCAAATGTAGAGAATAGAAAATGCCCTAATGAATGCCCAGCTGTTGGGATGTAGCTGGGTAGGGGCCACGTTGACCTCCGTAAGAAGGGCGTGCTCGAACCCAATAAATGGTAGGCGAAGCTTGAGCCTATTGAAGATGGTGGAATACATGAAGAAGAAGGGATCTTCTGGGTCCGCGGAGTCATCAATACACAAAGGTTCGCCTTCCCTGCAAGGCAAGACCTTCACGAACCTGTCCTACTCCTTCCCAAAAATACAATATTTTTCGCTGGACTCGCCTTCCTTATACACCTCTATATCCTTAAAGGAGGTGATTTTGGAGGTTTCGGCTAGAAGGCTGTCAGGAGCCCAGCGGTATAGAGATTTGTAGTCGATGGAAGGAGGTGGGTTTGGAGTAGTTTTTGTTCAAGCCATCTCGAGAAGAAAAGCTAAAGAAGGAGATGGAAAAAGGAAGAAATGGCAGAGTTTAGAGAAAAGGGTTGGTGCGCCTCAGAAATTCAAAGGAAAAAATATAGAGATGCCAAAACAAAGAACATAAATCATAAAGTGCAGAAAACATAAACAATCCCAAAACAGTTAATGCATGTTATGAGCATCGGAGTAGAAAGAAAAAGGCGATTATGGGATAAAGGGCATACCTTGTCTTAATCGTGCTTCGGGAAGTTGAAGTGCGTAAGGAGAGAAGGTAGAGCGTTTCGTAAAGCATAAGTATGTGAAATATGTTTTGAGAAAATAATGGAACAATGAAAGGAGCGTAAGGGTTTAGGGGTTTAAGGTACGGAGAAGCGCAAGCGGCAACGAGCCTCGACCATTGATTTGGCCACGTGTATGCTGGTAAAAAAGTATGGTGAGATGTCACCTCAGCGCATTGTTCACGTCCCGTCACTCTAGCACCACTTAGGTCGCCATGGGTGATCACTTAGCCTCTTCATTGAAACAAGTTATAGCTCGAGCCTGAAGGGCTTCTGTACTGGCCAGACCTCGAACATTGGCTTCAGAGAGGTCAACATCAGGATGCCTCACCAGTGACCCTAATTCCACCAAAGGAAAGATCCTCGTGGGACATGGAGTTGACCTAGATATAACCTATATAAAGGGTGGTAAGAACCCTAGAGAGGTACGTCGTTTCTAAGACTGAAACTGCTTTACATACTTTACTGTTTCTTAGCCCAGTACTGACTTGATCGTCGGAGTGCAATTAACAGGTAGGGCTCCCTCTGTTTCAACGGAGTCACTCTCAACCGCTCAAGGAGAGAGCAGAAACCACCAAGAAATAGGAGGAACCACCATCTGCCATTGAAGTCAACGACGGCTGAATCAACCGGCGAAAACAATTTTAGTTTAAAGTACCTCTGGAGGTATGATGGGATTGAAGAACACAATTGTAGACTAAAGGGTTGAGGCCAAGCTGCTAAGTTGAAGTAAAGTATAAAACTTCAACGTCAATTGCCCTAACTTACTTTTATTTTGGTTGTAAAAAAAAATTGTAATACTGTAAATCTCCGTCTGTGGTCATTGTTTGGTTACCCAATACATCTGCTAAAGGTTTTGTTGTCTACAATTAAAAGAAGCTGATGCTTTATGTTAATCTCAAACTGAGAAGAAATATGAACCAGCCAGTTATTTTAGGAAATATGGACAGCTAATTTTAAGGAGACAAATCCCTGTGATTATGAGATTATTTTTAAATGTATAAACCCTTAGCATTAATAGCGAGGTATGATTATTATGATTATTATAAAGAATAAATTACAGGAAGGATAAAACTTCCTAAAATACACAATGAGCACCATAATTCATAATTTTGACAGTTAATTATGTTGTTCTCTTTCCTAATACAATATAGATTTTTTTTTTTGTTTCAGCTTTTATAATCTCTATATGCAAGATGGAACTAGTGTCAGAAATAGATGGAACGCCCCTTATTTCTTAAAGGCTTCCTGCTTTTGCGTATTGCTTGTTATCCTGATTTAGCATCTTAAAATAAATTTACATATGTAAAAATGAAATCATGTTTAGAAATCAGGAAACTTTCTCATTTGTGATAAATAAGTAAGTATAATAAATGCTGTTTGAAGTTAACAAAAGTGGTTTTCTATGCTTGCTATAATGTATTATGTTGAAACTTTGCTTCTTTTTTTTTTATCATTACCATTTCGTATATAATAATATTGCCTATCTTACTGCCATCCAATAATCTAGCAGAATGAATAAGTTTCCTCCATGGCCTTTACTAGTTCCTGGCCATAAATGAGTACATGTTTCACATTGTATATCACTATAGCTGTTAAATGTATGTGACATTAACTTGTATCTATTTGGCAGAATGATATTGTTTGTAGGACCTGGACATTTTGCTTAATTATGGATTGCTGGTGATTATCCTACTCATACTTCTTATATATGTGTATATATTGCTATGTACCTTGTGTATAAAGCTTCATTGATAGACTGAATAAACTGTAAAAAAAAACTGGTATAGGTTCTGAGATATGCAGACCACAATATGCTCAAATATCTTTACGTATGGGTTGGCAATGAACAAGGTGATAAACTTAAATGGGAAAAAGTAATAGTTTTCATTTGAAATTGGCAAATTTTCTTAATTCCAATATCAAGGTAAGATTTCAGTGAACAATACTACTTTTCGTTATTGAAACCTACAGGTACAAGAAAGGAATTAAATATAAAACCATGTCTTTTTTGTTTCATTCGGAACTGTCATGTTAGCTCTTTTGTCAATGCTACCCACATCAAACAAAATAGTACCTGCAGCAATTTGTACTGCATATGAAAGTGAACTACTGAATAGAATAATATCAATTTTTTGTTCTATTTTGGAGTGAGTATTCCAAGTATCAGCAGTGACATCAGGAGTGAGAGCGTAGTCATTACTTGTGAAGAGCAAATGTACGAAGATGAAGAAGATTCTTCTGTTAAGGCGTATGTTGGAATAAAGTTAGTGCAGCAATAGATCTAGGATTTATTACTCCAAATAGATGATAGAATTAGACTTTACCTGAACTGTTATCTTCTTCATATGAGTTGGCTCCGGTTTCTGGGGCATTCAGTTTTTGTATGCTCTCTGAGATTGGACTATTTCCCCAGAAATAGCCTTGTGACCTTTTCAATCGTGTCTAGTGCCTGTGTACTGCATATAAAGGGTTGAATTTTTGAGACATAGTCCTTTGTATCACTGTTCTTAGTACCGATTTCTTCCAGATATCTACATATAGGAATCTTCTGGAATTTTACTACTGCAACTGCTTCATAGCTTTTGGCATGATCACAGTACATCTCACTGGCTATGGCTTTCATTGAGTAGTTGGTGAATGCAGTATAAGCAAGCCCTGCTTCTAAGTTCACCAAATCTGCTTCTAAGTTCACCTCCATACCTTCTTCTCTCACCTCCATAAGTTTTCAAATTTCCAAAAATGCCCCTTTATAATATTGTGGATTACGTAATCCGGAAGTCATTTTTCAAATTTGTAATTAGCTACCGGATTGCATAATCTGGAAACCATTTTTCAGATGCATGATTATTCTCCGGATTACATAATCCAGAAGTCTTATTTAACTTCTGGATTATGTAATCCAGAAGTCTTTTTTCAAATGAGTTTCTGAATTACATAATCCGAAAACTACTCTATGGGAGTGACACAAGAAAAACAAAAATGTATTTTCATGTTGTGTATGGAGGTGGCAGAAGAAGATATGGAGGTGCAGGAAGAAACAGTCATTGAAACCATGCACTCTTGGGCCTTTTCTCTTTGGACACTAAGGAGGACATAATAACAAATAAGAGTCGTATCACTAGAAATGTTGCATATTAATTTTGGGAAATTTGAACCTACACCCTATTACCTTTCAAATTTTCTAAAATTACCTTCTATTCCGTTTGAAAATCTAGAATCCAAAAAGTATAATAAGAAAATCAAATCTCATTATGGAAAAGTAAATCCACAATACAAAACATACAACTTTGAAAAAGAAAATCCAGAACACAAAATCTGAAAATACATTTTGAAAAATATGTATTCTGAAAATGGAGTTTTAAAAGTATTGTTTTATCCACACTATTTTCATTATTTTTCAGGTATTTTTTGTCATTTCAGTAGAAATTTGGGTGGATATGGTGCAAAAAGAATTTTCCATTATTTTTTCAATTATCCAGAATCTGAACCAGGACCAAACTAAACAAAATTTGAGGGTACCATCAACTTCAAGTTTCCTAAGAAGAAAATAAACACTTGCAACTAAAATTGTGGTAAGAATCAGCTAAATTTTTAAAAATGAAAATTATGAATAACCATCAATTTTTGCTAGGTGAAGTTCAAAATTTATTTTTCTTTTAGAGTATAAACTATGTGAAAAAAAGGTTTTAAAATCTTCAGTGACGGGTAGAGACTCAATGTTTTGACACTGTAATATATCCATCTAAAACTGGTTAATAAAACATCATCTAATAAAATAAGCAGAAAAAGAATAAAACAAGTATTAATAATAAAGCATCCACTAGTAAAATATAAAATAACGAAAATATGATTAAATGTTTATAAATAAAATGGAGATATTGACTAAAATTATCACAAAAATAAGAAATAATAAATTCATTTATAAAAATCACAAATTTAGCACTAGTAAAATGTTAAATTTAACTTGTGGTGGCAACTGTAATTGTGCAGATAATTTAAGGGTGCACAAAATTTAAGAGACAATGGTTAATGTTGTTACTTATTAATTGGTTGGATTAGTTACACTTAGTCTTTGAAAATATGTTAGAGAAAATTTATGGTAGGAAAAATATTTTTGATCATGTCTTTTTAAATAAGGATTAAAGTCTTGCATTTTCATAACTTTTATAACAAAAGTTTTTAACATAGACACATTTGAAATAATTAATAATATTTTATTTAAATGATAATATATTAATAAGTATCATAATAACATTAATTAAGCTCTATAATACTTATATTAGTATTTTTCTTCTATGACTTGTAGAAACTCTATGTTTTGGTGATTAGATCAACACGGAATATAGGATAGTAGTTTTTGTCTCAAACATTATTTTCCATATAGTTTAGATTATTTTTTTATTTTAACTTTATATGAATTTTTTATTTTTACTTATTAGTTTACTTGTAAAAATCTACTTGTTTGTCTAATTACATATATTTACAATTTTATACCTTTTTGCACATTGTATTTTTTAATTGATAATTTGCAAACTTTACTTAAAAGGGTGCATATATAGATGTATACTATATAATCTATTTACATGTTCTTTTACATACTAAGAAAGAAATCTACATTAGAAACTGATTAAAAAGAATCTTAAATATAAATTCAACAAATTTACTATTTATCATTAATGAAAATCTTATGCTCTGAAACTACTTTTTAATTATATTAATTCAGTATTTACCAGTTAATAAATAGAAAACATAATTTCAATCCATCGTAAAGAGTTTTTACAATATCAACTAATTAATTATATATAACAAATTTGTTAACATTTATACTAACTACTTTAAAAATAATACTGAACTAGGCTTTTAATTTTAGTCAACACTGTAAAAAACCTTTTAACAGCAATGTGCAAGAAAATTAAATCCATAAATAAAGAGATATAATTTTAGTTATATACTATAATTTACCCTGATTTTTAAAAACTGTAACAATAGAAGAAGACGATCTTGTAAAAAGATTATATAATTTGAACTATATTTAAACTATATTTATCTTTTGATGAAGTGTATTACATTTTAATTTTATTGAAATGAATATCAAGTAATAGTTATAAACAAGTACTCAGACTATAAGAACATGAGAGGTTTATTTCTAAATAGTTGAGAAAGATATGATGTATAAAGATTATGTTGAAGGTAATACATTTCACAAACAAATTCTCTTATATATCTATACAGATTATTCTAAACTATTTTCTGGAAGAGTAATTATGGTGAAAAAATATATATAGAAGGAAGTGCCAAAAGAAAACAAAAGGTGTCACTAGTAGAATCTCTCTGCACAGTTTTAGTTGGGCCTCATTATATAAGTTTATTTTATAGAAACTCGTATTTCTAACTTTCGATACCTCATTATTAGTTTTCACATTTTTCATTTATTTTGGAATAGACTTGTATTTTGACATCCCAAAAGGTTTATTCACAATGAATGAAGGATAGAAGAAAAAAAAAACACAAAAATGGTAACCAGGAAATAAAGTTATACAAAATATAGAAAATTCTTAATATGAGATTCAACAAAAGGAAAATTATGCTAGACGAGGAGAAATGGTTGTCTTTCATATTTATTTGGATTTTGAAATATTTGATTAGTTCCATTACAAACCTATTAGTTACTTTTATTTTATCCCTAAGATTTCTTCTACAATAAAAGTTCCTCTGATTCTCTTATGTGTAAAATTCCAACTCATCACACTATCTTCTTTAAACATACATATTAGTGAAATATTCACATTTTTAAAAAAGTTATAAAACCGACTTTTTTAAAATATTTTTTTTTGTGTTTATTTGATATAAATGCTATAGAACAAATAAAACTCGATTGAAAAAACCTATAAAAAAAACTTGACCACTGTGTATTATACACAGATAAAACAATTATATTTAAGAATAATGTAATATATATATATATACATAAAATGAGAAAATCTTATTGTATATTCTTATAAATAGATGTTAGAATAAATAAAAAAACTTCTGAAAATTTATTGAATTGAAATACATTAGTTTAGATTTAATAGGGGTGGAATTAGCAAAATTTTGAATCCAATTGTTAACAATGGAAACAAATTGGACCAAGCCCAATTATCTAATTTCCCACCAACACACATCCCACAAGACAATATTTTCTTACTCCTTTATTTTTATTTATTATTATTATTATTATTCATGATGCGACCATTTAATGCAGGGATATATAACATGACTATATTTTATTTTATTTTACTTATTTTTACTTAAAATTAAGTTTGCCTTTAGTGCACATCATGCTCATAAATGGGTTAACATTTTTTACTTTTCTCTTCACAAATTTCGTCAGAGAGAAAGAAGAGTATAAGGTAAGATATCTTCTCTTTTCTTCTCTCCCTTTCTTAGTTATTTAATTTTTCTTATTCATCTAGGGTTTATTCCTTTTTATTATTCTTAGGTTCTGTCTATAAAATATAGTTTTGTATCCTTTAAAGTCTTTTGTGATCCTATCTAAATAGGATAATACACCTTTCACTTTTCCATTTTAATCCTAAAAGTTTCCTTTGATTTATTGAGGTAAGTAATGTCTTTTCTCGTCATCTAAATCATAACTTGGTTTGTTTTTCCTTATTCTCCTATTTTCTATGTGTAGAATTTTGTAATTTTGGATAAAAATATATGGATTTAATTTATATGAAGACCTTACTCAGATCTCTATAAAAAATTTATAACCAAAACAAGCTCTCTTTCTTTTGTTGTAAAACTGTTGGTAACTATTTTATAATTAATCTGTGATGTTTTTAATTCAGTGTTTATTGCAACTGTTTTGTTTTACTATAACTACTGTATTTATCAATTTGGTTCATGGTTATATGAATGAAAAACCCTAGGTTGGGTGACTTACATATGAGAAATTTATAGTTACTGAATAGGCTTATTATATGAATGTTGGGTTAAAAATGTTGTGAAATAATTGTGATAACAACATGTATGAATACTAATTCCCCTATATTTGAAAATTACTTAAAAACTTTTATGAAAAAAAAAGGTTGTAATAAAGATGTTTGGTATGTGTAGTGAAAAATAAGTGATGAGATGAAATATGTTGTGAAATTATGTAAAAGGTTGGTCATAATGTTAGAAATTATGTGTAAAATTTTGATTTGAATATGCTTGATATTAACTCTAAAGTGAAGTTATGTTTTAATTTATTGCATATTAATTGTCTCAAATTTATCACCTTAATTATTTGTTGAATGATGATTTCGAAGATTGTATGAAAAAATAGTAAATTTATCTTAGATTTTAGTGATGAGTTAAGATTCACCCTTACATTTTATTTTAGGAAAACTAAGTTATAGTTATCAACCGATTTGACACAGGTTGATTACTTGGTGGGTCAATGCAACCCAACTCATTTATTAGTGAGTTATAAAAAAATAATCCTATCTAACCTGACTCATTTAATTTAAAAAATTGTATTTTTTTTAATTTTTTTTCTTTAATCTACTTTTTTTTCTTATGTGAAAACTAGAACCAAATTTCAAATTATTAGAATAATCATCACATTAATTTACATATAATTATCATGACATGATGGGTATATAATGTATAAATTCTAATTATTTAAAACACCTGAACTAAGAGAATTTGACTTTGAGAGAAAAGAAGAATTTAGATAAAATGATAAGTAGAGAGGATAACACAAATCCATGAGTCATGTATATTTTCTCTACCAAATTTTTTTAATTGTGTTGGGTTATTGTTTTTTTTAATTGTGTTGGGTTATTGTTGAAATATGCAAAGTGTTTTTCATTTTTTTATTTTTTATCATGGATAACCTAGTCTGTGTGTTTGCTTTTGGAGGTGATGGAGGTTGAGGGTGAGGGTGAATGGGTGTCACCCTTATTTGCTTCTATGAGAAGAGGAGATTGAGGGTGAGAGTGAATAGAAAGCTGAGGGTATTTAGGATTCTCTCATAATTGAAGAGAAAGGAGAGTGAAATGAGATGAAAAGACCATGGTGTCCTTCATATAATAATATTAATAATAGAAATTATTAATAATAATAATTTTGTGTATATAACATAACATAATTTAAAGAATCATAAATAATATTAAAATTATCTAAATAAATTAACTTAAGTAACAAAATTAATTTAAATTAATAAAATGAAAAATAATAAAATTATACTTACATTTAAAATTATATTTAATTATTTATTAGAATTTTATATTTTTTTTTCTTTTATTTATAAATAAAACTTCAAATTATTTTAATTAACTAAAATATGCACAAAATTAATAATTATTTATTCCTTTTTTATATATAAGGGTAAACTTGTAATCTTACAATTTATCCTATTCAAAATAATTTAAAATACTCTTACAACCATCACATAACTCACGTATATGAGTAAACTTTCTTCACACATTCACTTTAACATACCCTAATCCAAACACATTCACTTTTTTCACACTTTCTACTCACACTCTCACTCTCCCACACCCTCAACTTTCCACTCCCCAATCCAAACAAAGCCTTAGTGAGTCAAGTTAGCTCATGAACTTTGACACATTTCAACAACTTTACAATATTTGATATTCTATTAATGATAGAATTTGATCTTTAATTCACTACAAGAAAAATATCATTTAGGGATTGATTTTAGCAACTAAAATAAATGGTCAAAAATTATGATTGAAATAACAACCAATTTGATTTTGATCACTAAATTAGTACAAATTAGTGATCAATTTGATTTTTGTCACTAATTTGCACTGATTTAGCGATAGAAATCAAATTGGTCACTATATACAAATATATCATCATAAATTAACGACCGATTTAATTTTGGTCGATAAATCACTAAAAATCAAAACAAATTTTGTTTTTGTAGCTAATTTACACTAATTTAGCAACCAAAATTAAATTGGTTGCTAATTACAAATATATCACTACAAATTAGTGACCGATTTAACAATCGAATTATAATTATCTTATTATTAAAATTAAAATTAAAATTATTTTATTATTATAATTATAATTATTTTTTTATTATTATTATTATAATTATTTTATTATTATAATTATAATTATAATTGTAATAAGAATAATAATAATAATAATAATAAATATCTCAATAATAATTATAAAAATAATAATAGTAATAATTATAATAATAATAATTATTATTATAATAATAAAATAATTTTAATAATAATAATAATTTTGAATTAGCCCCGAAAAATTATGCCTTGGTAAAACATTTTTTTTAGTGATTTTTTTGTTAATTGAAAAGACTTTTTTATATTTTATTTATTATGAATAATGTTATTATTGTTAATTGGAAAGATTACTCTAATAAGATTTAATTTATTTTGATGTGACGGTTAATTGAATTTTATTTTATTTTAATATTTAATATAGAGCAAGTTTATATAGTATTCTTAAATTGCTTAAATTGGACAATAATATATAAATAGTTTTTATACTCATTTAACTATGATTTATATGATTTCATTTTAGTTGCAAGGTTCATCGTTTGAAGAATTATAAATCATTACAATTTTTTTTATTAAAGGTTTTGAGAAGTACTTGTAAAATTATATTAATAGAATCTTAAAATTTTTATAATCATAAAAAATAACATGTTTTTGAAGATATAATTAATTTAATTTAATTTGATTTTAATATGTATGTTTTTTTCCTAATAAACTGGTGAATATATTTACCTAAGTTATTTAAATTTAAAATATCTTTAAAAAAATAAGAGAAATATAAATATTATTTTAAAAAAGGGACGTTACAATTCACACATTCTATACTTCATCAGAAATAGTCTTTTATTTTAATATATTGAATATTTTGTTTATTTAAGTTAATCTCTTTGAAAAAAAAATGCTGTATAGGCAAAAAGTAAATTATTTACATACTACAAAGATAGAAATGAAATAACAACTAAATATATTACAGAAAAACTAAAACAAAATAATAAGAATAAAAAAATATTAATTTATATGATTTAAAAAAAAAAAATTTGATTTGAATCAAAGAAAAAAATGTATTACAAGACAAAAATATATTATTACTCCCCGTCCAAAGTAATATTTTTATTATAATTCATGATAAGAAATATTGTATTGATATAAATTTAGGCAAAAGCATTGTCTTCTTGTATATGATTGGTACTTTATTAATTATTCTCAATTATATATAAAGATATTATTGAAAAAAAATAGTTACAAGATTACTATTGTGAAAAAAATAACAATAAATAGAGGAAATAAAAAATTACTATAAAATAGTATTTTTGTGGAGCTTTGTATAGTTATGACATGATTATGGTTAGTATAGTAATGCTGTGTGTTGTATGAAGAAGAAGGTCCATAATTAAGAATCTTTATGATTAGGTTTCTTTTTCCTGTGCTTGGGCCTCTCCACATTTTATATGGGCACATTCTCCCTGCACCCAACACATTCTAACTGGCACCCAATCACTTAATAGTAAAAGACGAATATACCCTTAATGAAATTCTGAAAACTATAATTGTGATATGCACCCAATCACCTGCACCAACCCTATTCTTCTCTTCTTCCATTCCATTGTGTCTGCCGCAGCCACCGTAAGCCACCGTGTTGTGCAGCCACCGTGAGCAAGCTTGTTGTCCAACCACCGTGAGCGACGTTCTTCTCCATTCTTCTGCACCCACCGTAACCTCCATTATCGCAGGCAGAGCACCAGATTCGAAGGTACGTCATGCTTCCGGATATTTTTATCCATAAGTGAGTGAAAGTTGCGGATATTTTTATCCGCAAGTGACTTTTGAGAGGTGCGGATATTTTTATCCATAAGGGAGTTTGGGGTCCGGATATTTTTATCCGTAAGTTTGTTTTGACTTACGGATATTTTTATCCGGAATATAGTTGGGTCCGAATATTTTTATCCGTAGGCACAACTGTGGCTGGCTTCTGGATATTTTTATCCGTAGGCACAACTGTGGCTTCCGGATATTTTTATCCGTAAGCAACGATCAGTTCTGGATATTTTTATCCGTAAGCAATGAGCAATTCCGGATATTTTTATCCGTAAATGAAGAAGACAATGGCATTTTAGGATTTTTAAAAGTGTGTCGGGTACCAGTCACAATTGATCGGGTGCAGGAAGCAATTGCCTTTTATATGCTCCCACCACCACTCCACAATTTTCTTTTCTTCTTCTTTCACTTCTTTCATCATACAACTACTTAACAACTTTCATTTTTTCCACTCACCCCACTTACACCATCTTTGGAATCATGTTTCAGATCTACCTTTTTTAACAAATGTACATCCAAACATGCACTTAATTTTCTATTTCTAAGTTGTAACCACATTTCCACTTTCATGTCATAGATTTCATTTTATGCATCCTTCATTTAGCAAGCCTACTTCTTTCACAATCCATTTCTTGCACCTCATCATTTTCCCCATATCATTCTTTCAATTTCATTTGTTATTTTTGGTACAAATCACAACTTTGTGCACACAAAGTCAATCTAGTATTTTAAGTGTTCAATTCAACAACCCATAATTTTTTTTTGAAGGGTTAAGATTAAATATAATTACATTCATGAAGATCAAAAGTCTGCATAAACCTAGTTTTTTACTCAGAAACAGAAGGTGATACACCTTTTTTTAGAAGTATAAAAGAAAAGAAGATAAATTTCTTTGTGGATGACAAACTTCATGTGGTACAAATTGGCAGCAAAGTAAAGAAGCTGAGCTTGCATAATCAATCATTATATTACTCATTCTTGAGAAAATCTAATTCAAATCAACACAAAGAAAAGACCACACCATAGCCTATATATAGAAGTCTTTGACCTGCCAAGCTTCAAACTTACTTACCCCTACCCTCTAATTTCCTCACAATACAATAAGTCACAATCAATGAGAAAATCAGGAACAAAAGGTATTCCAATAATAGACTGCAATAATACCTGTCCAGATTAATTAATATTGTTTGAAGTTCCATTTTTCTACTCATCAATATAAAGTTGAAGTTAATATAAATTTATCAAAACCACCTATGGAATCATGAGAATATATATATAATATAAGAATTTCTCCATGTTCAAATTCTTGAATAGATCTTAAATAATTTGGTAGCCAAAGTCTGAAGACAGATACCCCACATTAGAACTTCCAAAATTTATATTTTGTACAACTGGTAAGCTAGCTAGAAGCTAGCTGTATGTTACAGACACAGACAAATAAACAAATACAAATAAAAACGCTGTGAAACATTCTCACGTGTAAGACACATAACAAAAAAAAACCTACTGGTATGATACACATCAGAAGGATATTTTATCAGTGTTTGAATATTTTGTTTTGATGCAGCTGAAAAAGAAAAATAAACAAACGAATGTTACCAAACCAGCATTTCATTTCTCCTCAAAAGGGGAGCAAAAGAATGAAAAATAGATTATATTATACATGCCGTTATGGGCAGGGAACAAACAATAATAACGATAACATGCGTGTTTGCTTGTGTTAAATCCAAGAATAAACACCATTCACAACCCTTCTCAGTTAAACTCATTCCTTTTCTCTATCTCTCTCTCTACATGCCTGCACAGGCACAGCACATGCTTCTCTGCAGTACTCTCACCATCCACATACCAAAACCAATAGCGGTGTGTTTGAGAGAGTTTGCGTGCTATTCGAGGCATTGGCTAAATATTGAAGCAGAAAAAGTTTTCTTTTAAGATAAAAAAGGGACCAAAGGTTATATAATATATATGCTAAAATGACACTATATGTATATATAGTTACATATACTTCCGACAAATAATCAACTTCAAATTTGTCTTTACAACAACAATTGTAGCATGTGTACTTCAAAGCTGTCCAAACCAAATACAGTACCACCTTAAAAAGTTAAGCAAAACTTTGGTTAATTGTAACTAGAGAAGGGATTGTTTTGTTAGGATCTGGATGATTACTGCTAGTGTGGTATATATGTGATAAAATGATGAAAAGGGTTGCAGAAAATATAGAGAAAGAATTGAAGGGGGAGTGTGATGGAGTAGAATCTAACCGTGAGAGACACTTGCATACAAAGAGGAAGAGAGAGAGAGAAAGAGAAGCATAAGAACACAGAAACAAGACTGCAATTGGAGGCAGAGGCAGTACTGATGAGTGCACAAAACCAAGAGGGGAAGAGGGTCCAATAAAATCTGACACCAGGATTCCCACACTTGTTGCTTCCAACACTCTACACGATAAAGCTAGCTAGCTACCTTCCCATCTCTTACCATTTTTAATCCCTGTTTTTCTCTTTCCCTTCTCAATCCTTTGCCAATTTCTACATACCAAATCCAGGCCTACCTTAGCTTTTTTCTAGAACCACTCCATTAATTCTCACACACTCCAAACACCACCCAACTGCTCTTCCTTTTTTGACTCTCATCTCCTTCTTCACACACCACTCACACTATTATTAATTCTTACCCTTTAATTGCTGCATTTCAAAAGCTGTTAATCATCCAAGTGTTTAACATTTAATATCTGTACTTTTCACTGAAACATGCACATCAGTACATTCATTACTTAAATTAATTATTAGTATCTCAGACATGCATATAACATTTTATGAGTCTATGTTTGTCTTGTTCCTCTCCTCCTTATTGTCCCCAGTGCCATGTTCTCCCCTCTGCCCTCTGCTACCAATAATATATTGTCCATGGAATTTAACTTTTCTGTTGTTCTTACATTCACAAAAAACATGTACAATGCTATGGCTTCTTTCTATCCCCTTATAGCATATAACTTAATGATTCCCTCACTATTAAAAGAATTACTTGACACACAAGAGACAGCTGTGAATCAGCTTACAGATAATTTACATATATTTTACCACTACCACATTGCTTTCAATTTGTATATTAGTTAACTATGCATCCTTCAAAATTCAAACCTGCTTCTGTAGCTACCCTTTCACTGCTTCTAAGGCTAATGCCACTGTGTTCTTTTTGAAATCAGTTTTGGTTTCATGTGAGAACCCACAATGCTGAAATTAAACTAATTCAGAGCTAAATCTTATAACCAATAATATGTAGGATACACAACGTGCTCTCTACTAGCTAGCTAGCACTTAGAAGTCAGATTTTGTCAGTCATGAGACTATATATTAATAAACATACAGTCCAACATATTCATTGGACATGTTTGGCTATTTTTTTTCAAATATTGCAGCATACTTTTTACTTTTTTTAAACCTTTAATCACTCAAACCTAACGCATGCATACCAAATGTGGAAGATCTACATTCAAAATTTAGTTTATTTATTCGTATTTTCAATTCAGTGTTATTACATTTTCAAAGTTTAAACTGTTTTACACTTAAAAAATGACAAGAGACATTGAATATAAAACACTTTCTACTAAGTGAGAGAGTTTTAAAACTTAATCACTTGTTTAATATTATGTTCAATGGAACATTTCTAACATATTATCATCCAAAGTCATGCTATATATTTACCTCTTTCTCTAACATATTTCTTCCACACACAACACCTATAGTCAACAAAATTTTAATTCAATCCTTATATCTTTCACAGGCATAAACATTTCTACCATTCTTTTTTCATGTAGTTCAACTTTTTTTTCAAGAAAATCCTTAGCCTTTTAGCTTCTAGGGCTAATATTTTTTCTTTTATCTTTGATTAAGATGTTTTCATGTCAAGACTAAAACATTTGATTTGTCTAAAATGACTATTAATTTACTTAAAAGAAAAGTTTAAAGGATTTCAACAATTAAAAGAGTAATCAACTATTTATGTTTATGAATAAAAATAATATGAATAAAAATAATGATTTTAGAAAAATATTTGTTTTGATTCTCATTAATGATTGAGTTGTCACACTTTTTTATTTCTTTTTCCAGAACAGAATTCTTCACTGCAAATTGCTGCCGACAACTGTCGTATCTAGGGCTCACACTCCTTACTGTTATCAAGCTATAAAGTTTCAAAAAATAATAAACCTTGGGTACATTTTTAAATAATCTAATGTTAATTCAATGACAACTATTATATTTTTATATTAAGAGTGAATTAATTTAAACTCTTCCCAAACACAGTACTCGTTCCTTTTTAATATTGCATAGTTTTCAAATAAATCCTTAATATATTAAAAAATCTATGCAATATATTGGTTATTTAGTTGTGCTAGCAAATTAACAGTACATAAAAGTATACTAACTAGGTCGTAAAATGTGTATTAATCGTAAATTATTAAGAGCTTGTTATTTTAATTTTAATGTGACGTCCAAATATTATTGAATCTGAGTTTAATTTATAGACATCTAGTTGGAATAACCCTGTTATCACATCATATTAATTAATGAGATATAATGATCAAATCATATTAAAGCGTATGTAGAAAAAAAATTAAATAAAGAGATTTTTTGTTGTTTAGTGGGAATTAATCTAATCTTTAGGTTAAAAAAATCATTGATTGCGTATTTTGTTCATTTGATGTTTTGGATCCTATCGTAGAAGAATTTGCGGCCTTAGAGAGCTTACTGAAACGCATTCGTTTCTCAAACTTTACACTATTAAGTTATATTTATATAGTATAATTAGCATTACTTGTTGTGTAAATCGGTATATTTTTAAATTTTGAAGATGGTAACTAATGATATAAATATTTATAATTTCATTATTTTTGTTTTGAATAATTTTTTAAAGTTTAAACAAGTAATCAAATTCATTTTCAACTTTATAATTAAAAAAAAAATCATAATAATATTATTAAGAAGTAAAATTTAATTTAATTTTAAATTTTGTAAAGTGAGATATACCTGTTTATATATTGTAATTTAGTATTATATATAACTAAATTTTTTGAAGGTAGAATATTATATCTATATCTATCTATACTTATATATAAAGAGGATTCCTCTTTATAATTGTTTATTTTTACACAAATTTTATCTGGTTCTATCCTTATTTAATATATATCATTTTATTAGTACAATGAGTTTGTCATTTCACATGAATTACTTAAAAATAATTTTTTTTTTAATTTTAAAAATTAATATTAAGGGACAATTTTTATATGCAAAATAACTCTTCACTCTTCTCTTAATTCCTTATTTTAAGACAACAACAGAAAGATCTTCATCCTTATTTTGTTCTCATACCAAATCTTACATATCAAATAAAATAACCTTCATTTCCAATCATCCTTTCCACTCCATTTCAAGCAACTTTATTTTTTGGTAAAACCATCATTCTTTTGTATTTACCATCAAGTGAATCCTAACCTTATGTGAACATCATCACACTCTCCAACCCCAAAATCACCAATTGAAGAAGAGAAAAAACTTGAAGAAGAAGAGAAACTCAGACAAAAGGAGAAGAAAAAAAGAGGTTGATTAATCAATTCATCATTTTTCTTTTACATGTTATTTTTTGCTTTTCAATTTTATCTCATCCAAAATACTTATGTATGTATATTAAATTTCTATCATCGTGGCAGTTGAGAAAAAAGGAAAATGTGGATACACAAGCGCAAAAACGTATGTGTTTTAAATAGTAACAACTTTTGGAGATAAAAGATAATGACTAAATTAGATAATATTGTATAAACTAAAAAATATTAGTATCTAGAGTCGTTTCTATTATTAATAAAAATTTATAAAGTAATTTCTAAATTGGTATATAAATTAACCATACCAAGATTTTAGCTACTAATATTTAAGATTTCAAATTAATCTCTAAAAGATTAATAGAGACTAACTTAAGAATACGAAGTAATTAGTAACTAAAACTTTGAGTAATTAACGGTTAGATACTAATATAAAAACTACTTTATAAATTTTTATTAATAATAAAACCTACTTTAGATTCCAATAGTATTTTTAGTTTATAAAATATCTCTAATTTAAATAATATAATAACTAATTATTTTAATTTTTAAAATTAATTTTTATTCAATAATACTTTTATAATGAATACAAGGTGAATTGATATGACTTAACAAACTCCATTTAAAACAGATTTTAATATCATATTAAAAAAATAAATAAATTTATAAAATAAAATTTATATTTTTAAAAAAAATTATAAAGTATTAAGATTGTATGGGAAAGGAATAGTAAGGAGTAGGGGTGGGACATTAGTTGTGTTATTTATTTTGATAGGGTTTCAGTTAGAAAAGTGTGTGATGAATAGTGATCCAACATGGCTGGGACAAAAAACTGACCAAGCACTAAGCACCATGCCCCATAAAGGAGAAAACACAATCAAAAGGAACCTATTTATTCTATCATTCATATTCATCTGCATATATCTTAACCTCAACTCACATTATCAAATTAATTCAATTAATCAAACTAATCAATATCATTCAACCATATTATAATACTTTATTTCACTTCCTATAAAAGTTTTGCTTTTAATTTGCCAACGAATCACTTTCATTTCGCTTTCTATTCATTGCTTATGACTCATGCCTTTTTAGACCAACAAATCATCTTTCACTTCTTGCTCGATTACCACGATTATGAAAAACTAATCAGTAGAATCTCATTTCTAAAAAATGCAGAAAACGTAAAATCAAAGAGTATTAGAATTAAAAAAAAAAATTATATATAATACCTATAATATCTAGAAATTAAATTTATGAAAAAGTAACACAATCATGAGCCACAAATGAGATAAAATTATGAGATTGGACAAAACAAAAATATGATAATTAAAGTGTTGGAATATTGGTAGAGTTTGAGTCTCTTTTTACAGCAATTTCAACACTGTTAGGAGTCGCTTTATTAATATATATTTGTATTATTAGGACTAGTTTAATCTACAAATATATATAATAAAGTATGATAGATTCTATGATAACTATTTTATTTTATTGTGATTTGATGTTTTTTATATCATTATAATAATGTTATTTTTTTTATTTTTTTACTCTGATGTTTTTTTATCTAAATATAAAAATATATGATAAGTTATCTTTTCCTTTTGTATATAATATTTATACATAAATTTAAATTATAATAGTAATTAAAATATAAAATATTTTTATTATTTAAATATAATTTATTATAATAGTCATACAAGTATAATTTTTATATGAACATTATTTTTTCCATCATCTTTTATATTATGTTTCATAAACTTTGGTTATTTTTCAATACTTTAGTCTATAGTTTTTAAGTCTATGTTAAGAATGCTTTGACTTTACTAAAAAACTCATGTATTGGACTCATTATTTTTTATTTTTACAAATATTTTGTGATCATTGAAGTTAGGAAATAGTTACATGAATAAAAATATTGTACGTTTTATCATTTAGTTTATTATTCAACGGGAATTTTAAGTATGCATAGTAATATCTGGTCATTTAAATTATTTTATAAGTCTTCAGACATAATTCATTATATATAATCTAGTAAATAAAGTCGCACACCAAAATTAATCATATTTCAATGACCTAATTGACTATATAATTAATTATTCTAATTAGAAGGGTGTTCTAAGCCCGTTACATTTAATCAATTGTTTTTGGAAATAATTTATTAAAAGCAAGTAAAGTGATCAAATTTGTTAAAAGACAATCAATTATTTATTAATTAAGATAATTGATTATTTTACTTAAAATAATTAATTATATATTAGGATAATCAATTATCAACATATATATCCTAGATTCTCAAATAAGTCCTAAAAATACAAAATAATTGATCATATTTTCCGTATTCTTCATCAATGTTTTTCTTAAATGGTTACAAAAATTTAACACATAATGGATTTACATTTACGCATTTTAAACATGAATATATACTCATATCATTAAACATAATTTAAAGAGAGATACTTTTCCATACCTTGATTTAATTGAGATGGATTTAAGAATTTGTTGAACAAAAAACATGAAATTGGACACAAGATTTATCCAAAGGATTTTCTTATTAACTAGAGAGTAAGGGTGTGATCCCCAACAAAAAAATAATATTAATTAGTTTTTACATTTCTTTGCCGAAATGGGGTAATTTAGATTTAAGTAAAAAATGGATAGATTGTTTTTAACAAAAGTGGTAAATTTGTTATGATTAGTCTAAGCATTCGTACTAATGACCTACAACGTGCTTTAACCTAAATTATGTCTACTCATTCTAATTCTAACCAATTTGGTCCACTGCATAACAATTCAAATTGTGTGCACCACAATTCAAATTGATTATACTATAATTGGTTTTCTAAATTTATTTATCATTTCTATTAAGTTCTATTTATTTTACAAAGTAGCTACTTACAAAGTAACTACTATAAATAAAACATGGCATAAAAAAAAATTCCACCATATTGACATACTCGCTAATAAATACTTATTTTTTTTTTAAATCTCGTCACACAAATCTAGATTTTTTTATTTTTTTATTATTATTGTGTTGTCAACATATGTATGATGTTTTTGTAAAAAAAATTCAACGTTTAAATCAATGTTCCATATATGTTTTTTTCAATTATGGAAGATAATTTGATACCAAAAATATGGGTAGTTAATTAAATATTAATTTAAAAATTTAGAAACTAATTTCATTGGTGCAGAAACATAGAATAAGTGCGGCTATTTCGAATTTATAAATGCGGCTTTATAACCGTATTTGATCAACACTCACTTGTAAATCAAGAAATACAAATGCTGCTATATAGCCACATTTATAAATACCATTTACAAGTGCGACTATTTGTTTTAACTGCACTTGTATATGCCAAATCATTAAAAAAAAAATTAAAAATTTTAAAACATCGTCAATCTTGTGTGAATGCAACGTTGTGGCTCGGGAGCGCCAACAACAGCAGCGGCAACAGAAGCAGCGGCGGACAGGGGAGCAGCAACGGAGCAAACCAAAAAACCCACAAGAACCCACAAAGACAATGAAAGAGTACTGAGCAATGCAAGAAACCAAACAATGTAAGAAAAACGAATGTCAGCCAACGAAATAGTGCTTCGAGACCACCAATGCAAGGAAAAAAAACATATATAAGAAAAACAAAAACATCTATGCATATATTTGTGAAAATGAAGAGGAAGAAAGAGAGCTCAAGAAACTTACATTGACACAAACGGAATGCAAATGCAGCAGAAGGAGACAAACTCAGAATGCGAACGCGAAACGAAGGCAAAGACGAGAAAGAAAGTATGAAATTGTGTGTGGCGCGCTTCAAAATTTAGGATAAAAAAGGATTTACGAATGCGGCTAAAGGTAAAACCGCATTCTTTGATTTACAAGTGCAGCTATACAAATAGCCGCATTAGTAAATTAAAATAATTTCAAAAATGCCACCGTGTTTTTTACGAAAGCGGGTAACACAAAAGCCGCACTAATTAAAGAGTATCATTTTCTTCTTTTTGCACCAGTGTTTTTTTTTAGTTTCTAAAATGGTTTATAATTTAGTCATTATAACAACTAATTATTTTTTATTTCTAAAATTAATTTCTATTTAATAATTTTGTTGTAATGATAAATACTATTACAGACGTAATTTTGTATTATATTTGAGGTTAAACACGAGTTATCAAATTAATTTTTGTATTATATTTGAGGTTAAACACGAGTTATCAAATTAATTTTGACATCAAAGAAATATTCTACACACATGAATTTAGTTTCCTAATATGTACTTAGTTGAATTCTTATGAAGGTCTCCATCATAAATATTGAAGTGTCGTCAATCATTTATGACACAAATAGGTAATACTTATCTATTTATTTTTTTTAAATTGAATATTTCAAATCTTTACATTATAAATCATCTTGTCTTCTCTCCTTATTAATTAAAACTATTTTTCATCATTTTTTCCCTAAAACTTCTCTCGAACTAGGGAGGTGGCTGAATCTTAAATCAGTTTTATCAGAGATTAAAATTTGATTTGAAATAAATTTCTCAGTTATCCTCGATTTCTCTCTCTCTCTCTCTCTTTCTCTTTTCTCTGTGGTCTTATATGTTTTAAAACCATTCCTTTAATTTTTGAAAATTTTGCAGGGAATTGTACTATTGAGTTATGAGTTTTGGATTAATATTGCATAAGTGTATGGTATTGTTTTGAATTAAATAGGGTGTTATGTAACCATATTTCGTTTTGCGAAAGAACTGCGATTATGAGAGAAAAACATGTTACATTAAGAGTTTTTTTTTTTATTTTTTATCAGCAGTTACATTAAGAGTAATGTTGTTTTGGAAGAATAAAAATAGTTTAAAATTAGTAGAATTGAATTGGAAAATATCTTTATGCAATTTATCATTTTGTTATTGTTGCTGTTGTAAACAATTGGCTTATTTACCGGTAATTCAAAAATATTAATATATTAATAGTGTAATTTTGTTGATAAAAAAATTGATAGTATAAAAATATTTCCTGAAGTTTTAATGTTTATATTTTTTAGTAAAAAAGCTATGAAGTTATTTTTGTAGTGAAAAAAATATATTGTTTATTAATTTTATTAAATAATAAAATTATTTTTATTTTGTAAAGTAAAATAATTGAACATAAAGTATATAAAAATTGGTATAATATTATATATTTTTCAAATGAACTGCCCATTTCTAAACACGCAAGCTAATATTAATTTATTCCCTCTTGTATTCTTTTCCATATAACCAAACATGCACTTTAAATTAAGATAATAATTGTCCTTCATATGGTTCCAGAACCAGTTGGAGTCTTGGAAGAGTTCCAAAACCCTACCACAGATGACCTGGCATGGTACAAAAAAACCTTTTCCATAGTTAACTAACAAAGCCATTAATCTTTCCACTGCCTTTGTTAAATCCAATAAATACGTATAAGGACATCTTTAGTTTTATTATAAACAATTTATTCAATTTTAAGTTATTTAAATAAACTTCCCCACAAATACTTAGGAGAGAGAAAAAACATGAAAAAATATTATATTAAATTTTCCATAAATTTAAATCTTTTTTATACATAAATTAATTTGTAATTTTTTAATTTAAGTTCATAAAAAAATTCATTTAATTTCTTATCCTCTCTAAAGTGTTTATACAAAATATTTTCAAATATTTTTCTTTTATATTTAATATAAATGTCAATAGATATTGTTATTGTATAAAGGTCGGTTGAACAAGTTATCTTTTCCGTTGTAAACTCATTTCCTCTTTCAGATTCCTCCCTTAATGCTTGGACTTTGGCTATCGGTCGAAAGTGCACCTGTAAAAGTTCTCCGACGCACAAGTAAGTGTTCATTATGATGTTGCAATAAATATTATAATAATAATATATTTTTTTCTTTAATTGTTGTGCCTATCTTTGATGAACCATTGTATCGTGGAGTTTAGATTCATATTTGTACCATAATTAAGAAGGTTTAGGATATTATCTAATTTTTTATATGGTTAGTTATGTCAATATACTTTGACATTAATGCATTTTTTCTTATTGTGATTGGTATTGTAAGACCCCTAAGTGTACATATTTAGATATGGTTTGTTTGGAGGAGACTTAAAATATTTCACTTTCTTAATAATAACTACAACTTGTGTTTATATTGATTTTTTAAATTTGTTTTTTAGCAAACAAAAGCTTGTTGTCTTAAGATTAGGGTGCGTTTAATTTAGTTTAGACCATCTTTAACTATATTTAGTTGAAGTGAAAATTATACTCGAATCAATTTAAGAGTATTTTAAAATAATAAAATTGAATAAGATATGTGAATTATTGTAAATCCCTTAATTGTGTTTGTATCGAGGATTTATTTGTATTTGAATGGGAAGTGAAGAATGAAGTGGTATGAAAATGGTGAGAAATGGTATATTATGGTAAAGATGATTGAGCCTGGGAGCAATAAGGTGATTAAAAGGAGGAAGGAGAAAGAGAAGAGTTATGATTCGAAAAAGAAATGAAATGGTCCTGAAACCCTAGCCCACCAGGGAATGAAGGAAGGGTATATAGCTTTTGAAACAGTGTTCCAAGAACACACAAGAGGTGCAGGACTCTGCAAGTACCATTCCTTCACTATTCCATCACTTTAGACACAAAAAAATGTGTTATCAGATTAAATCATTACATTCACTATAAAGTCTCCTTCCATCATTTCTTTCCATAATCATTTCACACCAAATATATGTATGGTCAAGGGCACAACCCTGCCACCACTCAATTGCACATTCTATAATCATCACAATTAATTATCTCTTCAATCTTCCACACATTTAACATCAAACCAAAATCGTTTAGGACATTTTCACCACACTCTCACTTATTTACCACTCAAAATAACCATAATTATTAATGCATAGTTGTGTCACTCTTATTACTCATAAAAAATTAATTTTATTGCTGATAAGAAAAATGACTTTTATTTATTCATTTTTGCTTGTATAAAAGTGGTATTACACTAAAAAATTATAGCAATTATTGTTATTATATCATGAACAGCTTTACATAGAATATACGATATTACATTATTGTTGATGATAATATTTTTTAGATATCAGAATATCAATTTATTTGTTATCTAATATAACATTATTACCTTTTATAGGCACATTAATTTTGATGTACATAACTTTTTTTTATAGAGACCACAAATATCTAAAAGTAAGTAAGGTGAAACTAGGATAACACTCTAAAACTACTATCGATAATAAATTCGTTCCTCCAAGTATTTATATAAAAGAAATTAAATATAATTTACATGAAAAAAATTTGTAATTCAAGAAAATATTAATAGTATAATATTCACGTGTATATACACACATTTATAAAATAGTTGAATTGATAAAATAATATTTTACATAAAACAAATACCTATTAATTGATCACTTGTTTATATATATATAAATTTTTTTTATTTATGTGAATTTAATTTCAATAATTTATTATGGACTGAAATCCCTCATTTCAATTTATGCAGAGAAATCTACATTTTTCAAACATATTAACATATTCTAAACCCATGAATCTCTTTTTATAATTTTTTGCTTTAAACAAAAATCTTTCATGAAAAATGAAAACCCTTATGCATGTCTAAATAAATAAACCTCTTCTTAGTCGCATTGTAATAGGTTGTTTTGGATAAAAAATAATGTTTCTGAAGTAAAAAAATCTGAAATTGTGAAAAGGAGATGGGTTTATTCCATTAATGGTGAGGAGGACGTGGTTCTAAGTTCGTTACAAGTTGGAAGCCCGGAATACTAGTATAAGGAAGGAGGTCAGCGCTTCTGATTATGAAAATAATTAGTTTGAATATACGAAGGTTATGGGGGAAACATTAAAAGAAGATATATGACAAATTTAATCGGTATGGAACAAGTAGGTATGGTCAGCTTACAAGAGACAAAGTGTTATGAGTTTGGTGCGGGAAATTGTTTTCTTTTATAGGGTTCTAACGATATCGAATGGGTTGAAAATAGAGCTTGTAACAATGCTGGTGGGAGTATTACAATGTGGATGAAGAATTGTTTTCAGATGTTGAGGTCTTTTAACGGGAACAATTTTTCCATTATTGAAGGGGTTTGGAAGGTTGGTGGTGGTGTACATGTTACAATTGTGAATGCCTATTACTCGGGTTCATTGAGGGAAAAAAAGTTAATTTGGGACGAGATTTGTGAAGTGAGGACGAATTATTTGAATAGGGTTTGGTGCATTGGGGGGGATTTTAATGCTATAAAAAGGAAGGAGGAGAGGAAAAGTTTTGCTTCCGTGTCAAACTACAACAGAGAAATTAGGGAGTTTAATAATTTTATTAAAAAGTCTTAACTGTTGGATATCCCGATGATTGGCAGAAAATTTACTTGGTATAAACCAAATGAGTCTGTGAAAAGTAGAATCGATAGGGTTTTGGTTTCCAAGGAATGGTTGGAACATTGGCCAAATAATAAATAGTTTATTTATAGTAGATCGGTATCAGACCATTGCGCCCTGGTACTAAAAGACACATGTTCAGATTGGGGACTGACACTGTTTAGAAGCCTGGACATTTTGCAGAGCGACGACAGGTTCAATGATTTTGTGCGCGACAAATGGACTAACTACTACATGTATGGAAGAGGGTTGTTTGCTTTCAAGGAAAATTTGAAAAGATTAAAGTTGGTTTTGAAAGCCTGTAATAGATATACCTTTGGGAATCTAATTAGCATTAGAGAGGAATTAAAAAAGAAAATTCAAGATTTGGATGCTCGGGACGATGAAGGCGTTCTAGATGAGGTAGGTAGGGAGGAGAGGACGCTATTGTTGGTAGATTAAAACAAGAATCTCTTCAAAAAAGAAGTTGTTTATTTTCAAAAAACTTGTCACATGTGGCTGCAACTAGGCGATTTAAATACTAAATACTTTCATTTGGTTGTTGCATGACGAAGGGTAAGAAATAGTTTTAATGGTATGTTCATTAATAGTTGTTGGTGTGATGATAAGGATGTGGTTAAGGATAAAGTAGAGAATTTTTCAATACTAGATTTGAAGGAGTTGACGAGCCTCATGTTAGGTTGGACAACGTATTTTTTAATTCTATCTCTGGAACATATAATAAGATGTTGGTTGGGTCTTTCTCTTAAGAGGAAGTTAAGAACACAATGTGGAGTTGTGATAGTTCGAAAAGCCCTGGTCTGGATGGTTTTAATTTTAGTTTCATTAAACATAGTTGGGATATGTTAAAGAAGGATATTCTTTTGGCAGTGAATGATTTTGTTGTCTCTGGTTCTTGGCCTACGGGGTCAAATGCTTCTTTTATCTGCTTGGTTCCCAAGTCTAAAAATCCACAACTGCTCGGTGATTTTAGATCCATTTCTTTGGTCGGGTGCTTGTACAAGATTATCTCAAAGTTGTTATCCCTTAGGAGGAAAAATGTGTTATATAAAGTCATTGATTCTAGACAATCGACTTTTCTTGAAGGAAGGGGTCTAATGGATAGTGTTCTTGTCACTAATGAGGTGTTTGAGGAGGCTAAGAGGAAGAAGAAGTGTTGTGCTTTCTTCAAGATGGACTACAAGTGGCTTACGATTTTGTGAAGTGGAATTTCATCATTTATATGTTAGGAAGGCTTGGCTTCTGTGATAAGTGGATCCTTTGGATTAAATCTTGTCTTGAACCTGCATCGGTATCTATTCTTGTTAACAGGAGCCCAACTAAGAAATTTTATCCATTGAAGGGTTTGAGACAAGGTGACCCTCTTACCCCTTTTTTATTCCTTATTGTGGTTGAAGGTTTGACAGAAGTTTCTAGGAAAACTTATGAACTTGATGTGGTAGAAATTTTGGAGATCGGGAATAAGAAGGTAAGATTTAATATGCTTAAATATGCATACGATACTTTGTTTTTTGGCCATGCAAATTCTAAAAGTGTGGTTAACTATAAGGCAATGTTGAATTTTTTTGAGTTGACTTCGGGTTTGAAGGTGAATTTCTTGAAAAGCAACATTGGTGGGGTGGGGGTAGAATCGTTCACTATCTGGGGTTTTGTGGCTATTCTTAACTATGAGGTAATGAAAGTTCCTTTTAAATATTTGGGGATGCCTGTTGGGGGTGTCACGGGAGGGAAGCGTTCTGGGATGGTGTGGTTGATAGAATTAATTCCAGATTGGGAAGATGGAAATGTAGAAATATCTCTATAGCTGAACAAAATTTGTCTCATCAAGTCAGTTTTTTCATCTATCTTGTTGTTCTATATGTCAATGTTTATGTTGCCTGCAGTTGTGGTGAAAAAGATTGTGATTATTCAAAGGAACTTCCTTTGGGGTGGGGTTCTGAAGGGAGGAAGATCGCTTGGGTTTCTTGTGAAGAGGTTTGCGAGTCGCGGAAAGGTAGTGGGCTTGAGATAGTTAATATTAAAGATTTCAACTCAGCTTTGTTGGGTAAATGGATTTGGCGGTTGGGGTCTAATGAGGAAGGTCTGTGGAAGGAGGTTTTAGAGTCTAAATATGGAGACTAGATAAAGCTGGAAAAGGGCGGGTCAACTAATAATGTTTCCCTTTGGTGGTTAGATTAGAAGAAGATTTGGAAGCTGGAGAAATGGGGAACTAATTTTGAAGACGGTTTTAAGTGGGAAGTTGGTAATGGGAAAAGTATCAAATTTTGGGAGGACCGGTGGGTAGGTAATGATATCTTGAAGAATAAGTTTCCAAGGCTCTTTTCACTTTGTGTTGAGAAAGATGTGTCGTTGGAACATTGTGGGTTTTGGGCAAACAGTGTCAGGGAGTGGTCTTTGGCGTGGCGGAGAAGTCTTTTTGATTGGGAGAAGGTTCAAGTTAGACAACTTCTTGAGGTAGTGCACAACTCGTGCCCTGTCTTGGAAAAAGTTGATAAGTGTATTTGGAAAGACGTTAAGTTTCAAGAGTTCTCAGTTAAGTCGGCTTAAAATGTTTAAAATGTTTTGGAGGACTAAGGCTTTGCCTTCAGCTCAGGTTACCGCTTGGAAGGTGCTGGTTAATAAGTTAGCCACTAAGGTTAATTTATTTAGACGGGGGATAGCAATTAGAAGCGTTCTTTGTTGCTTTTGCGGGTTAAAAGATGAGAAGTGAAATCATTTGTTTTTTCACTATAGAATAATCTGGTTGGTGTGAAATCTTTGTTACGTGTGGTTAGGCATTTCTTCGGTTGCCCCCCTTAACTCTTACTCTCATTAACTTAGGGCTAATGGTATTTTGGATTGCGGTGGTTAGTGGGATTTGATGTCACACGAATAAGATGATTTTTAAACGTGGAATGTTGGATTTCTTTGAGATCTTTTGCTAAACTCAATTGAAGGTTTGATCTTGAGTTACTTTTAAATTTCTATATGCTTGTTTCTCTCATTCTGATTGATGTCTTGATCCTCTGACTTGCCTTTTTTCTTTTTAATTTGTTTGCGGTTGTTGTTGGACAGGGTTAGGTGTTTATCTGTCTCGAATGTGTTGTGTTGTATGATTGAGTTTGTCTTTTATATCATCCGAAATCTGATTCAAATCCAATATAGTACCCATGTTTACATAAGAAATATATTGAATCGATTCAATTATAACTTCGAATATGAAATTCAAAGGTATCAAATAGGAAATGATACTGATTCAAGTATATATTATTTCTTGCTATAAAAAAAACACAAGTATTTTTTCAGTGTTTTCAGAAAATTGTAAGAAAGTAATTGAAAAGTGTGTCAAAAACACATAATAACTTTAATTAAGAATATAACATAATTATTAAAAAAAGTTGGGAGGATATTTTCCACCAACTCATGACCCCATCAGAACTAGTCTTTTTTGAAAGGGAATTTGATTTTTGAAATTGAACATAATGTGACCAGATTACAGGTACCTTCAAAGGATAAGACAACCAACCACGGAACCACCTTACATACCACCGATTAACAAACGTAGCAAACAAACATTTCCACGATGCATATTTTATGTAGGGCATACGTAAGAAAATTCTATGACGATAACTTTAACGTAACTCTTTTTAACAAATAAAAATTAAAACAAAAAATTAAAATATTTTTATGAGATAAAATTAATTTTTATATTGGTTTCTTTGAAATGTGTTTGTTATTTTGTACAAAAATTAGTTTTAATTTATGGAGACTATTGTAAATCTTTATAAATTATTTTGTCTAAACATGTTTATAGACAGACACATAAATATTGAAAACATATAATTAGAGTGAGAAAACTTTTAGTTTAGCAGGAGGGAGCAAGAAAGAAGAAGGAGGATAAATCATGATCAATTGGATTGGATATATGTGAAGATAAAAAGTAAAGTTATGTGCCTTTTTTAAGCGTCTGTGAATGAATTAACGATTATTTTTCATTTGCAAAATATTCTAACGCGTTGGTAAATATATATTATATTTTACACTGCCTTGATCTTCTTTTCAAATATTTTTTTTGATAAAAAAAACACTTATTTTTGCAGGTTAGTGATTAAGCATACCTAGTATCTAATCCATACCACTTGAAAATTATATCACAATCAAAATGGTTATTGAATTTACAATCAATATAATATTTTTAGTTATAATTTTTTTTATCAGCAATAGTTTTTTAATAACTAACATATTGTATCTAGTTATTATGATTCAACATGAAACTTGTTCCAGTATATTCAATCGTTTTATATTGTTTAGAGGTTGATATTAAAGACACTTTAAATACATATTTTTCTCTTCATACATCAAGATGACTCTTAAAGACAAAATCGTGACTAATAAAATTATTATCTAAAATGTTTGATCAATATAAAAAGTGTTTGATAAATATCTTAAAATAATTTATTGTAAGGACCTAAAAAATAGTTTTAGTGAGTTTTGTATAGCTATTATCGAAAGTTTATTGAAATGTTTTTTAGTGTAATAGTATATTTGATATAATTAACTCACAAGGATCAAAATTTTACTTGGACTGATAGGTGCAAGCGTAATTTATAGAAGTGAAGAAAGGATTGGTTAGTGCTCTAGTGATGTGAGTTGATTTTAGAATTGCATATTTTTATGGGTTTCACTTTATTTATGAGTTTTTGTTTAAACAGAATATGGTGAGAAACCCAAAGAAGATTGTCACTGGACAAGAACTTAACCAAGTAGTTAAGTAAGTGTGAATGTTCTCTTCTAGAGGGAAAAGAGAAAACACAATTATATAGTGATTTAGATAATGTAAATTACTAAACACTTTGATAGAGTTTCTTTTCTATTTAAAATTCAATATAAATTACATGAGGCAGGACACCCTTTATATAGAAGAGAGTGACTTGGGGAACAAGGGTGAAAGGGGTAGGGGCGTCATTTGTGAGAAACCTTCTAGAAGGTAGGTCAAAACACCCTAAACCTTGGTGCACTTATCATGAAAGATGGGCTTGGCACAAGTTCAATTTATGCTAAGTACATCCCAATTTATGCTATGTGAACCCTACTCTAGTTTATTCTTCACTTAAAGGATAAATGATAATTCAAATAAAGTACTCATCATATGAATATGAAGTTCTTGGATTGAAAATCCTGCTCTCAAGTCCATATATCGTTTAAGCAAGATACATGTTACTCAAGTAATATATGCATAACCAAAAGTCTAGCAAACTCACATCCAACAAAAGTAAAAATTTCATGTATCATTTAATATTATACACTTATACTCATAATCATACAATTTAATTTTCTTCCTTTACACTAAATACTATGGGCACCAATCATGAGTAACTCTTAAACTATATTATTTCATAAAGTCAAATATTCACACTAAATAAGGACTATTTCATATAACGTATAACTAAAACCTTATTTTTAGTTATAAAGACTAAGAACCTAACAAGAGTTTAATATCATTACATCAAACACTAGATGTCATAATATCATTCTTTTAAGGTTCTATTATACAAAAATCACCACAAAGTCAAAATTCATTCAAAATCTACGAAAGGAAATTCAAGTACATGTAAATCATCATAACCAACTCAACAACCAAGCAATTTAACAATTCACATGATTTTTTTTTTACCCAAAATTCACACCCTAATTAAAATTGTAACCTTATTTGGATGTAAAAAGAAAATAATATTGACTTCTTTTATTTAGATTTTCCTTAAACTCCAAGAAATTGTAACTTGAAAAATATAATGAACCAAAAATACTAAGAGAACCCCTTTATCACCTCTAAGAATCAATTTCTAGTCATAAGTACTCTAAAGATATGTTTAATTTCATAAAGCATGAATGAAAGAAAACATGAGAAAGATAAAATTTGCAAAAAGAAAGAAAGAAATTACCTAAGATACCATTCACACAAAAAAATGTTCAAAATTTTAACTTCAGAAAAATGTAAACTCAATTAAGGAGATGTAAACAAGGAGAAGTAGTGACTTTTAGCTTTGAAAAAGAAGAAAAACAATGATTGCTGCAAAATCGGATGCCCCTTACATGTATTACAAAAAATATCCGATTTACCTACGAATAATATCCACGAATCTGAATTAGTGGGTAATTCAATATTACCGACAAATATTATCCACGGATCTAGATCGTAGGTAAATTCAGTATTACCTACAAATACTATCCACAAATATGATTTCGTAAGTAAATTCAAATTTACCTATAGATTATTATCCACATATCTCCATCTGTAGGTCAATTTTACATTATTCACAAATTTTACCCACAAATCTATATCTAAAAGTAAATTCAATATTATTATTAATTATATTATAAATATTTTTATTAACAATATTAATATATTAAGAATATAAATAATCTTTATAGTTTTGATAATATAAATAATATTATTAATAATAATTATATATAATATTAAAAATATTATTATAATATAAATAACCATAAAATGATAACTAATACTCATAAAAAATAACTATATATAAAAAACATAACTATTAAGTTTGCATACTATTAATAATATAAAATTAATAATATTAATAATATAAAATTAATAATATTAATAATATAAAATTAATACTATTAATATTATAAAATTAATACTATTAATATTATAAAATTAATATTATTAATATTATAAAATTATTAATATTATTATTAATAACATTAATTAATGATATTAATAATATTAATGATATTATTAATGATATTAATAATATTCATTAATGATATTATTGATATTAATAATATTCGTTAATGATATTAATAATATTCATTAATGATATTAATAATATTCATTAATAATATTAATAATAATATTAATGATATTAATAATATATAATCATATTGATAATATTTAACAATATTGATAATATTTAACAATATTGATAATATTTAACAATATTAATAATATTTAATATTATTTATAATACTTAATAACATTTAATAATATTAATAATGTAATATCCCTATATTTTTCCACATAAAAAAAATAAAATTATATAAAATATTAAAATAAATATATAAACATAAAAAAAAAAATTCACAACTCTTTCTTAAAATGTTTCAAAACATTTTAGCTTCATAAAACTTTAAATATTTACAAAAATAATCATTAAAACATATGCTCACAAAGAAATAAAATTTTTCATCTGAGAAGCTATGTCACCTGCAACATCTAACATCATCTGCTCCCGTGTAAATACACGATCAGATAAAGAAACAACATAAACAAATAATAGGGTAAGCTAGCTATATAAAACAATAAAATTTCAATTTGATATCAGACTTCCACTGATACATATGACATAGACACTTGACTCTACTTTCGGAAGACTCGTGCGATGACTTAGACTCAAAGATTTGCACCTGCCATACTATATCACTGTGAAATCCACATAGCTATGCGCATAAATAATCTCAATATCATCTCTCTCCTAGTATGACAGGGTTAACTCATATAATAGGTCAAGTTAGTTATCTTTCAAACAACTTACCCATTCATACACTACAAGAAAATCATGAAATAGAAACCAATTTTTAGAAACCAAAATAATTAGTTGCAATAGTAACTAAATTAGAGACCATTTTAGAAACTAAACAAAATTTGGTTTCTAAATTAGTTTCTATTATTGTTAAATAGTTTCTAAATTGGTATCTAATTAACAACCAAGGTTTTTGCTACCAAATTTAGAAACTAAATAATTGGTAGTTAAAACCTTAGTTGTTAATTAGATACTAATTTAGAAACTATTTAACAATAATAGAAAATAATAGAAACTAATTTAGAAACCAATTTTTTTTTTAGTTTCTAAAACGGTCTCTATTTTAGTTCCTATTGCAACTAATTATTTTGGTCTCTAAAAATTGGTTTCATGATTTTCTTGTAGTGATGTGAACCTCTTTCGACTCTCACCACCTGAATAACGTCATCTATATGATTCCATTATCTCAGTAGAGTCAAGATATCTCCTTCTAGATGAATCCCTAGTCAATGCACATCCTAAATAATCTTAACACGGTATTTCCTTTCCTGAAAATACTATGTCTTGATCTTACTTTCACATCATTGCACACTTCATTTAACACATCAATACACCATACAATCATAACATATAATTTAAACTTTCTAACAATCCAAATATATCCAAAAAGTTATTTAACAATAATAATCCAAAATAAACTATGCTAAAATAATAATAACAATAATATATATATATATATATAATTGGAATGATCGAAAATATTTTAGTGTGAGCTAAATGACACCAGAGTGCATCTCGTACTTTTGGATTGATCGAAAATAGTTTAGTGTGAGCTAAATGACACCAGAGTGCACCCAGTACTTTTGGATTGATCGAAAATAGTTTAGTTTGATCTAAATGACACCAGAGAGCACCCGTAAATTTTGGATTGATCGAAAATAGTTTAGTTTGATCTAAATGACACTAGAGAGCACCCATAAATTTTGGATTGATCGAAAATATTTTAGTTTGATCTAAATGAAACCAGAGAGCACCCATAAATTTTGGATTGATCGAAAATAGTTTAGTTTGATCTAAATGAAACCAGAGAGCACCCATAAATTTTGGATTGATCGAAAATAGTTTAGTTTGATCTAAATGACACCAGAGTGTACCCAAAAATAACAAAGTCCATGTTATAGCTGAAAATTACTCTAAATCAACATCAAACAACCAATAATCAACAACATTATAATTTTATAACAACAACCATATATCAAATTTCACATTCAAATCTCAGTCAATTTCTAATATACTTAAAACAAACAATCCTGGAAGAAAGTTTGAGACTGGTCACCACGTAACCCTCACACCCAGATCTTCTAGCCTAATGTTCTATTGGAAATTAAGGCTAACTTCCCTTACCTTAAATTTAACAGATATTCGCTAAGAGCTCCAAATCCACCAAGAACTTAAAGGTAACTTAACCTGTACAACAAAGTTCTAATAAAAAATCTAACTATATCATTAGGACCCTGAGCTAACCGAGATTAACCCTGAAGTTAAAAGGGTCACATTCAAAGTAAAGACCAAAAACAACCTAACAAGTTCAAAATTTGACTCAAAGAGAAGAGCAAAAATGAACTTACTCTATCTGAGATTCTTATCGGGCAGTCTTGTAGTATTCACTGTCAGGAGTCTTATGGTGAACTCCAATCGTCGAACTGATGAGCGAGGAAATCAAAATCTTAGAGAGAAGGGAGAGGAAAGGAAAAAGAATTTTCTAGAGAGATGGTGGTTCTTTTTAAAATGAAACCTGAATAACTAAATTTCTATTTATATTCTCTTTTAAATTTAATAATAAAATATTCAGGTGTTATTTTAATTGTACCACTTCTACTCTAAGACTATTTTTTTTCAATCCTTACAAATAATATTAACAATAATATTACTAATAATAATATTAGTATTATGAATACTATTATTATAATAATTAATAATATTATTAATTTGAATAATAATAAAATTAATAATATGAATGATATGAAATATATGAATAATATTAATAATTTTTATATTATTAATATTGATAATCATACTTCTAACGGTGTAAAAAAAAGAGCCAAAGACACCCCTCGACACATACATTGTCTTTTCTCTCTGTCCATCTCTCCCAACTTCTCTTCTCTCCCAAATTCTCTTATCTCTTAATTTTCTCTCCCAATTTTCATCTATTTTAGAATCTGATTGCACCATACTGGAGCTAAGGAACATTTCTACCCGATCAGATTTTTAAACAGAGTAAGTTCATTTTTGCTCTAAAGATCCTTTATTATCTATTTTTCCTTAGGATATAGTCATCAATTTTGATGGGGTCAGTTGAGAAGAGTAATTCTCTCAACTTATTCTACTATATATTGAATTTTTGTTCTGTTTCGATAACTTGCATTAGACCCTTATATCTTGAAGCCCATCCAAACCGAGGGGATAAAATTCTATAAGCTGCTTGTAAACCAAGCAATTAAGGTAAGAGAAACTAACTTTAATTTTTAATAGTACCCTGGACTAGAAGATTTGGATATGGAGAGGATGTGGTCCCAATATTCAATTTCTCTTCCAAGGATGTTGTTTGTTTATATATTGTGTTGTTTGTTTATATATTATTTAAAACTTGTAGAAATATTAGATTTTGATGGTTTAGTATTTTAACTGTTTTTTTTTGTTAAATAGACTTTTGAATATTGTGGATCGCGTTTTTGAATAATATTGTGTGATGAAAACACTATGAATTTGAAGTCATACATTTGGGATAATGTATGGACTGATGTTTGTTTGTGTATTAAGTAATGATGTCCATGTGGTAACAGAGATCTCCGAACTTCATTGATGATCTAAGTCACATAGACTAAGATATTAGGTGGTGAGAAGATCATGGGGAGCTCATGCACTCCGTGACATATGAGATGCACGGCTTGAGCTGTATTGAACTTACCTTGATCCTTTCTCTTGGGTTTGCTAGTAATCTAAGTCTTAGGTATTGGATCAGGTTTTAGTCTCTGGTAAGTACTGGAAATAAGATTGCAACAAAGGTTAATTTACTCAGGTGCGGGGTTACGGTCAGAAACGGTTTGTGCAGTTTTTGCGAGGAAAGAAAGGAGGAATATTTTCATTTGTTTTTTTATTGTAGGTTATCTTGGTTGACGTGGAACATTTGTTATGCGTGGTTAGGTATTACGACGGTTGTTCCTTTTCATGCTTTCTCACACTTTTTGCAGTTCAGGTTGAGTAATGCTCCGGAGTCGATAAATCTTGGCTTAGGTAATATATGGATAGCAATGGTCAGTGAAATTTGCCGTCATAGAAATAAGATAGTTTTTAATGAGGGAGTTCTAGACTTGTCTGAAATCTTTTCTTTGGCTCAGTTGAAGGTTTGGGGTTGGCTCACGTCTAAATTTCCCTCAGCTAGTTTTTTGTTTTCTGATTGGTTTCTTGCCCCTTTGGTTTGTTTGTATTCGCTTTAGTGGGATGTCGGAGGAAGTTTCTGCCAGGTTATGTCAGGAGCTGCTTTGTTTTTTAGATGTTTCAAAGGTGTTATGCAGTTAGGCTGCTCATACCTTTTTGTATAAGGGTTGAATCACTCCTGAAGTGGTTTTTGTGTGTGTGTGTGTGTATATATATATATATATATATATATATATATTCTTGATTTCTGATAAAAAAAAAAGTCTTTGGTAAGACTTACTTAATACAGGTCTTCCGAAAGGCGCCAATTGTTATTCTGTTTGTTGAATATCCTCGATGTGTATATCTATGTGAAATCTATGTGATTGTTTTAAGTTGGGTTTTGAAGAAGATTGAATAATTTAGAAATTGATCAACGTAATTTGGTTTTATCTTTTGATTTATAAAAAATTATTTTCACTAGCTTACCCTTGTTTTTCTTGTTGTGTTGTGAACTACGATGATTGTACTATGTACATGAGCAGATGATCATATAGGTGTCGGAGGTTCTAGAGGGCTTTAGGATGGATTTTTGAACCTTATATTATAAACATTTGTATTTTTATAAGTCGTACTCTTGTAATAGAAATATTTTGATAAACTTCAAGTTTGTATAGAGACCGATATAACTTTATTTTCTGGGGTGTTACAATACTAATAAGTATAATAATAATTATAATATGACAACAAAACTTGATTGGTATAATGCTTAAAACTTATTTGATTATTCAAGGGACTTAGTTGAGTCCCACTCACCGGTACTAAATGTACGTGATTCAATGTAGTCTCTAAATTTTTTAGTTTCTAAATTAGTATCTAATTTAATCAATATAATGACTAATTATTTTTTGTTTCTAAATTTAGTTACTATTCAATGATTTTCTTGTAATGGTAATTATCTAGCTTAAGTGTGATCATGTTTAAAAAAAAGAAAAAAATGTATGAGAAAATGAAAAAAAAAAATTCATATTTAGGTTTGACATGGCAAAACTTTTGTAAGAATAATCATATCTATCTATAAAGAAAGGCATAAAACAGGGAGAGGAGGAGGTAAAGAAGGAAAATGGGTTTTGAAAAATATATAGCCTTTCTTTTCTTCAAAAGTTTGTCTCCCAAAGGTTTGTTGGAGCTAGATGTGACTTTCATACTCTTCTTCCACATTTTATTAAATATTTTTCTGAGAAAAAATTAACTTTTCAATACTTTTCTTCCTTTCACATTATTTTGCTTTATGTAAATCTCCTTTGTTTCCTCTTTTTTACCTTTTTCTCACTTCATTTTTTTTATTTATAAGGATAAGTACGTATACACATAGGGTTTGCATAGGGTACGTCTCCAGTTATATTCAGTGCATGTCCTGTGCCTCTCACATTCTCACCTGCTCATATGTACTAGTATCATGCTACAAATTTTAATTATTTTTTAACATTAATTAGGTGTTTAAAGTTGTAATTATTTTTTTATCAATAAAAATAAATAAAATAATATAGATTACTTGATGGATGTTTCAACCCTATTATAATTACAAGAGAAAGTCCAATCAAAATTGTAATTATTCAATATCTTTAAAATTATTAGTTATTACCTGTATTTAACCAGAAAATTTCAACTTTTTTTCATCAGTGTTTAAATTATAAAAAATATTTCAACCACTACAAGAAAATCATCAAATAAAAACCAATTTTTAGATACCAAAATGATTAGTTGCAATAGTAACTAAAGTAACTAAATTAGAAACCATTTTATAAACTAAAAAAATTGATTTCTAAATTAGTTTCTATTATTGTTAAATAGTTTCTAAATTGGTATCTAATTAGCTACCAAGGTTTTAACTATCAAAGTTTTTCTACCTTGGTAGCTAATTAGATACCAATTTAAAAATCATTTAACAATAATAGAAACTAATTTAGAAATCAAAAATTTATTTAATAAATAAAAAAAATAATAAGAAATAACTATCCACCATCCTAAAGTTGTTTATTCATACACTTTACTATAAATAAACCTATTAAAAAATAGAATGATAGTGTATAACTCAGTTACCATTGCATAATCCTACAATTAGGCATATATGTTTGACTTCCAACTCATTATATCAGGATCTAAAGGCATAAAAGATCTTAAAGCACAAAAATCTCTCCCAAGACAGAATTGCAACACTTATAAACTTCAACTTTGTGCTTTGCAATCTAATACTTAATTATTATTCTGCTCTTGAAAATAAAGGTATCTATCATATGCATACCAATCCATTAATTAAAAATGATTTATTATTCACCACCAAGAAAACTATTGGTTATTGTTGAAAACCTTGGTTTAGATATAATTGCAACAAATTGTACTTGTTTGAAACGTGTGCTAGGTGTGTTTGAATTTGAGAGTGATTTGAAGTTATATCATATGCACAGTTGAAGACAGCGAATATATACAAAGACAGAGAGGGAAGACAAGGAAAGCAGATATAAGTAGTTTGGGATTCTCAATCTAATCTCATGAATGTCACATCATTTATTTTATTTTTTAAAAATAAATAATAAAATAAAGTAAAAAACATGATTTGTTTATCTTGCTACATCTGAATGAGAATTGAAATGAAAATCTTAAATAAGAAAATTGAAGAGATGTTATTATGATAATGGTGTTGTAATTTGTGTAGAAGTAGGAAAGGAATTCACAGCTGTGTAAAGTGTAAGAAGTAAACAAAAAGGTTGAAAATGGAAGATGAACCTGACACCTGTTGTTTTCGTTGTCAACCCTAACATTCTATTGGTGGCCATGTTTTGACAGGTAAAGATTCTCTTAAAGATATAGACAATTCGTAGATCAATCACACACTGTAATTTTTTCTTTCAAATCACACCTTGTGTTATCAACATTCTTCTTACATTTGTTATTGTTATTAAACTAATTCATGCAACATTTTGAAATTTCCAATCACTCAAAAAGAAACATTTGGAGGATGTAAAGGAATATATAAACTTTTGTGACTAGTAGATTTACTAGGTAGATTAAAGACCTGTAGCAGGAAAAGTATAATTAATTTATTGTAATTAAAATAAGCAAGCTTAATTACAAATGATGAAAATATTTAATAATTAATTTATTATGATAATATTACTGTTTTTTACGCTATAAAAGAAAAAGAGTTTACCATGTAACCCTATCTTTTAGGTTTTTAAGTGGAAAGTTAGTATCATACTTATGCTAAGTAGAAATGACAATAGAACAAAGAATATGTACACATTTGGGTGCAAAAAAAATTAGGTTATAACAATTAATTGTCCTATGTAGATCCATATAATGTAAGTTTGTTTTAGTTTCTATTTTTTCTTTCATATAGAACATAAACTTTGAAATGCTCCATTTTTTTATTCTTTTTCAAGTCATTTCTCTTAAGGTATAAGAGTGTTACAGTGTTGATATATACTATTCTAGATAGGTGCTGGTAAAAATTAAAAAAAAAAAAAAAACTATTCTATGATAGGCACAAGTATATGCAAAAAAAAAAAATTCTAAATACTATTACCAAAATATTTTTTACTACTACTATTCTATTATAAACACAAGTGTTAAACTATCATTTCTTTCTTATTCATTGTATACTCTCTCCTCCTTTAACAAGTACAGATATATATTATATATATTTACTTTATTTTAAAAAAATTATAATTAAAATATCTTTTAACACTTTACTACTATCTTACTTATAAGATATTTAATTTTCTATTTTGATAGAAAAAATACACCATAATTTTAACATTTTATGTTCATAAAATATAACAAGTTCTATTAAATAATTTCTCTCCTGAAATATCAGTTTCAAATATATTTTTGTATTTTTTAAAAATATACATGTTACTAATTTATTTTATATTTATTATATTTTTTTTATAATAAATTTTTTCAAATAAAAGGTCATTTTCAACCATTTTATGTATCACATCACTAACACCAAATTTTGATTAGATGTTTTATCACTTTCAAAATGTTTACTTTTTCTGAATGTCTTGAAATCTTAGGCGTCACATGAGTGTAGGATAACTCGAGAAATTAAATTTATTTGAGTAAACATACATTATTAAATATTTAGAAAAATTTAATGGTGGTATTTAAATTAAATAAACTGTATATTTTAGTCTTTAATTTATTTTAACAATGTTTAATCGGATGGACAAAATAAAAAATAAAGAGGATATATATGTAATATCCATTTTCTAATTATATTTAATGCCCATTAATTATTATTTAAAAGTTTTAAATACAATATTAATTGTTTCATAGCTTAATCATTATGATTTTTTGAATGTTTAGATAGGGTGAAAGAGAAAATGAAAGATAAAAGTTACTTTAAATAAATGAAAGTTAAAATAATCTTTCCCTTCCCTTTTCTTCTCTGTCTAATAAGTAAAAAAGGTACTTTTCATTTTTAATTTATATTACCTTTTATTTCTTCTCTTGAAACTAATCAGGGAAATCATATCTATAGCATTTATATGAAAGAAAAAATACATACAATTGAGCAGACATGTAGAGTGGTGAAATTAGATTTTTCATTTTTTTGCCATGAATGATCAAAGAAAAGAATGCATGATAAAACACATTTTTTTTTTTGCTAATGTAAAAAAAAAATAGAATAAACATTTTCACTATTTTATTTCTGTTTATACAGTACTTATAACGTTTTATGATTTATTGATATGGTGTGACTTTATATGCTTTTTACCGTAATTTTTGTTGTTATTAACAGTGCCACTAAAAATTAGGGTAGGGTCTAACCTGACATTATTATTTTTATATTAATTTAGAATAATTTGATATAAATTTCCCCGTATTCTAAGCAGGGTGATATGATTGCCCTCATGGGTTGAATGTTTTACTTTTCCAGAACAAAAGTCAGTCAAAGTGATAATTTGTCAAAAATTGTAGAATGTGTCTATCAACTTATACACATACATTATTGCTTTTATAAAGCACTATGAAAATTACAATGGACAAAATATATAATCCTTTTTTTTAAATCACATCATCAAGTCCTTCTTGTCTCCCCATTCCTCCCTTTCCTTTCTCACAAGTCATAACCCTAATTTCCAATTTTAAGTTCAATTTTCCTCAAATAAATGTTTTCTAACTAAAGCCAAATAATTGTCTTCAAATCAACATTTAAAGATAGAGCTTAATTACTGTGCAGATCTCCAAGACCTGATTATTTGCTTCAAAATGCAATTATATTAATTTTTAGCCATTATAAAAAAAAAAGTGCAATGCATAACTTTGTTCAAACAGGGTAGGTGTCATTAAAGAGACAAAATTTTGTTCTAAATATTAAAAGTAGTTATGTATTGAAATTCAAACTTTAAAACTAATGATTAAGTGGAAGAATTGATGGAGATATTTTTAGTAGGATATTTATTTGATTTTATGTGTTATATGGATAGAAAGAAGGAGAATGGGTTGAAAAGATGAAGTTTTGGTATAGGAAAATAGTGATGGAAAAGTGGGGTAATAAAACACATGTGTAAACAAATGTAGCATGTTAGAGCAAAAAAGGGAAAACATGGAATTAAAGGGGTTAATATTATGTGAGTGGAGTAGAGGGTAATAAAAGTGGTGGAATTAGGTGACAAGATTGGGGGCCTAGGAAGGATTATTCTAAAATGTAAACAAAAAAGGGTTAGTGCAAAGCTGTCCCTGGAAGGAAGTAGTATTATAATCAATTGGTAATAAAATATGATTGCATATAAAGTAAAGTGGAAAACTCAAAAAAAAAAAAAAAAAAAAAAAAAAAAAGTAGATAAAGAAACATAGAGGTGATGGGGGAAAAGGAAAAGGAAAAAGAAGGCACATTTTGGTAATACTTCCCCTCCTTTATCTTTCTTTAGCTTTATTTTTATTTAAAGAAAGTTGAGTGATGAGGAATCCATGTCCTCCAAGCACTTGCAGACAAAATGAGCTTCAGAGAAGAGCAAAAGCACACTTAGCTTTACGACCCAGAAAAGGAGATTTCAAACAACATAAGTCTAGCTTAGGAAATTGCGTGGTTAGTAACCCAACCCCATTCCATTTCTCTCTCATAACTCTTCCTCTTACCCCTACCTAGCTACCTTTGCTCCTTGTGTTGCTCTCTATATTTAGTGGGGGAACTTGGCTTCAGGGTGCAACCACAACCCCACATCTTCCTTCTTTCCCTCTCAAAACCACACACAAACCCCACTATTATTAGCCACACCTTAATCCCCCTACGTTTAGCCCATTGGTTTGCTTGTTTTATGCCAATTCAGTAGGGTTTTTGTGGGGCTTTCAACCCCATTTGATTATGACTTAGTTCCATCCTCTATATCATCTCCCCCACCCTCCATATATACTACCTCCATCCCCTTCACTCTTACTCTCTACTACTCTCATCCCATCCTCCAATCTCTCTTTTTCTCCCTTTCTCTCCCCCTCCCTCCCTCCACATTCATCTTCCTCCCATCAACCATCTATACACCTACCTTTCATCATCATCCATCATGTATTAATCATATGGCTAGGTCTATTACTTTGCAAGCTCCTTCTACTCTCAAACACTCTTTTTTATGTATCATACATACACTCATGCATCATACATGCCTTCCTTATCCTTAGGATTTGGTGAGGCTAATTAGAGCTTAGTTAGAGGAGAAACTTGATTTTGTGCATGTATGTGTTTAATTACCCACATGCATCTTATTATTAATTAAGCAATTGATGTTTGTTTGTCGCATCATGCATACATATGTGTATGTGCCTGGCTCCCTGTATGCCATTTGCAGAGCTCATCGAAGCATCAATGACCTCCGTGGATGGCGTATGAGGAGCCAAGCATATTCCATGTAGATACATGGAGAGGATCATGATCAAGTTTAAATTTATGTGGGTAAAAGAGCATGAACAATAGTATGAGGTTGAGTTGTTTTGTTTGATAGTTGTTTTTCCTTTGGTTTGTTATTTTAATCATGAATTGTACCGACTATTGGAGGTCATATATACAGTCTATATATACATATAGGCCAATTATTCAAGAAAAGCACGGCATTGTCATTTTCAAAGGCACAGGTTGTGCTTCCTCAGGACTGAACAAAGGTACATCTTTTTTTATCTTCCTTTTTCATCATTGCAAAAACCTTGAATCGAAGAGATTTTTCTAGGGTTCTTGCGAGTGATGCATATGTGATCTGCAGAGTGTTAAGTTGGGGAAACATATTCCCTCATTTACCAGCTGGGGGCTCACATGTGGGTGTATTTTTTATTTTTCTTTTCTTTTCTCTTTTTCTTTGCATTCAATTTGATAATCATTTCACTCCACTTGAAAAGAGGGCATGGGAAAACAGCAAGAACCCCAAGTTACCGTAAATTATAACTATTCCTGACAATTAACATGGAAGTTATAAAAAAATTTACTTCCTCACCCTTCTTGTTACCATGCTTGTCTGTCTCATGGACATTTCATATGACCTCTGATTATACCAACAATAGCCTCAAAAGAAGCAACACTGTGTCATATAGTATACAGTTACACACAGTCATCTATTCATATGATTATTCTAATTATTTTATTTTAATAGCCTTTAGCCATTAAATATATTTATATATATGGAAGAAAATTGCTAGCTACATAATCTCTGCTAGTTTTTTTCCAAGATAATCATAGTTAGCTTAATATGATTCCTTACATTAACAAGGGCCTAAAAGTAAGCACTGCTCATCTCCTGAAGAACAAATTTTAATTCATTCTACTTTCTTCAGGGTAAATTTCTTACATTAATAAGGGCTGTTTATGATTTGAGGGTATATTTTTAATGGATGTCAAATTAATCCTAGATAAAATCAGGCTTTTATTGAGACTGTTGTTTCACTCTTATCTCTCTGGCAAATTTTACTAAAATGACCTATGATTCACTAATTTAATAGGTTAAAATGAAGTCACATTGTTGTATTATAAACACACACAGTAACAAAATCAACATGCTTATCCTAACGAATATTTATACTGTTAATTGGTCACTTCCTTTGCATGGTCTATGTTGTTTTTAGCAGCAATCTTGTCCTTAAATACATTTTACCTGGCTCAAATATTGATTAATTACCAGTTGATGAACAACACTTTGGAGTCGTAGCCCGTCTCTAACACACAGTGAGAACGGAAACATAACTGTTAATTGGTCATTTGCATGATCAATGTTGTTAACAGTAGTCTATTTATTCACTTTGTCCTTATAGCTACGCTTAACCTCGCTCAAACATTGGTTACCACTTGATAGATATATGTCATCTGTCACACTGTTAAACGAAATTTTTCTAAGGTTAATTGGTTGCGTGATCAATATTGCCTTGTATTCTAACAGTAATTTATTTCTTTATGTTCTTTGATACTTTTTACCCCCTCAAACATTGGTCACCACTAAGCTAAGAAACCCTTTGGAGTAATGAGAAGCCTCCTTATTATATATATTTTATGCGGGTAGAAAAGAATCTGGATAATGAAGAAGAGAGAGGTGGTGTTATTTTAACCAAATGTATGATAAATCGACAACCCTTTTTTAATAATTTATTAACCCCATTGCTGAAGAAAAGTGTTTGATTTAAGATATGTAGATGAAGAAGAAGCATGAAAGTGTTGGAGGTAGGAAGAAATTGTAGAAGGATGGTGTGAATGAAATAGGAAATGGGAAATGGGAAATGGGAAATAGTTGGAAGAAGAGAGGTTATTATTGTTATTCTTGTTGCTTAGCCTTATATGTGTAATGTGTAATGAAGCAAAGGTGTATGGCCTGTGAAAGTGCAGGTATGAATGTATGTATAAGAGAGATTGAGGTTGGCAATGGGTAGGTTCTCCTACTAAGTAATGATTCACACTGAACTGAGTTTCACTCTTTGAGCTTAGGTAGGTGTCTGTGATACACACGCATGTCTGGCCAGGGCTTGAAGAAAGTAAAAAAGGCAAGGATCCTGGGAAAAGTAAAAGCATGATTGTAGCAGCTGGAGGATTATCATTATAGCCACTGGGGAATCTCATACAAAAAGGAATGGACCACTCTCTCTCTCTACTTTCAATTGGTTTGCAGGGAATATGGTATACGGTCAAAGCAGGTCAAAAGCTTACAATAGGACATTATTGGTCAGGCTATAGTGGGACCACCCACATCCTAACACCTCCTGGGGAAATCAATTCTAGGATTTTGTGTTTTTCTTCTCCCCCTCAACATTTCACTGCACTTCCCTTCCCATCTATTTTTTATTACCATAATCCTAATCTTCATTTTATTCACTTAGCTTTTCATTCATGCAAAACCAACTCAAGGATCTTCTAATTGTAACTAGTTTATCAGCAAGATATATAGTTTGTTAACATTTTTTTTTAACTGTTTGAATTTGAAAGAGCATAGATTGAATAATTTGAAGCTTAATAATGGCATTATCCTAATCCTGTGAATCCAATCATAATCAAAGATTAGAAAAGAAAGTTAGGCAATGAAGGTTGCAACTGCAATGTAACCTGCGGTTACATTGGAGAAAGAAAGAGATGTTGAGAGAATAAAATTATTAGAGTAATCATATGATGTAAGATGATGGCTTGGCCCGCTTCCTCAGTGTTTGATGCCTCTGCTGGCAGATTAATTGTACTCTTCAGTCTGAGAAAGTAGATTCTATACTATTCCTGTCTCACTTTCGCCATGGGAATATCATTTGCTTTTTTTACATCTAAGGATGAATAATGAATTTCACTTTACATCTTTCTCTATGATTCTTCTTGGTTTGGTTTCTTTCCCACCCTTGAGGTGAATTTTTTGTTAGTATTTATTCATCACTCAAATGCACATCATTATGAACCTCAGCACACAGACACTCTCTAATTCACTTAATTTATTAAGAGGTGTTTCCAGAAGCTAATAACTAGCGTTGTCCTTTAAAACGGGTATGATGATTGTGGAGAAAAAGGGTTTCTGTAAATTTTTCTACTAGAAAAAGCATTTTGGTCATGTGTGATGCTAATTAAAAGTCTCCAGATATGGAAAATGTTATAAGATTCTTCACTGCTATATGCAAACTGCAGTGTCTGGCCTCCTGTCTTGTTGTGTAAGAGTATCATTATGTTGCTAGCTAAATGGTATAACACTCTTCCACATTCTTTCTTTTCTTTTTTCAAGCAAACACATCAAAACAAAACTAACAACACATTTACAGACTCTAAGGTTGCAACCATTCATCCTTCAAACTAATCCATGTGCTTTCTTAGTCGCTTTTATTATTGTTCATAATATGTACATGAAATCATGATGGAAATAGATAAACTGACTTGTAAAAACTAAAACCCTTTCATAATGTCAGGATCAAAACCTGTCTAATTAAAATAGATTTTAAGCATTTCAAAACCCTTTTTTGGTAGTGATTTAACAACCTTTTTAACTCCGTGTTTAAACAGATATAACTATATATTTTATTGTAGTGGTATTCATTTTTTACTGCTGGGTCTTAAAAGTTATATATTTGTACGCGTTGCATTGCTTGAAGGTTTAAGTACATCAACTTATGTAAATAATCAGATTCATTAAAATAATAGTGTCTGCTAATTTATTTATAAAACCTTATACTATAAAATATGTTTCGAAATCTCTTGAGAAATATTTATATTTGATATAAAAACTTCATGTTACACTATACTCACTTGTTTCCTTTGGGTGTGATCCCTTTCTTTACATCTCTAATACAAATACATGACTGACTCCTAGTTCTGTGAACATGTTATTTTGGATAAATAAGGAAAGAAACATGATCTATCTATCTATAAACTGAGTTCATGCCGAGCCATATATATAAATATATTTATTACAATAATAAAAGTAATATCATTTTTAGATTCACTTTTTTTATTTTTAACTATTTAACTGCATGATCTAACACTTCTTCTGCTAATGCACATAAGATTCCAATAACAGCATTATAACTTTACATTTACCATCAAAGTTTATTACATGTTATACTAAATTTCAAATATAGCATGAAACTATTAATTGATCCTCTCATTGCCTCCACACTTTTTATGTTGAAGAAAGTTAAAACTGTATTTATTTTATCTATGGCATATTTCACTCTCATCTCTTCTTATTTCCTTTATGATGGTAAATAATTGCAAAATATTAAAATAATTTCTTGATAGTAAAAATACTATTTTCATAATTGGATGGCGACTACATAGAGAAGCTGACTTTGAATATTTTCCTATTTTCTATTTTTTGTTATATATATAATGTGATATTGTGGTGTCTGGGCTATATGTTATTTGTCTTGTTTTAGGAAGAGACATGGAACTGATGCACAAGGGAACCCTTATAGGCATGTGTCACTTCACTCTTAGTTGTCATCTGCAACTATGTTTATCTTTTAATACAACACTTCGTCTTTTAGTTGCATGCACTTCATTCTAGTATATTTCTGTTTCTTATATATGCTTTTCATACTTTTATTTATTTATTTATTTATCTGCTTTATTATAAAGCAAAATATATGAAGCTTGTGGTGTTTGGATCCAATGTAATTCTAAAGAAAGAGACCTGTTATCTTTCACCAAACCTATTTTAAAATGTTTTATTTCCATGATATATATAGATAGGTTCATATAAAAAAAGATGGTTAACTACAAAACCAGAGATGTATGAGTATGATATGAAGAATCATGTGTACGATATGAATAAGGTGTATATAGAATAGGTTTGTCAAATGGATAGAATCTATAACAGTGGTTGATGTGATGGTCTGCAATAATCTATACAAAACTTGTTGACCATAATGCTTAATGGAAACAAAAGCTGAGATATCGAGTTCGTATGGTATCAGATTTTTTGTAACGGACATGCATATGTTCAAGTTCTGAATAGTTAGCAATTCAAATTCAAAATTACCTCTCTTATGTAAACAAGATTAATAATATCTGAATATAGTGTGTCATCTTTTCATGGATATAACGTGGAAAACTTCATAGACAACAAAAACACTCTACTTTATACAGTGTAATGTATTAAAACATGCACCAATATCAGACAGAAATAAAGGGTTATGACAGGAACCAAAATACTTATTCAATTTTCATTTTAATATGATGTCGAGTATTTTTTTTTTCCTTAGTTACATGGATAATGTAGTACTACTTTTTTTAATTCCTCTATTTATTTATTTGTTCTGTGCTGATAAAACAAAACTATTTTTTAATTTAGGGCTAAAACTTATCAACTATCTTTTTAAAGTATTTTTAATGATGTTCTTTTTTTATATTATATATGTGATAAGAAAACATTATGTATTGTTACTTTGAAAATGAAACAAACAGTTACTCCTGAGATAATAAGGAAATTTTAATTATATTTATTTTATTTTTAAAACATTCATTAAAAAAAACATATAGTCTAATATATTATCAGACAGTGTGTGTTTTTTACTATTTCCAGTGTGAAAGAAAAGTTTTCCAAAATTTTATCTCTGATATATATAAACATTCATTAAAAAACATATAGTCTAATATATTTTATTTTAAATATTTACAGTTTAATATTTTACTATTGATTGATCAAATATATATTATTTCTTATATGAAAACAATTTCTCTTTATAATTAATTTATAACATTAGGATATAGTTTCTCAAAGGACTATTCTGAGTGTAGTTGTAAATCTAGTTATCCGCTTCATGCAGATTGGACTGGTTTTTTTGAAATGATGATCACTACATAGAAATGCATTTTATAGGACCACCAAGATTTTCAACCTTTCTTTGTTCTTTGTTGAGATTTTTTGAATAATGAATGACCACTCTCTCAATCTTCTCTCTTGTAAGGCCCACAAACACAGGATCTCCAAAAACGAGGATAACGAAAAGCTGAGTTTCGATCTTTTATTATTTAAAAACTATGCTTTAACATTTATTGGACCTAGTTTATTTATTTTGGATGATTAACAATACTTTCAACTTTAATTATAATATATCTCTCTTCATTTTTCTTCTCTATTGACAAATTTTCGTTGTAGTTTTATTTCTTACATATTACATTATGTTTCTTTTTAAGTTCATATCAGCCTCTGGTTGTAGTTTTCTTCGACTGGTGAGGGTAGTTGATTTCTGTTGTGAAAAAGTTGATAATTTTGTTTGAAGTATAAGTTTAGGAAACATAATGATTTTTATATATTTTTTTATGTCTGTATGGTGTATGATGTAATGTTATATTTTGTTTGTTGTCGCTTTTGTTCTTCTTTTTTTTTTAAGGAATTCTTGATAATTTTTATTGGAAGTTTGACATAAGTTGGAGAGTGAGGTTTTATCTTTTTTTTTTTTTTTCTTTCTTAATTCTTTTATAAAGGTTGATCACCCTTTAAGTGGTCTTTATTTAATTATTGTTTTTTATTGATAAAAAATGTTGATAATTTTTGTTAAATATTATATTTTTGTTTATTTTGCTTTGAGACTTCAATCTAGCTCTTTGTATACGTGTTGGATATTTTTAATTTAATTAATTCACTATCAATAAAAAGAAGGATATGATGTTTTTCATTAATAGAAAGAAGGTTATGATGTTTTTGATTAATTTGATATTGATAGTATGTGACTTTTCATAATATGATGTTGTGCATGAGATTATGAGATACGCAATGAACGTTAGATTATTGTGTTGCATTTGTTGATGTTCATTGTGGGTAAATTCTTTTAATGCGACTGAAAAATTACTTTTCACAAAACATTCACCTACTTTTATAAAACAGTTTTGGACATAGCTCTTCAAAAAGAAGCGTGTATATAAAAAAAAGTCAATTTTGGATTTTTTTTAATTCGAAAGAGAAGATTTAAAAAAAGTAAGTGTTTAAAAAAAAATCAAACTTCTAAAAGAAAAAATGGAAAGGAATTGAGGTAAAATAACAATATTTTTTAACAAGGTTCAACAAAACAAAACATATGAGAAAAAAATATAAGAACAAAAAAGCAAAACGGGGTAAATTTTCATATAAAAAAAATAGGGAAGGAGCAATCAATGTAAATTGAAAGAAAAAATAGCAAAAGTTAAAAGTTAAATTCTAATTTATTTTTAAAATTTAAAGTTGAAATTCTAAGTTTTACATTGCACACTAAAAAAACAAAATTAAATAAAAACTAATTTTAGAGATAAAAAATAATTAATCGCTATATTAACTAAATTAGATATTATTTTAGATGATACTAAAAAAATTATTGGTTTCTAAATTAGTTTCTATTATTAATAAATAATTTTTAAATTGTTATCTAATTAGCTACAAAGGTTTTAACTACCAATTATTTAGATTCTAAATTTAGTAGCAAAAACTTTGGTATAATTAAATACCAATTTAGAAACTATTTATCAATAATAGAAACTAATTTAGAAATCAATAATTTTTTTAGTCTATAAAATGGTTTATAATGTAATCAATATAAAAACTAATTATTTTTTATCTCTAAAATTAATTTTTATTTAATAATTTTTTATTTTTTTATCAGTAAAATAAAATAATCAATAAAGATGAAGGATATCTCAACCTTTATATAAAAAAGAAATCTCCACCTAACTGAACGCAAGAAATCTACCATGGCATATTAACCCAATAGTCCTCAAATAGTCAAATATAGTCAAAACTGGTTACTCACAATTTAAAACATTTTAATTACAATATCAAAATTCAAAAGTTCCACAAATATGTGTAAGAAAACAGTTAGGTAAAGACAAAATTAAGTATGATAATACAAAAGTTGCACATGTATACAAAGATAATTATGTAATGAATCATGTGCATTTCCCAATCTTGGTGGAAATAGATGCCCATAAGGGTACCATATGTTCATTGTTCGAAGTCAAATTTCCAGCAAACATAATTACACTGTATATTTTGCACAAACCAAAATCTGTTTTAGGGAAACTTTTTTTATATGAAAAGCAGTGAGGTCAATGACCAAAATTGGCCCTTATATAACGTAGCAAACTCAGGAGCTAATCACGGCACTTAAATATAGGTATTTGCAAACTTATTCATTTTTCACAATGAATTAAATAATTGTGCTAGTCCCCTTTCAAAAATGTTAGATTGATTTCTTTATTAACAAAAAATAAATCAAATAAATAAAAATATTTAAAGAATGTCCCTTGTACTTATACAAAGCAAGTTAACATTATAAAGATTTTATGATATACTCTCTCAAAACAGTAAAATCTTTTAAAAAATAAAATAAAATTACTGTTTTTGGTTGTCTTTGGTTTTATGTGAAAGTTGGTGTCCCTCTTAATTTAATTTATTGTTTGAATGGAGTATTACAACCACCACTAAATACAAAATTGTCACTCAATAACATATTATATAAATATTGACAAAAAATAGTCATTATAAACTTTAATTAAAGGATTTGGCTGATATTTACTAAAAGATAGTTTGGTTGAGATTAATAGAGAAAATCAACAAATATCAATTGAAAATTAGTTGAGTTACATTAATGTATAAATAATCCTAATAATCTTAATGTTGGCTAAAAAAATCTTAACTTACATCAATGGAAGAATAGTTTTATTAACGAAGTTAAAAAAAACTTGGTTTATTATCAGCGAAACAATCTTATTAAAGTTATTTGAGAAATATTATTGACCTACTATAGTTAATAAAAATCCTGACTTACATCAATTAAAAATTATCTTAATTGACGTTAATAAAAGAATTGTATTTGACACTAATAAAAGAACAATATTAATTAAAAAATAATATTGGCTTGTATAGCGAAAGAGTAATCTTTGATCACCAAAATAATAATCATGATCAACTTTAATTTAAAAGTAAATCTAAATATGTTGTGTCGGGAACACCCCAACCTCATCTAAAGCCACAATACCTGATTTTAACCAAGCTGAAGAGAGAATATAGAAAAAAATGGACATGAAATTGATAAAAAAAAAGTAGTAAGAAGAATTTTAATTTTTTTAATTTTAAATAGTTAAATTACTCACATAAATTTATTGAAAATTATTTTTTTAAGTTTTTTAAAAATAAATGAAATAAATTATTCAACGGTAGTTATGAAAATAGGAAAAAAATTAAATGAAATATTTTCAAAGACTAAAATTACTTTTACCAATATTTAATAATAAAATCATAAATTAAAGCTTCAAAACAACGGTTGAAAACAAAAGTATTCACACAAATAACAATAAGAAACAAATCCCTAAAAAATGATTAAAATGAAACATCTCTCTCCGTAGTGTTCACTATAAACGCAGCTTAATGATTGATTATCATGCCTAAACAACGACTATATTTGTCAACAGTGCCATGCTTTATTGGATGTAGACATGCACGTTTTGCTAATAAGCCATGAGGCATGCAAGGGAACTTGCACAGTTTAAGATTGAATCAAACAAATTCTTTTATACCCACTATTAATTGAACAATATATTAATGCACTTTGAGCATAATGAAATGCCTTCTATGTTGTTCCAAATTTTCTCTTCGCTTATCACTTTGGGGTCGTGGATTATAAAACATTTTCATTTCAGATACAAACTGCCATCTAAACAAAAAGATATCACTATTGTGCAGCAACATAATAGCAGAACCATGCAGAAAGGATATCGAAGAACAACGGGTTACCAATTTCACCACCAAATGAATGAATACAATGAAAACATCGGGAATTCATTCCGAATTACATTCTGAAAACCCCTGAAGTACAACCAGCACAACCATCTATGCATAAAGATTGCTACAACAATACATAAATCTATGTTTCTATAAAATTTGAAAAGGAACCCTCCTGTTTGGAAAGAAAACCATTTGATTTCTAAGCCAAAAAACAATTGAGCCTTACTATAGTACAACATTTTTTCTATTCTATGAAAATATATAAGGATTAGTAGGATGAAATGAATGGTATTGTTTCTGACCTTTGGCCTGTTTGACTTATACTGAGCTCTAATCAAAATGCAGCACAGCCCTTGATGGGGCTTTTGCTTTCAAGACCATCTCTTCATACTCGTCGTCAGGGTTTGACAGAGCAACAATTGCCCCTCCAGCCCCTATTGAGGCTTCACTCTCATGTATAATGACTGTTCTTATGACAATATTTAGATCAAATGTCTGGTTGTAGGAAAAAAATCCAATACTGCCTGAGTATATACCCCGTGAACAACTTTCAATAGAATCAAGAAGTTCCATTGATCTCAACTTAGGTGCACCTGTCATTGAACCACCGGGAAATGCAGCTTTGACGCAGTCTACAGCACTAACATCTGACCGCTTCTTCCCACAAATTGTACTCACCATTGTGTGAACAGTTGCATATGATTCCACATCCATGAGACGCGGCACATGAACAGAACCAGGATCACATACACGACCAAGGTCATTCCTTAGAAGGTCAACAATCATCAGGTTTTCAGCCTGATCCTTTTCGCTGAAAGAGAAAGCAATTTAGTTCACCATAGACTTACCCAACTGAAAGTAAGCTAGACTACTTTCCTTCAACATGTTACAATTCTGGATATCAAGTATCTGTATCATTTTTGTGTTAGAAAAACCGGTTGCTAATTGGACCTCAAATTCTCCTGAACATCTAAAGTTTAGGTAACAGATTCATAATAAACATCACAACTAAATTTCCAACCAAACAGGAGTATAACACTTTTTAATGAGTTTTGATAGCTTTCAAACTATTAAAGCATTAACGACAAACAATGTCTTAAGAGAAGTAACTCCAAAATTTAAAATGAAGCTGTAGAAACATTTGTTGAGATAGTGATGTGTAAAACTAAATATAGGTCACCTGAATTGTAATTTTAATTTGAGTTGTTCATCTTCCTCTTTCGTAGCACCACGAGCTATTGTACCCTTGATGGGCTTAGCTTCTAGTGTATTCTTCCTATCCAACTGCAGGAACCTCTCGGGAGAAGAACAGCAAATACACAGGTCCTCCTTTGAAAAATTAAGCCAAGCAGCATATGGAGCTGGATTCCTTTCTCTCAAATGCAGATACAGGCCAAGAGAATTTAATTCCTTAATTGGTTTCCTCATCTGAGTTGTGAGGCATAACTCATAGCTTTCTCCATCTTTAATGTAGTTTAGACACTTCTTAACATCCTCAATGTACTGCTCTCTAGATTTTTCAGCAGCAAAACCAGGCTTACTTGAGGAAAGTGTTAAAGAATGAGAGTCATGTTTTCCCAAAGGCATTTTCACAGAGCCATCTAAGTTCAGAAGTTTCTCCTCTGTGTCGTCCAACCACTGTGTAACACTTGAACTTTCTTCGTGTATAGCCAATATGTAAACATCGTCATTTTTGTGGTCAATGACTACAAGATTATCAGCAAAGAAAAAACATGCATCTGGAGTTTTAGATTTGTGACAGTTAGATTTGACACCACATTCTACTTTGAGGTCATACCTGCAACATAAGAAACCGATTATGTGTCTAGTTACTAGTATTGGTTCATTGAAGAGATCATGCTGAAATTACAGGGTTTTAGATGGTTGAAGGAGGGAATTTAGAGGATAGATAATGAATACAGAACATAAACACTAACCTTTATTTGATTTGATACTAAATCATAATCTTAAATAAAGCTTGGGTTATTGTTTGGAGAAGAATTGAAATGATACTTGGTTATGAAAAAATATTTATACTCTTTGAAAGTTGGCGGTTCTTGGTGGATTAACGAAGAACTATATATAGTTTGCGGTAGAGATAAATCAGTATAAAAAACTCTTATGCTTACTGTTTTTCAAAAGGTTTTTGAAAATCAAACCTATAAAAAGATAACTTTCACATATTAAGAAATGAGGTGCTACCATGATACAGAACATAAAGCACGTGCTCTTTATTTGTATTAATACTAAACTATAGTCCTTATTAAATAAGGAAATAAATCAAAAGATAATAAAGAAATATTAAAATTAATTCTGAGAGATGATCTAAAATACTCTAAATTATTCTTATAGACTGGTAGAATCAATATAATAGATACTTTTCATATATTCTAGAATAAATTTACATAACAATACTATGCAAGTAAACATACTTAGCAAGAGGAAGCGTAACATCCAAAATATCAAAATGAGGATCCATAATATTTCAAACTCAAAATAAATGTAAACTGTCATATTATGACAATTAGAGATGCTGATAAAAAAAATGACAATTAGAGATAATTATATAACTGAATATAAGATTCAAACTAAGCATAAAATCAGAGAAACAAGGAAGGACAAGAAAGAGCAGCAATAATACCCACAAAGCAGAAGTAATAGCATAAAAAATAAAGATAAAATTAGGAGCAATTGTTTGACAGATGCTTAAGCGTTTAGGTATATTCAATATAGACATAATTGCTTATCATTCCCACCTACCCAATGTAACCAACATATCCACCGTGAAAGTCAAATGGTAGGCCTTCATATTCATTTTTATCATAACGATATGATAAAAGCTCCTGCAACATTATGAAGACAACATTTTTATGTGGGAGAAATGAATAAAAGGAAAAAATATTGAATATATTGTTAGGAAAATGAATATGATGTGTATCATGACTGGGAAGATCCAAGTAGTTGGGAAATCATTTAAGTATGCACCAACAAAATATACAAATGATGGAGGTTCAATACACACAAAAAATCAACTTTTCTGATATCTTAACCCTGTATACTTTATCGTAAATCCTACCTCATCCTCTTTCCTTTCTTAAATTCGTCCCTAATCAAAGCATAAATTATTCAAAGTGATACATGGCATTGCATTGGTCTAGATAACCAGGAATGGAGGATAAGGATCTTTTTTGTATTATCTTCTTTATTAGCATATGTGATGTTTAGAATAAATCATTTTGGATTAAAAAATCATAAGAGAAGTTCGGGGCAGCATAGCTTGGGAAGGATCTCCAAACTACAGAAATTATACGTAAGTATTAAGGATTAATTCTCTCTAAAGCTTGACCTGTTAAGTAGAAGGCCAGTAACTATTTTGTATCCAAAAAGTCCCTTCATGCAAAAAGCCTTTTAGGCTTGAAGCGTAGACATGACTAGGCCAGTTTTTACCTTGCGATATTTCAACTGAATAATGAAAAATGGGGATAACAAGAATAGAACTTCTGACAAAGGTTTGTATCATGTCGAGGACCAATTCTCCTAGAAACTTTAATTGTTAGGAAGAAGCCCAAGAACTATGTCTAAGTTTAACAATAAGGTGTATCCTTGTTGAGGAGTGTTATATGCAAGAATAAATCATCATAAGGCCAACACCTTTCAGTCTGTATGTACCTTGTTCAAAAAATCAAGAAAACCTTCTTTCAAAAATATCGTTTCCGTAGAACCTTGACAATCTTCCAATGACAAATAACCACCGCCTTTTGAACTCCCATCACTGGAAAAAGGTTAAATAGTGATAGAAATACTTATTATCATGTTCATGCATCAATAAAGAAACTAGTACAACTCAACTCTTAAAGCATACAACAGAACACTAGCAGACCACTTATTTTTAAGAAGCCCATTCACCAACCTCAAAAAAAAAAAAAAAAAAAAGAATGTAAAACAGAAAAAGAATTTAAGAAATTTAAGAAATTTAAGAAAAAAAACTAACAGTTGAGAGGATTGATTTCAAACCTTTGATGAGACAATCTGAACGTTAACTGCTTCCAAAGTGATCCGCCTTTTCCTCCCATAAATGAAAAGCGTGCTCTTCCCTAAATAGGAAGGGAAGAATAATAAATATTTCACAATTAGTAGCAAATAATGAAGCTTTTATCTCAATATGACGAGATGCTATATCGCTTGTTTATTATCGTTTGAAGATCCAAATGAAAACATTATGTATTGTGTATTATAAACATGAGATAATAAAATGTGTCTCTAAACTTGAAAACATTGGAATACCTTCTCTGTGGAGGAACTATCCAACCAAAAGGTGTTTTCAGTTTCATGTCCAAACAACTCACAAAATATACTTTCTGCTCCACCAACTTGACCAGCCAAGTGACCAAATTTCCTCCATTTCAACTTCAAACATGTATAACCAGTGGTTGCATGATGAGTATTTACCATGTTGGACATTTCTAAATGCTTCACCTCAGCTTTATTATATTCCAAATGTCTCTCTGCGTGAACTATTTTTTTTGAACTGATCCTCTGCATTGTTCTCTGCACTAATACTTCTGCTAACCTCTCTGTAGAGTCTATTACGCTTGAAAACTGCATGCATGCTAAAGAAAGTTTACTGCTCAGGTAAATTACACAGAACCTATTTATTTGAAGGTCAATGAAAATTGAAAACAAAATTATGGAGCATGTAAATAAAATGGCAATCAATCACAATATTTTTTATTTTGAAAGATGGGATTTAAGCTAATACGAAGAACAACTTGATTATCACATATAAATGTCATTTGAGTAACCTCTCCAAATTGAAATTCTTTCCGTAACTATTCAAAAGAAAACTAGGTATAAGATTAATTCCCCTTGTATATAATGATCGTATAGGGTTATGTATTTATAGATACTAAGCATACAAAATATATGGGCTAAACATAAGCATCTTTCATGTATTCACAACAAAGAGAATAAATTTTAATAACAAAGTTCTTCAGTTTACCATCAGAATATGCACGTTTTTCCTTGAAAGATGACTTAAATCTCAGCCAATAATCGTCTGTAATATCTCTAAAATTCTTGAATATTTGACTTCCGTAGCAGGTTGCAACACTTTCTGGATGAAACTGATGATCAAAATTGTTGAGTTGAACACATTTAACAAATAATGAATTAATATAAACGCAAAGGCAATCCTATAGGCAGATTATTTATGTATTAGACACCTGCACACCATAGTGTGGTCTTGTAGAATGCCGGATTCCCATAACAACTCTTGTACTTCTAGTATTTCCATAATCAAAACGGTTTGAACTTCCATTTCCTACTTTAGCTAAAAAGGGGTCAACGAAAATGCTTGGATCTGTTTGAGCTTCATGAGTGTTGGACTTGCCAAAATCTTTGGACCCAATAAATGGAAGTGTGCTAGTGGAAGAGGTCCATGCTATTGGAATGAGCTCTTTGGGAAGTGATATAGAATCTATAACCAGTGAATGATATCGAACCGCCTGAAATATGCCACGAACAATTATGACTATGATAGTAGATCAGATACTTTTAAAATTTTGACAAAAAAAAGAAGAAATTTAACAAGAAAAAATGGATAAAGAAACATTTGCAAGAGATCATTTAGCATTTTGTAACTTACGATGAAGGATTGTCACTGCATCAATCTCTTCGGATAATATCAATTAATTGTTCACTTGCAAAGCCATTTCTTCTAAATACAAATTACGATATGGACTACAAATCTAATAAAGGGCTTTTAGTTTGGAAAATGTTTTAGAATTGCTAGGAATGCCTCCCTCTTTTGATTAAATTGAATTGAACGCAGGTGATTTTGGGCAAATGGCAAAACACTTCAATAAAAAAATCATAGGAATTTCAGCCAACATTACAAAAGATGAATTTGAGGAATTAGAACGTGTAATATTTCAAGTATGTAGTGGTGAACAAACCTTGAAACCATAATTTCTACCAGAAGGTATATCATGAAAAAGCTGGCAGCCATTGTGCTCAACTTCACTGTAAAGTGCAAAGAGTTGGTTAAAAGAAAAGGTAAGGATAGATACGATAACTTTAAATGATACTTTTTAGGTATATTTATGTTCATGAATGTTGCAATTTCGTAATAAGTACTAGAAAAACAACAGATATGGTTTTGAAATGTTTAACCGTACCTCAAACGACCATGGATTGGTTCAGATGCATGGACTATTTGAGCTCCATGCACATATCCTAATGCCTATCAAATCATAGCTTAACCAATTAAGAACATACAAAAGGATGAATTACAACAGGTTTAGTTTAAGTCTAATATAATACTTGATAGCAGCCAAGACATGACAACAAAAGTTATGAGAGCCATTTATGAATAAGTTGATAGTCAACATAAGGCATTTATGAACAAGAGTTGGTCCACCATATTACCAAACCATTGACCAACATCAAGCATAATGCAGCGAGTACACTGTTTGCTTACTGCTGAAAATATCATCTTAACAGAGTATCATTTATCAATATATATAGGTAAAACTACAACTTTTTTCAAAATTAAAAAGAGTTTATCATCTTAATATTCTTTAACCCAATTATATGATCATCGAAATGCTGTTTTCTCCATTTTCTTCTTGATTCTGTTTCTAGCATAACAAATCGGTGAATGGAATAAGAATTTCTTGATCATCGAAATGCTGTTTTCTCCATTTTCTTCTTGATTCTATTTCTAGCATACAAATCTGTGAATGGGATAAAAATTTCATCCCGTTTTAAGTTAAAAATCATATTAACCAAATGCGTATTCCATTCCAATCTTTCCAAACTCCATTCCACCAAAAGACTTTGAATACTAATTTATCTTCAGAAGAAACAAGAAAAAGGGAAAACATTGTGACACAGACCCTATCCTAGTATGATTACATACTACAAAGGAAGGCTAAACAAAAGAAATAAAGGGATAAAACTGTTGTACGTTAACGCAAGATTGGAATTCAAGAACTCAAGTGAACTCTGCATTAGAACTTGGGCATGCTATTAACAGTACAAGTTGAAACCTTAAAAGTTACAAGATGTTCTAGAAATGAAGGAAGCATGGTCCATGTAAGGTTTGTGCAGAAAGAAAGCGAGTACAAGTAAACATAGGAGTAGGGGGAGAGAGGAGGCAACAATCTTGCTTAAAAGAAAAGAAAATACCTGGTGTCCTAGGCAAACACCCAGAATAGGAATATCCCAGCATTTAAGCAACAGCTGAAGACAAATGCCTGAACCACATAAGGAACCATTTCCAAAATTATTAAAGTAAAAAAAAAACTTCCACGCTTCACGACATAAAGATCAGGGTAACGTATCAAATTAAATAATATTATTAAATTTTGCAAACTAAATTAGGTGTCCTTTTAAAAAAAATATGATTAGACATCTATGAGTAGCCCAACAACAAGATCGGGGTAGGTTCCAAAACCAAATTAAATGAAGTGAGCTTAACTCAATCCCAAAAGAAGCTAATGGGAAAAGGACTGTCCTTACTAATAGTATTTTATCCATATTCCTAACTAAGATGGGACCTTTTAACACAAATATTGAAATCCGTAACAGAAGCAACTTAGTTTTCTGCTGCCTCTTTTGGAGCAATAAGTAAATGTAGTGAAATTATCAAATCTACAAGATCATCCAAGATTTCACCTATATCTTCCGGGCATGCTGGAGAACCAGGTCCAGGTGATATTACAATGTTATCAAAAGCATTTTCTTCATACAAGTAATGACAAAGTTCTTCCCACGTCCACTCGTCATTTTGGATCACCACAGGAGGGACTGGCAAAAATGATTAAACCAAACCAGCTGTTAAAAGGACATAAACACCTTACAAAACTTCTTCATCCAATGACTGGCCATTATAGCTGTATTTGGAAGGCACCAAGTTAAAACCACATTATAGTGAACAGAGAGCTTTATCAAATCAAGATGACCAAACTGAACTCTACATTTCTAGTACCACGTATATAAAAAAAAATGAGCATAATAAATTTACTCCAACATGTTGCCTAATGCATTTGTTCTAAGACCTCAAAAGCTAGTACTCTTCTCAATTGATTGCTATATATAACATGCAATAATGAGCAACTCAAATTGACAAGCAGGTTTACTTACTGCATTTCAACACATGATAACTTTTTTACAAATTATTTGCAGTTCAATATTGAAGAAGTTAATTTTAGGACTAGAATTTATTTTAAAGAGTCTTTATTTAGAAAAAGGCACTTCCCTGTGAGATTTTACTACTACACTAGCAAATCAACATTTTCCAAATTGTCTTCTACACACATCCACATCAAAGTGAAAAAGATAGAACTTACCTCCATTAATAACAGAAAGTTCCTGGTATATATTGTAAGTGTAACTGTCATAGTTGTCAATCAACAATGTCCTCACAAAATCTGCCTTTTGTAGAGGCACCTGCAGCCTTCTCTTTCTTTCATACGACTCCTCTTTGTGGCTATGCATCAATTGGCAAGAAACCGCTGCGCTCACGTTCCTTCCATCACGATTAGAAACTCCCACATCACCACCTTTCTTAATAAAACAAGAAACCCTTAACGATGCTCTGGACAGAAGAAAGTTCCCATTCGCGTATTGCATGGATTCACTCGCAGGACATGTGAGCTCGGAAGAAAACAAACGCAAAGACGACGAATTCATGTTTTGCTAGGAAAAGTGCCCAGACACCTTCTGCAGACAAAGAGGCATAAAATTAATTACTAATCATGTGGTAGTAGTTAATTATATGCAAACAAAAATCCTCCCGAAACGCATTTGAAACGCGGAAAACAAAAACGTAAGGTTTCAACGATCACCAGTGATTCTGAGAGTGATTGTGTGATTCCTCTAGTGATCAGTGGCATCAAGAAAAGTTAGATCTGAAAGAACAAGAGTTACCAATTAGCAAATTGGATAGAAAAAAATGGCATGAGCAGAGAAAGAAGGAGACAGAGGCAGCACGTGTAAGCTTGCGTGTATATTGCTTTGATTTTGAGAAAAAGGAGTTGCGAATTCAGAGATAAGAAGAGGTGGAAATTGGAATGAGATGGCGGGAGAAGAAGGAGAAGAAAAATGGTGTTAGTGCCGGATTCGGAGCGGGTGGTGGAGATGGAGTTTGTTAGTGCTTCATAAGGTGTAGTATATATATATAATATATGAAAAGATTTCTCCAAACCCAAAAACACATATCCTTCATAATCATTTATAATAATATAATAATATTTTAAATTAAATATAATTAAAATATTAATTGAATCCTTATTCAAAAAAAAATTAAGATTAAAAGAATTTATATTTATTAATTAAAAATATATAGTTTAATTTTGTGTATACATGTATATGTTATTTTGTCTCACCATCTTACTTATTTACCTTTAACATGTTAAAAATAAGAAATTTTTATAGTTGATAATGATTGTTACTTTTTGTCTTACATTAACTATGTCACTATTTAGATAACAACTATATTTTTCCTTAATATTATTTTACATTAACAATAATAGTTTAATTTTTTTATGTTAATAGATTGATATGTATGTTATCTTATTTGTCTAAGAAGATAAATGACTATCATTATCAATTATAAAATCTCATATTTTTAATGAAAAAAATATAAAAAAGAATTAATTAAAAAATATAAATTTTTGAATATTTAATAAAATAAATTTTTAAGTAAAGATTATAAAGTATCTACTTTATGAGGACTTGAAATTTAATTAAACCTTGATTTTATTATTAAAAGATGATATTATGTTACTTTCATCTTTCTCGATATTTAATTCCTCGATTATTTGAAAAAATAAATGATTTGATTATCTGAATTACAAGAAATTGTAGAGGAAATAAATCACTTCATGGATAAGTTAAAAATAAGAAGAGAAGAATGACGACAACATTTTATTAACCACAAAAATCAAATGATGACAATGTTTTTAAAAAGAAATAAAAGTATTTTTGGTACAGGTTAAAATGATTTTTTTAATAAAAAATATATTAAAATACAATTTTTTAATCTATAAATAAAAATTAGTTAAGCTGTATTTTCAAATAATTTATTTATTTATATTTTAATTTATTTTAAATAATCTTCTATGTATAAGTTACAAATAGCAACTAGCTTGTTTATATGTCCTTCTTCAACAAAATATTTTCTACTTGTTTTCAAGAAATCTTCTTGTTGTTTCTTTTAAGCTAGTGATTACAATACATTTGGTTTTCATTCCAGTTTTAACCATTTTAAAGATAAATTATTAATAATAAAAACACTATAAAAATCATTAAATATAAAGTTTTTTAAAAACTAAAAATAATTAATTAATATATTAATTAAGTTAAATAATATTTTATAAATAAAAAATTATTAATTTTTAAAGCATTATTATTAATAAAAAATAATTTTTAAATTAGTATTTAATATTAGTGACTAATTTAGAATCTAAATTTTTAGTAATTAAAATATTGATAGTTAATATTTTAGAAATCAATAAAAATTTTAGTTTATAAAATAGTATTTAACTTAATAAATATAATAATTAATTTTTTTATTTATAAAATTATATTAAAATATTGATTATAATATAAATTAATTATCATTTATCTAAAATATATTTTATATTTCAAAAATATTTATTTACTAAGACTTAATATAATATAATTTGAGAAAAAAGTTCTTATTGGTACATAATATTCACATCACATCTTAAAATATAATAGTATGCGCTAAGTTTGTTGACTTTTAAGAAAAATAAAGACCATGTTAACAATTATTTTAAAATTAAATAATAATGTAAATTTATTTTATATAAACTATTAGTACATTATCAATAAACTTATATAATTTATACAAATTATCTATTTAAAATATTTATGTATTATAAATTTTAGCTATATAGAATAAATATTTATTTAGTGTACTATATATATATATATATGCGTATTAAAATAATAATTTACTACTTTAAAACACTTCATAAAATGAGAGGTAGTGTAAATAAATTTATATTGTGATCTAAATGTTTTGATAGTATGGGTATAAATAAGTTAATTATCAATGAATATTGTATACAAATAACATTATTATTTACACAATTATATTTCATGACAGTGAGAACTAAAGAGAAACTTCGAAAGTTTAACATTAAAAAAACGATTAAAAACCTAGAAAATGGAGGAAATATAATAAAATATGTGCATGAAAATGGGAAAAAAATTATAAAAAGTTAAGAGCTTGTCAAAATATATATATATATATATATATATATATATATATATATATATATATATTACGAGATCGACTACCATATTCTATTTTATTGCATATAATAAAATATCCTTATTTTTTTATAATAACTACAGGTGTAAAACCTAAGTTTATTATATTGGAGACAACATTTTCTTTTTAAGTAAAAAAAAATAAAAAGTAATAAACAGGTTTATATAAATAATTGTTTTTTTAATTTAAATTTTATCTCTTTATAATTATAATTTCTTTTCTCTTTTTTTTATAATTTAGAATTTTTTATATACATTTCTTAAATCTTAAACCCAACTCCTTTATAAAGGGTTTATTTACAGTGTTTATCTTGCTAAATTATAAATGTATCATAAATAATTTATTTATAGTGTTTATATATATATATATATATATATTGTATAAATATTTAAAATAATATCCTGATTTATTTTAGTTGTATTATTAAGCACAGTAACTATATGTCTTCACTTAATTAATAATCTAAAACATATATATATATATGTTAAGATATTATATAGTGAAAAATTAAAAGAGGTTCATATATATCATGTTTTTGAAAACAATCTTAACGTAGGGAACTTTACATTATATATTATTTAATTATACTTTGTATGAGCATAAATAATATTATAAATAAAATATCAATCTCATACATGCACAAGAGTCTAAATTAAAAAAACTATAATATATTTATGTGTCAAATATATAAATAATAGATAATCAGTCCCAATAATCACACGTAAAAAAAAAAAATTCTACAACCAACAAATCAAACTTAATAACCTTAAACTATTGTATAACTCTTGAGGACAACTTCACAAAAAACTTTATATTCCACCTCACTATTAATTATATATATATATATATATATATATTCAATTTTTCCATTATCAATCACTCTCAACCAACCCACTAACTTTATTACACTTTTCAATATCTTAAATAAAGTTCCACAATGCTTACCCGCTAAATGTATCTGATCATCAAGCCAAAGCAGTTGAACAATTACTTTCACTATTCCTAATAATATCTATGGTTGATAATTGTGTATATAATTATAAGAATGTACCACTAATATGTAATAATTTTTGGAGCACTACACCAATATTGTGGGTTATGATTCACTTTTAACTGTTTTTTCTCATAATTAGAAGGTTAATTGTCACAATTAATTATAATTAAAAGGAGATTACTTATCATAATTAATTATAAATTTTTAATTAATTATTTTTATTATTGTTGTTGTCTAGAACTATTGTATATAGTGGTTTTCTTTAAACAATGTAATACACAACAAACAAACAACAACAATTGTTTCCTCTCTATTTTCATATACTCTCTTTTAATATACTCTCTATCTATTAGTTTGAGAGGAATTCATTGTACTCCCAGTACCATTATAGTGGGAGTTTTGAATCTCTCGCCAGTGGTTTTTTATCTCTATTAAAGGGGTTTTCACCTAAAAAAATTTGGTATCATTCTCATTTTCCTTGTTACTTTAATTTCTCATAATCTTTGGTTGAAATTATCACGCTTTCACACACAATATTCCATAATATTGATAAAATATTAGAATCAACTACATTTTATTTAAATTTTGTTTGTTATACTTTTTCTATAACATAATAACGTTTTTCTTAATGAAATAAGTATTATTTTATTACATTGAAAATTAATGAGAAGATGGGTGATATTAAAACCATTTATTTATACCCCATATGGATATCCCATATGGATATTGAAAAATGAAAGAGTTTTGACGAAAAAAATACCTATACTTCATACCACTTTTTATCTACATTATTCGATATGTTTTAGGAAAACAAAACTTACACGACACCTTCCTCGTATGAAATTTAACTACTCATCACTTTTTTTGCTAATAAAGATTTAAAAAATAGTAATTGTAATAATAATAATTAAAGCACGCGTAGTGTCGCATATCACTTCATTGGTCATTATCATGCCGCCTCCACAACTCCCAATGAACATCCATCTTCACTATCCTATGCCATATGACGGGCAAAATAAGAAAATAATAATAATAACAATCAAATGTAAGTGATGTTTGTAACATTTTATGGAATTTTTATTTGCTTTCATATTTTGGAGTTTGCATTTTGCTACCTTCCTTCAATTTTTAAAATGTCGTCTAGTTTTTTCTAAAACCATTAAGTATAAATATTTTCCTGACTTTAATAAAATATTTATTAAAAAAATCATATTTTTCATTTATATATATATATATATAAACTATTAAAGTCAGATAAAAACAATGATATAAATAATAAAAGAGTAATTAATATTTTTTCAACTTTAAAAATAAAAGTTAAATAAATAAATAAAAATTATAAAATATAACACTTAAAATGAAACCGATAAAATAATTTGAATTTTATGATTATGCTAAATTATTATTGGTGATATGTGTTTTTCAAAATAGTAAAAAAAATATACGTACTTCAATTTTTGTACATTTTTTACATACATGTATGTGGGTTTCATCATTTGTTTTGTGGACCCTTCAATTTTTTCAAGAGAGATTAAAGGGCAATTTCTTCTTGCAGTCTATCAATTATTATTGGTAGTTGATGAATTTTTAAAATTGTGTAATTTTCTTTTTTACTTTAAAACATAGTGTATTTTAGTGTATGGTGAGGTAGCGGAAGTTTATTATTGTGGTGAAGCTTTGCTTTGAGTGGAGAAGAGAAGGTTTACATTCATTGTTGTGCACGAACGTTCAGTGTAAGGTGCGGTTGCCAAGTTAATGAGGTAAGTATTCATTTGAACTTGTTTCTGGTGTTTCGTACGAACTGAGCTGGTCCCGGATATCGACATCCGGAAGTCTGATTTTTACATTACGGATGTCAAAATGTAGAATTCGAGTTTTTCCATTACGGATGTCAACATCCGGAAGTCTAGTTCGTTGCTTCCGGACGCCCTTGTTCGTAGGTGAAAATTGGCTTACAGATGTACATATCCGAGGTTGTTTTGATATTCGGATGTACATATCTGAAAGCTAAGTGTTTATTTTGTTTGCCTTATGGATTTATTTATCCGGAAGCTAAGTGTTCATTTTTTTTCAGCAGCCCAATGGATACAATAGAGTCATACATGGGAGTTTTAGGGGAGATTGATGTGTGGGATGGATTAGATGATGTTGATCTAGAGCAGTCAATAAGTTATAACGCATTAGATAATGAACACAGGGCACGTGAGTGTAGTGAGGCATTTTCTACAAATGAGGTATGGTCAATGTTAGGGTTGTGAATGCTTTTTTTATGAATTGTTTTAAAATTTGGCATATGTTATTGTAGGTATTTCGTGATCGAGATGAATTGTTAGAGTGGGCCAACGAGGAAGGATGACCTACATATTGTTAGGTTGTGAGAGAGGAGGTAAATACAGACGGTATAAAAAAGAAGTAGATGTCAGTCGAACGGGAAGTAGGAAGTGTGAGTGTCCTTTCAGATTGCGAGGCAATCCAGTCAAGGGTGGATGGTTGAATTAATTTGTGGTTCTCACAATCATGACTTGGCAGAGACAATGGTGGGAAGCCAAGAAATGGTTAAGTATAGAGGAAAAGGTTATGGTTGAGGATATGGCTAAAAATTCAGTGAAGCCAAGAAATATTTTACTAACCATGAAAGAAAGAAATGAGAAGAATGTGACGACAATTAAGCAGATTTATAATGCAATGACTATTCACCGAAGATCACAACAAGGTCACATAACAAAAATGCAACAACTGATGTTGTTACTAGAGTGAAACAGGTATGTGCATTGGTGTAGGTGTGATGACGTCTTGAATATTGTGCAAGATATATTTTGGACACACCCAGATTCAATAAAACAAGTGAGCTCGTTTAATATTGTCATATTAATGCATAGTACGTACAAGACGAACAAGTATAGGATGTCGTTACTTGAGGTTGTTGGGATTACGTCAACTGGTTTGACTTTCTCCGTTGCATTTTGTTTACTAGTAGCAGAAAAGGAAAATATTTTTTTGTGGGCCATTGACAGACTTAAAGGGTTGTTTTTTAGAGTTCATTCATGCTCTAGGGTGGTGGTATGTGATAGAGATGTTGCCTTAATGAATGCAATTAAAATGGTGTTTCCTAAAGCTTATAATTTGCTCTGTCGATTTTCACATTGATAAAAATGTGAAAGCAAAATGTAAAATGTTGGTGCATCCAAGAGATGCATGGGATCAAGTAATGGAAGTGTGGGGATTTGTCGTGGATTGTGATATTGTTGAGGCCTTTGAAGATCGTGTCAATGCTCTTCGAGTTGTTTGTTCTCCATGGCCAATATTTTTTTATTATGTGATGGATACATGATTACGTCCACATAAAGAAAAATTTGTGAAGGCATGGATAGATAAGGTGATGCACTTAGGAAACACAACAAGTAGCAGAGTTGAGGCGACACACTGGAACCTAAAGAGAGTTCTTCAAAATTCGATGGGGGATTTATGTTTCTGCTAGGATTCTATCAATAAGATGATTATTTTACAACATAATGCAATCAAAGTTTCATTCCAAAAGAGTCTGCATGTGGTTGGACATCGGTTTAAGGTTACAGCTTACAAAAAATTGTTAGGTTTTGTGTCTAGATATGCTTTGAACCTTATTTCGGAAGAGCTTGATAGGGTTAAATCAGTGGGGTTTGATAAAAGAAGGTATGGATGTACTCATGGTCTTCCTTGTGCGTGTCAATTGACTTCGTTTAGTGTTGGTAGCATACCACTTAAATCAGTACATGTGATGTGAACTCGTTTAAGCTTTGAAGATATTGCAACTGAACAATCTTCATTTGAGTTGTCAATTGATAAAGAGTTTGAGGTCATCGCGAAGCGGTTCAAAGAGTTGGATGTTGCAGGTAAGGTTAACATCAAAAGTAAATTGCAGGAGATTTCCTTTCCATAAAAGACATCTATTTACGCACCAGATCATAAGGTGAAAACAAAAGGTGCTATAAAGATGTCCCGTCCTACCAAATTCATGAGATCAACTAAGCGAATCCCTTCTTATTTTGAACATGTGGATTTCTTACACTCACAACATGATAGTTGTGCAAGTAAAAAATCTAATGAAGGAAGCTTACCAGAAATTGTACCAGCAAAATGTATTCCTTTCCTTGATTAGTTCCCTGTAGGGTATCATCCATACATTGTTGATGTTGTCGACGTTAAAGCTGATGGCCATTGTGGGTACCGTGTTGTTGCTGCCCAGTTGGGAAAGGGAGAGGATTCATGGGCTGTTGTTCAAATGAATTTGTTAAAAGAACTAAGTGAATGCAGACAATAATATGTTCAACTCTTTGGTGGTGATGATAGATATGAATACTTGAAGAAGTCACTTCTAGTGGAGCACATGTCTATGGTACCAACCACTAACACCCTTTCATTTTTACATTGCATTTCTTCATTTAACTTTGTTTCTCAATTGTACTTGCAGGCAAGAACAAATAAGTGGATGAAAATTCCAGACATGGGATATGTTATTGCAAATCGGTATAATGTCATTCTTGTTTCTTTGTCCATGTTACAATCATTGAGTATTTTTCCTTTAAGAACTCAAGCACCAAGTAACTTCCGTCATCACCGAATCATTGCAATTGGGCATGTCCACGGAAATCATTTTGTGCAGGTATAAACTAAACCAATCAAAAAGTTTCTCATACTGCTAAATTAGGATTTATGTACCTTATATTTATTACCTTTATAGGTTAAGCTCAAAGATGGTTTTCCAATTCCACCTACGGATATATTGTAGGCATCACATCGTTATCCTACGACTCAAACTTGGTCAACATACTACACTAGCCGAATACAAGTTTATACACAACTAATGTCCATTAGACGATATTTGTAATCATAACATTTGTAATATATACTTAATGTTTAGGGATGTTTAGCGTATTTGAATGTACATTTGCAATGTTTAATAGCTTTTGGAGCTGTCCTACACAATTATGGAAGCCATCTTCGGATGTCAAAATCCGGTATTGAATCAGGAGCCTGCGAATGAGCATATCCGGAAGTCACAATGGTGCCTGCGGATGAGCATATCCGGAAGTCACAGTGGTGCCTGCGGATGAACATATCCGGAAGTCACAGTGGTACCAGACAATTCTACAACAACTTGTATGCTCCTAACTTATTTATCTTCCTCCCATGTAAAACGACCTTCAGCTCACCACGATCCTACAATAATCAACATATATCATCAATAAATAGATACATACCAAATACAAAAAAAATATTTTTCATTACTTACCAAACCATCCCACAACTGTCTGGCTACATGATGTTCATAATTAACGAGTAAGGACTTATCCAATGGTCCTCCTGGATAGCCTTCATCATCAACTTCTTCTTGTTCAATATAATCTTCAAAGTGTTCATTTGGAATTGAAGTACTAGGGCCACCCCGTTTTCTTCTCATTGATCCAGTTGGTCGCACACGGTCCAAATTAGAACTTCCTCCACCTCTAGTCCTCACCATCTTACATTTCATAAAAATCATTTAATCCAACATATATAAAAAATTATAACACATATAGTATAAAAGAACAAATGAAAAATTTCATAGAAGCCAAGTGCCTTAACTACCTAACACTAATACGAATATTAATATCCGCAGAATAACAACAAATTTCGGATAAAAATATACGCAAGTCAAAAGTCTATTATGGATAAAAATATCCAGAAACCATTAATCAACTACGGATAAAAATATCCAGAAGCCACTAATCAACTACGAATAAAAATATCTGGAAGGCAATAATGAACTACGGATAAAAATATGCGAAAGGCAATAATGAACTATGAATAAAAATATCCGGTAGGCATGTCAATGTACCTTGACTTCTTTGACGATGGTTCCTTGTCCGACTTCAGAATCTGACCGTGGCGGCTGTTGCTCTGCCTGCGATGATGAAGGTCACTGACGGTGAAGCAAACGAACGGAGACGAAGGTGGTTGACGGTGGCTGCGACTGCTGGTTCACGCACAAATGAAGAAGAAGAAGAATAGGGTTGGGTGCATGACATTGGGTGCAGATCATACTTTAGGTATTTTCAAATTCATTAAGGGCAGTTTAGTCTTTTCCTATATGCGATTGGGTGTCAGTTCAAAATGATTGAGTGCAGGGAGAATCAGTCGAGATTAAAAGGTTAATTAATAGATGAAAAAAGTTGGCTTTCATAAAAGAATGGAGGCCCATTAGAAATAATTTATTAATAAATTTCTTAAATTTGTCATTGGGCATAAATCTCAATATGTATAATCGTATTGGTTTTGTGTACAAAGGTAAAAATAATGTCTTCTTTGATATTGATTGAAAAGTTGTATGATAAGACCACAACACTCTGAAAATTTCAACTGTTCGTCCTCTTTCATCCTCCTTTTGCTGCTTGCAATTTTCATTGTTTTTACAAGAATATTTGATTAGCTACTTCAACTTGTCCATTTGCTTAGAAATGCTTAACAGATGTGAATATTTTTTTATTCTAAGATCATGATACATCTGCTTCACTTGATTGCTCACAAACTGAGTACCATTGTATGATATCAGAATCTTTTAAACAGTAAATTACACAATATTCTTCCATAAGAAACTTTAAATATTTAAGGTTAATATTATTGTTAATGGTTCTGCCTTGATCCACTACTCAATAACCCTTACCAAAAATTTGAGTTGTCAGATTGTTAGTGGGAACGATCCCAAAATATCAGTTCTCCATGTATGAAACGGTCATGGGTTGATGATAGAATGCAATTATTTAGTTGGGGCCCAATGCAAATCAACATCCTTCAAGCACTGATCACATCTTCTTGTGTACGCCATACTGTCTTTTCTCAGGGTCAGCCAATAATAATCTACTTTGATGAAATTGTTTGATAAAGTTTGTTCTCTAGTGTGACTTCCATAAATTCCTTCACGGAGTTCAACCACTACACAATCTGTTGCAAATAAGATCAATCACAGTAAAGCGGCAAGAGATCTTCTTCAACTTCTTAGCTTTCCTAGGTTCCTTTGGTACTGCTCTATCTTCCAAGTACTGTATGTAAGGCATCATCCATGTGTCTCCTTTTGACATTTGCAAAACCAAAACATATCCACCTTCACTTTCACCCATGGTCAATCTAAGTGCTTTCAACTTTCTTGAATTATTGGTCGGTAATTTCATGGCTTTGAAGAATTTGGGAGTTTGGATAACAAATAGGCTTGAGTGTTATGGTCCTTCGATTCATGTAAAAGTTAAAAAAAAATTGAAAACTCCAACTAGGGTCCGAACATACCTCAGATACCAAGCCAAGTGAGGATCCTTGGCCTCGAATTCATTGAAAACCTATCATGTAGCCAACTATGAATCACTTTTGGCCATTAGCTTATGAACTCATATCTCTTTGGGCAAAAGCATTCATGTTATTAGTTTAGGGTTTAGGGTTTAGGGTTTAGGGTTTAAAGGAAAATCCAAGTGACTATTCAATAAGGACACCATCAAGGTCCTCTAAGATTGTACCTACAACACTACCTTTTAAGTTGGTTGCTCCATCTACATACAATTGTTGCAGGTGACATAAATTGTCCCATAGTGTAGGCTAGGTGAGCCAAGTCACAATTAAATCGTGACACTTGGACCGCTAAACTCTTAAGTAGAAAGAGTTATGACCTGACTATAAGCTATAACTTTTGGTCTAGTGGTCTAGTTATGACCTCTTCCAAATCCAATCAGTGGTTTTATGTTGCTTTGAACGTGACTACTATGTTGTCAACATAAGCTTGTACATTTCTTTTGATCATTGGTTGTAAATATTCGATCCATTAAACACTAGTAGGTTTCCCCTAACATTTTTCAAGTTGAAGGGCATCCTGACAATACATTTGGTTTTGTCTTCATCCATAGGGTGCATATGTATTTAGTTGTATCAAGAATAACCATCCAATAAGTTAATGAGCATGCATCCCGACACGTTATCTACCAATGTGTATATGTTGGGAAAAAGATAAGAATCAGACAACCATTGTTCAAATTTATAAAGTTGACGCACATCCTCTATTTGTTGTTCGTCTTCTTTATCATTACCATATTTTCTAACCACTTTGGGTATTGAATCCACCAAATATGATCAATCTCTAATAATTTCTCACTCTCTTTTATTATCACCTTTCGCTTCTCATCACCAAGCTTTCGTCGCTTTTGAATGAAAAACTTTGCTTTTTGATTGATGGATAGGTGATGATATAAAAAATCGGGATCAAACTCTAGCATTTCGGCAGCTAACGAAGCAAAACCATCCATGTTCATTTTTAACACTTCAATCACTTGCTCATCCAAAGTTGATCCCATTTTTGTTGTCTTCCCATTCCTAACATCTACTTCTTTTATGTCACCAATTGGTTGTGGTCATTGATATTTGTAGATTACTCCATTATCTGCCTCTAGAGCATGTGTCTCAACAGCAGTGGAAACAGAATAGGCTCATCGTCGGTGCGAAGATTATTTTTGTAACATTTCCTTGTCACTTTCTGATAGACCTTTATGGTTACAATTTTTCCTTCTAGGGTGAGGAACTTCATTTTAAGATGCACGAGGAGACAATAATTCCCAATATGTCAATAGAGGGTCTCTCCAATAGTAGATTGTATGAGGAATGAGCATTAACTATAATATACTTTAACACTATACTACTTGCCAACAACCAATATGAGAATGTAGTCTGTAACTAAATGTGGCTCTGGACATCAACTTGCTCGCCTGGTATTTGAAGTTGGTCCCATGGTATTTGAGTTGGTCCCATGGTATTTGAAGTGTCACGAGTGTATCCCAAAACATGATGTCAGCCAAGTTTCCTTGATCTATTAAGACTCAATGTACATTGCGTCCTATCATGATGACCAAGAGGATAATGGGATTGTCTTTGCGAGGTGCAGCGTCATCAAGATCGACTTATAAGAAGCTAATCGTTGGTGTTAAGAGATTTCCTAGTCCTAAGGGAGAAAAAACTCGAGAAATATATTTTCTGACTTGAGCTGGTCTTCCCCCACAACAAATTCTTTTGCTATTGTATTGAAATATCCCAATATAAATGTTATGCTCAGTGACAGTTTGAGGATGAGGACGAGGACTCGAGATAAGTCCTATTGCTCGGGACGACTCTTCATAATGCATAAAGTGACCTTTCTTTGTCAATTTTGGTGAGTTGGGTTGTCAAGGCATAACATCTCTCAATATCATGTCCATAGGCTTGGTGGAATTCGCATCATGCATTATGGAAATGATTGAGAAGTCGATTTGTCCTTTTTTAGAACTAAAATTTACTGAATATCTTATTGTCTTTAAGGATTTGTTTCCAATATATAGTTAAAGTCAAACATTTCAACCTTTCTTTTTCCTCTCATGGCCTTTGAGCCACACAAAGCATATGATGTCGATCCACCTGCCTACCTTGTTGATGGTCATCTTCTCGTTTCGACCTCCATTCGTGGCTATGGTCTTTGTACTTCGGAGGCTATTGACGTTTTTCTTCTGACCTTTTACGCCTCATTACTTCCTCAACCTCGATGTGGGATGATGCCCTGCTTTGGATTTCAACCACTAAGTCAGTCGTATTTCAAATTAGTGATTGACTAAAAAGGTTGATCCGTAGTCCTTTGATGAACGCATCAATAAACATCTCGTCATCGTATAGAAATGTTGTAAAAAAAGATTAATGTAATTCTTTAGAGGTTCACTCTCGTACTGTTCAATATAAAAAATCAACACTTCGAGGAAGCTTAACCTTATTAATAACAAATTGCATAATTTTGTTATTTATGATAATAGTTAATTATCCTAACTATTAATAAATATTTTTAATATATATATATATATTATCTAAACTAATGAAAACACAGACGCTCTTGCACTTCAGCATTCACAATTTTTATTTTTATAATTATTATATATGCATATATATATATATATATTTATTAAAATTAACTATAAATTTATATTGATAAAATAATTTTATAATAAATTAAATGTTATGAAATATATAATTTATTGATTTCTTTTCATGAAGTTAAAAAAGAAAAAAAGAAGAAGGAAGAAGCAACACTTGACGATTACACTTTCATGTATTGAAAAAATTGGTCTCATAACTAAAATGTTATGAATTAAGAGACAAAAAAAAAAAAAAAATACAATGTAAGATTAATAAACTACTCTAATAGACAAATAGTACAACACTAGAGCACTTCCTCCCACAATGCTAGTTTGGATAGTTATATCCACGACAATGGTAGTTTCCATCGGTGAAAGTTCCTCATGCCTAGGCTCAGATCCATGATAAATGAACATGCACATTATTAAGCTCAGTCATTGTTATCGTTTGGTTATATTCACGGGGTATATAGGGGTGTGAGCCTATCCAACGACGACCAATTGTTTTGCGGTAACATTATGTGCTGATGTGCCTGACACTTCTCTATCTCAGTCTATGTGTTTCTTCTGGGTTGCCTTGTTCTCTCTCTATATATTATCTAAATTATTTACATAATATTTTTTCTCACTTTTTTATATTATTTATTTTAAATGATAAAAAAAAATCACACACGTATTCATCATATATCATATAGTCGTTTGTTACCATATATATAATATCTCAAAATTTATATTACAATATTTCCAAATACAGGGTTTTAAATCAAATTACTATGTGTGTGTTTGGATTGGGAGTGAATGTGTGAGGATTTGAGGGAGTGGATGTGTGAGGATGTGAGAAGAAAGTGAGGTTGTGTTGGATTGGGGTGTGTTAGAGTGGATGTGTGAGGAAAATTTATGAGATTTTGTGAGTGATATGATGATTATGAGGGAGTTTTAATTTCTTTTTAAATTGTTAAATGTTACTTTACAAATTTATCCTTGCCTATTAAATTTTTTTTAATAATGAAATGAGTTATTTTTGTTTAAAAATAAACAACTTTCACATATTTCTTAGATATAAAAATTAAAATTAGAAAATAAATATATATTAAATATAAATAGATATAATTTAAAAATTATAATTAGAAAAAAATGTATTCAACAAATTAAATAAAAACAAAACTTTAAATAATTTCTTAAAATATTAAACATGCATTATAAAATTAGAAAATAAATAAAATCTTATATAAATAAAAGATAATATTTAATAGGCAAGGATAATTAAAAAAATACTAAAAAAAAATATATAGCATAATTAACAATAGAAAATAATTTCATAAAAAACTATTATCAAATAAATTACTAACTCATAAACATAATAATTATAAAAAAAATATTAATATAAACACATCAACAAATTAAATAAAAAGAGAACTTCAAATAATTTCTTAAAATATTAAATATATACTATAAAATTAGAAAATAAATCACATCTTATATAAATAAATAAAAAATTATTTTTTAATATTAAAAACCCTTGTAGATGAATGAGGGTAAATTTGGAAATAACATATGTTGATGTGGCTTTCCCTCTATGTCTTTTCATTTTGAGGGGAGAGGATATTTACTGTTCACAGGTATACCCTCTCCTCCTCTTTCCTGCAAAACCGATCCAAACCATTGATATCATCTAATTTATTTTCTTGTGAACAGTACATCCATAAAAGCAAACATAGTCTTAAATAATTTAAATATTTTCTTAGATAGCAAATGGTGAAAAGATGTTGAGTTTTGAGTAACTTATTTAACTATTTATATTTTGTAAATATTTGAACCAAAACATTTTGAATTTTTGAATCGCTAAAGTCTAAAACTCACTTTTAAATTATATTATTTATATTAAAATATGAATTTATAATAAAAATATTTGATTAAATGGTTCTAGACTATTGTCAATATAATAATAACACAGTCAATTTTTATTAATTTATTTTACTAATTACATTTTAGATATGTTATTGAACTATTGGTTTATACTGTGTATTTGTTAGTTTCTGTACATTTAAAAAAAAGAGCTTATGTACCTTTTAGAAAAAGAAAAAAAAAGAAAAATGGGATGGAAAATTTTAGCCGTTGCTAACATGTTTAATATGGCAAAGAATTTAAAAAGTGAGACCTAATTTGTTTTGGCTTTCAACTTGGAACTGGAACTGATCTAGGAGATACTGAAATCTAATCAAAACTCACTGTAATTTAATCACTAACATGGAAAACATATGAAAACTAATTAAAAGAAAGTAAATGTAATTATATAGCTGTAAATAAGGGTGAAAGGAAATTGATAGTATAATATTTCTAAATATTATTTGACAAATATAAATATAATAATTAAAAGTTAAATGATTAATATTTATATTCTTGAAGTGAACGTATTATATTATATATTATATATATCCAAATATTTTCTTAAAAAATTCCTTATCCAAGCATGTAGTAATTAATAGCATAACTGATAGAGTTGTATTAATAATAATAATAATAATTAGGAATGGCGAAGTAAGTAGTAATACTAGAATTTGTACCAAACACGAGATGGACGTAGGCTGGTCCGTGCCCGCACACCAAACACGATATCGAAGGGCGAAGGGTGGTGGGTAGGTGGTGCCACTTGTGTTTCTCACCATTCATTATTACACCCATTGCCACCAAACCAAACCATACACCAACCTCCCTCTATTCTTCTTTTTCTCTCTCAACTCAACAACCAAACTTAGTATCACATCATATCACTGTGTTTGCTTTTGTTCCCCATTCAATCTAATTCTCTGGCGTGTTACCAATTCCAATTCCAATTCCAATGGCGTCTTCTCTCTCTACCAAACCATTCTCAACCGACGCTCTCTCTGCCTTCGCTTCTATCAATTCCGATCTTCGATCTCTCTCTCCCGGTTATCTCCGACTCTCGCTCCGTCCTCGTCTTCCCAAGAGACTCCGTCAGTCCTCTCTCTGTTCGTTAATAGTTTCATTTTCAGCTAATTCTTTGTTTTACGTGTTTCTTCTTCATCGCTTATATTTTAATTCTTATTGTTTTTACGTGATCAGCTACTAGAATCTGCTCCTCGTTATTTTCCGTGATTTTCTTTTTCTGTTCGATCCTTTGCTTAGCTGAGTTGATTTTATCTGCTAAATATTTCAATTCGTTCGCTGAATTCGTGTATCTAGGTTTCCGGAATCGGTTGTACTTTGTTGTAAGGAATGTGTTGTGACATTGTTATTAAGCAATTCGTGTAAGAATCTCTGAAGCAAATCGTGTTAAATGAAATTGGATGTCTCTTCTCAAACCTCCGTCGTTTGTATTGCATATCTTTTGGCGACGCTGCTATCTAGCTTCTATGCTCACAGGTTGATGTAGGTGTGGTCTGAAAACCGTGTTTTTTTGTTGTTGCATGTCTTCTTTTAGGTGCTAGGAACTAAAATTTCATAAACCGTGTTTTTTTTTGGTTTTCATTATGATTTCAAATTCAATAAACACGTAGGATTAGTGTCTATGATAAATGCAACGAATTAAGGAAAATATATGGTTCCGATGCCAGTTACATTACATGTTAAGAATTTTAAACTAATGGAATTGGGATGGATGGTTTTTAATTTTCTTAGAGTGTTGACATATTACAGAGATACAGGCGGCTGGAAGTACTTATGGGAATCACTTTCGTGTGACTACATACGGAGAATCCCATGGAGGAGGTGTTGGTTGTGTCATCGATGGATGTCCACCTCGTATACCTCTCTGTGAAGCTGACATGCAGATGGATCTTGACAGAAGGTACTTGCCTCTGAGATCATCTATTTATCTTCATTGAACCACTTGCACTGTGTGACAAAACACTCTGGTGTTTGGATTGAAATCTGTGCTAAACTGCTAGTTAGGGAATATGACATTTATGAATGATAGGTAGTGATTGCTTCTGATGCACCATGTCTTCAAAAAATAACTGCGTGATTTCTCATGTATAGGAGGCCAGGTCAGAGCCGAATTACAACTCCTAGAAAGGAGACTGATACATGTAAAATATTTTCAGGAGTCTCCGAAGGTCACTATTTCTTCTGACTATTATTAGCTTGGAAAATTGTATGTTTCATGAAAAGATGTTTGAAGTATAATCTGTTAATTGCAGGACGTACTACTGGAACTCCAATTCATATATTTGTGCCCAATACGGATCAAAGAGGAAATGTGAGTATCTAATTCTAGAGCTTGTTTATGACAAACAAAAACTATTATCATAATTCAGGGATGCTGATAAAATATTGTACTCTGGGGAACTTTTTCAGGACTATAGTGAGATGTCATTAGCTTATAGGCCTTCCCATGCAGATGCTACCTATGACATGAAGTATGGTGTTAGATCAGTTCAGGTACTGACTTTTTTATTGTAATGAGTCCAACATTTTTTCAATGGGATATTTATATGTAATAAGCTCATACATCTGAACTCTATTATGTTTAAGGGTGGTGGTAGATCTTCTGCAAGAGAAACAATTGGAAGGGTTGCTTCTGGTGCTGTTGCTAAGAAAATCCTTAAAGACTTTTCTGGAACTGAGGTGTTACTTGTCTCTTGAGTTTATTTTTCTTTGTGGTATTCCTTTGTGTTTTTCTGTTTTATAACTGGCCAAGAAGAATATTTTAAGAACATCATAGCCTTTCTATATCCCTGTTTATATTCTAATTTTACATATTCATATTTTGCTTCTTTTGTTTGCATCTAGAACTGCATAAACCACAGATTGCTATAAGTTTTAGCCGTTAAAATTAATCATTATATAATTGCTCCAAAGTTAGAGGATGCGCACAGTGACCACCAACATATGAATTTAACCTTCTATGCAAAAATAAGAAGCATTTTAATTCTAAATTAGATCTACACATAGCTTGTCTCTCGGTGAGGCCTATTAGCTGCAGATGTCATGTGTGGTAATCCTATTAAACACTGCTATTAAAGTGAAAAACTTGGCTTTAAAGGACCTCTTGAGATGCAAATACACTTGTAGTTTTACAATTCATATTTTTGCTTCTTGGTTTTTGGTTCTTTTGTTTGCATCTAGAACTGCATAAACCACAGATTGCTATAAGTTTTAGCCATTAAAACTAATCATGATATAATTGCTCCAAAGTTAGAGTATGCGCTCAGTGACCACCAACATATGAATTTAACCTTCTATGCAAAAATAAGAAGCATTCTAATTCTAAATTAGTTCTACACATAGCATGTCTCTCGGTGAGGCCTATTAGCTGCAGATGTCATGTGTACTAATCCTGTTAAACACTGCTATTAAAGTGAAAGACTTGGCTTTAAAGGACCTCTTGAGATGCAAATACACTTGTAATTTTACATATTCATATTTTTGCTTCTTGGTTTTTGGTTCTTTTGTTTGCATCTAGAACTGCATAAACCACAGATTGCTATAAGTTTTAGCCGTGAAATTAATCATGATATAATTGCTCTAAAGTTAGAGGATGCGCACAGTGACCACCAACATATGAATTTAACCTTCTATGCAAAGAAGCATTCTAATTCTAAATTAGATCTACACATAGCATGTTTCTCGATGAGGCCTATTAGCTGCAGATGTCATGTGTGCTAATCCTGTTAAACACTGCTATTAAAGTGAAAGACTTGGCTTTAAAGGACCTCTTGAGATGCAAATACATTTGTCAAGAAGGAAGTTTTAATGATTTTGACTTAGAAACCTAAGAGATTTTAAATAACACCAGAAGAATCCAAAGTGCTATACCTTCCCTCTGGATCAGTTGTAGATTCACGTAGAAGTATAAGAGATTTATTTCTCAAGCCTAGCTATCACACGAGTTTCTGCTCAAATGAAAGTTCCAACTTCCAAGTAAATTTGGACCCTGAATGAAACAAAAGTTCTCAATGGTTATTTATGTATGGAAAACAGATGAGAAAGGTGTCAAAAGCTTCTAACAAAACGAAGAAAACATTCCTTACCCTAAATTCCTTCTATAATGCTATATTACTGTTATCTCCTAAATTAATGGAAATGATGACTAAGAAACATTATCCTAAGAAATAAATTACTAGTATGAGTTGCAGTGATCACTGAGTCAACATCATATCCATATTGATCTTGATGTCATTTTCATTTAAAACACATATACTTGCCTGAGTTTGAAGATTTCAAAGATTATTACCCCAAGAATTGAACTTTCAAAGACTACCATAGATTGCATTGACACTGGGTTGGCATCCTATCCCTACTGATCATATGTAAGGTCAGCTTGTACTTGTCTGTTAGGGCCTAACTTTGCCAGATCAATCTCTCTCTGTGCTGACATTCTTTTTACAAAATGCAAATCTTTAGTCACCACTGGATGGTTGATATAGATATAATAACGTACATACCTGTCACAAGTTTTATTTGCCAATTCCTTAAGAAACATCCTGGCTAAAGGTTCCTTATTTTTCAGATTCTTGCATATGTGTCTCAAGTCCATAAGGTTATTCTTCCCGAGGACCTTATCAATCATGACGCTCTGATGCTTCATCAGGTATTAAAGTTAATATTCATATTTGTGCGTGCACTGGTGGCATAGTGCTTCCTTTGTAAAGTTGTTTGAAGTAAATTTCGTGTATTTTAAACATGGAAGTGACTATCTGTTTTATTTTTTATGTTTTCTTTAATGGTTTTTGAATATAGCCAAGTATTAAATATTTTGATTGAGTCTGCTTATTGGCAATGGAATACATTTTACAATTTATGCTTCTTGTTTGATTTAAACTGAAACTTCAACATTCTGAGCATTACCCATAAATATTACTTAGGAAATGACTTTTACCATTACTAAGGAAATGGGTGATAAATACTTTTACCATCTCAAGGCCAAAGCTGAATTTCAGGTCAATATGCACTAGCACATATATTGGTCTCGTAAATTTTGATCTTACAACAGATTATAGAATACAATTGTATAATTAGTGCTTGATAAGTTATTGATACTTACATGTGAAATCTATTTATTTTTAACTATAACGAGTTAAAAGGGGGGGAGGACCATTCCTATAAAATGGATAAATTTTCATTATCTTGAAAACATGGTCTAATGCATTTAACTGGAATATATATGATGTGAATCTGCACTAGACTTCTGTTATTTACCAAATAACTGTCTATCTGCTGCTAACTTCTCCTAGAATTCATACAGTGACCTATCCAATGTGTTATGCACTTGCAGGGAAAATAAGTAAACTAATACTAATTTAAAATAATCAATGTATGAATATCCTATTATTTATTTTATTGAACCGGTGCTATCATACTGTCGTGTAAGGATGTGGTCTTCCAAATTGATTGCTTATTGTTATAACTTATATCGACAATACTTTTTATTGATGTTATCATTATTATATTCTTGCAATTCCGAAGCCAAATTCGTGGTTTGCCACTTTTATTGAACAGGTGCCATCATACTATCCTGTTCAGAATGCTGTCCTCCAATTTAATTGCTTATTGTTATAACTATTGAGATTACTTTTTATTGATGTTATTATCATTAATTATGAAGCTAAATTCCTGGTTTGCCAATATTTTTTGGAAATTTTCCAGATTGAGAGTAATATTGTTCGATGTCCAGACCCTGAATATGCAGAGAAGATGATAGCTGCAATTGATGCTGTGCGAGTGCGAGGTGATTCTGTTGGTGGTGTTGTAACATGCATTGTTAGGAACTGTCCTCGTGTAAGTCTTTCCACCTGTCTCTATCAAGCTGAAATAATTTGGCAAAATAGCAAGTAGAGATAAAAGCGATAACAACTGTACAGGTTTTTATTAGTAAACTCAGCTATCACATGGTTAGTTGGCTTTAAATAGAAATACAACTACATTATTTTTTTCGGCTCAAATACAATGTTGCTCAATATCGGGTTATAGTGATGTAACATAAGTGTCTTAGTGTTGCTAATGGTCTCTTTGTTTTTTATGTCATTCATTTTGGCAAATTCTCCCTCCACCCCCATATCTTTCCCCTGCACCTCCATATTAATTTTGAATAGTTAATTTTAACCTTTTTAAAATTTTTAAATAATCCTAAATGAAGTATAAACTCACATTTTTAAGTAACCTCAATTGCATCCCCGCACCCCATACCTTTCTTCCAGCTACAACACTTCCATTCTTCTCCAGCTGCAGCAGCATTTGAGTGAGCAGTTCCATTATTGACGTGTGTGAGAGGGTTGATGAGAAGATTCGTTGTATTTGACATTTATTAGTGTGAAATTAATTTTTTTTAGTTTTGTACTCCATTTTTGCACCTCGCTGGTTTTCTTTTTGGGTTTTATGAAAACGAAAACACAACCACCACTAGTAAAAACACCACAAAGCTTACTTCAACCACCAACATTTACCACCAGCCACCACAAGCAACAAGCACCACTTCAAAAATGAAGAAGACACCACACTCTCCATCATACTAAGAAGGATATTGTTGGAAATAAAAAGAAGTATAATTTGCCTTCATTTTTTACATTCTACTGATTAACTTGGGCTTCCTTACTTTTAAAATAAACCCGACATTAGCCTTTTCATTTCCAGGCCATTAACCTTTGAGTAGCACCATTCTATGACCTAAATTTCTTTTCCTCCTTTTAAACTTAGACATCAACCCTTCTCTTCCAATACTCAAAACACTCATACATTTTCTTCCAGTCTAGCAACACCTGCGTTTTTACATGTAAAATACCCTTCTTTTACATTTTGCTTTCTCCTTTCTTAAATCTTCCCCTTCTTGTTTCTATAATATCTTCCTCCTTTTGCTTTTCTCTTTTTTTTAAACCCGTCTTCTTCCAAATTTGAAGTTGTTTTTTTCTTCTTATTCTCTCTTGTACAATAAAAATGTGCTTACTATGTGGCTTCTGCTATTTTCCCGTGACGCTATCCACTGTATGACACAATGGCTTTTAAGCTTTTTGCAATTTTCTATTGACAACTCTGCTTAAATGTGTTTTTCATCTCAACAGATTAATCCATTTTGGTTCTTTTCTTTTCTTTGATGCAATCCCTGATTTTGTTAAAAATAACATGTTTTTAGTCCCTGTCACTAGATTTGCTTTGTAAAGTGATGCGGAGGCATAATCAAATTGTGCCATATGTCATTGATCCGTTTGTCATATCATCACTTTAAGGGAGTAAATCTAATCATAGGGGCTAAATGCAATAAAATCTGAAGTCAAAATGGAAACAATTTTTTAGGTAGCAAAATCAAAGTTTGCTAATTTTTATGGGAAGATAAAACATATTTAAGCTCTTTTTTTTCTGTTCTAAGAATATTTCTAACTTTTTATCTTTGACCCTGCCTGTAATAGTGCTTGCTTAATGAATCTTGTGCAGAAAATGGTGGAAATTTGGCCATAACTAGACTCTGAAAGCTGTACTCTTTAGTCATCTACGAGTTTTAGAACTTCCCTTCCTTGCATAGCATAATTTACTTTTAAAAAAATTAAGTTGTAGCCCATGCCCATAAATATCAGATTGCTCTTTAATAATTAGCATGAGAGAGAAAACACTCTGCTTTGAAACCATGCTTGCTGTTTTGCAATTTTGAATCTCCCTTAATATCTTGTAAAGGCACCTCTTAGTTCTCATCCTAACTCCAGCTAATTTTTATTTATATTATTCAGTTTTTTATATTAATTTTCCACTTATAATAAAAATGATCTTATTATTTCTCAGGGTCTTGGTTCACCAGTGTTTGACAAACTTGAGGCTGAGTTGGCTAAAGCTGTTATGTCTTTGCCTGCAACCAAGGGCTTTCAGTTTGGTTCTGGGTTTGCAGGTACTGAAGCATACTTGTCTTACTGATACCAATTAAACAACGTCATTTTCTTTGATAACTTGAGTCTGAGGTGTGTTCTGATGGCTTAATGAAATCATTATAGGCACCTTTTTGACTGGGAGTGAACACAATGATGAGTTCTATATAGATGAACATGGAAAGACAAGAACAAGAACAAATCGCTCTGGTGGGATACAGGTATTTATACTTGTTCTATAATTACTAATTAGTTGTTTCTAGATGTTCACGATGATGGTCATGTGTCTATATTTGTTTTACTTAAATTATCTGTATTGACAATCAGGGTGGAATTTCCAATGGGGAAATCATTAATATGAGAATAGCTTTCAAGCCAACATCGACTATTGCAGTAAGTTTAATCTCTTCTCTTTCTATCTTCATCACTGTCCCATTCATCCATTAAACACACATACTAGCCAATCTAACATGTTCACGATATCTTTCACAATGCTTATTCTTGTTAGACTATCTAGGATATTTTAGAGTAACTTTAGTAGTCTCTTGAGATTGATTTTTGTATTTCATTATTTTTGTATTACCATATGTATTTTACATTAAGTGAACATGGTGTTACACTTTTGCAGAAGAAGCAACATACTGTGACACGGGATAAAAAGGAAACAGAGCTGATAGCCCGTGGTCGCCATGATCCTTGTGTTGTTCCAAGAGGTTAATAACCGTGCTTTTTTTGTTAGAATGCTGTTTGTATTATCTTTAGTTCACTTTTTTCACTTCATCTCTAATATAATTCATCTAAGTTGCTGAGAGGACAATCTTTAGAAATGTTAACATTGAACTGAAGGGCAAGATAATTCGTTACACGACAACTTTTCCTTAAACGACATCTAAATCTAATGTCAGAAAGAAAGGAGAATTGAGTATTATGCGTGTGTGCATGGTTTTCAATCATGACAACATTTCAAGTTTTTGACTCTTGCTAGAATTTAAATCACTAGAAAATAAAATCTCTGAATATTTTGTTGGACTGGGCTTGCAGCTGTACCCATGGTAGAGGCAGTGGTAGCTTTGGTTCTTGTGGACCAGTTGATGGCACAATATGCACAGTGTAATCTGTTTCCCGTAAACTTAGATTTTCAAGAACCCATGGTGGCCGCATTATCGCCAGAAGAAGTACCTTTCTGAAGAATATGAAGAGGGTACGTAAATCAGTATTTGTCTGCCTTCTGGCTAGTTGACGGTTAATTCATTTTGATGAAAGTTCTAGTTTCCCTCTGGCGAGGATCCGTCTCCTAGTCATGTTCGCCTTGTGGCAGATATTTTTGCGGATGCAATTTATCTTCTTGTATTAGTGTTAAGTTAATCTGTGTTTCTTTTTATTTTCTCCTTTTTCATTTCGAGGGTGAACATTGTTTATAGAAAACCTGGTCGCAAAAGCACCGCGATGTATCCTTAAAGTGAACTGGAATTATATGCTGTGAGAAATATATAATAGTTTTTGGTCTAGCAAGTGTTGCTATGCATTTCAATAAATGAAAGCGTTGGGATGTTTAGCTGGCTCTCAATAATATATATTATGCATTGTGATTACGAACTACAATGTCAATGTTTTACTTTTATGCCTTTCTTTTTGCTTGTTTACATGTTCTTAACTTCACCAATTTTTTGGCGAAGTTTTAGAGTAGGGGTGTGACAGATTCCTTAACTGTTAAAATATACTCGGGACACAATACTTTAATTTATTTGGCATGTAGAAATAGTAATACTGTAAGTGCGTACCACAAATTACCTCACTAAATCATAAAATATAACAAAATATAGTTTACTCAAATTTACAAAACGCTCCCTTTTTCTTTCACGTTGTCTGAATTATGGACATCAATAGTGGCAACAGAAGGTTTCGGTGATTCTTGTTGTATCCATGCAAATGTTTTCAAATTGAAGGTCTCTTTTAATTATTTTTATTTCACTAGGAATAACTTCATAAAATGAAATAATGGTCATTGTAGGAGGGAGATTACTTAATATTTCTAAATAATCATTCTGAAATGAAGGCAAAATGGTTTTTTGTGATCAAAATTCCATGCTTTTTTAAAAGAGAAGAATAATGATGACATTTTAGCCATAAATTATTTCAACAAGAAAATTGGAGGTTGAGATATCTTTCATAGGGGTGGGTAAATTCTCTATCTAGCATCATTTATACTTTTATTTCCCTAACTAGCACTCTTTTGTTTTTATTTCCCTATCTAGCACTCTTTTGTTTTTATTTCCCTATCTAGCACCATTTCAAAAATAAATTAAAAATAATAAATTAATTTTTTTTTATAATTTTAATTTTGAATGCATTAAAAAATAAATATTTTAATGTTTAAAATAGTTAGAAATATAATTAATGAATAAAGAAATGTGTTTTTACAAAAAAAAAAAAAAAATTTAAAATGTTTAGTTTAAAAATTATTTTTCTAAGAATGAATAAAATAAAAAATTAAACTCTACAACAACATAAAAGTTGAATATATAAACATAAATTAGTATTTATTTTTATTATTATTGATGATGTAATTATGTTAATTTCAAGTAAAAAATACAGGACATAATTATAAAAAAACAAAGTTAAATAAGGACTGATATGAACATAAAAGAACAACATGATCCAAAAAAGAATGTTCATATTGTCAAACACCAAAACACACATAAAGAATATGTCCCAACATTACTGGATTGTGCACTTCTCGTCATTAATTATGTTTCATTTCGCACAAACTATTTAATGTACCATTGAAGAAAATATTAAATGAATTATAATCTTTCATTTATTTTCATTTTTATGATCAACATATACTTATTTAGTATCGCCTTATATCTCTTATATTTATCTTATTTGGATTTATTTTTATATCTTTTATCTTTATCTTAATTTGTTTTGCCTTTGTTTTATATCTTTTATGTTTTTAGTAATTATTATTTTTCTACCATTCCTTTTTTTTTTATTGTTGCTGTTTTTATTTTCTAGACTTTTTTTTTCATTTTTTGCTTCTCATTTTTAAGCATTAAGTGTAACATTTGCATTAGTTTTTTTTTAAAATTTTGCATTTAGGATAGACACTTCAATATTACTTGTGTATCCACTATTAATTAATACTACTTGACTTTGGTTTTTTTGTAATTATGTCATGTATTTTTTACTTGAAATTAACATGATTACATCATCAATAATAATAAAAATAAATAGTAATTTATGTTTATAGATTCAACTTTTATGTTGTTGTAGGGTTTAATTTTTTATTTTCTTCATTCTTAACAAAAATAATTTTAAACTAAACATTTTAATTTTTTTATTTTATTTTATAAAAAACTCATTTCTTTATTCATTAATTATATTTCTAACTATTTTAAACATTAAAAATATTTATTTTTTAATGCATTCAAAATTAAAATTATCAAAAAATAAATAAATTATTATTTATTTATTTATTTTTGAAATAGTGCTAGATAGGGAAATAAAAAATAAAAGGGTGCTAGATAGGGAAATAAAAACAAAAGGGTGTTAAATAGGGAAATAAAAACAAAAGGGTGCTAGTTAGGGAAATAAAAGTCTAAATGGTGCTAGATAGGGAATTTATCCCATAGGGGTAGGTTTTTTTAGTAGCAATAAAAAATAAATAAATGTGAATCACTTTAGAAGTGATTCAGTCTTTATAGAGAGAAAGAAACCTTAATCTCCCAAAAACATGAACTCCAAAAAACCCTTCATCTAACAACACACGAATCCCTAACAAATCTCAGAAACCACTCACATAGCTACCCAACAAGGCAGTTTAATCAAACCATCTTCATACAAACCAAATGGTCAATACACCAATCTGAATACGAGAAGAAAACAGAGTGTAACTTGTAAGTTAGTCAATACCATACATTTAACTAAATCACAACAAACATTTTCACATTATCGACCGCTTTCCATTTGAAAATAATATTGTTCCTGTGCTTCCAAATTTTACTAACTACTGCAATCAAGAGGGGTAGGGTGATGCTCACATCTTTTTCGTAAAAAAATTTACAAGATATTCTTAGTATTTTTTATTTAAATAGTAGTTAACATGACTTCAACGGGAAATTAAAAGTGAAATAAGGTATAGTGTAGTTTTGTCCAGAGAGAGGGAACATGTATTTTTAATATATGAAAGGAGAATTTAATACATCTTTTAGAAATAAAGTTAATTTACCCTTAAACATTATGATATTTTTAAATTAAATGAATGATCTAAGTATATTCAGTTTTACTTTAATACTTTACAGGCAGATTTATTTTAAGCCGAGCCGAGCCGAATCCAATTTGTTTCTTAACAGAGGAGTAGGAGCAATATTAAAAATCCAAAAATGGTTAGTAAAGGTAAATTTAGAATACAACCCAACTTATTTTAATTTTAAAGTCCTCCCTTGACGGGTTTTACCGTTCACTCCAACTTAAGTCTTAGGGCAGCTTTATTAAACAAAATAATAATAATTTTAAGATGTACAAAATGTGGTTTACATTTTACATATTTTATGAAAATTAAAAACAATATTTTATTTGGTAACAATTCCAAAAAACACTTTTTATTTCAAAAAAAGTAGTTGTAGTTTCTGCTTCTTTAACCTAAACAAAAACAAAATAGCTTCTCCAAATAATCAGAAATATTGGTTAAACAGTGGATTTTGACTTTTCTTCAAAAAGTTTAAACAAACACATTAAACTAGGATACCCAATTTAGAGAGTGAGACTCTGGGTATCTCACTCTTGTCAATTACTTCTTAAACATTTTCAACATTTTGCTATCTTCTTTCATTTTAATGTCTATGACTATCTCTGCAACAAGTTAAAAAAAAATCTCTCAACTACCTTAAACTACTTTTCTTTTACCATTATTTTCTGTAACTGTTCTTTTAACTATTTATCGTTTTCCATTTTTGAACCTTATTCTAAATTAAATCTCAATGATATTTTTTTTAAAGAATTCGTTAAAATTTTAAAATAATTTTACATCACAATTTAAATCATTCATTGTAAATTTAAAATATAATTTATATATATTCTATAATATAATTTATGAGTTAAAAATTATTTTCTAATTATATATATAAAAAATATGCTATGTGCAATTTACAATGCCAATGGTTACATATACATATGTATTTTTATAATTTTTCTTAATATTTTTGTTGATTCGTGGAAATTGAACACAAATAAAAGAGTTTTAAATAACTTACACACCATGCTAAACCAATTAAGCTAGATTCCCTTAACAACATAATTGTATGTATTAATACTGTAAATATAAATTTATTATAGACTTAAGTTTAACTAAATATACGTTTATTTTTACTGTTTGAAAAATTGATAATATTATATTTTTAAAAAATAATAGTTATGCCCTATTATTATTATTATTTATACCTATATATAAAGGAAATTTTATTTTATTCCAATTTTATCTTTATATTTTATTTTATTATTTTAAAAATATATCAGAGGAGATATTTGTAATATTTTGAGCAGTTTTAATTGTAGGAACTAATTGGAGGAAATAAGAGAAGACAAAAGGTTGTAGCAACTGATTGAAAGTAATTACACAAACTTGCAAAACTAATCTTATTCATTTTGATTCACTCAATCATATATATAATAATTACAATTACTGGAAGCTATAAACTAGGAATACTAACATGGCCTGTAAATTGACCATTAATGCAATATAACGGTTCTGATTCTGCAAGAAAAGCAAAGTGAACCAAATCTCCATTGTCATCAACTTCATCATCAAGATTTACTTCGCAATCTTGAAGATGTACAGGTTGTCGTTGTTGCCTTCTTGGTCGCTCCATCACAGTTGCAATTGGAGTTGCAACTTCAGGTTGAATTACAACTTCAGGTTGAACTGTAGGTGCTTCAAGAGTGACTCTATCTTCCACATCATCGTTCAAAACGTAAATATATCGTTTTTTCGAATCCATTTCAGTTGTTGCATTCCATTGCCATTCCTCATCTTCGACAAATGTAACATCACGACTAACAATCACCTTCTTTGTCATTGGATTGTACAATTTGTATCCCCCATGCTTATATCCAATGAAAATGGTCTTCACTGCCTTATCATCCAACTTTGATCTTGTTGCATTGGGAACATGAGCATAAGTAATTGACCCAAATACCTTCAAGTGTTGCACATTGGGTTTGATTCCACTCCATGCCTCAATCGGAGTTGTGTTAGGAACACTCCGAGTGGGTGATCTGTTTATCAAATATACCGCACATGTTACGGCCTCAGCCCAAAAATAATTTTGCATACCTTTCGCTTTAAGCATGCTCCTCGCCATGTCCATGATTGTTCTATTCTTTCTCTCAGCAACTCCGTTGTGTTGAGGTGTGTAGGGGCAAGTTATGTTATGTTGCAACCCAAGTTCTTCACAGTGTCTCTTGAATTCATTAGACTTGTATTCACCTCCTCCATCACTACGCACCATCTTAATTTGTCTACCACTCTCTCTTTCAACAAATGCTTTAAATATTTTAAAGCAGTGGAATACCTCATCCTTGCTTTTCAATACATAAATCCAAGTTTTCCTTGAAAAATCATCAATAAAGGTTAAAAAATACTTATTACCTCCAACTGATAATATGTTCATCGGGCCACAAACATCTGTATGAACAAGCCCCAAAGGAAATTTTGCACGCCAAGGCTCCTTAACAAATGGTGTCCTGTTATTCTTTCCAAAAATGCAAGCCTCGCACAATTGATCAGGGTGATGAATATGGGGTAAACCATTCACTAAGTTTCTTTTGGAAAGATTTTCCAAACTCTGAAAATTTAAGTGCCCAAAGCGTAAATGCCATAACCACGATTCATTATTCACTATTGCATTCAAGCACTTGAAATCACCCATTTGAATATCTACCGGAAACATGCAGTTTTTTGATAAAAAGGTTTTAAGAATCAAATTACCTTTTTTTATCAAAAATTGATAATTTATTTTCAACTATGTGCATCTCATAACCCTTCTCAGCTAGTTGTCCCATACTCAACAAATTACTTTTCATATCAGGTACATAGAAAACATCATAGATGTACCTGTGATCACCATTCTTCAATGTGATAAGAATTCGCCCTTTTCCAGTCACCGGAACGAACCTGCCATCACCGAATTTCACTTTTGTGCGAAATGAGTCATCCAAATCTGCAAACAACTCCTTCTGACCACACATATGATTTGTGCAACCTGTATCCAAATACCAAGTCTGATTGTTTGGGGTTTCATTTGATGTGGCTATCATTAGTACTGTATGATCCTCTTCATCTTGTACGTGATTATTGTCTTGAGCACAATTGGCAGCTTGATTATCACCTTTTGATCTGCACTCATTTGCATAATGGCCACGTTTATGACAATTATAACACTCAATATTTGATTTATTATAAATGCCTTCTCGTCCTCCGCGACCACATTCCCCGAGCCAAGCGCCTCCATGATTCTTGCCACCACGATCTTTGCTGAAATAGCTACCATGTTTATGATAGGAGCTACCAATTGAGGCTTGTGCTTGTAAAGCCTGTTCAATTGGTTTTTCAATCTTATTGTCATTCATCCGCTGCTCATGCGCTCGTAGAGAACCAGACAATAACCTTACTGTCATTTTTGAAATGTCATTGGCCTCTTCAATTGCGGCAACAACATGTTCAAATCTGGGAGTTAAAGACCTCAAAATCTTTTCCACCTTTGTCTGCTCCGAAAGTGTTTCACCATTGGTCTTCATTTGATTTGTCAAGGCAATAACTTTATTTATATAGACATGAATAGTCTCTGTGGTTTCCATCTGCAAAACAGTTCATATTGACGTCTTAGGGTTTGAAGATGCACCCTCTTAATCTTATCATCACCTTTATAATTGGTTGACAAAATTGTCCAAGCCTCACTGGCAGTTGTTGCTCTTTCTATCTGCTCAAACGTCTCGTCATTCATTCCTTGATGAATGAGATACAAAGCCTTATTGTCCTTCTTTTTCTGGTCACGATGCGCTACTCGTTGCGCCTCAGTTGCATTAACAACTAATGCAGACACTCCACTTTCAACGACATCCCATAACTCATGATAATCAAACAAAACTCTCATTTGCACACACCACCGATTGTAATTTTTTCCATCAAGGATAGAGACTGATAATTGGGTAGAGTTCATAATAACAGACTAGCTCTTGATACCAGTTGTAGAAACTAATTGGAGGAAATAAGAGAAGACAAAAGGTTGTAGCAACTGATTGAAAGTAATTACACAAACAAAATTGCAAACTAATGTTATTCATTTTGATTCACTCAATCATATGTATAATAATTACAATTACTGGAAGCTATAAACTAGGAATACTACCTGTAAATTGACCATTAATGCAATATAACGGTAAAATAGTTTAAGGGTAATAAAATCTGAATTAATAATAATAAAATCTGAATAATAACCAACATTAATTTCATATCTCAAAAGGATAACAGAAGAGATAACACTGTTTTTAAATTCAAAACTAAACATTGCAAAGTGAGGTTTGCTAAGCAGCATTGCATAATTGTATATTTTTCTCCTAGCAAACATCTTTTCCGTTTTCTATTTTCATATTCAAAATTCAAAATATGAGAAGTCGTAGAAACCAACCAGTAAGTGTTGTTTTTCAATTATAAAGTAGAATATGAAAATGCAATGTCTGAATTTACCTTTTCTTTTTTATTCATTTATGCATGTTTTTGGCATTGTATGACAATATTGTTATTATTCTGCTGACACAAATAACGCCATAAAATACACACACGAAGATAACAATTTAATCAAATTTATAACATAACTATTAAAGAAAACAAAAACAAAACAGAATAGTAAGATTTTGTTCATTGAATACAAAATTGAAAGAGAAAAAAATGTATAAGATAAAAGTGCGCCGATGGGAGTGAGAGGGGTTAGTCTATGAGAAAAAGAGGACTTAGGGAGAAAAGGAGAGACGCGTTAGTCTATTAGCGAAAGGAGTGAGAAAATGAATTGCGAGAGGTTAGAACAAACAAGCGAAACACTTAAGTTTTGAGATTTGATTGAGATGATTAAGAATAAAAAGGTGATGGTGATGGAGGATATGGAGGGGAAGTGGTTGACGATGGTGATAAAGGATAAGAACGATTTGACTAAGTCTTTCTGCGAGTCCAAGATAAAGAAAAGAGAAACATATTTCATTATATTTTATTTTTTTGCATATAATATTTTTCATGATTAATGTTGATTGAACCATTGAGAATGAATTTTTGGTTTATTGCTTAATAATGTCACATGGGTTACAATGATAAAAATAAAAAATACTGATACGTCAACACTCTCCCCGCTAGTTATTATAAAACTGGTGTACTATTAGCTAATAAAATAGTTTAATGATATCTTTAAGATAAATAACTGTAAAAAATAAAAATCAACAAATATATGACCGTTTATAGTTGGTTGGTGGGGTGAATTATTTTTAGCTTATCAATACATATATATTATTTATTCTTATCTCAATTCTGAAATGCTTCATAGATTCGTGGAATTTGGAATTATGGATCGGAATATAAATTACCCTAATTAAGGTGGAAAAGGAGACAAACAATGGAGAATATCGGAATTTCAGAAACGAGGAAACAAATCCCTTTCCCAGTTAGTGGCATATGTGAATCTCTGAGATGATATTACAAGTGTCTTAGTCAAATATTAAATAATTAGCATAATCATTTGGGTTAAAATTTGATTAAGACTAAGTAAGCCAATCTAATATAGTATAGGTTGTTAAAGTATCTTAGTTGGTTTGCCTTTAATTAGATATTATGATATTTAATCCTTTTCCCGCAAAGTGATGTCTACTTTGATAATTTTAAATTTTAAATATTTCTAAATTTCATAACTAAATAATTTGTAAAGGCATAAAATAGATATTTTTACATTTTTATCAAAAATAAAATAACTAAGTTTCTGATGGATAATTTTAAGAAAATAATTTATTTTTAAAAATAATTTAAAATGCTCTACCATAAACTATATTCTTTGAAAAAATATTTTAAAAGAAATTAAAATATTAAAATTTATGAGTGTAATTTTACTATTTAAAATTAGATTATTTTAAGTTTCATCTAAATAAAAAGTAAGAATATGGAATTATAAATATTCTTTTCTATCTCAATTTATTTATTTTCTTTTGATATTCTTTTTTGGGTCAACTTTGATTAGACATGTGAATTCAACTTCAATTGAAATATTATCAACTTATTAAGGTTTAGGCATCACTTATTATCTATCATACATCACTAATTTGATATCATTTATTGATTGATGTTTTTAAGATTCAAATATGATTATTTTTGGTCATTTTTACCAAGGTTATTTTTATTTTTTTTTAGTTGATGTCAAGATTGTTTTTGACCAAGATTAATGAGAACATGGGATTCTTTAATCACTAACATTAATTAGGGTTTCCTCAACCAATATTAATATGACTATTTTTTTTTGCATTAGATCTTTAGGATTTAATGTTTGCATTCGATAAATATTTATATGATTTTTTTTATAAGAAAGTAAAAGACATTATTTTTAAGCATTAGATTTCAACACGTGTAAATCTTCTAATAAGATTTGATAAATAATAGAAACACATGATCTTAAGCACAACATGGTATGATTATAATATTATAAATGCTTATTTTATATTATAGAGAATATTTTTTTATGTCTATCTTTCAAGAGGATCTCATGAAGACATGTCAACATCAAGATCTCTTGAAAAAAGTACTAAAACTACTTCACACCAATAATTTTTCTAAAAAGGACTAAATGTCAAGTTTGTGAAGACTATCAATCTTGTATGGTAATGCTTTTTACTCTAGTTTGGGTAGAAGCTATCTGACATATGTCTAATAAGTCGTGTTGTGTATCAAACTATTTCTTGAAGAAGAGATATGTATTTAATGTTACACGAACGACATTTAATGCATCTATATATTTGAATGTGGACAAACACAAACTTGAAGAAGTAGAAGACCTTTTGTGGATATCTCAATGGCTAGGAAGAATTTGCAAATGATTCTTTCTTTTCAACCTCTATGTATAAAATATCCCTTGAAAAAGAAAGGTTGATAACTACGAAATACTCTCTTGCAATCTTCAAACAATTGTTGTATCTTAACTAAAGAACTTAGTAGCCTAAAGGAGTATTTATTTTAGGACATTGCCCTATTTTAATTAGCAATGTGGTTGATCGTTTAGATGTCATTTTTTGTAAAAACAAGATTGTCTTAACTAAGAGTGGTTGTGTTCAAAAGATTAATCAATCTTAGTTAAAAGTGATTGTGTTTCAAAAAATATTTAGTTTTAACTATGAGTGATTGTGTTCCAAACAATATTCGATCTTTATTAGGGGTGACTTTATTTCAGATAATACTTTGTCTTAATCAAGAGTCATTGCACTCCAAATAAAACTCATTTTTATGCAAGAAGTGATTGAAGTCTAAAGAATATTCATCTTGTACTTTGTAGTGTTAGTCTATCAGCTGAATTTGATTGTGTTGATTAAGAATTGTACATAGTTTAAATTTTTAGATAAATCAAAGTAAAAACCTTAATGTATTTTTTTTCTCTAATTTAATATCTTTCTATTGTATATTATTAATTTACATCTAACTAAAAAATAATTTTTTTGTTAAAATGAGCTTTATGAAATTTTCGGACCACATACTCTTAACTTAAAGTTGCGTTTGACTGTCTTCATTATAGATTATTTTTACCAAAATTTCTTGAGAGAGCATCTTTCAATTTTGATCACTTTTTTCAAACATTGATTTTTCAAAAAAAATTAAATAAATAATAATTCAATAATCATATATTTTTTACTTGTTTTCACATAATTCAAATCCTTAAAACCTTTTCAACCAAGAAGTAATGTAAAAATCTAGAGTGATATTGGAACTTTTCTACAATCAAACAAATCCTTATTTATTTTTAAATATTAATTAAATATCAATTATCAAAGTATTGTAAAAACCCTTTAAGAATTGAATATATACTATTATCAATGCCCCTTAAAAACTTAAAATCAGTAAAAAAAAAAATATAAGACAATTATGAACCTCAATTAAAGAAATCTAATTAGAATATTAAAAGAAATAATAAAAAAAACTCTGAATCAAGAAAATCACACATTAGTACTGAATCTTTATCTAAACTCTTAACGAAAAATCAATTTAAATTCTACATATTTAAAGCTTTTAAAAATTATAAAATTTTCTTTACAAACTTAAATAAACAAATTATATAATAAAAAAATTCTTTAACATGTGTGCATATTTTTTTTATCGGTAATAAAAAATAAATTAAATATGAACTACTTGAGGATGACCTAACATTTATACATAAACAAAACCTTTGACTTTTCTTACTAGACAAACTTCTAAATATGCTTAATAGAATACTCCTAGCTGAACTCAGAGATAATCACTTAAGGCGTCTAAGCCTACATCTAAAAAAAATACATCACGGAACCATTCTCATACAGATTTATGCATAAAACTAACCGTAAAAAAATTCCATTAAATATATTATTTTAATATTTATTACTTAAAACATAATGTTTGTCCTCTAATAAGAAGATTCTCACGACATCACTAAAACTGTCAAACAAAATTTTATACAAACCAAAATGGGTATTTTTTTTATATAGATTAAAATCATATAAACCAAATATGTTATTATTTTATCAAGGAGTTAAGGACTCAAATATTAACTATTATTACCTTGTTTTTTCTTCCGTCTTAAATTATTCATTTATAATTAATTATTTCTCTAGAGATTTGGGATCTAATCTCCTGTAATTGATTGAGATCCACAAATTTTAATTTTTGGGTAAAATTCCTAACATTAGAATTATAAATACTTAAAACATAACTAATCTTAAAAGAATATTTTCAAAATCTATCCAATGTATGAGTCATCACTATCTTTGTATCACATTCAAGAATTAATGATAACTAACGACCAATAATGTTTAGCAAAATAAATTAAATTGAATTGAAATTGTAGTTTTTGTTGGTATCCACAATGATGATCCATTTATACGACAGCTTATAGTTTGTGATATGTCGTATTTGCATGATTTGACTTTATAACATACTTTTTCATAATCTTTAATAATATAGTTGTTGAATTTCTTTTAGTTCCATGCTTGGTCTGTTTTAGATACTTATATTCACTATATATTCTCTTTATCAAATTCTTCATTAAATTTAATCACATGTCACATTACAACAATTAATGTTTATCTTTTTAACTAATCCGGTTGTTCAAACTGAGGGATCTCCATGGAATATATGATTAGATATCCCTAATCAATATTTTATTTTTTATTTATTGAAATTATGTGGTCAATTTATTTTATTTATGGCAATTATATATAAATAAACCATTCCTTTCTTAATAGTTAAGTTAATGGGACCTTTCTTTCATTAAAATTAAAATTGAATAAAATATATTAATTTTTTTTAAGTGTAACTCAACTTTATAAAATTAATTTATAAAATAAGATTTATATTCATTTATATATTTTAAAATATTTTTATTAATAAAACAACTTACTTTAAAAAAATAAGTGTAATTAATAAATAAGCTTTTAATAGCTTATAAAACAAAAATAACTCTCCAATAATATACAAAGTTTAGGATAAGAATACAATTAGTTATGTCTAAATTGAGAGACAAATTTTAGGGGCAACCAATGGTGTATTATTACGAGTCTATTAATTGTCAACAATTTTACTCTTTTGTTAAGAGATCTATTTATTATTAGTTATAATATAATATTTTTTGTCTATCTCTTTACATGTCTTTTCGATCTATTAAATTATAAATTTATTTTATTTACTATAATATATAACTAATCATAATGTCATCATTAAAAATGATAATACTTATAATAAAATATTAATATAATTAAAATTTGTTTTTCTAAATAGTTATTTCAAATAATTTGTTCAAAAAAGTAATTTAAGTAAAAACAATTTCCATTTAGTTTAATAGATCTTAATAAAAAACATAATTTTTTTTTTAATTTTGATAATTTGATTCTTAATAAAATATGTAATAAAAACCACTCACGTAAATATTTGCTGGTAAGATTGCGTAGTACTCATAACATATTTTTAACAAACGGATGAGTAAAATATTCGTATATATCATCCACAAATATTTTTATCTTCAAATATTTTCGAGTAGATATTATTTTGTATTTTTAATCACAATCAAGAATATTTGTGAGTATATATATAAAAAATGGGATGAGAGTAAAATAATATTTTAGTAAAAAAGTAATTCTTAGTCATAATCTAATAATTAACATATCGAACAACGGTAAAGAAAGAACTGTGTGAATATTCAATTTGACCAATATGTTGGCTTGATCAACAACCAAACTAATGAATCTCTCATGCCACTTAAATTTATAAATTGTAATTCTGCTCATAAATCTAAAAATTCTGGATTTTTTTTTATATTTTTTAAAACGACTAATACTATATATATTAAGGTTATATTATACACAAACATGTATTAACGTTAATATTATTTATGTGGTGTATGTTGAAATTTTCTTCATGAACTTTAAATTTAATTTAGTTTTATAAAAATTAATTCATAAAGTAAGATTTGTAATTACTTATATATTCTAAAATATTTTATTTTCAAGAAAAGTGGACCTCTAACATATTACGAGCCTAATTAACACAACAACCAGATGTTATACACATCTTAATTAGCACATAAAAGCAAGAAATTGAAGAAAGAGTTTCATATATAAAATGAATAAACGCATGTACAACTAATCATAAAGTTTAAATTCTAAACCACAATGGTCTCATGCAAGTCCTTCAATTAGTACTTAATCAGTTTGGTCCTTGTCTGTTAATCGGAATTAAGAGGCTCCATCAATTATTGGTAAATTAATCAAGCACCTTACGAAATGGAGGTACACATCATTCTCATTTCAATTCATGGTGGTATGTGTTACGAAAACGAAATATCACTGTATCATATTTTATAGAATACAGGAAAAAGATAGATGGTACAGAGGCAAAATTGATGTTGAAGTTGAACTCTCTAATAATAAACCAAAAATAACAAGTTATTGTAAGCACGGCACCTAAATAGGGTCTTAATCTCTCTCATTTGCATCATTTATTTGTGTATTTGTGTATTGTTATTTTTATTACAATATAAACTTTAAACCTAATTCAATCCCATAAAATCAGTTTATAGGTGAGATTTGCACACATTTATATACAATGAAATAACTTCTCAAGTTGAGAGTGAGAATAAATCCAATAAACATTTGCTATGATAGACTTTAAATGACTCTGATATCATATTACGAAGTGAACTTTAAACTTAACTCAACCTCATAAAACCGACTCATGGAATGAAGTTTACACCCATTTATATACAATGAAATATTCTCATCTCTAGTCGATAAGAAATTTCCAACTGTTTTTGGTGTAATCACTTTATCACTTTAAGTTAGCAATCCTTCTAATCCAATAGCAACAACTAGAGCCATATATATATATATATATATATATATATATGATTGATTGAGTTTTTTCATGGTATTTCAGCTCACACATGATAACTCAAGAGAAAAAAAAAGCGAGACCAAGCAATTAGTGACGTAAATTATATATTAGCTTTATCATTTAGTGGAATTTGTCGTTATCGTTGTCATCATTCTGTGTGTTATTGTAATCTAATTATATTAATGGAGTTTAGTAGGAAGTCGTGTTTGGGGCCCTATGAAAAGGGGTGGGAACAAAGATAGGGAAAATGGGCAAATGGAAGAGGATAAACCAATAATTTTCAATTATATAAGAAAGATTCCATTAAGAAGTTTGGTGATCCATAACATAAAGACCAGAATAGTATTAAATTTATACGATACCTTATGCCAAATTAGCCATATTAAAGATAAGTAGCCCTGTGGTTGAAGCCACTACGAAACAAAAAAGCATCAATATTAATAAATAAATACATATATGCAGATGATATTAGTAGATTATGAAGACAAATGGGATATACACGAAAAAGATGAATAGCCCCAATGAACATGACAAAAAGCAACGTACCCACTTTTATTTTTCTTGAAACAACGACTCTGCACCAGCTACAATCACTTTAAAACTCCCTTATTTTATCAATACATTGAACTCCTTTAAGCTATTTCCAAACGGGAAATTAAGTACGAACTGCCACCAATTGATAATTTATTTATGTGTTAAATATGTTTTTTATCCGTATGCCAAAATAGTTTTCATTCTTAATCTAAATTTCAGAAATTTTTGATAGTAAGAAAATTATTAAAATGTGTTATGAGAAATAAACAGATTTTCAGTATGAATTAGGATATGTTTGTAGATGTTATAATTATATAATACAATTCATACTTTGTAATTTAAAAAAAAATATTAGTAAGAATTTATTTTAATAATTTTCTTATTACAAATATTGAGAGATTTCTTATTACAAGTATCAAGGAGGGGATGTCGAAGGTCGGGCTAGTGTCTGGAGTAAAGTCGTAACAAGGTAGCCATACTGGAAGGTGCGTCTGGATCACCTCCTTTTTAGAAAGAGCTCATGCTTGTTGGGTAGTTTGATACTGTTTCATATCAAACAAGAAAGGAGTTTTGTCTGAATCAAATTTAGGTTTAAGATTTAGATCATGGAAAACTTTATATAATAGTATTTAACCATTTATTTTTTAAGACTTATAGCTCCACCGATTGATTAATAAGATGGTGACCTTGTTGTAATGATGTATGAAAAATATTGTTGAGGCTGTCTTTCTTGAAATCTATGGTTGTGTAGAGAAGGTGCTTTAGCCCAATACAAGGTATCTTTGACGTTGAATAGTGGAGGAGATGGAGAAAGCATCCTCTTAATTATGAGATGCTAAATGCGATCAAAGCAAGACAAAAATGTCAAAAAAAGCAACAATTGACAAAAATCCATGAATTTATCTTTATGTCTGTTTGATTAGCAGAAGGGAATTTAATTAGGTGGGAAAAGTATCTTTCTGAAAGATTGGAGGTAAAGGATGAAACAGTAGGGGTGTAGGATTTTGCTGCATGATTACTTAAGAACTGCAAAAAAAACTGTTGAATAGTTGGTATAAACACTGTCAACGTTAACTTTTTCACTGGAACAGTTGAACATATTTGTTGTCTGCTCATGCATGTGAAACAATGGTAGGGTCATGCTTTAGTCTTTTACACCATCTTATTAGATGGATTCATATTGGTCCAAATTGAATTTAGAGAGTAGTTCATCTTAGAGGTAAATGATGAATCATGTGTTACCACGTCATTGATATCTTGAGAGAAATTATGATTCTCTTGGATGATGATGATGACACATGCATGAGGTAAATTGGTTATTGTCATTTTCTTTGGAAGGATTTTGAATTGAGTTTACTTAGTTAGGGTATGTAGAATTGGTGGTTCAACTAATTGACTAGGATGATCCAACATATCTACAAATGGCATTGAATTAAAGTATATTTTGTAATCTGTGGTTCATGGATCATTATCTCAAAATCAAGTCTCTACATGGTTTGTAAATTAAAAGCCTCCCAAAGTATAAAGCAAAAATTGTATGGAAAAGAATGAAAATGGCCAAGAAGTCCCTAAAAGTTAAAAGGTAGGGTAGGTTACCCTCAATTACGGGGAATGGAAAGTAATGCCCACCAGATCATCTTCTCAGTCTCTCATGCTTTCACTTCTTCCTTTCTTATCTGCTAGTTAGGCTTTCAACACTATTGCTCAAAATTATATTAAATTATTTTTTTACATTTTTTAACTTTACATGTAATATGATGTAAAATCCAGCACTAATTCGGTCTCATTTCTATTTAATGTTTGGAGTTTGTAGAATCTATGCGTTTGGTTATTTAATGTTTTTAATTGACGTTAGATTATGTTTTCTTTACATATAAGTTGTTGTACCTCTAAACTCTAAAGTGATTCGTATTTATAAAAAAAAAAAAAATTCTTCATCTAAATTAGATATTTATACACTTCTAGAATTTTCACCATTATATATATAAATAAATATATATATTATTTTAAAAATTTTCCTGAATTTACAATTTTCATGCTGTGTTTATACAAGTGAAAATGAAAGGAAAGCATCAGAAAATCTAGAGGATTTGACAAAAAGATTGAATAGTAATTCAAAAAGTTTGTGCCGACTGCCATGTTATGATTATTGAATTTTGTCAATATACGACTAAGAAAATAATGCTCTTATATAATTAGAATAAGAAATTATTTACTTTTTTTAGTTAGAAATTAAGGTTAATAACAATTTAAATATATTTTTTTTTTAATCCTTTCAAACTTAACATCAAAAGCATGTATCTCTTTTTAAATAAAGGCATAAAAATATATAATTTTAATGAATTTGATGAAATAACAATTAAGAAATTACCAATGGGTTAGCAATTTCTTATCCCAATAGGACAATTTAAGATAACTTTCCTTACAGTTTTTTTAAAAAAAAAAAAAATTGATGTAAAACTAATTTGGTGTACATCGAAATACTATAAACATTGTTTAGATTTATTTAAGTTTGATTAATTATCTGTAAAATACTATTTTAGTACTTAATATTTTAAAAATAAGTCAAAAAAATTCAAGCAATAATTTAAAATTAACAAAATTAATAATGTAAATACATTAGCATTTAAAAATTATCACAATTTTAAAAAAATATTTTTCCTGTAATTTTTTTAACTATCACTATAATTAAAAATATTTCAGTTTTATATTAAATACACACGTAATTATTCATTAATTTCAAGAGAATGTTGCTAAAATAAAACTATTAGCTTTAAAATTAGACCTTTTTCATGTAATCATTAACCTTGATATCAATTTAAGTTTATTACAATAATATTTTTATTTTTAATTTATAAACATTAAAAGTAGTGCGGACAATAAACAATATGTGAAACACTCATTTGGACATTGATACGACACGAACATAGAGATATGTATAACACTACAAGAAAATCATAAAATAGAAACTAATTTTTAGATACAAAAATAATTAGTTACAATAGTAACTAAATTAGAGACTATTTTAGAAACTAAAAACAATTTTGGTTTCTAAATTAGTTTCTATTATTCTTAAATAGTTTCTAAATTGGTATCTGCAACCAAGGTTTTAACTACCAATTATTTAGTTTTTAAATTTGGTAGCAAAAACTTTGGTTGCTAATTAGATACCAATTTAGAAACTATTTAACAATAATATAAACTAATTTAGAAACCAATTTTTTTTAGTTTCTAAAATGGTCTCTAATTTAGTTACTATTGCAACTAATTATTTTGGTCTCTAATAATTGGTTTTTATTTCATGATTTTCTTGTAGTGTAATCTTTAAAATGTAGGACACGGGAACATGGATTTATATATTATATAATTATGAATTATATAATTTGACAATAAAGATTTATGTGCACTAAGTATGTTTCAGTTTTTGTTTGGAACAGACATATGTTTTTCATGGCTGGTTCAAAAGGATTTACTCCTTATTTTTATAATCATAATAAAAATTTATACAATAAGTTTGAGTTTTTAGAAAATTAATGTATTTCTCTTACTTAAAATTGTGTTAGACCCATGCTAGAATTGTCAGAAATTCAACGACATTTCACCAATATGTATCCTACGAGTATCGGTATCTAATACATGTGTTCGATACGGACATACCCACCTTTTAAGTAAAGTGTCAAAGCTTCATTACATATCCTACTATAATATTTCTTTAAGTTGAGTTAAGTGTCATTAGGATAGAGTAATCTCATTGTTTTTATTCTTTCATCTTAACCTCCTCTAAAATTATTATTATTATTACTTTTATCTTTTTGTTGTTGTCTTCACTTATATAAACAACCTGCACTACATTTTATCCTCATTTTTATTATAACAGCTATTACCATATAGTTTGTGTAGTTGTTTCTCTCACCCATATTACTATAACAATTACTACTATTATAATTATTTTAAAAAAAATTGTCCTCATTATTATCGAGAATTGTGTATTATATTTTCATCATAGTAACCATTATTTTATTATTATTACCACAACCTATTAAAACATGATTTTTTTAATCATAATACAAGTAAACATTGAATATATTTCTGTTTATAATATTGTTATTTTAACTTAGCATGCGATATTTTGACGATGATGTTGTATGAGTTGAGCATGCGCTTGGGTTAGGTTCCACAAAGGAAAGGAGATTCATAACACCCAATGCAAACTGCCCCCACAGAACACTTACTATTCACATTCATATTTATATTCTAACAAGATGAAATTGCAATGTATGCATTTACAATTGCAGAATGTAGAAGCCACGATTTAAATTTCATGATGAGCTAATTAATTATACCTTTAGTTGTTAAGTTTATTTATGTTGGTTGGTCCATATCTTATTTATTGACAGGATAGTCTCTTGTTTTCAAGTTACATTATCTTATTTAATTAAGCAACGAAATGAATAACAGATTCGATGTAGACAAATCAATATTAAATAAATCTATAAAAGATGAGATAACTTTATTACTTTTAATTTCATAATCAATATTAAATCCAATAGTACGAAGCTATGAACATGACTGGCGAGGCTGATGATAATGAAAATAAACATGGTAAGAAACTAAAAAAGCTTAAGAACAAAAAAATCAATCTGTGGTCGGAGACAAGTATGGCCACATATTTAAAATTAAAAATGAGAATGTAGCCGGTGAACCTTCATAGTTTCTTTGAAGCAGGGATGAAAATATAAAAGAGATTTACAAAACAAGCTTGAATAAAAAAAGTAAACTAGAATGGAAGAATGTGAGGCAATTTAGCACCCTGAATTTTGATTTTTAAAATTAAAAAAAAAATCACACTTGATTCATGTTTGACCCTAAAAAGCTTAAACTCAGACACTTGGCCTTTTCTTTCTTGGTTTCTTACCCAAATAGAAAGGTAGAGTGGACACCACAATGTCTGTCCTCCAGAGAGCAAAGTATCCCACAAAGATTTTCCACCCTTTTTACACCACTTGTCCTTTTCACTCGACTCCCTAACCTTCTTTGTCTAATCCTCAAAAGTAAAGCTGCTATACTACTACTACTATCTGCCTTTTTTCTTTTCTTTTCTTTTTTCATTTTTCATTTTTCATTTTTTCCCTTCCTCCTGCTTCCTCCTATTTCGGTTTTTCCCTGCAACAAATCAAACCCCACGTCAACAAGGATTTTGCAATTCACAACATCAAATTCTTTACTCTTCAAGAATTAGACAGGGGTGAAATGAAAGTAATCATATTGCTTGTTTGGCAAACATAATCATTCCAGAGTTTGAAAGGAAAAGAAAAAACAGAAAACGTTTGGATTTTTGAGCATCTATTGAACATTCTCCCTTTATAGGGGACATGTGAGCAGTGAGCAGTGAGCGAATAGTGAATACCTTTTGTTCAGTTATTTTCTTTTTTTAAAAGAAAATCTGATCAAGTGCTCATGCCTGGTAATGTTGTCTCCATTTTCATTGCTCCCTTAATAGTCATAATTCCCCGAATCTCGCAAACCAACCAATTTCTCTCTGACTGCCCAAATGTTCTTTATTTGGTCAAAATTATGTAATAAAGTTAATTTCCCATATGAACCCCAGAAACATACTTATGAAAAGAGAGCCCCTACTCCATTAAAGTATGAAAATTGGTTTCTGTGAAATCTCAGAATAATACAGTAATTTACAAAAATGTATTAGGCCCGGTCGTTTATTCCATGGCATAGAACACTACCATCTTTTGCTGGAAAAGATATTGAAGATATGCAACCAAATAATATACGGATAGAAGGAGGAAACAAGAAACGACAAAGCACAGGAAAAAAAGGAGCCTACTTAATTAGGGTATGACCTACTACTAGTGAATATCAGAATTTGAATAAAATGACCTCTATGCCCTCTCTAATTAGTTTAGAATGTCCATAGTTAATTTGATTTACCCTGAAGCGCAAGGTTAATAGTCAACCACCCCACCCAACCGGCCTTGGCATCATGACATGAGAAGCACCTTTTCAGGACTACGGAAATACTTTTAAGGGTGTCCCGCCATGATCTCATTCTTTATGATCAAAATACCCTATTAACATCTTCCAACTTCCCATCCTGCTTTTCTCCCTTTTGAATTAAATTGACCATAATGCCCTTTCCCAATACTAACAACAAGTGTCGGTGGCCCGACATCACCTGTGTTCTTTCATCTTCCTTCTATACGACATATTGCCTGTTATAAGATTTCATAATATACTGAGCTAATAAGGACACAACTTAGACAAGTTCACGTCCACGCCTATACAGAAGCTGACAAATTCAGCACCTGTTCTTGATAACAATTCAATGTTAGTCAATGAAATTCAATAGGGGTAGTTAGGATGAACCTGTGTCATATATACTTCGCTACAAGACATCCACAAGTAGGTCATCATCCCCCACCAATTCATTTTACAAATACTATGTACAACAGTTCACCCATCACTACCGTTTCCCAAGAGATCAGCGAGATAAAAGATTAAAAAAAAATAGGAAGGGGAGGGTTCATTCGGTAAACAAGCTTTCAAGTACCTAACAAAATGACTCAACAGGAAAAAGAACTTAACAATGTTATTCTGTCATAACATCCACATAAATGCTTGTTTGATTTGATTAAATGGATTAGTTGGACAATGCAATGTTGGGTATGTTTGTTTTATTAAAAGTGAAAACAAAAACACCCGAATAGAGATTAATTGGCACCATATTAATTTAATTAGGATGCCTTCCCTTTGGTAATTTATTCGGCGGGTCCCCTAAAACCCTTTCTTTGAAAGGATGTTTATAAATTATTGAGGTAAACACAAAACAAAACAAAACAAGACAAGCAGCGGTTACCTTTTTCTTTAGGTTGATTCTTTGTAGTTTTGGCCATGGCCTAAGTCGCTTTTGGGGTAGCTTGCTTGAAAGCAACAGTGGGAGCTATTCTGCAGCTCCTCCTCTGATGCTCCTGGACAAGTTCTCCGGCAAACCAGTCAAGTTTCTCGAAGTTACTGTGCTCCCCTATTCTCTTTCCTCCAAACAGCACTGACTCTACATTCTCCTGCTTCAACATCTCCTCTGCTATTCCAACCAGCATCTTTACGTTGCCGGGACTTGAATCTGTATCCACGTTGGGTCCACAACGCCCCATACTGGATCCATTTGCCTGTCACATAAGAATCCCTCAGAACATCCATCATGTAAAACCGAAAAATACCCTGCTAAATATTACATTCATTCATCTCTACATCATGGACGGTGTCAGTAAGATTTCAATGCCAGCCACCAGCATCATACACTCAAATGAAAAGGACAGAATGAACGACCATAAAAAGGAAATTAAATGACGAGATACACACATAAATTCAAATTAAAATAAAAAACTTTTGGTGATCACAATCCCAACTAATAAGGAATGGTTTATTAATAGTTATAACTACAATTAAAAAGGTTTTCTACTTCACACGACACGGCTCTATTTAAGGAAGAGTCTGAATTGGGCTTTCCTTCAATGAATCCAACTGACAAAATGCAATTCAATTATCAAAAATACCAACTTGTATGTGTATGTGTATCCATTTCATGATCAAATCCAAGTTGCTCAAGAATGGGAAGGTTTCCTTAACATGGAAACACAGATAAAAACGAACAAAAAGCACAGCATTAATTAACACCCATCCATCAATAGATATCCCATAACAAGTCCAAATCCAGCTATGCTATCCCATACACACTCATCAACTTGCTACATCCAGACAACACACAACAGATCCCTACGGAAACCCCACACCCCTTACCCTCCGGCTGGTGTGAAATTGACTCCATTTAATACCCCCTTGACGTTTATGGAGTTCACAAACTCAACCAGGTACCGGAAAAGAGAAAAAAAAATTGACACCCATTAACAGTTTTCATTTCCGTTTACTCAAATTATTCAAAGCCTAATTGTGACATTCTGACAATTGACAATTTGACTAAGCACAAAATTCAGTAACTGACCCCACCAGAAAAAATTAAAAATTAAAAATACCTGAATGCGGACATAATTGGTGCTGCGGCTATGACCAAAGGCCATGGCGACGGCCTGGTCGACCAGTTCCGATGAACCGTCGCCAGAAATGCGGGCCATGGGTCGGGCCCAATCCTTGGCCTTCCAGCGTTTGACGCGGTCAAAGTCGTAACTCACCTCCAAGAGTTGACCCGTTCCGAGAGACAGAACCAGAAGGTCCTCCACGCCTCGCACAAACGGAAACTCTTGCTTGTTGTGCAGCACGTGCGTGATTGCGGCGCCTGTTGGGTTGCTCATCGCCAACCCTCCGTCCACCGCCAAGCACTTTGTCTGACCGTCCACGGAACGCATCTGAACCGGTTCAAACAAACCCGGTTCGGCCGAAGTCGCTCGACACACCTCCCACAACCGGAAATCGAAGCTATCCGTTTCCAACGCATCCGCACGTGAGAACAAAAACGGCGCCGTACTCGATAAGTCGTAGCACGGAATCAATACCGGTTTTATCGTGTCCTTCAGCGTCAAACTCCCACCCTGCTCCGCCGTAAACGCTTCTTTCACAGCCTTCTCCAAACCGGCCGTCGCCGCCGCCACCGGACCGGACCCGCCTGAAAGCAACCTCTTCAGAAAGCCCCCACTGCCGCCCGTGCGGTAGAACTTGCTTCCTTTCTCCGCGAGAAACCGCCAGGTGTCTTCGGCGGCGAAAATCGGCCGTTGGTGGTCCTTCGTTGCGAAGAGCATCGCCGTGAAGATGCCACCTACACCGGCACCGGCAGCAACGTCGAAGTAGTCCGCGATGGTGGCGTTCTGGTCGCCGGATTTCTTCTTGAGAGCTGATTCCAGGTAGGCGAGGGCTTTACCGGCGAGAATCCCGCGCATGCCGCCGCCGTCGATGGCAAGAATGCATATCTTGCCGCGCTGGTTCTTGACGGAGGAGACGCCGTCCACAGCGGTGACGTTGGGCGGGGTCTCAGATTCCGGCTTGGGAGGTATTTGTTTGGGGAACCACAGCTTGGGATCGTCGTAGCCGAAGAGGAACTTGCTTTCGAGAATGGAGAAGATTTCGTAGCTTAGCTTATCTGTCTCAATGCTCGGCTCCTGCATTTCAAGCTCATTAGCGCAGTCCATTTTCCCTCTTCTTTTTCCTTCAAAAATTTTACAGGATTTTTTTTATGAAACAAGAACGCAACGCTTTTTCTCTTGTTTTCTCTTTCAAACCAACACAGGGAGGTTCGCCGGCATGCTATTTAAAACATCTCGTGCGTCTATTGCATGCAATTTAATCTGCGCGTCGAAAAAAAATCACCTTGGAAGCCTGTAAAAGAAATACAGAGGGAAAAATGAATTTCCTTTTAGAAGGGGTTTGGGAGTTGAAAAGTCGAAGGCGTGCTACGAATTAGAACATTCGAAAACACATACCTCATTTGAGAAGAATGATCAACCAACCAAGATGAGAATTGGAAAACAACATTCTGATTTGGCAATCGCCCTTCTCGTGTTCCTTCTCCAATCACCCCAAACGCAAATTATATTATTTGTCTGCAACACTCTCGCTATGAGTGAGAAACTGAAACAGAAACTCCAAGTGAGAGTAATGATTCCGTAGTAGAAAAAGCAGGGGTTTGGTGTCTAAAGCGTAAAGGGGGTTCTTCTTTCTGAGTTTATGAGCAGCAGGGTGCAGTTGGGTCTGCGTTTCTCTGGGTTTCTTTTGCCCAAAGTAGCTAAGCTAGCTCCTCTATGTAAACATCAAATGGAACCAACAAACCATCCAACCAACAAGCACCGAACAAAAACCAGAAAATGCCAAATCACCACAGCTGCACCACCATATCTATATCTATATCTGTATACTCCCACACATATATATACCCATTCATTCTTTTACCTTTTTTATTCTTTTACCACTACACCACCTATTCACTGTTCTCCAGGCTTCCACAGTTTAGTCTTTCTGATCATGTAAAAAACAAATACAAATAATAAGAAACCAGAAAGAGAAAGGTAGAGATAGAGAGAGAGGTGTAATGTAATGTTGGTGTTTGTGGCCTCCTCAACTCAACTACAGAGAATTAGAGAAGTGGGACAGGTGATGGGTCCCACAGTAGGAATTGTGTTGGAGCAATTCAGCGTCACCACCAATGAGCCACCGACACTTGTACACCGTCAATCTTGCTACTCGCCATCCATGGCTCAGATTGCACCAACACTATTGCTCCGTGATCAACGTTGCAATTCCCCCCAATTTCTAACGTCTACTCTTCACCTTCATTCTCACTATGCACTTTCACCATTTACTAACATCTTTCTTATTATTAATTAAAAACTTAATGATCCATTATCTACAAAAGAAATTACTCAACTAATTTTGTATTAAATAATAAATTTTGCATTAGGGCATTGCCCTTGGGAAGGGATATGGGGACCACTTCGCTTTGTTTTGGGCATACAGGAGAGGAGAGGAAGGACAATGGACCAAAGACAGCAGGGACAGGGGGACAGTTTCTGGTCATCAGGTGCAAAAATTGCACTACCAACAAATAAATCAAAAAACATTTCCTTTTCTTAATTTCAATCTTCTCAACTTCTCTTTAATCTTATCTTATGCATATTCGCTTATTTAGCTCCAATTTACAATTTTCTTAAGATTATTCATCAAATTTCATATCCATTCATCACTAAACTCAATTAAACTATTCTTTTATATACTATAATTATAATTAATTTATGATTTAAAAAAAATATTTTTAATAAATTTCAAATAATAATAATAAAAGAGTATTTATGAGAGTGTTTTCTTAGCATGTACTTTGATTAATATTTGGCCATGTATTGCACTCGTTTCTAAAGAGCAAATGTGACTACAAGAATTTATTCTATTTTAGATAAATAGATTTTCAAAGCTAATCAAACACAATTTCAATATTTCTTGTCATCAGAGTAAGTTTTAGTAATTTCTTATCTAATTTATTTTAGTAATTTCTTATCTAATTTATTATTACTAGTGAAAACATAGTATACACATTTTTCTCTTTTACTCAACTTTTACGATGATAAAAATTTAACATATGTATAGAAGTAATTTTGGATGATTCAAAATTGAAAAACAAAAATAACATGTAAAAAAATGATGAATTAACCTCTTTTTTCTTTTACTCCGGTTTGACTTCTTCAAAAAAAAATTCTCTTCTTTCTTTGGAAGTTTTGGGATCGTGCAGAGTATGATAATGTTCACATTAAAGCTAAGATTAACTTGATGGTAAATACAAAATAATAATGATTTTACCAAAGAATATAGTTACTTGAAATGAAGTGAAAAGAGTGATTGAAAATGAAAACTATTTTATTTGATATGTGAAATTTAGTGTGGAAACCACATTTCAATTCAAAATTCAATTTCACTCATTCCTTTCAAATAATAAATGTAATGCAAGTTTTCTTACAAATTTAATATTGACTCTCTTTTCTTAGTTTTAAATTTAACAGTTTTAAATTTAAATAATTAAAAAATAAAAAAATAATCAAAATTAAATAATAAAATAAGATATTGATATAAGGATAAAATATAAAGAAATTTGTATAAAAAAACAGTTATAATAAAAAAAATTCTTACATATAAATTATACATAAAATAAGAGTTGTAACTCTTTTTTTAATAAGTTTTAAATATTTTTAGAAAGAATATATTTTCAAAATAATTAATATTTCATCTTAACATTTTTATAATCTGACGGTTGCAAAAAAAAATGAAAAATATATTGTATATTTTATCAACAAATTTAAAATGTATTACTAATTTCCATTAAGGACTTTATTGAAGACTCTCTTGCATCTTCTAAACAACTAAAAATATTATAAAATTTAATGCATGTCATCTCCCTATAATCACCGGGACTCTAATCTTGTACATCTTGATATCTTAATCAGTCTAAGTATACATGCTTATCAACAACAAAAAAGAATTTAAGTATACATAACTTTCATGAGAATGAAATTTTAGAGAAATTTCCACTAATTTTAGGAATATTTAGTACAATAGCACTCGGGATTTATTTTGAAAGCATGCAAAAGATAAGATGAAGTTGACCTTATATGCTAGTGGAACCAAAAATATCAATTAAAGTGCAACTCTAATTACAACATTACTACTAGAACTAACAACGTAAAAAAAACATTCTTAACTCAGAAATATTGGAGAATGCTCAAATTTTCATTAATCATCCAAAAACTCCCTTCTAAATTACCCGAGGTTCTATTTTTAAGCTAAATGCATTCTAATTACTTAGTCTTAAATTTATTATAATTATAGAGGTGTTATTAGATAGTACTTATTATGTGGTTAGGGAATTTGCTGACAAACCCATGATAAAAAAACGCAATATGTATTTCCTGGAAATCCTAAAATAAAGGACTGTGGAAAATAAAAGGTGACATTAAAATTTATTTATGAAACTCCTACAAAAATTAAAATAAAAATAAGAAATTTCGACTTGTTTATTACTCCGTATTCATTAAGGTCCAATACACGAGATGGAGCAATTACAAGCCATGAGTGCAGCTTGGTTATACGCATCGGGCTCTTTAAATCGTTGTTCTCAAAATTAATTTAAAATATAATCATCAAAATTCAGGAAAATAACCGATTTAAGTGTAAATTTTAACTCACATTGATCTTCTTTTTATTTGATCTTCGTAATTATATTTATAAGGCTTCTTTATTCTCTCATTGTTTATTTTGTCACGAAAATTCAATTTTACATGTATTTGAATAGATAATTTTTTATATTTTAAAAAAATTAATGTTAGATATATGTACTGGACATGCTTTATATACCTATTAGATGTTGATAATGTGTAATCTTTTTATATGATATATATATATATATATATATATATATATATATATATATATATATATATATATATATATATATATACCGTCCCATACCCGGGCGTTGACGAAGTCAAGGTCAAAGTCAACATCGAGGTCAAAATCAACGTAAGGCGTCGCCCAAAAGCAAGGTGACGCCAAGCGCAGGCGTCGCCAAGAGGAAGCGTCGCCAAGAGGAAGCATCGCCAAGATAAGGCGTCGCCTAGCAGGGCGTCGCCAAGATAAGGCGTCGCCTAGCAGGGTGTCGCCAAGGTGGAATGACACAAAAGCAAGGTGACCACAGCGCCGCTCCCCGACACCCATGGGTAGGAAAGACCATGGAGGGGGCGACGCCGTGGGAAGGCCTTAGACCCCTGATAACCAGGGAATAGTGATAAAGAGAAGGAAAAGGTGGCTTCAAGGCCATAGTGATAGCACCAGTGTAGGGCAGCCTGACTCGTGAAGTACCCCTGCCGCCCCAGAGACGCCTTTGGGACAGATACGACTCAAGGGGGGGGGTCACGCCCAGGGTAGCCAGGCGCAGGGTACGAGAGGAAGGCAGATACGCTCTCAAAGTGAGTGACTAGATGACTGGGGGCATGAGTTGGCACCCAAAAAAGTCACCCCTTGCGCAGTAGCACTCCCAAGCAGGAGGACTCACACGCAGAAACGTCCCCAGATGGGGTCATGGCGCTGTGAGGCCCTCCACGTGTACCACAGCCAGGTCAGAATAGAAACATCATCTAGTCAGGTACCAGGTAATTAAAGTCATTTAATACAGTTTTCCGTTTCGAGCGTTTAAGGTACTATAAATGCTCCCGAACGTTTCGAACGTCTTAAATGCGCTGAGCGTTTTTATAATTAAATGCGCTTTAAGGCGCTTTGAATGTGTGAAGAGCTTAAATAGTGCTTTGAATGTTGGGAACGGGGTTCGAACTTTTGGCAAATTTCCCAGAAACTCTCTAGTTGCTTGCTCGAGCCTTGAGGTTACGCACAAGGGACTAGGGAAAGAATTTTGCTAGAAGGAGAAATATACACTAGACACAGTTTCCTTTTTACCACCTTCAGAGTGCCATACGCGGTGCTCCGATACGGAGGTGCATAGTTTTTGGTGTTTCTTGCTGGCTGACTTGAGCGTTGGAGTGCAAACGGCCGCTAGGGCGCCCTTTGTCCTTCTTTGCAGGATTTCACAGGTAACCAGTGGGAAGGAGTCCCTAGCTGACGGTTGAGGCCGCGCACGAAGACGTCCCAGGTCAATCGGACGGAACAATATATATATATATATATATATATATATATATTGTTTCTTAAACTCTTTTTATACCTATTTTTGTGTTTTCTTTCTTATCTTCTTACATAATATTTAGAGTCATCATGCATTCATCTTCTTCTATTGCAATCCACACCAAAATTGTTTTTGCTTTCGCCTCTTTCATTCCTCACATCTTCACCACTCCAATCAATTTTGAATTGGACGACGACAATTACCTTATTTGAAAAACAACAATTTCATGTCACCCTTCGCAGCCTCAACCTCGTGTTTCTTGTATGGATCATCTACTCCTTCCAGATCTGTGTTTGTTGATGATGAACGTATATGCACTTAAACTTTAATTTCTTTTGTATGAACGATAAGATCAAGCAATTGTTGTATGATTTCTTGCTTCTATGTCTCCTTTGGATCTCACTAAAATGGTAGGACTCTCGTCTTCTAATCAAACATGGCTACTCTTCATACATATTATGTCTCTCACATATGGGCTCGCGTCAAGAAGTTCAAGCTCCAACTTTGCATTCCAAAATGTGAACTCATTGTCACTACTTTTCTTCTTAACAAGAAGATCGTCGACTCATTAGTTGTCGTCGGATGTCCTATTACTTCAAAATATCACATTGAAGCCATTCTTGATGCTTGTTTGAGAATTATGATCTTTTTGTCACTTATGTAACATCATGACTAGATCCATACACGGTCGAAGAGATAGAAACTATTTTGTTGGCTCAAGAAGAAACATTTGAAAAGATTAGATCTTTTGTTGATCATCTTATTCAAGCAAATATATTTGTTCGATCATCTTCATTTGTTTCATCTCTCTCACGTTCGTGCCTATTTTTGAACTCCAAAAAAAATGATCATGGCCAACCACGTCCACCATTTCCAAAACAACAAAACCATTTTTCTGGTGCCAAATATAATAACAAAAATCTTTCATCTTCTTCTATTACACCAAGCCATTATCCTCGTTTTCAATTTGAGGATAGAATGGACATTTTGTTGTAAACTGCTGACATAGGTATGATTGTCCTCAATTTATTATCAGTGCTAATTCTTCTCATTTTGTTTTCTCAGTTGGTGATGATGATGTGCCTTCTATTCTTGGTACACCATCCACCCTTGATGATCCACTTGTGGTATCCAGATAGTAGTGCATCACACCACCTTACACATGATGAATCCAATCTTTCTTCAAAAGCCTTTTACACAAAATCTGAAATGGTAAAATTAGGTAATGATTATGGTGTACGAATCACCATATAGGTTATGCCCACGTTCACTTATTCTCATTCTCCTAATTTTTTTGCTTTGAATCAAGTGTTGTTTGTGCCCAACATTACTATAAACATATTAAATGTGTCTAAATTTGCTAAGGATAATCATGTATATTTTTTTTTTAATTTCATCCTGACAAATGTTATGTTAAAAAGTAGACAACAAATGAGATCATTCTACAAGGAAATCTTATGAATGATTTATACATTTTTCCAAAAGTTGTTACTGTTTTTGCTTTCTCTGTTAACAATTCCTCTTTTATACCAATGCTAACTTCATATAACCTATGGCACTCTCGTGTTGGACATGTTAATGCTAATGTAATTCATTAAGTAATGCACCAATGGAATGTGACATATACTGCTAAATCAAGTTTATGTTAATCTTGTGTTATAGGAAAAATACATCAGTTGCATTTCAAAGATTCTATTGTTGTATATTCTGAACCATTGTAGCTTTATTTTATAGATATTTGGGATCCATATCCAATACGTGCATTTAATGGTTCTTATTATTATATTGAGTTTCTTGATGCATATTCCAAATATGTATGGTTTTATCCTATTCACAACAAATCACAAGCACCTTTTCTTTTTAAATATTTTAAAACATATGCTGCAAAACAAAAATGAGTTCTCTCTTAAGAGCATTCAAATTGACAACGTTCACGAGTTTTTGTGTCTCAAATCCTTTTTGAATGAAAATGGAATTCAGTACCATTTAACACGTCCCTGTACCCATGAACAAAATGGGTCCATTGAGTGTAAACACAAACATATAGTATACGTAGGACTTTCTCTTCTTACAAGTGCATCTCTTCATATGTCATTTTGGGGAGAAACATTCGCCTTGGTTGTTTCTATTATTAATGTCTTACCCTCTAAAGTCTTAAATCATGACATACCATATAATTTGATCTTTCACAAATCGCTAGAGTAAAATTTTTATAGAACGGTTGGGTGTGCATGTTATCTGCTGTTAAGACCATATAACAAACACAAACTATATTTTTGTTCCTCAATTTGTTTGTTTCTTGGTTATAGTTCCACTCACAGAGGCTACGTATGTATGTCCACAACTTGTAAGGGATATATATTTCGTCATGTAGTTTTCAATGAATTTGTTTTCCATTTTCTTCAAATTCAAATCCTTTTATTTCTGACTCACATAATTATACTACACCTCCCTCACTCTCTAGTAAGTTAACTCTTATACAATCACCTCAACATGATATTGTTATTATCAATACTCCATTTCCTAATAATCAAAATATATGTCACTCCTCTACTAGTTCTCTTGTAAGTTCTTCAGCAGATCCAATTTTATTTAACCATGTTCATAATGAGTATCCAATGATCACTCAAGGCAAACTTGGTATTTTCAAACCACGCATTTTCACTATTTCCATTGATATTTCTACCGTTCCAAATTCCACCAGAGAGGCTCTGCAAAATCCTCATTGATTAGCTACCATGCAAGATGAACTCAGTGCTTTACGAGAAAATCATACATGGTTTCTTACAACTTTCCTAAACCAATTGGCTGCAAGTGGGTTTTCAAAAATAAATACAACGTTGATGGTTATTTTCAAAGGAACCAATCAAGACTTGTGGCCAAAGGACATCAACAAGAAGGTTTTGATTACTCATAAACGCTCAATCCAATAATTAAACCAACGAATATTTGCATCATTCTCACTCTTGCCCTATTTCATCAATGGCATATTAACCTAATTAACCTCAATAACATGTTATTGTATGGGGACCTCAAGGAGACTATTTACATGATGCAACCTCCAGGTTTGGGAACTGATGCTCCTAATCTCATTTGTCAACTTCACAAGGTTATATACAAGCTTAAACAAGTCCTCAGGTTATGGTTTCAAAAGCTAAATACAACCTTAATCTCATTTGATTTTTCATCTACTAAGAGTGATTCATCATTATTTGTAAAATTTTATACAAACATTGTTTTATTTATCCTTATTTATGTTGACAATATCATTATCACAAGAAGCTCTTCACTTGCTATTTAATCTTTTATCAACTCCCTTCGTCAACATTTTGGATTAAAGAATTTTGGACGACTTCGTTATTTTCTTGGAATAGAAACCTCATTGACAGATGATGGTCATCTTCATCTATCTCAAACAAAGTATATAAAAGATCTCTTGCAGAAATTTAATATGTTCACCACCAAACCATAACCAACACCAATGATTTATTCTTTATGGCTTATATGTGATGACACCAGTGGTGATCAATCTCTCTATCGTTCTATTGTTGGCTCTCTTTAATATTTTCTCATCACAAGATCAGAATTGTCTTACAATGTCAACAAAGTGTGTTGGTTCATGCATAATCCAGAACAACATCATTGGAAATTTATCAAATGCATACTATGTTATCTTACTAGTACCCAATCTTATGGCCTTCTTCTGCGCAAGTGCATTTCCTTTCAACATCACTGTTTTTTCTAATGTGGGTTGGGGCTCAAATCCTGATGACTACAAGTCTAAAACTAGCTAAACTATTTTTCTTGGCACGTACCTTGTGTTGGGAATTAATTGATAATTGGAATTGAAACTAAAATCTCTTTATTAGAAAACTGTATTGATACAATACAAGCAATGCTATTTATAGCTATTAAAAACAGAATGAATTAAAAACATTCTGATAACATAAATATCTAGCTTTAAGTTTTAGATAGTTAGAGTTAACAACCTAACTCTTTTTATTTAGCTTATTTCAACACTCTTCCTTAAGCTAAATTTTGCAACACTTCTAACTCCTAACCACTCTCTTAGTTCTTCAAATCTGTCTAGTCTAAGTGGTTTGGTGAAAATATCAGCCACTTGCTCCTTGGTGTTGCAATGCTTCACTTCTAGCTTTCCTTTTCCAACTTGTTCCCTTAAGAAATGGAACTTGGTCTCTATGTGTTTACTCCTCCCATGTGAGATTGGCTTCTTTGCAAGGTTGATGGCTGATTGGTTGTCCACATAAAGTTGCACAGGCTTCACATGATCCAGCTTCAAATCATCAAGCATAGACTTAAGCCAAACACATTGACAAGCTGCCTCTGCTGCAGCTATATACTCTGCCTCACAAGATGAGAGAGCAACTACAATTTGCTTCTTAGAACACCAAGAAATTGGTGCTTTCAGATATTTGAAAAAATATCCATAGGTGCTCTTCCTTCCCACTTTATCACCACACCAATCTGAATCACTCCAAGCCTCCAAACAGTCTTCAACTTCATTCAAGCTTACTGGAAACAGTAAGCCATACCCTGTTGTCTCCTTAAGAAACCTCAATATGTGCTTTGCTGCTGCCATATGAGGGGCTCTTGGATTACACATGAATCTGTTTATTAGTCCAACTGCATAGCTTATGTCAGGCCTGCTGTTGCAGATGAACCTCAAACTTCCAACAATCTGTTTAAACAAAGTACTATCTACTGCAATCTCCTCCAAGGCTTCTGTCAGTTTCAAATTTCCAGCAGCAGGCACCCTAACTCCATTGCATTGATTCATATTGAATCTGTTGAGCACTTCATTAATATACTTCCTTTGATGCAGGATAATACCTTGATCTGTGTATACAAATTCCATTCCCAGAAAATAGCTAAGCATTCCCAAATCTGTCATTTCAAAAACAGCCTTCAATCTATTTTTGAATTGCTCAATCTCTGTCATTGAACTCCCTGTGATTAACAAATCATCCACATATAGAAATAAATAGATTAAGCTTTGACTTTGTGACTCTCTTACATACACTCCATATTCTACTGAACACTATGTGAAGCCTAGCTTGAGCAAAAACGAATCTATCAATTTATTCCACACTCTAGGAGCTTGTTTGAGTGGGATGGTTTTTAGTGGGATGTTGGTGATGGGAAGGGTATCTCTTTCTGGGAGGACAGTTGGTTGAGTTGTGGATCTTTGAAGGTTGTTTTCCCGAGACTGTTTTCCCTTAGTTTGGCTAAAGATGCAAAGGTGGTTGAGCTTAGGAATTGGATTGATGGTGTTTGGGTGTGGCACTTTGTTTTGCGTAGATCCTTTTTCGAATGGAAGAAGCCTCTGGAGGAGCAGTTGGTTCAGCTGTTGCAAGGGACGAAGTTGGAACCGAGGAAGGAAGATTGTTGGATTTGGAAGGCTGAGGGGTTCCAAACTTTTACGGTTAACTCAGCCTATGTTCAAGTTAGGAAGGATACAGTTGGGGAGGTCCCTCCAGTTTACAGTAAGTTGTGGAGGTGCAAAGCCTTGCCTTCTGCTTTGTTGACATCGTGGAGGGTGATAGAGAATAAGGTTGCTACTAAGGTAAATCTGGAAAGACGTGGGGTGGTGATTGAGAATCCCTTGTGTGGGATGGTGGAAGAGTCGTCCAATCATCTGTTTTCCGTCTGTGACTTCGCTTGGCGTGTTTGGTGTCTTTATTTTAAGTGGCTAGGCGTGTCCTTCGTTATTCATAAGGATCCTTTGGCAAACTTTCTACAATTCAGGTTAAATCAGGTTTCAAATTCAGTTAATGACGTTTGGGGTGCAATTTGGGTTGGAGTTGTGAGTGGTATTTGGAATCATAGGAATTGCGTGTCCTTCGATAGGGGGTGGTAGATGCGCTCGAAGTATTCGCCTTAGTACAGGTAAAGATTTGGTCGTGGATTTACGCAAAGTCCCATTGTGCTTCCTTCGGGGACTCTAATTGGGTTTTGAACCCAGTGGATTGTATGAGGATGGTATTTTAATGTTTTCCTATGGTTAGTTTGGTTGTTCCTTAGATAATCAGGTAGGCGTTTCGTGGTAGGAGTATGGTAAGGTGTTTTGCTCTTTATGTATAAGGGTTGAACCATCCCTGAAGTAGTTCCCATTTATTTATTTTTTATTGCCGATAAAAAAAAAGGAGCTTGTTTAAGTCCATAAAGTGCTTTCTTAAGTTTGAACACTTTGTGGCTGGCATCCTTTGCTTCAAAACCTGGTGGCTGAGTCACATAAACCTCCTCTTCTAAAATTCCATTCAAGAATGCAGATTTAACATCCATTTGATAGATTTTCCAGTTTCTAGAATTGGCCACAACAATCACCAATCTAATGGTTTCCAATCTGGCCACTGGTGCATAGACTTCAATGTAGTCTATTCCATGTTTCTGCAGAAAACCCTTAGCAACTAATCTTGCTTTATGCTTGGCTATGCCGCAATCAGACTTGAGTTTTATCTTGAAAACCCATTTGACATCAATTGGTCTTTTTCCCTTTGGCAAAGCCACTAATTCCCAGGTTTCATTTCTCTCCAGTGATTCCAGCTCTTCAATCACTGCACTCTTCCACTTTCTATCAACTATTGCCTCCTTCCAAGTGATTGGCTCAATGTCTGCCCCAAATGCTAAGTGAACTAACTCTCCATCATCAGTGATCAAATTATCATTGTAAACTTCATGACCTGTTAATCTAGATGAAGGAAATCTTTGCCTTTGTGATCTTCTAGATTCTGGCTCAACTATATTTTCATGTTCTTCATCTTGTTGTTGTCCGTTGTCTTCTAAAAAACAATGAATCTGTTTTACAGATTTACTCCAATTCCAGGATGCATTCTCATCTACAACAACATCTTTGCTGACGACAATTTGCTGCTTTACTGGGTTGAACAACCTGTAAGCACCTGTTGGATGTATCCAATTAAGATAAGAGCTTCACTCTTATCTTCCAACTTCTTCCTCTTCTCATCTTGAATATGCCTATAGCACAAGGAACCAAATATTTTCAAATGACTAACAGTTGGTTTAAGTCCAGACCAAACTGTTTCTGGTACAGCTACCTCTAATTTTTTTGTAGGACACCTATTGAGAATATAGGCTGCAGTGGTGACAACCTCTCCCCAAAAGCTATGAGGCAACCTCTTGCCTTTGAGCATGCACCTTGTCATATCAAGCAAAGTTCTATTTATTCTCTATGCAATTCCATTATGTTGTGGAGTGTAAGGAGCTGTAACTTCATGTTCAATTCCTTTTGCAGCACAAAATTCTTCCAGCTCTTTGGAATTAAATTCTCCACCTCTATCAGTTCTGAAAATGGTTAAGGCATAGCCTGATTGCCTTTCAACCTTAGCACAAAATTTTACAAATCTTCCAAACACCTCACCTTTCTCCTTTAATAGGTAAATCCAGATTTTTCTGGTAAATTCATCCACAAAAGTAAGAAAATACCTATTACCTCCAAGTGAATTGCTATCAAGAGGGCCACATACATCTGAATATACAACCTCCAAAGGCTTCTTTGCTCTTTGCAGTACTGATTTCTTGAAATTCTTCCTTGATTGCTTCCCAAATAGGCAACCTTCACAAGTCTTATGAGATAGGTTGATTGGTGGCAACCCTGTGACCATTTGTTTACTGCTCAGTTTGTTCAAACTCTTGAAATTCAAATGGCCAAATCTGTAGTGCCACACCAGATTTGTTTCCTCCTTATCCCCAATTGAAGACAAGCATTGTGTAGTTGATGTATTAAGGTTAGTCTTAAAAGTCCTATTTTTAGACAAAGGTGCCTTAAGAACTAACCTTGATTTCCGATCATAGATCTTGATAGAATTTTGCTCCATTGACATTTTGAATCCCTTTTTCAGTAGTTGGCCTAAGCTGAGAAGATTATTCTTCATTGATGGCACATATAGGACATCATTCATCAGCCAACTCTTCCATCTTTACAAGTGAATCTGACCTTGCCAATTCCTTCAGCAGAGATCATACTATTATCTGCAAATCTCACACTGTTTTTGACATTAAAATCAAAATCAATAATCCACTCCCTGTTGCCAGTCATATGATTGGAACAGCCTGTGTCTAAGTACCAACTTGAAGCATCTTCATCCTGATTTGTAGTGGCCATTAATAACACTTGATCTAAATCAGAATCTTCATCTTCTTGAGCTAGATGTGCCTCATCTTTCTTGAAAAATTGTCCAATGTTGTTACTGTTATCAGCTCCCCAACATTCAGCTGCAAAATGACCATACTTTCCACAATTATAACACTGCAGTTTTCTTTTATCCTGGAATTTCTTAGATCCATGATCTTGACTCCCTCTACCAGCAGCCAATTTCTGCTTCTGCACACTATTTTGACTCTGGTTCTGACTGCTTGAAGCAGGCCAGTCACTTGATTGACCTCCTCTTCCTCTTCCTCTTCCTTTCTTTTTCCAGCCACTTCTTCTTCTGCCTCTACTAGCAGTTTGAGCCTGGAAAACTTGCTCTACTACCTTTTCTTTACCTTTTCTTGAAAGTAACCGTTGCTCATGTGCTTCAAGAGAATTTTGGAGTTCTTCTACTGTCATTTCATCAAGATCCTTGGATTCTTCAATTGCCACTACAATGTGATCAAAAGCAGGAGTCAAAGTTCTAAGAATCTTCTCAACCACCTTTGAATCAGGCAACTGCTCATCACAGCCTCGCATGGAATTTGCAATTGCTTGGATTTTACCAAAGTAATCACACACTGATTCTTGATCAGTCATGGACAGCAATTCAAATTGTCTTCTGAGTTATTGAAGCCTCACCTTCTTAACCCTACCAGTATTTCCATAGGTTTTTTCCAGTATGTCCCAAATATGCTTGGCAGATTCAGTTTTTGAGATTTTCTGGAAAATGGCAGCTGAGACACACTGATGCAGTAACATCCGTGCCTTGCAATCAATCTTTTTATTTTCTTTTGGTTGCTTCTCAGACTTTTTCTTCTTCTCCTCTGTTTCAAGCTTGGTTGAATCTTGAAACCCAATCTTGACAGCTTCTTCTAATTCTTGAAAACCAAGAATGGCTTCCATCTTCACAATCCAATCATCATAATCCTTCCCATCAAACACCGGAAGACTCCCTGAAACCACACCAAATGCAACCATGACAGCTATCACCTACAGCAATCAACCTCTAACTCTTGGCTTGCAAAACAGCAGATCCTCCTCTACTCAAAGTTCCAACAGCAGTCTTACCCTCACTGCCAGGAAACCACACAAGTCCCCTCCCTATGCTCTTGATACCAATCTGTTGGGAATTAATTGATAATTGGAATTGAAACTAAAATCTCTTTATTAGAAAACTGTATTGATACAATACAAGCAATGCTATTTATAGCTGTTAAAAACAGAATGAATTAAGAACATTCTGATAACAGAAATATCTAGCTTTAAGTTTTGGATAGTTAGAGTTAACAACCTAACTCTTTTTATTTAGCTTATTTCAACACCTTGAACATCAAACAAACAAAAGGTTGTATCAAGGAGTTCAACAGAGATTGAGTATCACAATGTTGTAGTTGGTTCTTGTTGAAATCAAGTAGAGAATGAATCTTCTTTATGAACTATGATTTTATTCCTCAAAACAAACAATCTTATATAATAACTTAGGTGTTGTGGTCCTTGCCTCTAATCCCATAATGCATTCCAATACAAAACACTTTAATCTAGATTTATAATTTGTCTGAGATTCTCACAAAATTATTATTTGATTCATTTTTCACTTGTTCAAGTATAAAATAATGGTTGTACACAATCCAATCAATCAATAGTTGATTGGGAGATGGGGAATGTTAGGTAGAATGTTATTTTACGTATGCATGTAAGGGATATGCCCTCTTATGTGTTGATAATGTATAATCTTCTTATATAAATAATATACATTATTTGCATTCAATATCTTTCCTTCTCTTCTTATCTTTCTCACATTTAAATATATTGAAGTTTAACTTTTGTTAGTTTAAATTTTTAAATACCTTAGACAAAAACCATTTATTGAATTTTATTTTATTGCTCGAATAAGATATTTTAATTATTATCAAATACAAAATTTTATTTTAAATTAAAAATAATTATTACAGACTCCAAAAATAAACCTTGTTGACAACTATATTAGTTAATTTTTTTTAACAAATATCAATTAAAAAATAATTATTATATGCATCAATACATGAATAATCTTGATCATGTTAATTAAAATTAGTTTATATCAATAGTTGATTGAAAAAAATAATAATTTATATAAGTAAAAAATACTTTCATACATAAAAAAATAGTTTTATCATTATTAATAGAGAAAATTCTTTATTAATCTTAATTGCCAATTTATATTAATGTTAACAGAAAAAGATAATATTAAAATAACAATAGTCAATGTTAACTAAGAAATAATATTATTTACTATTAGGACTAAGGTTCCATGGATGCTTCGTAATGGGAGAAACACTTGTCTTAATTATTGTGGAAAAATAAAGTTACTTATTTTTAGTGAAGAAAGCGGATAAGGTGAGTAACTTAAGATTTATTCATAGAGATTCATTTCATTGGGTATAATAGGCTTCATATAGTTTATTCTTAGAGTTTTCTATGAATAGGTATAATTTACCTATATATTTTTTTTGTTAACATATAGGTTTTGGTCTAATCTCCTATATTTTCTTTTTCTTTTTCTTTTTTCTTTTAATAATAGTTTTTTCATGTGATAATAAATGATTGTTGTTACTTGCAGGTGTCAGCTTAACTGAGATGTCAAGTTACATAATAATACTTAACATTGAAAACTTTATAAAAAAAAATTTAAGAAATAATACTTTATATCGATTTAAAAATATTAATTATAGCGATTGAAAAATAGTTATATTATTCTAAAAACAAACTCTTGGCACATAAAGCAAATATTAATTAACATTAAATCGAAGATTTCCTAACTACAATAAGTAGAGTTTATAAATTAAAAAAAATATTTAATTATATTTTAATATTTCAACTTCTTTTAAAATTATTTATTCAAATAATATACTTTATTATAATCCATTTTAAAATATTTATAAAAACTTATGATATTCTAGAGATTCTCCATTTATACACAATTTGAACTTACTGAAAAAGTGTCTTGTAAATATCCACCATATTTCTACCGTTTTTGTATAGAGGGGAATAACTTTACTAAGCGTTTCAACCTGTATAAATCCCAATTAATGGAGACAAAAAAATTGATTTAAAGATGAAAAATACTTATAGATTCCTAAGAAGTGTACAAATATAAAAGCTTTGAATTATTAATCTCTGTGTGTATTAATTATTACAATAAAAGAGCGTTAGTTTAGTTGATTAAAAGTAGGGGAAGAAGAAACAAAAATAATTGACTTTCACTTTTTTTATTGGAAAATAGAAAGTGTTATTGCATTGTTTTCTGGTCTTTTATATACTTCGCACATAAAAGGTACATTTTTTTGGGTATTTTTTAGGACAAAACTTATACACAGTAGTGTATACTGTTAGTGTTTATTCCTGAATCAAATTTGGAGTTTTACTCTTAGTATTATTATTTAATAAAGTTTAAAGTTTTATCTTAATAATATGTACTATATATTATTAAAAAATAAATTATTAAAATAGGCATTTGTGATTTACAATAATATTATCATATATTATATTAATATTTTACAAAATTTGTAATATAAATTAATACTTTTTGCAAGAAATTTATTACTATTTATTTTAACACCAAAAATGTATCAATACTATGTACCACAAAATTGTGTATTAGTATATATTGCATTGTCAATATAAATTAACAATGTGTATATTAATTATATCTTTTTTTACTGAATAAGTATTGCCTTAAAACTGAGTCTGTACTTAATTCAATCTTAAAATTTAATTTATAATAATAAGGCTATATCTAATAGTAAATATCACCTCTTCAAAAAACTGTATTAATGAAAATTATTCCGACCTTTGTTGTTTTCTTTCAACGTGGCATTGCCTTACTTCTTAGGAGTTTCTTGAATAACCAATTTATTTGAAGTTTTTGATTGATGACAATAGAAAACATTAGAATAAAAGCTGTTATTTTCAGAACTTAACTTGAAATTACTTTTCTTACAACTTTTTTAAAGTCATTTTTATTATAACTTAACTCTTAAGTAATTAACTCTTATAATTAACTATAATTTTTAATCAATATCTTCTCATCACCCATCATTTAACTCCTCTCTCTCTCTCTTTTGTTTAAAGGTGACTTACGTGTGGATCACCACTGCAAGTAATATTCTATAAGATGAGATAGTGCATGTTCACAAACAAAAGCAATAGTATAAAATTTGGCGTGCAATGCGTGGCTCATGAAATGGTTATGACTAATTCAAATCATAATCAATTAAGTTGGGGTAGTGACCAATATATCCCATGTAAACTGTGTTGTTAAAACCTCCACCTTATATGATAAAATATTGGGAAAGGATTTCGTTGTTACCTTGTTTATGCATATGGGTATGGATTCTCTCAATTAAATTTAACTAGTATTTAATAAGAGTATTGAATTTGTGACTCACTTATCTTCCATGTATTAAGTGGTAATTATCTTACATATTGATTCGGTTGGTTAAGGTAAGTATCTAATTACCTTAGATACTTGTTCAGTTGGGTAAAGGAGTATTAAGTTCGAGATCTCAATTTCTCATAACTTCTATTAATCTAACACTTAACTAGAAAATTATTAAATAAAAATTAATTTTAAAGACCAATAATAATTAATGGTTATATTGACTAAATTAGATATTATTTTATAAATTAAAAAAATTATTAGTATATAAGTTAGTTTCTATTATTAATAAATAATTTTTAAATTGATATATAATTAAATATCAAGGTTTTAACTATCAATTATTTAGATTATAAAGTTGGTAGTTAAATGTAATGAAATACATATATTAGGTAAGTTAAATAGTTTATAAATAGATAAATTTAGTTATTCAAATTTTATTTCACAAAAATCATCTTTAAAATCAAACTTCTTTGTCTTCATTGTAAGATTGTGAATTGACGGTTAAATTAGTTTACGTTATAAGATTGTGAATTGACGGTTAAATTAGTTTACATTATAAGATTGTGAATTGACGGTTAAATTAGTTTACGTTAGTGACACTAACAAAGAGTATAAGGTATTCTTGCGATCAAAATTTTGTTTAAAATAATTGTCGCGAGTTTGCACGCCTATGGTTACGTGTTTGCATATAGGTTTTGATGGGTAAAGATGAATCTATGCTAGCTTAGGATCGTACTTGTACCTATGATTTGATGTTTATGATTTTTTTTGTATCTGTCTCCACTGTAAGATTGTAAATTGATCGTTCATATTTTTTCAAAATTTGAGTCTACGTTAGTGATTCTAACAAAGAGTATAAGGTATCCTTACGATCAAAATTTTGTTTTAAGTAATTTTTTCTTTGGGTTGTTCGCATGTCGGGAGTTTGTAGGCCTAAGATTATGTGTTTGCATATAGGTTTTGATGGGTAAAGATGAATCTCTACTAGCTTAAGATCGTACTTGTATCTATGATTTGATGTTTATGATTTTTTGTGTATCTATCTCCACTATAAGATTGTGAATTGACCGTTGCTCTTTCTTCAAAATTTGAGTTTATGTTAGTCATGCTAACAAAGAGTATAAGGTATCATTGCGATCAAAATTATGTTTAAAGTAATTTTTTCTTTAGGTTGTTCACATGTCAGGAGTTTGCATGTCTAAGGTTATGTGTTTGCATATAGGTTTTGATGGGTAAAGATGAATCTATGCTAGCTTATGATCATACTTGTACCTGTGATTTGATGTTTATGATTTTTTGTGGTTATGTTTGATCTTCTTGTGGGAATTCAGCATTTGCTAAGATTTTGGCTTGGAGTGACTACATTTTTCAAGTTAGAAAAGTTAATTAAGATTTATAGTACATTAATAATATAAAGATTATAAGAAGTTTGTATTTATATGAAATTGTTGGACAATTATGTTTCGGTTTTGTAAAGGTTAGTAAAAAATGTTGATTTATATTGTTGCATTATTGGAATGTTGTACTTTGAAAATGTTGAATATGTTGAACTTGAATATAAAATGAAAAAAAAAATGTCTATTTAACTTTGTTTGATCAAGTTATGTCAAAATGAATTTTAAATGCTTAACATAAATTTTGATTAAGTTGAATATAATTTTATTAATTCGGATATGAATTCGTCATATGAAGTTATATATTTTATCGCATGATATTTGAATTAGATGCATAGATAGTTTAAAATTTGTTGTTATTATAAAATAGAATAAAGAAAAACAAAAAAGAAAAATGAAGACAACAAATATGATAAGGAATATCTCTTCTATTTTTCTATTAAAATCAAAGCAAATGGTCTGAACATATACAAGTAGTATATTATAGGTCTAGCTAAAGAGAGAATGAAAATCAAAGATTCAATCAATAAAGACTAGAATCAGAAAAGACAAAATAAAGGTTATACACATCTACAAAGAGAAATATAAGAATTAGAAAAGATACAATTGATATTAACTTTCTTTTATAAGTCTTGTATCCATATTCTTTAATAATTGTAGATTGTTAAATGTTTTAATTTGAAGTATTTAATCAGTTTGAGAATATATAAACATCAAAATTTTCCACATAATACGTGCAACTATCTTGAGACAAAAGAAGTGAGTTTTACTGGATAATTTTGCATGATGAAATTAGTCTGATGCAAAAAAAATTTATAAAATTTGGACAATAATTTGGTGCTTGAGGTCCAAATTTTGTTCAATGGATTTGTAAAACAAGTTATTTGATTTTAAAAATATATTTTAAATTAAATAAATATGTTTATTGTATATATTTGTATGGAAATATTGACTTGTATGGTTAATTGGTTTATTTTACTTTAAGTTAATTGTTGTATAGAAAATATATTATGAATGATGAATTGTGGAATGTAAATTGATGGTTGATGATAAAATGTGGACATTTTGTCTACTGAGAAGGTAACAATTTGTTTTGAGTAGTGTTATATGCATTAAATTTGTGATGTCTTTAAAGAAATTATTCTGACTCTACTGTTTACAATACTCATACACAGAGAACAAATATTAGATTTTTTTGAGTTATATGTTTTGTTTCACTTTTTGTGATGTATATAAGTACCTATAAATAGGAAACTAGATTGCTAGATTGTTTTGAGAGCATGTGTTGATTATGATGTTACAATACTCACTATTAGTTCTCAATAATTTTTATTTGAATTTTTTTTAAAAAAAATAAAGTGATCAAAGTAAAATTATATTGGTAAATAAGTCATTAAGATTTAAAAAATTATTTATAATTTAATTTTATATATTTATATTTTTTATTTATAATTATAAAATTAAATTTACTTTTAAAAATATTAGTTTTATTTAAATTCAGTGTGACTTATTAGAATTCTCTTATGAAAAGCCAAGTTTAGATTATACTTTAAGATTAGTTTTATTATTTGAGTTTATATTTTTTAATGAATAGTTTTTAAAAAATCTTATTTAAAATTAAAAAGTGTCTATAAATATGCAACTATATATTTCAAGCGGTACCTAAAAATAGGGGTTGCTGTAGTGTTATACAGTCATCTCTAACTATATTAATCTTAATTATATTTTAATAAATCTAATTTATTAGATTTTCACCAAATGCTTTTTTATTGTCTTTATTGAGTAAGTGATGTGTACTTTAAAATGAAACGTTTTTTAAATTTGTTACTTAAATCACAAATTATAAATTAAAGATAAGCAAAAAAAATAAAATGGACCTTTTATTATAATTTTAACTTTATTAATTATTTAAACAAGTTCTTGTTTTTTTTTTAAATTGGATTAAGTTTTTAAAATTTAAAATTAATACTTTTAGTATTTATAATTTGAAAATTATTATTTTTTATGTCAGAACTTTGAATTTAAAAAAAAAATTTCAAATGTAATTATTGATAATAGATAATATCATCTCAACGAACATAAAAAAATAAGAATAGAAAAATTATTATAACTAAATTTGTTAAATTATATCAAATGTATAATATATTTTAATTTTGATTAATGTAGACCGAATGAGTATATTAATGAATGAGCCAATAATTGAATCCTTTAACGAGACGAATGAACATCCAATTTTCTTAACGTCGGATTTGAATATAAGATTCCCCAAACCTAACCAATCTCGCCATTATCTCCCGAGATGAACTTAAATGCGACAAGACTTTCCAGACATTCTTTTATATTATTATTATTGTTATTATCAATTAAAGAAATGTTTTTTCATCATACAACAATTGAAAGTGTGTGAATTTAAATAAATTTATTGTTAATTGTATGGCATTCTTTCAATTATATACTGGTATAATAATTTTGACGGTATTAGTTTAAATTTTGTATGATATATTAGTGATTTGATTTGATAATATTTGTATGTTATATATATCCTTTGGTGTTTGTTAGGGGCATAGATTTTGGCGTTGGATGGGCGTGGAGACTTAAATATGATTAACACAGTTGCCTAATTAGTATGAGAAAGTCCACAGTGGCAAACACGGTCCACTAATTGAAGTTTGGTGATTAAGCAGAGAGATGAAAAAGCGAAACACAAAGACTTTGATAAATAAAAATGAGCTTCTTAAAGAGAGAAACACAACATCAAGATGGGATTAGTGGAGTTATAAGTCAATTGTGATTAAAATGGAGAAGCAAGTTGGGTTTGAATAGACTGAAAGACATTTGAATGACCACTCACACTCTCAACTTTCTTCTTTCTTCTTTCTTCTCCCAGTTAACTTTTACAATCCCATTTGGACATTCATGTCAATGTAGATATTCTTATAATAAATCATAATCCACTCCTTTTCTGTGTTTCTTCTTGTCATCTACCAATTCTTTGCACGCGTGTCTGCCATCCCAGGGCATCTCTTCAACAATCAACTATTCACTCCGTGTTAAAATAAGAGTTAATTTTTTTGATATTTATGTATAAGGTTGGACTTTTCATATGGTTCTTATTTATTTATTTATTTTATTACTGATAAAAAAATAAAAAATCTTCAGTGTTAAAATACGTAAAATCAATCAACTAAATTTTAAATCTTTTCTTTTTCTTTATTCAGAGGTTAAAACTCAAATCTTATTTAATATATGCAAATATAATTTATTTTTATTGGTATGCAAAAAAAAATATTTTACTTGGATAAATATTTATACTGTGAAATTAGAAAGAAGATTTGTGGTGATCTCCAGACCTTGGTGGTCCTTTCCGCATTAATTTCCTAAACTCTTCTTACCCATTATCGTGTTCCTATTCAACGTGCCAATCATCTCCATTCATTTTTCTCTATAAATGGCCTCAGACACTGACTTCTTTTACTTTCTTTCTTTGCTAATTAACATTGCTAATTAACATGCATCCTATGCTACCCTTTTCCCAGCCACACTCAATTTTGATGTTGTACGTAATTTCCATTGCAAAAAATACTCTTCAAGTCACGAAGAAAGACCATCTCAACTAGAACATTAGGTGTGTCAGAAATACAGGAATTTCAACTTAAATTGTTATCTGTTTTTTTCAATCATACATTTTTCTTAAATGCTATATTTTTTTCCTACGTTATTCTCTATCTAGTCCTGTTTTCAGTTTTGTATTAAATATTATTTTACCATTTAGGTCAATTTGCAAATCACCACCTCCTAACTAAGGGAACTCTTTTTCAATCATACATTCTCTTTATATGTTAGATTTTTTTCCTACGTTATTCTGTATTCAATCTTCTTCTCACTCTTTTTTTTAAGTATTAAACATTATTTCGCCATTTAGATACAAATCGCCACCTCCTAACTAAGAAACTTATTATTATTAGACTTTATTTTAAAATCGAACTCCGCTCATAATACCATAAACATTAACATTAAAGCTTGTTGTATCGGTATGGGCGAGACTGACACGTGGACTTTCTGACCGAGATCCACTTGACTGCCCGAGACTTGGTCTACCTAACCGAGACCAAGGGAACCTGGTCGAGTCCTGAGAGTCTTGGCCAAGGCGACCGAGACCTAAGAGACTCGGCCGAAACCAGGTAAAATCAGCCGAGACGAGTAGAATCGTCACGGCCGGCCAGGCTGGCCAACCCATACTACCGTTAACGCTCAAATCAAGGTAAGTGAAGCTAATCCGTCATTTAAGGATTAGGTAATGCAACCCTAAGCGAGGTCCACTCCGCTAATCACATTCAATAAAGTAAGCTCATTAAAATAATATAAATAATACACATTCCAAGAAGAAACATACGTCATTTATTACTGTTCACCCGAGACCGAGTGCCAAAGGAGAAGCAGGAGGACGAGAAGAACCCCAGTTCATCACCTAACAACCTGACCAACCGCAGGAAGGAGAATAAGACTTCAATAGTTCTCCAGGTCTCATCTTCCTAGTAGAAACACTCGTGTTACTCCTCTTACCTTTTTTTTAAAATATTTGTGATTTTCACATAGTTTTTGTATGATTAAAAGCGTTTTGTCAAATCTTGAACTTTGACAAAATGGTTGATCAAAGAATCAAAGTCAAGCAAGACAATGGATAAGCAGTTAAGCATTGGTAACCAGACCAATAACCTAATCAAGAATCAAGTTACAAATTGTTCGTTGGAACACTAGATTTGTTTCGTGTACGTAGGTTCTTTTGAATCACAAAAAGAAAAAGAACAAATGTTTGCGTGGTGCTCTACAGTAGAACCATGAAAAATGTGGCCTTGCCAGCCCGTTCGAAAGGGACTTCGTGGGCTCAAAACTTTTCCAGGCCTTTTAGGAGCTGTGGATCCATATAGGTTGCTCCACGAATTAATGTACGGATCAAATATTATTTAATGCTTGATGTTACTTTGTTGACCCCTAAAAATGATGTCACTTACACCTATTTGCATTTTCCTTCTACCAAACAAATTTTGTACTTTTCACAAAATTTTGTTGACTTGGCCTAAAAGATGGAACAAACATCTACCGACACATGTTTGATCACACGTTATCGACGTGCTTTCTTTCTCCTATATTTTGTAATCTTAGTCGGTATGAGTTCAACATCCTTGAGTAAATTAATTTGGATTTATCGTATCTGTACCATGTTCATGTTTGCGGACACAGTAAATATAAGCAGTTAAGGCATCGTCAGAAAAATAAAATAAAATCAACCAAGTCAATAAATGTCTTCACCAAAAAATTCAACAAAACAACCCTACTATGCTCATATTGTTGGTGCAAAATTAAGAGAGTTAGTTGTAATATTGGATTGATGTAATGTAAGAAAACTTTATGGTACTTCTAATAAAACTAAGAACATCCTATGCATCTTATCTTTTTCTTATTAGTTTTAAGGTTTCTAATAGTTTTGTTTTTTTGTTTTTTTATACATCTTGGTCCTTAGGGTACGTAGTTCTATTCAGTAATAAGAGAATAGTAATATTTATTAATCATAGTTTTATTTGTACTATATACAATTACTTGCTTGAGACTTTGAGAATGAGTATGTCATTCTTAATATTTATTTATTTGTTGTTTAGGCATGTTGCCTAATTTTATTTGTTTACTATTATTTGATACACATATATTGTAGAAGATTATGTCATAGATATTCTTGGTCTTACTTTATATTTTTTTTTGTCTCATCTGATTCTTCTCTACAATATTAATATTTATTGACCTTACCTGATATCTTTTTGTAAGATTAGTTTATAACTTATTTTTATTTATAAACTATTTCAATTTATGACGACATATACCAGCCAGGTATGACCTAAGCCTTCTCGAAGTCATAAAATACATATTTCGTATAATATCTAACAGTCTAAACATTACTGTTCAATTGTAATATGATCTATCTAACTTCTAACTTAGGAATAATAGATACTACTTGCAACATAATTTATTTTAAATAATATTATATAAAATAGTATTACACATAATTATTTGATAAATTTACTATAGTGGTTTATATATATATATATATATATATATATATTCTTTTACACGTATATTATTAGTTCTTTGGATAAATCTTAATATAAATATTTTAATTAGTTTCTTGCAAAACTCAAACTATTTTGTATTTTTCATGTGAATTATCGTTGTAACACTACAAGAAAATGATTGAATGACAACTAATTTAGAAAAAAAAAATAGTTTATTTAGTAACTAATTTAGATACCATTTTATAAATTAAAAATTATTAGTAACTAAAACCGTATCTATTATTAATAAAAATTATAATATAATTAGATACTATATTTTTTGTAGCTAATAATAATAATGAAATTCGAGACATTTTTTTAGTCTCTTTGTTAAGATGTAATTGGAAACCAATTTTTAAGTCACTTTTAATCTATTTTAGAGACTAATTTTTTGGTTTATAAAAATAATAAAATTAAAAACTAATTTTTTAATTTGTAATCATCACATAATTAGATATTTAATTTTTTAGTTACTACTATTTAAATTTAGATACTACTTTTAGAGTAATTAAATTTTATAAAATTAATTATTTTTTTAATTTTGAGAAAATTGGTTGCCGGGTTTTAATTTCAAATTATATCTTTCTCTTTAGCCTTTTCTCCTCATCTCTCAATCTCCAGAACACACTCTCCAACCGGAACCACACCCGTAACCTGCGACGCATCCACGACGGTGACGCACCCGCGACGACGACGCACCGGGAACGCATCACACCCTGCGACGGCAGCGCATCCCGCGACGGCAGCAGAGTAGGATGCTTCTCCTTCTCTCATTTCGTGCTCTATTCTTCCTCTGTCTTTTATTTTTTGTGCTTGCTCATCCTTATAGGTTTTAGGATCCTAGCCAAACTCTATTTCATTGCTGTAGAGTATGATGTTTCTCCTTGTCTCAAATTTAACAATTATATTCTAATGTGGAGTTTCAACATTTGATCTTCAATCCCATAGACTCTTTGAATGCTGCTCCTACACATTTTTTAATTATTACCATTTCAGAAATTTAAAACTTGGAAATTCTTTTTAATATTCTCATCCAGTGATTGCGTAAATACTTAATTTATAACTATCTCAACTATCAACTGATAATTTTTTTAGTGTATGTATAGAATCCTTATAAGATAGTAGTGTTAGTTTTGTTTGGAATAGAGTATTCCATGTGTGGTATATGTAATTGTTATTTATTAAGAGATATTATATTAGGTAACACTTAACACGTTTGTCTCTTTCAACTTGATTTAGTATGATGGAGAACAATGTTTATATTGTTTGAGGCAAAGAAAACAAAGGAGGTAGTTAAGCCACTGATTATGATGTTGTATTACATAACATGAACGTTGTATATTTATTTTTCTAAAATTTTCTTATAATAACTTTAAAGTTCAAGGAATTGGTAAGTATGAAGTGTGTGCATGATGATAGTTTTCAAAGATATTCTTCAAAAAAAATAAAATATTTGACAGCTCACTGCCACTAAATATCCATCATTTATGTAATTAATACTTGTTATTTTCTTCTGTGGGTTTTTTTCTTTGGTTGTTTTCTTCTTTTTCATATCGGGAATTCTTCCTATCTTAAAGGCATTGGAGTAGCATGAGAAAACTCTTACTTAGCTATTTGGAGAATTAGTCTTGGTAACTTTTTATTGTATTTAGGATTTTAATTGGATATCTTCTTTGTTATCAATCATTTTGAAGAATAGGATTTGTTTAGCACTACCATCTGCATGAAGCTGAAAATTAAACAAGAACTGTTCAAGATAACCTAATTTCTTCTATGTGTTGAGCTGGAATTGTTTAGAAGTCTTATATTTATTCATAGGCTTTATATATGAAACTGTTTTGTTGAATGTCTACATAGCTAATACGTGTATTAATATGTGTGTGGTAGGTGAGTAAATAGGTTGAATTCTTTTAGTCCAAGGCTAGTACCTGTGGGGCTGCAAGTTTCTCTTGTTCTTCAAGCGAAAAAAAAAGGTTATACATTTTTTATTTTAGTCATTGTATGTTCATAGTTTAGGGAATATTTTATTGTTCTCAAATAAATTAAACAATGACATATTATAAGACTTTCTTTTATAGTTGAATGATGCATTGTGTTATACGACAGATTATGGATATTCATCAAAATCAAATCAAAGTTGGATGTATGATAGATTTATGTATGATAGAAGGGGATATAAAGATGCATTTTTAAAGGGAGTAGATGAATTTGTGTCCTATGCATGTGAAGAAACAAATTTGTCAAATGGAAAAATAAGGTGTCCTTGTTCTAAGTGCAAAAATCTAAAGTTCTTCCATTTTGAAGAAGTTAAAGTTCAACTTTATAAGAAAGGGTTCATGGAGAAAGTGGCCCAAACATATGCATAGATACTAGTTTTGAGATTTTCCGTGCACAGGTAGGACACCTCAATAGATTTGAGAGCATGGTTTATGATGTTGCTGGTCTAGAGTATGAAATAGATCATGATCAAGAAATGGATGACTCTCCAAGTATGAATGAGACTCCAAACATAGAAGCCCAAAAGTTTTATGAACTATTAGATGCTGCCCAAAAACCATTATGGCCCAGATGTAATAATCACACCGAATTATCTTTTGCTATTAGATTTTTGACAATTAAATCAGAGGGGAACATGTCTCAAAGATCTTGTGATCAAACATTAGCCCTTATGAAAGAGACACATCCTATTGGTAATCTTATTCCTAAAGATTTCTATAGGGCCAAAAAGTTAGTCTCAAAACTTGGTTTAGCTGCAAAAAAAAATGATTGTTGTGTTAATGGTTGTATGTTATTTTACACTCATGAAGAAATGAAGTTAAAAGAATGTAGATTTTGTCACAAACCACGTTTTCAGATACGAGGTGTTGGTAGAGATAAATACAAAGAGGTTCTTGTTAAAAGAATGCATTATTTACCTCTCATTCCTAGGCTTAAGAGATTATATGTCTCCATGAGTTCTGCTCCACATATGAGGTGGCATCATGAAAATAGACGAGAACCTGGGGTGTTGTGTCATCCATATGATGGTGAAGCTTGGAAACATTTTGATAAAATGTATCCTGAATTTGCATTTGAACCAAGAAATGTAAGGTTAGATTTATGTTCTGATGGTTTTTCACCTTTTAATAATTCGACTCCACCTTATTCTTCGTGGCCGGTAATTGTCACTCCTTACAATCTTCCTCTAGAATTATGCATGACTACTCCTTTTATGTTTTTGACATTAATTATCCCTGGGTCACATAGTCCAAAAGGTAAAATTGATGTGTATTGCAACCATTGATTGATGAGTTAAAATAATTATGGAATGGAGTGTTGACATATGATATTTCAAGAAAACAAAATTTTATAATGAAAGCTACATTAATATGGACTATTAATAATTTTCCTGCATATGGAATGTTGTCGAGTTGGAGTACATCAGGCAGATTAGCATGTCCATACTGTATGAACCAATCAAAGGCTTTTAGATTGAAAATAGGTGGGAAAATTTCTTGGTTTGATTCTCATCGTCAATTTTTGCCTATGGACCATTCATTTAGAAGAAATAAGGATGCATTTTATAAAAATCGAATTGAAAAGTCTCAACCTCCAAAATTTTTGATTGGGAATGAATTGTGGGAACAAGTTTGTTTTTTCCCAAAAACAACTGAAGTTAGTCCTTGTATTTGTGATGAACATGGTGGGTCTCAAAATTGGACAAAACAAAGCATCTTTTGGGAGTTGCCTTATTGGAAAACCAATTTGATAAGACATAATCTTGATGTAATGCATGTAGAGAAGAATGTGTTTGATAATGTCTTCAACACAGTGATGGATATAAAAACTAAGACCAAAGATAATGTTAAGGCGAGAATGGACTTGAAGGAGTATTGTAAGTGAAGAGAACTAGAACTAAAAGTTCAACCTAGTGGAGAAGTCTTAAAGCCTAAAGCAAAGTTATTTTTTGTGAACATTCGACCAAACAACGTTCAAGACGTCCTTCACAAATTACTTGTGCTTCTCGACCAATTGCTTCCCATCCAATGATTCATCATTCAGAACATCTCATTTTGCAGCTCAACCTTTGGCACTAGGAGCTTTTAGTTCAAATTCAAAACCAAATGTTAATCAATCATTCAAAACACCTCAGTTTGCAGCTCAACCTTTGGCACCAAAAGCTTCTAATTCAAATTCAAAACCAAATGTTGATCAATCATTCGGAACATCTCAGTTTGCAGCTAATTCAACATCAAATGAAATTAATTCAACACCAGATGAAACTAATTCTACATCAAATGAAACTTTTGTTGCATTAGAGTCACATGACAATTATGTCAAGTCAGTTTTAAACCTTGATGGGCAAGGGTATGTATATCAATGTAATCATTACTCATAGAACAACAAAATTAATAAACTGTGGAATTATGATAATTTACATGTCATTTTGCATATTCTTACCTTCATGCCCTGCAACTAATGGGATTAGAGATATCTTCAAAAGTCATTATACCAGCCATGGCCATCTTGGAAGAAGATACCAATTAGAACAAGGGACTTGTGGTTTGGAGAGTTTTTGGTTGATTTCATATAATTAAATTTTTTAATTATCTAGTTTAATTTTATTATCTATGTTAGTCTTACATATAATTAACTTTGTTTCTTTATTAATGCAGAAGAAGTTTTCGATTTGTCCATTGGATCATAGGTGGGCAAAAAAGAATTTTGAAATGCAAGGTGCTCTAATCATGAAAAATAATCTAAATAGGCTCGACAGAGAAAGATTAAGCCAAACTGGATTGAAGATAGTACATGGGATATATTATATCCCTGCAATGGGCATCTGAAGAATTCCAAAAGAAAAGCATGATCGGGAAAATAAATAAAGTCTCTGAATGTGGAGGTTTTGGAGGGTCTCGTCACACATGTGGCTCTATTAGCACATATCAGCATAAATATAATATGGTAATTTGTTTTCTAACTATTTTCTTTTTATAACATCTCAATATATATATATATATATATATATATATATATATTATGGAAAATGTGTGAATTTTATTTTTTTAGACAAAGATGAATGAAATTTTTCCCACTATATTAGAATTGTTTTGTCGCACGCACCAACGACGTAAGGACAACTCTTGGGTGGATAAAAAATTAGAACAAGTAAATGTAATGAACTATTACCTTTTATTTTAGTTGTTTTGTTATATTTTCTATTTTTTCATTTTCAATGTTAAAGTTATTGTTAGTTTATTGATGTTGTGTGTTTAAATACATATTTGTCTAGAAACCACTGCCACGAAACCAATTGCTATCTCTCTAGAAGTTCCCATCACAGCATATACAAATTTATATACAAAAGCAAAGCAAAAAGAGAACATGAATATTGCTGGCTAAGTCCCAATTTTCTTAGAAGGAGAATGTGTTTGTGTGTGTGAGAGAGAAAGAATAAAAGAAAGATAGTTCAGTGTTGCTTCCAAGGACAATAAACATATTGTGATCAAGTCCCAATTTCTTGCAGCAATAAACATACTGTGATGCAAAGGCCTACAAAACCATTATATTGAGAAACACTTAGTACAAGATTAATTGAAATGACTTTGGCTGTGAAAACATGCAATAGAAAGTAGCTACTAATTAAGACTCTATTTGAATAATTTTTTCTTCTGAACACTTGAAGAAAATCAGAGAGTAAAATAAAGTTAGCTTTTATAGAAACTCTATCATTTAACTTCGCCGAGAGGAAAAATGTATAATTTGATTACAGTTTATGAGAAGAGTTCAATGCATTTTACTTCCTTATTTCTTCTCGTATAACTTAAAATGTTCGTAGAAAAGTTTCTCCAAAAACAATGTGTGTAATGGAAACTCTCAAAACCTTTACCTCATTGATTTCATATAAGCCAATGTTGCCAAGTTCAAGACTAGCAGATTTCACAGCGGCTGGGATGGCAACAGCTGGGCCAACACCCATGACTGCACGATCTACTCCAACAACAACAAAACTCCTGAAAATAGAATTCACTTGTGAGACTAATTTCTATTTTACAAATTTAAAATAGAGAAATAATAATGAATAAGGTTCTATTAGAAATCTGATTTCAGTATCAGTCCATGTCTGAATAGGTTTCAAGTAAAATTTATGGTACTGATTTCACATATCCTTTTAGCATATAATATTCTCATATATTAAATATGAAGCACATGGCTTCAAGCTTTGAGTCTCCTATATTACAACCACTTTTTCAAACAATTTCACCTAATAAGTATCCCTATTATATATAATACACACACATATATGAATATTTTTCAATACCTTCACCTGAAGGATGCCAAATGTGACTATATATTGCATAGTAGCCCTACATCTACATGCATGTTTTGTTAGTTTACATTTACTCAAACACTCAGGAATTGAATTAACTTCTAAGACTCTATGTAGTTTGGTGTTAAATTAATCAAATTAATAGTTCAAAGTGCAGCTTCTATAGAGACATCGAGTTTGGATAAAAGAAACATGTATTTCAGGGCTAAATGAAGGTGGTGCGCACATTATAGGATAATTGCAGGTCACTGTTATTGTTTACCTGAACATTCCAAGAATAGGAAGCCCCTTTTGCACAACCACTCTTCTCTTCATGAGGAGCACAACTCCTGCACCATCACTAATTTGGCTAGCATTCCCTGAAATTGAAAAAAGAGATTGAAAATTTTCCAACTAATTTCTTTTTAATTACTTCAAATAGATTGAGAAGCAATCATTCATGAAATAATATTTGTTTGTTTTCTTGATCAATATTCCATTGATGTTAACAGGGAGAATTTACACGTAAATTTGAAGACTTAACACAAAGTGCATCTGCACAAGGAATTCCCCCTCCAAATGAGTTAGACGTTTGGTGTGATGTAGCTGGAATCAAGAATGGGAGGATATATGGTCTTGGAATGGAATCTACTGTTATTGGAGGTAGGTCGTACTACCTTGGCTCATCTTCTTACTCAAATTGGTGGATACAAAGTCAAGAGCTTGATGAACTTAAAAGAGATATGGAAGTAGTTAAGAAAGAAAGAGATGAGCTTCGAATCAAAATTCTAAATATTGAACAACTTTTTGAGAAAAACAATGCAATTATTCGACAATGGATGGATAACATTAATCGTCAATCAATGCCACCAAGTTTTGAGGAAACTCAAGATAAGGATGAAACACAACCACCCAGTCAACCACTCAGTCCTTATCAAGGTAATTTTGTTACACTATTCTATATATATTTTTAAATTTCAATCTTGCTAATAAATTTTATTTTATATTTTTTGACAGGTAGATGATTATTGTTATAGCTAGCATCAAAAGCTCACATGGTACACCACTAAGCACTAGCTCTTCATGGAATAAAGTTCACACGATAGATTAAGCTTTTTACTTTTCAAGTGCCTTGTTTGAATCTTTTGTAATGATTGACAACAACTCTTAGCTTCTACATTGCATAAAATTACTTCTAACAAGAGAAATAATTGTTATAAGTTGTCAATGACAGCATAGCTGGTGCTGCAGGATTATAATATGTGTCACTCTCATGTGCTTTGAAGTCCTTTTGTTATGTTTTTTATGCGGTTTTATCCCAGCTATGCCAATCTTTTTTGCCTCACTGTCAGGAACTAAAACCATAGTTGGTAGAGGGTAGATAAAGTAAGAGTGAGTATGATAGTAGGTGCAACTATGTAAATTTTTATCTTTGCTGCAGGTTCGATGGTGTTGAGAAGGATGGAAGGAAGCATATGAAGGGGAGTGAGTTAGAAGAGCTATTTGAAGAGTTTTTTTCACCAAACCTTGTTATCTATATGATGTACATACGATCTTAAAATATGTCAAATGTATTGATTTTTATACTTGATAAATAAATAAATAATAATAATAAAATAAATAAATAAAAAAATAAAATAAAATAAATATTTTATAATAAATTATATTATTTAGAGACCAATATAGTGAACATTTTTTGGTATTTATATATTTGGTCACTAAATGAGTTTCTATATATTTTGGACACTAAATTGGTTTAAATAAATTTGGTTGTTAATTTGGTTTTTATATAATTGGTCACTAAATTAGTTTCTATATATTTTGTCACTAAATTAGTTTCTACATATTTGGTTACTAAATTAGTTTCTACACATTTGGTCACTAAATTAGTTTCTATATATTTGGTCACTAAATTGGTTTCTAAATTAGAATCTAAATTGGTATCTAAAACTAACGATCATGATTTTAGCCATTTAAGACTATTAGTTTCTAAATTAGTCTCTAACTAAGTTAATGACTAATTTTATCATTTTAGAAACCAAAAATTTAGTTTCTAAAAGCACTTTTCCTTGTAGTGTAATTTGATTCTATTACTTATTTTATTTACTAATTTAACGTCTTATGCTTTAATTTTTTTACTTATTTAAAATGTGTATGCACTTGAATGTTCTTTCAACATTCTTTCCTCATGCCCTCATTTTTTCTAATTCACTCTATTTTTCTTACAGCATTTTATTTGTCATCTTCTCTTTAAGGATGAAAAAATTGTTTATGTAAATAATTTATTTGTATGGAAATAGGGAACGAAGATGTTATGATTTGTTTAGAGTGAGAGGATATTGAAAAAAAGAAAAAAACACTAATACAAAAAAATATATTTAATAACGATTTATTATGATAGTTATATTTTATCAATCATAATAAGTGAATCGATGGCACAATGATAATTATAAGATAATTTATTATATCATTTATCAAAGGAATCATCATAATAAATATATTTTATATATTTTAATATGACATTTGTCATAATAAACTTTTTAGAAATTTATTTTCTTATTAGCTCACCTTTCCATTCCTCCGGTAACATTTTCTCTGCAAATATTCTTGCTCATGTTTTTTGCTCACATCTTCCTATTCTCTCTACCTCTCTGCCTAAGTTCAGGTTCTACAATCTTTCTTTTTTCCTAATTTCAGTTTTACCCTATTTTTTCATGTGTGTTGTTTGTGGATGTCTCGAGTAGATTCCCAAAGCATTAGAGAGACATTGAAGGCTCGCACATCTCTCTGAAAGTTGCGAGTTTGTGTGGTCTCTCCAAAATTCGTCAAAATTCTTCTGTTTGTGCCTTCCATTGCACTCAACAGGTATCTTTTGTTGAAAAATATTACTCTAGTAGAAACTCTTAGTATGTAATAAATTTGAAGGTGGGGGAAAGGAGGATGAAACGGTAAGTGTAAGAGTAGGAGTGGATGGGGACGCAATACTGGGAGAGAAGGGTGTAGTGGGCATGTGACACATGACAAAGATGAGAATGGGAGAGCGCGAAAGTTGCAATAGGCATGTGACGCATGGTAGAGATGAGGGGGGGAGCGCAGAGACGAATTTGTTTCAATTTGTGCACATGAAGAAAGATGCACAAATTTTCACTTTTTCACTTTTGCTTTTCTCTATTCCACTTTTTCACTTTTGTTTTTCTCTATTCCAAAAGATTTTAAGATAAAATAAGATTTTCACATATTATTTTTAATGTACTAGTAGTAATAACCTTAATAATAAGATTTTGAGAATTTGATAATTTTCCAAAATTTAAATGAGCTTATCTAAATAAGAAAAACATATTTCTTATTTGATTATCCCATTGCCCACCACACAGGTTTTTGTTTTTACGAAGTAGCACACTTGCCAATCAAAATTTCTCATAAAACACACTCTCTTTTATTTATATAAAATAACACATATTGTTATCTAAATGTTAAAGTTCGATTTCCTCTTTATTAACAATAATGAAATGTGTTATGCTAGAAAAGAATGTAAGAATATGATTTGTGAAAATTGAATTCTAATAAAGATTATAATAAATAAACACTACAAGAAAATAACAATTTAGTTACCGAATTTAGCGACCGAATTATAGTCATCGCAAATTGCGAATGAAATAGCCACCAACTATTCTCAATCTGTGAGCGAAATAGCGATTAAATAAAGTGTTAATGTTTTTAGTTAGTTTTGCGATCAAAATTGCGAACAAAGTGAAAGTAGCAAAAAATGTGGTCGCTTAATCGGTGTCTGTACTGAAAAAATTAAAAATAGTTAAATCTACGACTGAATTAGCGATCAAGTCTGTATTTTTCAACTAACGAAATAAATTTGGTAGCTAAATGGAAGTGTTATTTTTTGTCACTGAATTAGCGACCAAATATGTTATTTTTCAATGACTGAATTCATTTCGGTGGTTAAATGGAAGTGCTAATTTTTATCACCAAATTAGCGACCAAAGTTGTTTATATATATTTTTGTAATTTTATAAATGTTTAAGGTTGTAGAAGAATTGAGACACTTCAAATATGTCTTTTAATATGTTTTTCTTTTATTGAAAAAATGTATAATTCTAAATGTTAACATTTAAAAACTATATCTATTAAACACAACAAGTTTATATATAAAATAAAAAATATAATTATTTGAAGTGTTTTTTATTTTTAAGAAAAACTCATTGATATTATATTAAACATTTTTAACTCATAATATTGATTTTTTTGAGTTGAAAACTTGAATTTCCTCAATTGTTAAAAAACATAACACTGTAAAACTAAAAAAATAAAAACAAAACTAGTAATGTAAAATTGTGGTGTAAATCACCATCTTCACGCGTACACATAATTCTCTAAAATTAAAAAATTAAAAATATATTTAATCAATTATTTTATTTTAAAATAAAACAAAGTTAGATTAGTCAATATTATTATTATTTTATATAATTAAAATTATATAATTATGTAAACATTTTATTCTTAAGTGTAAAAAATACTCTGATTTTTAAAATTAATAAAATTACAAAAATAAATAAATCTTATAATATAAAATAAATATATAAATTAATTACATATTTTTAAACTCATTTACATATTTTTCAACGATCAAACTTGACTCATGGTTGGAACTTGGCCCTTGAGATCCTACTATCAGTGGTAAAAAATGGTGGTTGTTATTACCTTTTACATCAGTCACCGATTTAACCACTGATTTTGCTATCAAAAATTGGTCACTAATTTGGTCCTTGGAATTTTGGTGACCAACTTTCTGTGACCGAATAACGACCACAATTACAGTTTAAAATTGTGACCAACTTATAATTCATTCGCTAAATGCTTTGTGTTTCACTTACATCTTTATTTGGTGACTATTTCGGTCATGAATATACTTAAAGACCAATTGTAGTGTTTTTAATTATCGAATTTGATGATCGTTAAAAATGATTTTTTTTAGTGAAAAATAAGACTGTAATAAATATTTTTATTAGTTGAGAACATTTCTAACAAGATTTTTACATTATCTATATATAAATTATTTAATTTTTTATAACACTCAAATTGACTACTATCTTTATTATTTAAAATAATAATAATTTCCTAATATGATAAATGTAAAATAAATATAATAACATTATATCTAAAATGAACCACAAAAATTTATAATGATCCATAAATTTAGTATATATTATTGGTTTCGTCGTGAGAAAAAAACAATGAGAAAAGACTAAGTAACTTTTTTTAATATGTGCCTTTTAGAAACAATTTAACATAAATTTATATCCAATTACAATATAATCTGTAAATATTATACTATATGTATATAACCAACTTGAAAGTCTAATATTTAAATATTAATATATATATATATATATATATATATATATACTGTACTAGCAATTTTAATCATTATAAGTGTTAATACACTTATTTAATTTGTTATTTTTATTTGATGTCAACTTTTTATTTAATTATCCTATTCACTTATCTCGTCTCTTATTTAATCTTATCTTAATAATATTTGACGGTTGTAATTATATAGTCATACCACTTATTTACAGTCATAATTTATTTATTTTAGTTATGCAAGAGTCTTTCTATTTCTTTATTTTTTAATTATAACTATATTAGTGCGGTGCATAAAATTAAAACATGATTTGCTGAAAATTCCTCAAATTCTTAGGCGAAATTAAGTAAATTTCTTCAACTATTTTGCTTTAGCTTTTGACTTAATAATCTTCAACTGTCCAACAATGAAACCAATCTAAACTTTTCATCAAGAAGGTTTCCTTTCTTACTTTCCCTCTCTATGTTTGTTTGCTTCATTCTTTTTCACCATTTTAAATTAATGTTAGTTAGTGCTACTTTTCAGGCTTTCAAAATGGATTAGGTCATATTCTAACTGCCCAAATTGCATAGAAACCAGTTGACCAATCCTATGCTGCTTCTTCATGCACCTCCATACTTGTGCCACTCCCATAAGTTTTTTTTATTCCAAAAATACTCTTTTTTAATATTCTGGATTACATAATCCGGAAGTCTTTTTCTAGATCCAGAATTAGCTTTCAGATTATTTAATCTGAAAGGCTTTTGTGATTAGCTTCTGGATTACATAATCTAGAAGTTTTTTTTATACATAAGATTAGCTTCCGAATTATGTAATTCGGAAGTCTTTTTTTCAGATACGTGATTAGCTTTTAGATTACATAATCCATAGGCTTATTTCAAATCAAAAAAGAATTCCATATTTTATAAATCTCAAGAACACTTCTGGATTCAAAAACATCTTCTATGTATGGGGTGACACAAAAAAGGATAAAACGGTAATTTTACATTTAGTATGGGGTGACACAAGAAGATATGGAGGTGTAGGAAGAAAGAATCCCAAGCCTAACCAAAGGCCCAACTTATTTAAAAAAAAACTAGCCATACAAGGTCTTTTTTAAACGCATCCTTTTAAAAGAGGCAAATCTCGTATATAATTGTTTCATGGCAAATTCTCAGTGCACCCTCATGGTTTCATCCTGCAGCCCATAGAGATGGTGATTTATCATTTTATCCTTAATAGAAAAGATAAATAAAGCCTATAACGCTTCCTCTTCATCTTCTCATCCTGCACTTGCATTTCATCTTCTTAGCCGCACCCACACACTTTATGGAGAACACGACCAAAGATGTTTAAGGATCTTTGCTCACTTTTACATATGGTTGGACACCAATTAGATATTGTTTCATTAGCACATTAGTATATGTCAAAGATTGGCAATTACTCCTGCACCATATCACTCGATCCAATTTATAATTTAAGTATGAAAAAACAAAAATGTCCTTAAATAAAATGGAGATACATGTAAAAATATATTTCAAACTCCCTTTTTCAGAATATGTGTCAGAACAAATTTTTGGTATTACAGATTTTTTCTTTCAGAATAGGATTTTAATTTTTGAATTTTCAGAAATTCTGGAATACAATAATATTTTCTAAATCTACTTTTTCGAAATGTATTATTTTCAATTTTAGATTTTATTTTTGAAATAAAAGTCATTTTCAGAAATTTTGAACTATGTAAGGTGCAGGTTCAAAAAGATTAAATGTAGGAAGAATTTGTCTAAAAGATTTTGTCAATCAGCCCAAGCTTTCTTGTTTAGTTTTCTTTAAAACGATTCCTAGAAAACTTGTAATTTGTTGTGCAAATCCAGAATACAATTTTAAATTGTAAATTTTAAAATATAAAAATTGTATTTCCAACAATACAATTGAAAATACAAAATTATATTTTAGAGTATATAATCCAGAATATAAAATTTGTAATTTAATTTGGATTGTAGAATCTGAAATGGAGAAAATCACAAATGATAACTTTGGGATTCTATAATACAGAAAGTATCCTTATTACACATTTTGGAAATAAATAAAAAAAACTAATGAAAAAGATTAATTTTGGTATTTTTTGAAATATAGGAGTGTAGGAGAAAAACATGGAGATGTAGGAAGAATTTGCCTTGTTTTATGGGTTCTTTCATTGTTATCAAGTTGAATTGGGTATTTCTATTGAGACCCCCTACATCATTGTTTTTTGAGCATTAGGTTTGCCAATAACTAGGTTCATTTATCCACTTTGGTTGTTTTATGGGTGTTTCACTCGCATTGGACTTTGTTAACAGGGTTGGTGGAGGTTTTGGTGTTTTGTGAAAGTCGTTGAGCGAAGGATGATAGTTTCAGATATGGTTGTTTTTTGTTGTCTTGTTGGTTGAAATGAGGAAGTTCTGGTTGTCATAAATCGGAGTCCAATGAAACACGTAATCAGAAATGGACTGTTTCTTCCAGCACCTCCATACCTCTTTCTCTCACCTCCATAAATTTTTAAATTTCCAAAAATACCCCTTTATAATATTTTGGATTACGTAATTCAGAAGTCATTTTTCAGATTTGTAATTAGCTACCGGATTACATAATCTGGAAGCCATTTTCCAGATGCATGATTATTCTTCGGATTGAATTATGTAATCCGGAAGTCTTTTTTCATATGAGTTTCCAAATTACATAATCTGGAAACTACTCTATGAGGGTGACACAAGAAGGACAAAAATGTATTTTCATGTTGTGTATGGAAGATATGGAGGTACAGGAAGAAACAGTCTCAAAAATGTTAAGAAAAGAAAACATGGGTTCCATACTTGTGTTTTTAGAAAGGTATTTTCTATAATCTAGAAAGAACATTTCGAAAGAAGTGCAGAAAAGTTCTGGATTGTAAAATTCACAAGAGTTTTAGAACGCTAATTCCAGAAGGTGTATGTTGAATTTGTTTTCGAAAACAGTAAGTTTAGGTGATCCCACCAAAACGTTTTTCCAGAAAGCAGATTTCATTAAAATTATTCATAATACTCATTCTATGACATATTCCGCAAAGCTTACTTTGAAATACCTCCTTCAATCTAGAATTCACAATTGGGTTAAATTTCATAATAGTCATTCCGAATGTTAAGAAAAATTGTTACCTCAGTTGCGATTAGGACTAGCATCAACCACAAAGTTTGTCTCCGGTGACGCCAATGCAACGACGTAAATGCAAGCACAGGTGGAAGAGAAGTAACAAGTGGAGAACGGTGAAATGGAAGGAAGGAAATGTGGATGAAAACCGTAAGTAGAAAGGAGAAGGGATAACAGAGAACGGCTACGCGTGGGAAAGGAGAAGGGAGAAAAGAGTAGGGTAAAAATTAAAAACTCATAAGGGCATATATGACATTTCATACACTCGATGAGTGCATACTAAGATTTAAGGGTACACGAAGTAATTGCTTTAAAAGGATCTTCACAGATTGGGTCTTCTATAGAGGGCCTTGAGTTCAATTTGTAAACAGCCGTCAACTATCTTTGTAAATTTTTCATATTCAAAGAATGAAAATATAATTTTTTGTTCTATTTCTACCCAAACCCTGTACCATTAACAGGGGAAAACTATAACAAAAATTTATTTTAGTTCTAAGATTATTCTCATTCTATACACCATTTATTGATTATTTATTTATTTTTTTGTGGTTAAATAACAGAAAACATATTTTTAAAGAAGAAATTAGGTCCTTTACTTTATTATTAGGCATAGAGTAACAGAATGGGTAACTGGTGGCAACGTTCATGGTGACGAAATAATTTCTTCAGCGAAACAAAATAATGAAAAACTGGGATTGCTATTTTAAATTGGGTGAAATAAATAAGGAATCATGTATAGTAGTAGTATATTAAATGACCAAATTTCAAATGCTAACTTATTACAAATTGAAAGTTGAAATAATTCCATTTTGTTTAAACAACTAAAAAAGGGAAATTGGGTGAGTCATGCTTTTGGTGGTCTGTAAGGACGGATATCCATAACATCATATATTTTTGTTATAACCGTTTTCAGAATATGTTATTTTCATTTAAAAAAACTTAAATCCATAATTTAAATCCGGTACGTGAATTTTGGATTTAAGTTTAAATTTAACTTTGGAAATCTATCGATCCCACACAAATATATTTATGTTATTTATTTAAAACTAAAATTTAAAATAAATTAAGTTCTTTGACTCTATAAATTTTAAAATATCAAATTGAAATTAAATTGGATTAGTCGTGTTAAATTCAACCACTCAGGCATAGTATACTGAATAAGTATTATATATACTGTACCTATAGACCAAATTTTAAGGTAAAACATTAAAATTCTTAAATAATTTGAAATTAAATCGCAACCTTCTTTCTTTTCTTAGGAAAACTCTATTTTGATATTTAACTGAAGAAAAGAAAAAAAGTTGGTGATAGAGTGAAACCATACAATTTTTTTCAAGAATAATAATATCTTATCTCCAACAGACCTAACCAACATTATTATCTTACTATATTATTTTATAATAAAAAAACTACTGTACCACTTAAGCGGAACCGTGCACGGTGGCGCGTTGAGCGCGTGAACTAAGCCACTCCAACATATCCCCAAAAACCAGCTCCACGTTCTCTTCAGGTTCCCCAATCATCTGGTGCCACATTCCCGGATATATCTTCAGCGTCTTATCCTTACTCGCAGCGCGTGCGTACAACTCCTCCACGCACGCGGGGTCGCACACTACATCGTCGCCGCCATGAGCCACCAGGAGCGGCACCTCCACCTCCTCGTACCTCTCCTGCAGCTCCCGGCAAATCCGCATCAGCTCCTGCGCCGTGGCAGCGCGCGGACGCGCCACCGTCCTCCGCGGACTCGCCAGCGCGAGCTTCCGCTTCCACTCAACCTTGAACGACACATCGGGGATGGAGCCACGCGTGGGGACCACGCGCCACGTTGGTATCACCGCTGCGGCGATGGAGAGGAAGTGTTCGAGTGGCCACGGTGGTTTGAATTTGGCGCTGATCCCGCACATGGCGCCGTTGAGGATGACGCCGTTCCACGGCTTTTTGCCGCGGCGGAGCGTGATTAAGAGCGCGATGGCGCCACCGAGGGATTCGGAGTAGAGGAACGAAGGGAGTGAGGGATCGAAGCGAGAACGGAAGCTCTCGAAGAAGGAGATGCAGTCGTCGACGACGGGGTTAATGTCGGGGATGTGAGCGATAAGGCCATCGGAGAAGCCGTGACCCTGGTGGTCGATTGCGCAGGTGGCAAAGCCGGCCTTTGCAAAGTGGACGGCGGTGAGCTGGATGAGCCAGCTGGATTCGCCGGTGAATCCGTGTACGACGGCGAGGGTTCCGACTATAGTGGTGGGAGGGAGTGGGAGCCACCACTGAGTGAAGAGCTTGAGACCCCTGGGATTGGTGATGAACTCGGAAGCGTGATTCACTGAGTGGCGCGCGTAGAAGTCGTCAGGCGTTAGCGTTCCGAAGGGGCTTTCCTCATTGGCCTCCGCTATTGGGTGCACCATTCTGGCTAAAATGCGCAGTGTGTGCGCCCCAAAGAGTGTGGAACTGTAGAGCAGAGTTAGATTGTGGTTTCTTTCTAACACTTGTGCTATTCTTACCAGTATTTATCTTGTCATATTTATTATGCATTTCAATTCTATAAAATTTAACTTGTTAATTTTTTTATAGTTTTTTAAGAATGAATTTGTTATTGTCTAAAGGATGAGGAAGGAGCAGGTAGAAGTAGAGCCCATATACCCTTCAAGATTAAATTGATGTGAGAGGTGGATGTTGAGATTTATGAGTTGCAGTTAATAAGGATGAGGAAAGTAGTTGGCCAATGTCATTTACTCCTAGGGTGTTACCTATACTCCCATTATTTTTAAAACCAAAATGATTTTTCGACAATCCTCAGCTCCTTGTCTTAGAATACAAATGGCTTATAAGGTCGGGTTGCTTATATGGTAGGGCTATTTTTATAAAATGAGTAAGACATAGGTAAAGAGAAAATTGGACAACAGAGGGATCTTGGCCTACGCAAAAGTCATATGGGTCCAAGTATGAACTTGAATTATGTAATTCGGAAACTCATTTGAAAAAAAACTTCTGGATTACATAATTCAGAAGTTAAATAAGACTTTCGAATTATGTAATCCGGAGAATAATCATGCATCTGAAAAATGGTTTACGAATTATGTAATCCGGAATATTATAAAGGGGCATTTTTGGAAATTTGAAAACTTATAGAGGTAAGAAAAGAAGGTATGAAGGTGCAGGAAGAAACAGTCCAACTTGGATTGCGCAAGCCACAGCCCAAGCCCAATACCCAATAAAGCCTCATAGATATGTTCCCTTACTTTGATGTCCACTTGGGTCACAAGCTTACGGAACCCAGCTAGACATTTTAATGATTTGATCTAAAGATTTATTAACATTATTTTTTTAAATATCCTGCACAATATGGGACTTGTACATACAAACACATGGATGTGAATCCTCTTTGTAACTACCACTTACCTTCAGAAATTTGATCAATGGTTATGCGGATCAATGGTCACTCCTGCTGACTATAAAATTTCTCACTGTTAATATATTATTTATAATTATTGTTTTTCTTCTCACTAATAATATATTATTTGTAACTATTTTTTTTTCATTAATATTTATCTATAATAGTAACAAAACTAAAAAAAAATATCACAATAAATATATTTAAAAAATTAAGAATAGATATTATAAATAATTACTAAAAAATTATATAATAAAATTATTTTTCTTTAAATAAGAATATAGTTAGTAAAACATTTAGTAAATATTTATAAATTAACAATTATTTATTATTTATTAGTTTGTTAAAATATGTCATAAATTTATTTTTATATATTTAATAAAACAAAATTTCAATTAGATATATTTATATTAGTAGGAAAAAATAATTGTTCTACTTTATTTGAACTCATGACTTTAATGAGGTAAAGTTGTAACTTTATTATTTCCCCTATACCACTTTAGAATTACTATGAAATTTGTGTTAATAATAATATGTTATAAATTAAAATCAATTAATAAATTATTAATAATTAATAATTAATAATTAAAATCAATTAATAATAATTAATAATTAAAATAAATTAATAAATAATTAGCACATAAAAATTGACATTAAAATGATATTAATTATTAATTATAAATTAATAATACTGACAACTAATTCTAATGATTTAGGATTTATTCATAGAGAATCCTTTCATTGGTATAATAGGCTTCAATCTAGTCTGTTCTTAGAATTCTTTATTAATAGGTATAGTCTACCTATTATCATTTTTGTTCACATACGAGTTTTGGTTTAATCCTCCCATATTTTTGTATTTTTTTTTTTAATAATTTTTTTTTCATGTGACAAATGATGGTTGTTACTTGAGGTGTCAACCTAGCTGAGATGTCAAATAGCAAAATGATGTCTAACATGAAATTTTTTTATAAAAATTAAAAATAATAATAATAATACTGACAATTAATTTATCTTTATTGCTTTATACATTTGTAATAACTTGTTATTACAACTATTATAAAAAAATATAGTCACAATTAATTTATCACTATTGTCTTATATACTTGTAATATTTTATTATTGTCACTATTACATTAAATTATTAGTGATAAGTATTATTGTCACAATAGAATTTAGTTTTAGTAACATTTAAAATTATTATCACAGTGATAAAAACACTAATAACAATGTAATTATTATCACAAGATATTAATAATGACATATTTATAAATTTTAGCGGTAAATATTCATATCACTAAAACTATTTTTTCTTGAGTAAGAACTCATTTTTAAAATTTAGAAATAATACAAATAAGATATAGAGCACTCTTATTCTATGGACTGTTTAATTTCTCTCACGTCATTTAGGAAACATAGCTAACAGGAAAAAAGAAATAAAAATGAACATGAAATTTCTTTTTCGATCATGCAAACTCTGTATCTTGAAATCTTAGTTAACCTTCCTCCTTCAATTCCCTCATTCCTCCAAGCTGATGAGTTGAGTTGGGTGTTATTTCCAGTTTTCAGTTCTTGTGTTTTTGTCTTCCAAAACAATTATTTTCACTCTAGAAAAGTTCTTCTAAACACAAGCAAGGGTCACATCCCCTTTTCTCTGCCTCAAAAGAAACCATTCCATGTTATGACACCAACTTTACTTTCTTCACTATGTTTGACCCTGTTTTAAAATTAAGTAATACTCAACTAGAAATCAGAGAAACTAACTTAAAGGAGTTTTACTCGCGAAATTTATAAGCTTCTCGCAACTCACATTCAACCACAAATTTAGTTTTTCTTATTTTTATTAATTGAACATTTTTGTAATAAATTAAGTAAATTGATGTTTTAAAATGGATACTGAAAAATATCAATATATCTTTGAAACTATGTTTAACTTGTTTAACATGCAAATTTTACGAGTAAAATGTGATTTAAAATATTAAAATTAATTTAAAATACAAAACTACATAGATCATTTTTTGTATAATGCAGATTTATATGAATGCGAGCTTAAAGGGATAATAGAGCTACATATTCAACTTTAGATATAAAACTAATACACTAATATACTAAATTACAAATTTTAAAAAAAAAACTTAAATTATTTAAATTCCTTTAAAAGTTAAAATTTAATCTTTTCTATTACTTTTACAATCATACACTTTCTTTAAACTGCCCCTAAATTAAAATTAATGTCTCTACTTATGCTATTTTGATGAGTAAGATAAACCATAAAAGTTTGAGGCATAATGACTCCTTTCTTCCCTTCTTATTCATTGTAGTGGCGAAGTGATTAGTGGATGTTGTAAGATAGGTTCTTATTCATTGTAGTGGCGAAGGGATTAGTGGATGTTGTAAGACAGGCATAGGAAAAGAAATTAATAAACAACATTGAAATATGAGAGAGAGATTAAGATAAATATACTACAACATGCTTATGACACTATTTTTTCTTACAAAGCTATTACTCAAAATGTATTACTCATAAAAGTTATCCTGAGTTGTTTTGAATTAGTCTCTGGTCTAAAAGTGAATTATATGAAAACTAGTATTGGAAGGGTGGAAGTACATGATAATGTTATTTAGAGGTATGCTTACATACTAAGTTGTGCCACTATGAAAACTCCCTTCACATATTTGGGACAGGGGAACCATAGAAGAAGTATGTTCTAGGAAGGGGTGACAGAAAATATTAGGAAAAGATTAGATGGGTGGAAAGAAAAATATTTATCAATGATAGACATAATTTTCTTACTAAGCTCAATAATTAAATCACTCTCATTATTCTATATATCGTTCTTCAAAATGTCTATTTTTGCGGTGAAAACAATTAAGAAGATTCAAAGACAAATTTCGTGAAAATGGGAAACGGATAGAAGGAAAATAACATTAATAACTTAGAAAAATGTATGTGAATATAAAGAGGAATGAGTGTTAGGATAATAAACATAAGACCATTTATCATAACATTAATAGAAAAATGGGTGAAGCGGTTATTTACATACACTGGTTTGGTCATTCAAGAGAACCAATATTTTACACTTTTGGAATGATAGTATTTAGGGCGCAAGGGTTGATTTTGGGGACCTTTGGGCTATGTTGTGGCTCTTGGGGTTTTTGTGGACAATCACATAGTACAAGAGTATACATTTACTCAAGAAAGTGTGAGCTATGAGATTCAATATTGTCTTTTAAGTGATTAGCAACTCTACCTTCATCATAAGGGTTTAGACAAAAATGTCAATTTAATTTTATTAATTTTTTTGTTGATAATTTTTATTTATTTATATATATATATATATATATTATAAATAAAAATTAATAGATATTTATAATTTAAAATGCTCTAACTCATTACATTATATGCTACACATAAAACAAAATGTCAACTGGTTTGGCTCTTTAGTGTACAGATCAAGTGTACTCGTTTCAAAATGTTGGCATGTACATACATATAGATAATATCCCAGCAAGATATTATATATATGTAGTGTTGGGAATGATTAGTTAAAGTGGGGACAAACAATTCGAATAAATTTCAATTGAAAATAACAGATATTATATGAAGAAAATATTAAAATGTAAATTTTTATGCTTTGGTTTCAAAATTAACTTTCGTATTTAAATAACATTACACAAAATAAATACTTGAAATAAGAAAAACTATGCACTTAGAGTATAGAACAATTTTACACTATGATCTAATAACAATTATCAAGTTTGATAAATTTATTAATTTTATAAGAATTATTTTAAAATCATTTTAATGATAATATTATAAATTAGTAAAGTATAATTGAGCTCACAATCAGCTTGTGAATTGCAGAAATTAATTACCGTAATGATTTAGTTAACTTTAATTGGACAAAAGTTGTATAGAGCAATTTTATCACAAAAATTATTAAGGTAGAACTTTTAATTTAAAATATTATTATTTAAATTTTATTTTAATAATACATGTATTACAAAATGACGGATAGTGAGACCATACCTCAGACAAAACTATAGATAGATGAAAATTTTCAAAGTAAAAAATAAAAAATAACGAATATTTAAATTCTAAACTTCTAATTTGATTATAAGCACATCTAACTTAAATATCTGAATGTCGTAACTTATCCTAATAAAAAAACGAGAGTAAAAATATCAGACAAAATAAAGATGAGTTGAAGATAAGATAGAAAATTTTCTTCTTTATAACAATATCTTTTAGCGGTTGGTTCATTTTTGGAATATAATATTATTTTTAGTGGACTCCATATTTTAGAGTTTAGATCTCAAATCTTAATTAAGGAATTCAAATGTTAACAATTTTTTTATTATTGTTTATTATTAGTGTTGTTACCATTTATGCATACACTCAAATATATTTTTGGTATCCTATGTTGTCGCTGTTACATGCAACTGTTCTTTCAAGTATCCTTTATCCGCACTTGTGTCTTACAAACAACAATCATTAATTATGGGTCACACTCATTGAAAATGATGCCACAAAAGCAAAACAAAATAAAAGAGATGTACAAAAACTTCAAGCAAAACAAATATCTTCAAGTAATAAACAAATCCACCATTATACACAACCAACAGTTTAATATTTATTTTATTTAATATTAATTTTACCATTATCTCACGATTTTTAAAGAGTTATCATTTTTTAAAAAAACCATAATTCAGTCTCTTATATCAAATTAACAAAAATAATATTAAAAAAGTGGTGACATGAAGAATGTATTATAAATATATCATTTAAGACAGCGTTCTACGTCACCGACACATTTATTTTTATTCTTTTGCAGTGTTTCTTTAGTTCAACAAAAAAGACTAAATTATTTTGATTTAATTAAAAACTTTAAAAGTAACAAACTGATATCAAAATAAACGAGACAAAGTAGCCTATTAAGACACCATCGTTTTGGTTGTCTAACACCTTTATCAGTGCAATCAATTTTGATGAGTTAACAAGTCACATTATGAATTTGAACCACTTATGCTAATAATGAAATACCTTCACTTGAAAAGTTACAAAAGAAGGATTCTTACACCTGGATTAACTCTAACCGTTAACTTTACGAGAATAAATCCTTATTTGCAAGAACCATTAGCTCTAAACAACAATCATTAGGCATCGGTCGTTAGAGGTTTTTTTTAACACAGTGGGATTTTTTTTTCTTTTTTACTCAAATGGGTCAGTTTCAAAAAAATTATAAAAATGGGGTAAGTTGTGACAACTTCACACGACTTCATATGCAGAAATCGTGCCAAATTGACACGGCTTTGGCACGTCAATCTGAATCTGTCACGTCAACCTGAATCTGTCACGTCAATCTGAAGTCGTGCCAATTTAGGACGACTTTGTTCACGTCATTTTTTTATATTGAGTAGTAAGTTATGTAATATTTAAAATTAATTTGATACATAATTTTTCAAGGATGTTAGTTTTAAGCAATCAAAAAATTAGATAATCGTATATAAATCATGATTGACGGTAACGTAATATATATTTATTTGAGAAGTGTTATTATATTTGGAAAATAAATAGAGAATTAATTTTGTGGATGATTCAATTCCAAATAAGCTAAAAAGATATTCACATTATAGAACTGAATGTCACAATAGAAGCAATTGTTCGCACAAACAAGTTTAATAATAAAATTCAATTCCAAGTTTGATTATTAATTTCCTAATTTTCTTTACCTATATATTTATTCCTTCGTAATTTTTTTATCAATTTAAACTCAAATATTACATAACTTATAATTATAATTAAATAATTATAGTATATATTTATTTTAAAAAAATTTAAAAAAATATGACGTGTACAAAGTCGTGTCAATCAGATTAACGTGTTAAATACGTACCAATTTGGCACGACTTCCACATATAAAATCGTGTCAAGTTGGCATCTGTCTCTTTTTGTAATTTTTTTAAGGACCCATTTTAGTAAAATAGGAAAAAAATAACCCCAATGATAAAAGAACCGTTGTTAGATGCTCTAACATGAGATATTAAAATAGCATTAATTTTATTAAATATAAAGATTAATAATGTAAATTTGAATAAAATCTAAAAAAAAAAATCATATCTGTAGATTAAAAAATTATATCCAACCCTTCCTTTGTCTTAAAGCAATAGAATTGAATTGACGGTTACAGTAGAGACCAAGACAGCAGAGAATATTGCTTTTTCTTCCAATACTTCCAATTTCCTAGTAGCAGAAGTAAGCATTCATATCTTATACACACAAAATAAAACCAGATAAAAAAACATTCTTTCATTTCTTAAATCTTAACCCAACTCAACCCACTTTATTTATTTATATATATATATATTTATATATATTATGAATTAAACTTTTTCTTATGTCAGATTTTTAATATAAAATAGTTAGTGAATCGAAGTTGTTCTTATGTCAGTTTTTTTAGTTAATCCAAATAAGAATCTATTAAAAATTTGAGATATGAACAAGTTTCATTTCATAATATAATATATATAAATTAGTTTAATAGTGATGTGAGAGTGATAGAACTATTAAATTCTTATTAGAATAAATTATAAATAATTATAATATTAAAAAGTAATTTTTAGTTTAATTTAATTTTACAAATTCAACTTATAAAATAGTTGTTTATATTTTTTAAATTGATTTTATTTTATAAAATAAGTTTATTTATTTATTGTTCTAGTCTTAATTAGAGCAGCATTTAATTTAACGAGAAACAGTAATTTTTGTTGTTCTATCTTGATGAAGTAATTTTCATATATATATATATATATATATATATATATTCTATTCTTAATTTAAGTTATAATTACAATCTCGCATATTCAGCAAATTTTCGTAATTAATGTCATCTCTTTTTATGATAAGTAAATGAGATTTTTTTTATTAACTCCAAAAATCGATATTAAGACCATTTCGTCATACAATTAAACACGTGTCATAACTTCATAATTCTCTAATGCTAAACATAAATTCTGTAATGCTAAACATAAGTCACTAAGGTTAATAAATTCATAATCATTAACTTCAGATATCGACATTAAAACCGTTTCACCAAATGATTAGACACGACCATAATTTCATATTTATAATTTAAAAATTAATTTTATCTCTAATAAATATTTATTAGAATATGCCTTACTACTTAATACTTACTTAAATGAAATTACATTCATCTCTTCTTCCGATAACATAAGAAACGAATTAACAGAAATGATAAACAGCACTATATTGTTCCACAAATTAAAAGAGATAGAAAATAAAACCCATCAGAATTTCATTGAACTCCAGAAGAGTACAGTGTAATCTACTAACAAAATAAAAAGTTATCTCAAACACTATTATCACTCATTTCTACTTCCGTCTCTCCGTTTTCCCAATCATGTTACATAGCAGATTTATCACTTTTTCTTCTCTCCATCTCTCTTCTCAGTAACCAAACATGTACAATATTTCTAAAACATGAGAGTTGCACAAGTAATAAAAGGAAAGTGAAATTGTTGAGAAAAAGAAGAGTATGAAGATAGACTGATATGAAAGTGATAGAGAGAAGAGGGAGAGGCATAGTATGATTCAGAGAAGGATTGGATATTCATGGTGGTTGATGGAGTAACCCAATGAAGAGTATGGAAAGGCAAGATGATCCTGAGCAGTGAACTCTTGAAGGGCGAGATGGGCATCGGAGAAGACGTAGAAGACAGAGGAAATGAGCATGAGGAAGTAGGTGGTGATGGGTGCCATCTTCTTGAATTAGGTTCTGACCAAATCTGGTAGATGAAGTTGAAGAGCCTCCTTAAATTACTTTGAGGAGAGAGTGTCAGAGTGAATCACACTCTGAAATGCATAAATTGTTCAAAATAAGAGAAACGAGTTTGGAGGAAGAGGACAACAAGGGAAATTACCAACGAGGATGCTAAGGATGTGTTATGTAGCCAAATCCCAAAGCTGTTGGTCAAAAAGAACAAAAAACAGAGAAAGCAGTGCCTGCACTTCCACTTTCCTACCTTACTACTGCTTAATTTCGGTTTGCCCCACCAAAAGTTTGTTATATATAGAGAGGATTTTTTTTTAATGTTTTAGTTTGGTTGGTACCGGCAAAGGAAAAATAAATAAAGAGGAAGTGAGGGATAATTGAAGTAGTTTGGATTAAAAAATGTTGAAGGGAAATTAATCAAAAAATTATAATTGTTTTTGTTGGGTAATTAACTAAAAAAATTAAATTAATTAAATAAAATATAAAATTGTTTTTAATTAACATGGGTAGGAATACAATTTAAAAATAATTAATTATAAAACAAAAATATTATTAAAAAATACTTAAAATTAAATTTTAATTTATTTAAATAATTAATTGTAAATAATGTATAATTTTTAACATACCAATAATATATATATATATATAATACAATTAATTCACAAGTTATATGATTAAATTTATTTATTTTTACTAAAATTAATTATTAAATGTTAAAATAATTTACTTCACTATATACCTAATTCTTTAAAACTTGAACGTGCAAAAAATTCCTCGAGTGAAGCTGGTTAAGGTTATGAATCATCTCTACCTTTATTATTTCTCTATTTTGCTATGTTAAAATAGATCAAATATAAGAAAAATTTAAATTATGTATTAATTTTTTTGTAATAATTAATGAGAGTATAGTCTTATCACATGATTAGAAAAAAAATTTGTATTACAAATTATACCGGTCGGAGTTGGATTGTTATGTGATGTCTTGGTACACGCTACTTATCGATATGTTTAAATGCATTAAAGTTAAAAAGTGATTAATAAGACTAAGTCGTACAGAAGATTAGATAATACATCCTTAATCATGAGTGATATCGGTCGTTTTGCTGTCAAATTAAGATGATTCTAGCGTAAACATGTTTAACAGTAGAAAGATAATAGTATAGAAGTTGTCAGATGATCCCAAGTCGTCTCCCAACGAATCCAATAGTGATTCTAGTGAACAAAATTCAAAACCTATCTGCAAACAATGAAAATTAACAATAATATTAAAGCAAAAGGGATTGTGATTGTTAAGTAGGAAAATATAAATGATGATTTAAACAATAAAGAATGCATGTTGACCCCAAAGTTCTTCCACTAATGAATTCCTTATAGGTTCTCTAAAGACTATTCATTTCTCAATTCTCAAACAGAGCTAAACCAAATTGAACATGCGTCAATCTGAGTCAACTGAAGTTCATCAGTAAAGCATGTGTCTACTGGTTTAATCGGCACTCACTTTGTTTAATGTGTATACTCTATGAGAATGCTTATCTACTCTCTCTTGAATCATGCTCCCAAGAAATTAATTAGAACAATTCGAACTAATTAAGAAATCAAAGTTTAAGATAAGAAAGACTCTCAATCATGCGTTCAAGTAATCTCTCACAAAAAACAATTTTCCAGGAGATTAGAAGATAAAAACAACTGCTATAGAGAATTGAAAAATGAAACTTTTATTGATCAAAGCCTCAGAACTTAATGGGAAATTACAAAGGAATCAACCAAAAAGGTTTAGTTTAGGAAAAATAAAAGAATTACAAAGAAGAAAAGAAACTAAAAAAACCCTATGAAGCTCTCCCTTTCTCATTGAGGCTTGTGTCTTTTTATAAGTTTTTCTACTCCAAGAATCTTGGGAAAATATTATGTTTTAGATTTTGTTAACAGTTTCTTAGTTTCTAACTTTCCCGAATTCTTTTATTTTGCAAAATATTTGATTCCTATATTTATAAGATATTGTTGATTTTATTTTCTCTTTATTTTCCTAAAAATTTGTTTTCAATTTAAATTCAAAGAATCAACTTGGACTTTTGCATATTTGGCCTATTCACAAAGGTAGACTCTTCCTTCAGACCATTTACTCTAAAAACACAAAATTAACAAAAATAATAGTTAAGGCCCAAATAAATCCAATTATATGAATATTAATTAAAATAATGAATTTATTTATTATTATAGTCCAATAATCTATGATTAAAGTTCTTGAGTGTGAATAAATATATGTTCATCAATGAGCCACATGTTAATCTCAGTCCATTAGTAACATGATCCATCACAATGTATAAATAGGCACAACAACCAAGGCGAAGGTACATTATTATTACGCATTTATTACACTAAATATCAAACACTTACTTGAGCGTCGAAACACCTTTTGCAGGTGTCCTCCTGACCGAGAGTCGACGGTAAAGAGTAAGGAGCGAAAGGAAGGAAGCAGAGTCCAACCGAAACAAAGGAGTTAATTGTTCAATCAGTAGAAATCAGTCCATCTATACAAGAACACATTTTTTTATTAAAAATTGTTTTCACATATTTTTTTTTAAATAACCCTTTTGTACTGGTATTGGACAAGACCGAGCTGACCGAGACCCTCACGGATGGCCTGGCCGACCGACACATTCAACCATTAACGCTCAAACTAAGGTTAGTGAAGCTAAACTACCATTAAGAATTAGCTAATACAACCATAAGTGTGATCCATTCCACTAATCAGACCTAATAAGGTAAGACCATTAAAATAATATAAATAGCACACATTCCAAGAAGAAAAGTACGTCATTATTACTGTACACACCCGAGTGTCGAATACTTCTTTACTAACTTGAGCGTCGAAGTGCCTTCTGCTGGTACCTCCCTCATTTGGCATTCACCCGAGACTGAGAGCCAAAGGAGTGGCGTGAAGACCAGGAGGATCACAGTGGAGTCTTAGTAACCTTCCTGAAGGAAGGAAGAATTGGCGCCCACCGTGGGGTCGAGAGAAACTAGCTGAAGAAAGAAAGTAGATGGTCTCAACCAGAAGCATGGAAAGGATGACTGAAGCCGATCAGGCAATGTTGTTGTTGTCTCTATAGAGAGAGATGGTTGAGATGAAGAGGAGGATAGAAGAAGTTGTCCAGAAGAACGAGCAAGAGATGCAGGCTCTCCGAAGAGAGAATGAAGAGATTAAGAAAAAGTTGATGGAGGGAGGACCGTCCACTGGACCGACCAATGTTTTCGGCAGTTCCTTCACCTCTCCTCCCAACCCGAGACCGATTGAGGACACAAGGGACAGGGTTCCCACCCACGAGATGGATGGTGAATCCTTCCTTAACAAGTCGGTTAGGACGACTGTCACCATGGACTCGACCCGCCGACATCCTTTCACCAATACTATCATTGAAGTTCCACTACCGGACAAGTGAAAGGGTTTCAACCGAGACTGATACAACTGGTCTACTGACCCGGACGAGCATATAGATGCCTACACCACCCATATGAGTCTCTACACCTCGGACGATGCAGTGTTGTGCCGAGTGTTTCCTACATCTATGAAGGGAGCAACCCTTAACTGGTTTACCAAGCTCCCACCCAATTTCATTGATAGCTTTGCCACACTCGTGGTGAAGTTCGAGACCCAGTTCGCCACCAACAAGCCGCATCACCTAACCTCCATCCCCCTAGTGGGCATCCGCCAGGAGAAGGGAGAGTTGGCTTTAAAATTCTAGAACATTTCATTTATGTCTTTATCTTCCAGCAATTTCAATTCCGCTTTACGATTTAACACCTTTCAATTCAACCTTTAAAATTCCTTGTCATTTATAATTTTGCTTTTTATTCTTTAAGAAATTTAAATTCTACTTTTGAATTATTTGTATCATTTTTTTTACCTTACCTATTTTTTATTTTTTTTAGTCTTTTGTTCTTAGTGTTCTAGGAGTCTTACATCCATTTCACTTATTTTGATTTTTTAATTGTGAAGAACTAAAAACAATTAGAATTTGTTTGAGTAGTAAGTTGATTTAGCTTCAAACAAAGAATTTAAGTAATCATATGAATTAAATCCCAATCCATTTGCTAAAATGGAAAGTGAATTAAAAGTATGCATACCAAGAATGTGGACATTTTGAATCCATAAAAACAAAGACAAAAACAAATTGAGTGCATTCACATTTCAAAGTTCAAATTGCTAAAGATGATTCTTTTTGTGTGACAAATTGTTTTCATATTTGTGGAATTTAATCCTTCTTGCTTTTAAAATTTCTAAGAACATTAAAACATCATAGTTAAAAGTCTAAGTAAGTGACTTTGAGTCTTAAGCGTGCTTTTATTGTTTGTCTTGTTTAAAGTTTTTCATCGTCTTAATTTAATTTTGGTTTAGCTTTATTTCTTTCAACTTTTCTCGCTTGTCTTAAAATTTTCTTTAAGTTTTGTTGGAGTCCTTGTTTGAGTGAGTGACAAGAGTTTTGAACTATTTCACTTAAAGTCTTACTCCCAAGTGTGGACCCTTTGGAAAATTGAAAACCTTTCTTTTGAGTGAATTTAACCTTTTTCATCCTTTTCTAAAAAGTCGAGTGATACACTGAGTGAGTGCAATAATTGTTGTTCAAAACTAATTTTTTGAATTTTCTTGTGCAAATTAGGGTTCACTTATCTTCAGGAGAATCTTCTAAACCACCTTCTCCCAAAAGGCACACATTTTGGTGGAACTTGAAGAGACCAAGAGAAGTTTGGCTCAAAAGGAAAAAGACATGAGGCAACTAGTATAAATGATGCAAAGACTTGAAGATACCCAAGAAAGGCACAATCGAGAACAGAGGTGGGAGCCTAGAAGAACTACAAGGTACCACATGCATTAAGGGAGCCAAGAAGAAGAATAAGATTGAGAATGCAAAACTTTGAGGCTAGGCCCTAACATCATCATCAACCAAAGAAGTTTATTCCTTTTATTAAATTGTCTAGTTTTAATGGGAAAAGTGACCCAAACTGATATCTAGGATGGGAAGTCAAAGTAGATCAAAATTTTAATGTGTATAAGGTAAAAGAGGACCAAAAGGTTAAGTTAGCTTCCCTATAATTTCAGGACTATGCCATGCAGCGGTGACATCAAATTGTAATGGACATTTGTTTAAACAAAGAGGACAGTTGTGGTATCTTGGAGTGATTTAAAAGAATGCATGCGCACGGTTTGTTCCTCCTCATTATAGGAAGGAACTCTTGTTGTTCCTCCTCATTATATGAAGGAACTCTTGTTGAAGCTCTAACGGCTTCATCAAGGATCTAGGACGATGGATGAATATTTTAAAGATTTAGAAGTTACTTTGACTAAAATTAATATGCATAAAAGTGAAGAATCAAAGATAGCTAGATTTGTGAGTAGATTAAGGCGAGAAATTCAAAATGTTGTATAATTGTATGAGTATACATCTTTGGAAAAATTGATTCACCTAGCCATCAAGGTTGAATCACAAATTTTAAAGAAAAAATCTTTTAAAAATACTCATAATAATGGCTTTTACAAATCCTCTTGGAAGGACAAAAATAAATTTCATACCAATATTTTCCTTCCAATTTCTCTAAAGAATCCACCTCGTAACATCAACATTCTAAAGAGAGCCCTTCTCCTTCTAGACCTAAATACCCAACCAAAACCTCAAATAAAAAATGTTTTAAATGTTTAGGTTTTGGACACATAGCTGCAAATTGCCATAATAAACGAACCATGATGGTAAAAGAGGGGATAGTAGTAAGTGACCATAGTGATCAATCTTCTAGATCTAACTCCTCCACCCCTTCGAAAAACCCTAGTGAAGATGAATGTGAGATACCTTGTGAAGGTACTTATTGGTGGTAAGGTGAATGTGGGAACAATTCAAAAACCTTTTGATGAAACCCAAAGAGAAAATATTTTTCACACGCATTGCCTTATCAACAACAAGTTATGTGCCATGATAGATGGGGGGTAGTTGTGAAAATGTGGCAAGTACAAGAGTAGTGGTGAAACTTGGATTACCCACTATCTCTCATACAAAGCCCTATAAATTATAATGGCTTAGTGAAGAGGGCGAAATAATGGTTAATAAACAAGTTCTCATAACATTTGTCATTGGAAAATATAAAGATGAAGTTTTATGTGATGTTGTGCCAATGGAAGCCACACATGCGCTTTTGGGAAGGTCTTGGCAATATGATAGAAAGATTTTACATGGTCATGCCAACAAAATTTCTTTCAACTTCCAAAGACGCAAGATTATCTTAAAATCTCTATCTTCAAAAGAAGTTAATGAGGATCAAATAAAAATGAAAACAAAAAGAGAAAATGAAAAAGGTAAGGAAAATAACAAAGTCAAAACGAGTCTCATCATCTCACCTCACATAGTAAAAACGGTAATGTTGACCCGTCCAAAAGTAAATCTTAGGTATTCTCCTTCTTTATCTTTCTCATCTACTGGTCATTCTAAATACTTGACATATTTGTTAAAGAAATCTAGGGATAATTTTCAAACTGCTTCTAAAGGTTTTCACCTTTTAAGAGAACCTTCACAACAAATTCACTTCATCCTTAAGTATTTTTGTACCGTCCCGTCCCCGGGCGTTGACAAAAGTCAAAGTCAAAGTCAACGCTATGTCAAAGTCAACATATGGTGGGACCCCTTAAGGAAGAAAGTCAACAAAATGACCGCTTGAGATGTCGCCAAGTTGAGGCGTCGCCAAGGTTGAGACATCGACAGTATTACCCCCCGATACCCATGGGTAGGAAAGACCATGGAGGGGGCGACACCACCAGGAGGTCTCGGGCCCCAATGCTCAGAACAGTAATAAAGAGAAGAGAAAGGTGGTTTCAAGGCCATATTCCCAGTACTAGTGGGGAGTAACCTGACTCGTGAAGTACTCATGCCACCTCTGGGAGACCCCTGGGCTTGATACGACCCATGAGAGGGTCAGGCCCAGGGACGAACCATGTGCGTAGTGCAAGAGGAAGGTAGATACACTCCCAGGGCGAGTGATTAGAGGTTGGGGCGCATGAGTTGGCACCCAGAAAGTCACCCCCTGCGCCAGATGCACTTCGAGGAAAGAGGACTCACACAATGGAATAACCCTAAGTTGGGTTACAACGCTGTGAGGCTCTCCACGCAGAATAGTAATCAAGTCAAAAGAACACGTGGCAGTAAGCACTGAAACATCAATGCTTTCCTGAAAGTTTGCTAAGGTACGCTTAAATTTAGTTTACGTTTCGAACACTTTAAAGCACTTTAAACGCTTTAAATGCTTTGAACGTTTTAAACGTGTTGAACGTTTTTAAGCGCCTTAAATGCACTTTAAGACGCTTTAAATGCGCTTTAAGACGCTTTAAATGCTTTAGACGTTAAAAGGGGCTTTAGACGTTTGTCATAGGGGATCGAAAGTTCGAGACTCAATTTTTTACACAGACACTCTCTAGTTGCTTGCGCGAGTACCCACTGTACACACAGGCAATTAGGGAAAAAAGAAAAAGTATTAGTTACACAGTTATTTCGACCACCTTCAGAGCATCCAGTCACGGTGCTCCGATACGAAGGTGTGTCACATTTGATGTTTCTCACTAGCTGACTTGATCGTCGGAGTGCAAACGGTCGCGAGGGTGCCCCTTTGTCCACTTCTTTTCAGGTACTCATAGACGGTGTAGAACGAAGGTGCCCTAGCTCGCGAGGACAAGCCACACACGAAGACGTCCCTGGTCAACCGGCGGAAACAATTTTCTACAAACATGACCTGTATATAGAACTAATCCACCTGAACCTCCAAAACTCAACAAACATAAGTTTGTTTCACTTCACACCTCTAGAAATGTGTTTATCTTTCCTATGAAAAAACTATGTTATCTACAAGGGTTCTAAATTTGAGGTCGAATTCTTTTCGACATGGGGGGCATGATACAACCTAACTCAATAAGAAGATGATCAATGACACAAAAGACACTTCACACCTAAGTCATTCATCTCAAAATAAAAGACAAGACCCCACCAACTCTCAGAGAAACCTCAGCAGAAGAAGACTTCCCCATGTGCTCACATTTGACCTAGTTTCTAGAAGTTTGTAGTCATTTACGCTCCTACTCTTCCTATCTTCCTCTCCAAGTCATAACTTGAGTAACATGTATTGTAACTTGAGCGTCTATCATAAGTTTAAACAATCTTGAGCTGTGTATGTAATGATTACTAAATACTTGCAACAAAATAGTGTTTAAACTACCTATGTTGTTGAAATTCTCATATTTTTGTTATGAAATTTAATTATCATTTTACCAACTGTACTATAATTTTAATTGTCTAAAGCACCAATTTTACATCTAATAATTATTATAAATCACTTCAATTTAAAATAGTTATCTCAAAGTCCAAATTGAATTTATTAACACTCCACCTAAATCTAACCAATAATACATTTTCCACTTCTAATTTAATACTATTTAATTAGATATAACTTAATTAACTTGTTATCTCATTGCCCAAAAAAATACTTGTTATCTCATTGCCCAAAAAAATACTTGTTATCTCATTAACTAAGAGGAAATCTCTCCATTTTGTAATTTCTACTCAAAAGTCTTGGACAATTAAAGCCTCAATGGGCCACACAATCATTAACTCGTTTGATTGTATGACAAGTTACCGCGTTTGAATCTGAAGAGAAAGTTAAAAATATTGTCCAAATTGTAAAAGCTTAATTTATTAAACAGAGATGATAATTTTTTTGTATTTGACACGCCTTTACAAAAGCAATAGAATGGAACTTAAAGTATAAACAAAACATAAACACTGAGTTATAAAGACGAAATTTTAAAACCCATAACTAATCTTATAAACAACAATAAAATTAACATTTTTTTATCCTATAAAAACTTAGGATATTTAGCGAAAGATTATTTCCAATTGTTACATCTAACCTGGAAATGATAAAGTGAAATGAATGAGTAAGTGATGAATGAGGAGTGGCATGTTGTGTCAGCGTTTAATGCAGCGAAAACGATGGGTAAATGAATGAAGGACCACATGGTGTTCGTGTCTAGGTTTCATCTTTTATATCTGTAACCACACATAATTAATAGGTAGGTTACAGTCCCTTAATAAAGTGGTATAAAAATCATTTATCTTTTTTTATTATTGTCGATACAAAATAAATGATATTAAAAAGGAATTGTTCGAGTTCAAGATCTCTAACATCAAGTGATTTAACTTGACTCGTGATATTATTTGTCATGAGAAATTTTGGTAGGAATAAATTAGAATCAGTATTTTTAATCACTGAGGAACTGAAACAATGCACTAACATAATATATATTTAGTGCTAAAAACAAATGGATTTCTGATGCAAAGCAGCTTCCTGTGCCGTTCTTTCTTTTCACACTTTCATGAAATTGAAATGTAATGAAAGTTCAAAATAATTGTGTTAGTGTTTCTGTAATAGACTACAAAAGGAAAGAAAAGAATAACGAGGAGGACAATGAATTTGCATTGAATCTAGACATCCTCGTTTGTTGTTCATAGCAATGCAAAGGTTTTTTCTTCCTGTATTCCCATAACTTCTTGGAAGAAACATATTTTTTAAAATATGAAAAATATTTTTATTCTGTGTCGGTTGAATCTGGATAAAACCTCTCGGTCCACTACCATGTTCAAAATGTATTAAGATCAAGAGAAGATTAACAAAGTTAAACTATAAGAAAAAACTATATAATACAACTTTAATCACGATCCAAACGTTAATTTCGATCGAAGAGTAACAGACGCATTATAAACATATAGATAGTCACAACTTAATCACAATCCAAATGTTAATCACGACCCAAGAGTAACGAGCCTATTATAAACATATAAATAGTTACAACTTTTGAGAAAAAGGTATGTATGTCACTATTACGGGTTTATTGCACTGAATACTTACTTGAGCATCAGAACACCTTTTGTAGGTGTCCTTCTAATCGAGAGCAAAGGGATGAGAGTTTGACTATAGTAGAGGAGCGAGAGCTAAGGAAGAGAGATTAAGTTGAATAAGTCAAAGAAGTGAAAGAAGCAATGTATATCGACCGAAGTGAAGGAGTGAATTGTTCAGCCGGTAGAAGTTCTCTTTATCCCTATAAGAACATATTATATTATTTTTGGAATGGATGATGTGAAAAATTTTAGATTATAGAATATGAGAGGTATTTTTGGATTATAAATAACTTCCAGATTTTATAATCCAAAATCTTTAAAAAAATGCATTATTATGAAATTTGAAAGGTATTTTCAAATTTTAGAATAATCTAAAAGATATTTCCGGTCTACATTCTGCAAGGTGTAAATAGAAAGAAATTCATTTCCAGAATACAGACTATATTATTTTAAAAATAAAATGATCTTTTTACATGAACTACTGGAGACCAGGAAAAGTTATGAAAGTACAGGAATAAATAGCATAATGCAAACCATAAACTGTCCTTTACGTCTTGAAATAAGCATGGCCCCATTTGGAGCTGAAAATCTGCATTGTTTTCCTAACCCTACGGTTTAGTTGCAATGCATGCGTGTTATTCTCATTTGTTAGTGAACTAATTTTTTCTTTATCTTCCTACTTTCTTCTCCTACATCATAGTAATAATGCATCTACTATCCTATCTATTATTTGAATAACAAAATTTCAATTCTTTTAAAATATGTCAAATATTTAGCAGATTACTTTTTTTTTTTTTGGATAAAATTCAAAATAGTCTATCCAAGTATATTTTATATAATTTTTATTTTGAGAAATTTGTAATTATTTTTTAATATTGATTTATGAATTAGGTAATTTGAATTTTTTTTTAAAAATATTTCAAATTCAAAAATCCAAAGCTATATTTTGAATTTTAAATTATACAACTTAAAAATATCTATAAATTATGTAGTTTAGAATATGAAATATTTATAAATTATGTAATTTAGGATATATTTGAGAAGTGAAAAATCAAATTTCATATTTCAAATTGATTAATGTCAATATAATTTGAAATTAACAATGAGAGAGACGGTGGTGACAGAAGAAAGTAGGGGATGGAGAAGGCTCTTTCTTTTTCTACCTATATAATTTCCTCCTACACCTCCATCAGGTAGAAAATGTTAAGAGTATATTTGCGTAAATTATAAAAAAGTTAAATAGAAACTAATTTTAAAGATCAAAATAAATAATTATTATTTAATTAAATTAGATATTATTTTATAAATTAAAAAATTATTATTATTTAAAATAATTTTTATTATTAATAAAAATATATAAAATAATTTATAAATTGTTATCTAACCATTAACTATCAAGATTTTAGCTACTTACTATTTTATAATTTAAATTAATCTTTATTAGTCTGACTAATTTAAAATTTTAAAATATTAATAGTTAAAACTTAGGTAACTAGTTTAGATACCAATTTAGAAACCATTTTATAAATTTTCATTAATAATAAAAATCACTTTTAGATACTAAAAATTTTTTAATCTCTAAAATAATATATAATTTAATAAATATATGACTAATTGTGTTTTTATCTTTAAATTTAATTGCTATTTAATAAATTTTGTTGGAAAAACTCTAGATTGAATGATTAAGAAAGTTTCTGATTTACACTCTCTAAAGTTAAAAGGTTTTGTGTTATTATATGGTATTATTTATTTTCAATGTTGTTCCTATTAGGGAGATGGGACCTAGAGAACTATTGAAGTCTTCTTCTCCTTCCTTCGGTCGGGCAGGTGATTGGGTGATGAACTGCGATTCTTCTCGTCCTCTTGCTTTTCCTTCGGTATTCGGCACTCGGTCTTCGGGCAAATCACCGGATGGTGGGGGTACCTGCGAAGGCACTCCGACGCTCAAGTCAGTAAAACGGGTGGTCAGCTCTCAGGTAGGTGAACAGTAATAAATGACATACCTTACTCCTTGGAATGCGTGCTATTTATATTATTCTAATGGGCCTACCTTGTTGGGCCCGCTTATCGAGGTGGATACCGCTTAGGGTTGCATTACCTAATTCTTGATGATGGATTAACTTCACTGATCTTGGTTTGAGCGTTAGCTGTAGTAGGGATCGACCGTCGGCCAAGTTCCCATGGTGTGGGTCGGCCATTGGCCAAATTCCACTGGCCTTGGTCGAGTATTATAAGGTCTCGGCCAAGTCTTATAGGGTTTCGGCCTTTCGGCCAAGTCTTCTAAGTTCTCGGCGTCTCGGTATCTCGGCCTCTCGGCCAAGTCTTCTAAGGTCTCGGCCTCTCGGCCTTTCGGCCTAGTCTTCTCATGACCTCTTAGTCGTTTCGGCCAAGTCTTCTAAGGTCTCGGCCTCTCGGCCAAGTCTTATAAGGTCTCGGCCTCTCGGCCTTTCGGCCTAGTCTTCTCATGGCCTCTTAGTCGTTTCGGCCAAGTCTTCTAAGGTCTCGGCCTCTCGGTCAAGTCTTATAAGGTCTCGGCCTCTCGGCCTTTCGGCCAAGTCTTCTCATGGCCTCTTAGTCGTCTCGGCCAAGTCTTCTAAGGTCTCGGCCTCTTGGCCTCTCGCCCATTCCGGTACAAATGTTATTTAATATTTTAGATGGAGCATCTTAGAAACTTTTTTTTTTATTTTGCACCCGTATAACTTCTAATTGTACTATTATAGTTTTTAAAATAGATTTTAAAATGATAATTCCAAAAACTTTGTAGAAGTGACTTCTAAATTACCTATTTTAGAATTCTTTATAACAGTTGTTTTAGAATTTCCATAATATAATGTTCAAAAAGTAATTTCCATAATAGGATTTCTAGAATAAGATTTTTGTAACGGATGAAATACATTCGATTTTGAACAAGCTTTTTAAAATGTACATGATACCTTTTGAATGACCTTTCCCTAATGAGTTTGCTAAAACATAATTTATGAGACAAAGTTTTATTGAACATATGTCATAACTTCTGAAACGATTTTTTTTTTCACAACAAGCTTTCTCTCTTTTTTTCTTCTTGAGAGACTATATTAGTTATCCTTTTCTGTTAGTATAGAAGTGCAGTTGGTAATAATGGGGGTAGTAAGAAAAAAGTCCAGAAACAATAAAGTGAGGCTTACATTCTAAGATTGGGCCGAGCGCCAAGTGGTGGAGAAAGCCCTGTACATTACCTCTCATACTCTTCGGTTCAGCCTAAAAGAAGGCAAATGCTCCCTGCACCCAACACTTTTGAACCTGCACCCAACATAATTTCAAAAATTCCAAAAATACCCTTTATTCTAGAAATGAAAATTCAGAATTGAAAATAATGCATTCCAGAAAAATAAATTCGAAAGAGATTTTTGTGTTTCGGATATAAAAATCCGGAAAAAAAAAATCAAAATCCCATTCCGGATAAAAAAATATGGAACAAAAAATAATACATTCCAGAAAGATTTATCTGGAAAAGATTATTGTGTTCCGAATAAGGGGATCCAGAATGTAATTTTATATGCAACCTATTTTTTCAAGAGTATTTTCGATTTTTCTCCTGTGATTGGGTGCAGTGATATGGTGCAGGAAGCAATTGCCCTAAAAGAATATGGCAAATTCTTCCTACATCCAATCATTTTTAACCTGCACCCAACATAAATTTGTATTTTCGAAAATGCCTTTCATTCTGAAAATAAAAATCCAAAAATTAAAATAAAACATTCTGAAAAATATATCCACAACTCAAAATTCAAAATCTCATTCCGGATAAAAAAAATTTGTGATACATAAAATTAGTTTTAGAAAAAAAAATCCAAAAACATTTCGGAAAAAAGGATTTGTAAGGTATAATCCTATTTATTTAAGGGTATCGTAGTCTTTTCATACTAAAATTGGGTGCAGATATATTGTGCAAGAAGTAATTGCCAAAGGATATTCTCAAAAGTTAATTTAAACTTTTGAAAGCAGGAAAAAAATAAACTAATAAAATAAAATGTATAAGATAATATTTTTGTAATCATTTTCATATTTTAGGTTATTTTAAACTAGCTATTTTGTTCTATTTCGTTCTCTCTCTTTTTTTATGTTATTTGTGAATAATATATTATTTAAAAAACTAAATTTGGTGAAAGAATATGAAAATTTTACTTTGAAATTTTGGAAATATGGCCTCTTTATCATGTTATTTTATTTGGATTTTTTTTTTTAAAAATTTCCTAACATCTAGTCACTTCAAAACTTAATCACAACGTTAAACGCATATTCAGTGTATAACTATAAAAGTAGCAAGATTACCAAACATTTTCAACAATTTTATTATAGTGAGTTTGCCAAATTATATCTACTTTAATACGAGAAGGGAGATTCAGTGTGTGATGGAGTTTCTAACTCATAACAAAGGGATGAGGTGATTAATAGACTTCAAATTATTGGGTATGGCACATTGAGTGTAGTTGCAACATATGAGGTTGTATATGGAGTGTTAAAAGGCACACAACAATCTTATTTATGGAGATTTGTTTGGAACATCAAAGTCTAACCTAATATACATTTCTTTATTTGGAGGTATATCCCACAAAAGAAAATTAGGATGATGGGTGTTTAGATCCAATAGAATGTGAAATGTTCCTTAACTCACATTTTGTTCACATGCATCAAAATTAGTATTCATGGGTGGGAAAGACAACCTAGTTTCCAAGTAATGCCTTAGATCACTTTTGGGAACATGGATTAGGAAGAGATGATACATTGTTTCGTGTGTAACAACATTTTGAGCATTTGGATAAGGAGAAACAAACTAGTATTTAGAAATTAGGTGTTTCATAAATGTGATTTGCTTCATTGTATTTAGCTAAAATTCACCATGTTCTGAAAAATAAACTAGCTAGTAGTGCATACACTCTAAACTGATAAATCAAATTATTGAATTACAAGTTCTTTTAACAAAGACCTTAGCTCCTTAAACTAAAATATTTAGTATTAGGATGGGTTTTTATGATTCATTATTTCCCTAAAGGTTATAATTAAATTTCCAAAGTGTGGGAAGAGAAATAAAACGACGTGCTTACAATAAATTTTATTACAAAAATAAAGTCGTGTTTTCTAAATAAAAATATATTATTTTTTGTAATTATAATTTTATATTTTTTTTAATAATTAAATTCTTGTTAGAAAAATTAGTGTTTCTAGTTATTTTCTTAAAAAATATTTATTTTCAAAGATTTATATATATATATTTTTTTTCAATTGAAAATGTTTTTTGTATTGAGTTTTTTTTGTAATATTCATTATATGTAATAAAACTTTAGTGATAAAAGAAATTAAGATCATAAATGATAAAAATAAATTTAGGATGATAATAGAGAAAAAGTTAATAATAATAGGTTAAAAAAAGTAATACGAAAATGTATTAAACTATTAAAGATAATTATAGATGAAAATTAAATATACTATAAGTAAGATGAAATAATTAGCTTACAAGCTAAATTTTTCAAAAAGTAAACTATTTTAACATATCTTGCTGGTAATATTTTTTATGAGACAAACTTATAAGCTAGTAAAATAATATACTACTAGTCTTACTAAACGCACGTTTAATCTATATAAATGAGCAAGTTTTAGTTTTAGACTTTATAATTTTTTTTCCTTTTTTCATTCTTATAAAATGTAAAACTACTCGGTTTAGTCTTTATAAAATATTAATTATGATGTTAGTCTCCCTAAAAGTTTAAATAAATTTTTTACTCTATTTTATTGATCTTAATTCTTTTGAAAATAATATATCTCAACATTATGTTAAAACACAATTACAGTTATGTATTAGTTGACAAAATTATTTAAATTTCATTTAATATATAAATATTTCATTAATGTCATATAATATTAAAAATTAAAAAAAAATGATCATTTTTAATTTTAAATAAATAAAAAAGAAAGATTTTTTTTAGAAAACTAAAATCAATACTTAATCATTTTACATAAAATAAAATGCAAATGTTACTTATTTGGTTTTAACTCTGCTTCTCTGAAAAAAATTCCAACATTTTAGTGATTGGATAGTCATTAGTCACTAGCACCAAAGACAAAAAAGTGTGACTTTCAAGAAAAGTTTGTGAAATTTTTAACTTCCCTTCAAATGCAGCCAAAAAACTAACCAATGGTTAATAGGGTGAAATAAAGGTTTATGCATTCCAAATATGGCGTGAAATCCACTAATGTCATGCCTTCTAAATATAATCAACATAAATTAAAATATGAACCCTGTTTTCAAAACTAGAGTTTTTCCGTCTTCTAACGGTAAAGATAACTGGTACTGAATTTTAAAAAGACTATGTTTTTAAACTTTTCCAAGGAACCATTTTCCATGAACCTAAAATTCTTAAATTTTTCCTAAAAAGAAAAAAAAAATCACATCAGAGCAGTGGCAATAGATTCTGAAAGGCTGGTCATAAGATTCCAGCATTCACCTCTTCCAATATTTTAAAGACTTAGAATTAGTGAGCAGGAAGATGATTGGAGGATGTAGTAAGATGCTGAGATTATTCATGAGTAGACTAAGCACCAAGGTTTTCTTTTCAGGAACCAACATGCTCACCACTTCAGAAGCATTTTTCGAAATTACAATCCAGTTCAGATAAATTAGTAGCTTTTGAACAGTTACAGAGGTAAATTTCTCTTACATAAACAATTCAACTTGCCACATTGTCATATTTTTTCTTAAACAATGTTAACTTTTCTTAAAAGTAGTTTAGGTTAAAATGGTATGCAGATTTTGCCGTAATGCACTTTCTTTCTTGTCTCTTGTTTCTTGACTCCATCTTGTTCATTGACTTATTACAACTTGAGTTTCTTTGTTAGTATGTTATGTAATAAGGATGTAGTAGGTAAATTATTTTTTTTTCCCATAAATATATTTGAGTACAAAGATGACAGAAGAGAATAACTTGAAAGAAAGATGACACACTAAAGGCAACACAGGAAAGTGCAAAAGGCTCCCCCTGTCATGAAAGAGACTTTAATCTACACTTATCCACAATCTTGAAGACATAATTGAGAGAAACGTTGCAAACACCAAAAGCATTTCCCATTATTAAACTTGCAATATCAACTCCATCTCTCCAATTATCTTCTTTCCAAAAGAGCCATCATGAAGAGAAAGACAACTCAAACATGGGGGTTACTCCTGAATGATCCAAGGGCCTTAACTGCCCCTGCTCTCAAGATGAACTGGTGGTAGAAAGCTGCAATGGCTGCCCCAATAAATGGTCCTACCCAAAAGATCCACTGGCCAGACACAAGGGAACAATATATCAGATAAAGCTATAGCTTTATAAATTATTTCTTAGTTCACAAACTGAGTTTTGGTAAAGCAATATAGAAAAAGTAATGACTAAAGCAATATAATATACTAACATGGTCATCCCAGGGCTTATCTTTGTTGTAGATAACAGCAGCTCCAAGACTCCTAGCAGGGTTGATGCCTGTGCCAGTGACTGGGATGGTGGCCAAGTGAACCATGAACACAGCAAATCCAATGGGAAGTGGAGCCAAAACCTAATACAGAATAATGCATAATAAGAATCTTATGTGATTGATTTAAAGTAGACACAGTTGATGGTAAGTTGTTCCAAACACGTGAATCCAAATTTTCAGAAAAAAAGAATTTGGTAGTGATAAAACAATAGACAATTGAGTTGTGATAGATGGGCCATGCTAACATGTGAAGCCGTATTTCATCCTATTTCATTAGAATAAAAAGTAAAAGGCAGTTTTATTAGGGAACTCAAGCTTATAATTTGGGGGTGTAGTAGCTGGACATTCCAATAGAAGTGCCAGCCTTGGGAAAATGACACAAGCATTAGGAGACACAATTATGAACACTTTTATCTTAAACTGAAGACACTCCAAGTTCCTCACTGTTAGATAACATGGATGCGGTTAGTTTTTCAAAGAACAAAGTAGAATCCACTTTTCTCAAAACTGGAAGAAATTATGTAACCATATAATCATGTGCGGGGCATGAGATTCAACCACCCCCACAAACTCTTGTACAAAGGCAAAAGGGGACCCAAGTTCCACAAACGCACGCTACTGTTACATTTCTTCAACATAATCATTTCATTTGGAAAATTTGGTTTTGGAAAGTGATAGTTTCACCACCCTACGATGCCTAGCCAAATCAAAGATGTATTCACTCAGAAATTAAATTAGCCTCTTTTAATTTTTGAAAACAAACAACTAAATAAGTTGGCTACAACAAGCAAATCAAGAAAACTGAGGAAAAAGTTATCTCTAATTTAACACTGAAACACGTAATGCCTAATAAATAGGTCGAGTTTTGATGCACAGTATTTCCTTTACCTTAAACAAGACGCAATTCGAAATCACTATCTTAAAAACTATTCACCGTAGTTTAAGAAAAGACTAAATTTGTAAACCAGATAAAACTTTGTTATTTAGAGCATTTAACATACTATTCCCTTCAAGCAGGAGTCAGGCAGCAATTTCGTGTTCCACAGTTGATATATTATTCATACATACAATTGAAACAAGGCCACAGGATCACAATAATAATAAGAAAAATGATTGAGAAGATACCGGCACATGGGAATCTCTGGCATTCCTCTTGGGATCAGTGGCAGAGAAGACAGTGTATACCAAAACAAAGGTGCCAATGATCTCGGCACCCAATCCAGTACCTGTGCTGTACCCATCAGCCAAGGAATTAGCCCCACCACCATACCTGTTGTAGTAAGACTTTTGGAAGGCCTTGACCAGGCCAACTCCACAGATAGCCCCCAAGCACTGAGCCACCATGTACATGATAGCACGGATCAAAGACACCTTGCGAGCCAAAAACAGCCCAAATGTTACTGCTGGGTTAATGTGACCCCCTGCAAACCACATGAACAAAACCTTCGTCGATCAGAGCTGAAACTTTCGTGGTAATCCTTAACAAACAATTGCTAGAAAAAAACATAGCAGCAACCCCTTCCATATGGAGGCTAGGACACTTGAGCAAAAAAAGAAATACAAAGGAAACCGAGTAATAAATCCCTTTTTATTCTAAAGAACATGTATCAATAAACGGGGCATAAACAGAGCAAGTTTCTATGCTTGGAAGCGAAGGAACGCAAGATTCAAAACAACAAGAAATCCTCTACAAATAAACATTTTCTTCAGACAGCCAACACACAAAAGGGTGAAAAGGTAAAAAAATAAAGAGAACTTGCAAAACATGTAGCAAACATGACAACTAACAAGATAATATTTTTTTTTCCATTTAGAGCGAAAGGATCCAGGGAAAGGACAAGAAAAGAACCTGATATCCCAGCAGTGCAGTATACAAGGATGAAGATCATGCCACCAAAGGCCCATGCAATGCCAAGAATGCCAACCCCACCACAGGCATCACCATGGTCCTTGAGGTCACTCTGGTGCTTGTACCCTATCACTGTGAGCACAGTAATGTAGAGGAAAAGCAAAGTGGCAATGAACTCAGCAATGAGAGCCCTGTAGAAGGACCACTTTGTTAGCTCCTCAGTATCAATGAGGGGTGCAGGAGGAGGGTCATGGTAGTCCTTCCCAGAGAAGGAGCCACGCTCTGTAACCTCAACGTCCTTCGCCATAGGATAACAAGGATACACTACTACCCCCTTGCCACAACACGCTGAAACAGGAACCTAGGTTGTCAGAGAAGGCAAAGAGCCAAGAAAGGAAGAGACTTTGGTAATGGGAAAGTGTGGAAGAGACATAGAAGAGAAGGGGTATATATGCTGGTGCACCCTCAGGATTATACCAATTTTTCTTTTTCTTTTTTCTTTTTTATCTAAAAACTCTTCTATTTTGGTGCTAGTATGATCTGTCCAATTTGGCAGCAATGCCATACAGTACAAAAATTTTAAAATTTGGAAGAAAAAAAAAAGGGTTTGGTTTGGTGTTAGGCTTTTAGCTTTTCATTTCACCGACCCTTCACTCCACCTCACTTTGCCACACCACACCACCCCTACTCCACTCCTTTCCTTTTCATTTCCATTTTTTTATTTCTCTTCTTTTTGTCACTTTTCCTCTCATCAGAATCTACATTTTAGTATAGCGCTTGGCTCCTGCTTTGCAATCACGGGTTTTCGCACTTTCTTCAAACTTCTACAACTTGTACATTTTTCTACCCTTTCCATCTTAGTATCGCAAGTTGTTTTGTGTTTTATGTTGTCCTCGTATGTTTGTTATCCTCATATGTTTCTTAGTGCCAGTTATTCAGAAACAAACCCAGATTTCGACCCAAAATTATATGATTCTCACTCTTGCTTACAATCTTTAAATACCATTCCAAACGTAATTTCATATGCGGTGTGGGTTTTTAATCTAATGTTAATCAAGTTGTTGTCATTATAACTATTTTATTGTCCCAGACTATCATAAAAAAATGAAAGAATAAAGAGACATGGTACAACAAAATTAAAGAGTTAATTAAAAATAAAACGTGTAAACCAAAACCATATATGTTAATCAACTCTCAAAATTACATGTGCGAAAAACTACTAAAAAAATCAACCAGATCAGCTCAAAATGGAGTTAAGTGATAATAATTGCCTTAAACGCACTCTCTGGATAAACAATAATTTAAAAAATCTAAAAAATATAATTAGTGAAACAATCTAAATTCAATACTAGACGATGAATGTTATATCATTGAATACTATTTACATATTATGGCATTCTTTTAACGCTACATTTTATGAATTACGACTACGACTTTCTTAAGAAAGTTTTATTTTTAATATTATGTTGTTTTTTTAAATTGTTTAGAATATTACATTAAAAAATGAATAATGTAATTTAATTATTGTGGATTAAATATTAAAGTTGTTAATTTATCCATAGATTTAAATTAAATATTATCTTTGTTTTTTAAGAAGCGGTATTTTAAACCAGAGAATATCAACGCCTTGATAGTTTAAAGTTTTTTAAAGTCATATTTAATCACACATTGACATTTAAGTTAACTTGTAAGTGCATTAATTTTTACAATAACAATCTTAGAAGTTGTACTTATTATGATTTTTTAGTAGTTGACAATGCATTTTTCTTTTACATTAAGATATGAAAAAAAATTTAAAAAAATTGTTTGTCAACAAAGTAGTTTTGAAATAAAATATTTAATAATTAAAATGTGTGTGAAAAGCATGGTTTAAGTTTAGTAAAAGAGATTAATTTAGGTCCCCCACGTCATCATCTTTTACCGTTGAAACTAATTCCAATGGCTACAAGTTATGTTTTGTGTAAAAATATCTTTACACCAAGTATCCCAAAATGGGGGTACATGTTTTAGTGTATGTTTGGCTTGACTTTTTTAAGTCAAAAACCTAATAAAAATCTATATTTCACTGGACAATTTTTGTAATTTGTTTTTAAATAAATTTTGATTTAGAAAATCAAAGGAAAAGATGGTACAAATAATTGTCAATACCAACGGGTACTTTTGTTGGAGATTCCAGGTTCGAAAATGGCTTTGATACCATATTACGAAGTGGACTTTAAGCCTAACTCAATCTCATAAAACCGGCTCGATAAGGTGAGGTCTACACCCATTTATATACAATGAAAGGCTCTAATCTCTAGTCGATGTGGGATCTCCAACAACTTTTTCAATTATATCATTAATCATTTACCGTGAAGTACAAAATAAACATTTGATGAAAAAATAGATTATTTATAGTATTTTTTTTCTAGATGAGATGTCTTATTTTTTTTTATGAAGAAATATAAATTACCTTTCATAAGAGTAGTTTTCTTCATGAAATTCATATATTTGAATCTAGGTCCCCCTCCTACCTAGACACCTACATAGTTCCTACCCTTTATCATTCAAATTCCAGTGGCTACACACTATGTAACTTATGGGGATACTATGTTTTATATTTATTATATGACTTCTATTGACTCTCCTTTTTCCAAGAAAAAATATCTAATAAGCATTTAATTTCTTTGCAAATTAATGTAATTTATTTTTAACTATTTTGATATAAAAATTAAAAAGCGACCGCGGAAATAATTGTTGAAATTAATTGTTTTGAGTTTTACTACGTCAACTACTTATAAATAGTATATATATATATATATATTAATAACTTATTAATTTGATTTTGTGGTGAACTTCTGGGTGCGAAACTTAGAATTAATTGCGAGAAATACAGAAAGATTGTGGGCTTTAAGTTTCTTGCACAGTTTATTGTTTTTTAAGATAAGACATTCCTTCGTGGTATTATTTTTTCTGGGTGAGGATGTGAAGGGAAAGATTAGAGTAAAAAAAACGTAGGGTTTTGATTTAAGAAATTCCCCCCTTTTAAGATAAAATGACTTCATCCATATATACCTTAGTTGACAATTTTTGTTGCACTCATGTTTTACGCCAAAGCATCCCATTAGTTGAAAAAAATTCCCAAGACATTGATTCTCATTTGCATAAACCATGGTTAACTTATTAAGTGTCTAATTTTCAATAATTTAAACAACATTAATAATATTATTAGAGATAGTAGAGATAAAAGACATTTAATAATATATAATTAAATATAAATATTATTTTATAAATTATTAAAAAAATCATTAAATATAAACTAGTTTTAGAGGCAAAAGATAATTAGTTACTATATTATCCTAAAAAATATATAAATTAATTTTTATTATTTATAAATAATTTCTAAATTGATATCAATTAGTTACCATTTTTACTATTAACTTTAAAATTTAAATTAATTGGTAGCTAAAATCTTAGTAACTAATTTAAAAACTATTTAATAATAATATAAATTAATTTAAATAATAATATATTTTAGTTTTTAAAATAATATTTAATTTAATTAATATAACAATTAATTATTTTTGTTTTTAAAATTAGTTTATATTTAATGATAAAATTAAGTTTGATATAAATCTAAGAGATGTATAGGGAAACTAATCCATTTTTGAATAATGAAGCTGCTTAAATCACACTTTCTGACAGTTTTTAATATACTATTTGTTAATTAGTGTGAAGTGAAATTTGTTATATGTTTATATGTATGGAAAATGGTTTTTTTCCCCAAAAATAGGTCTAGGAATCTATATATGTTTGGATATATCTACGAGCTCGTAGCAAATACCAAACCTATGAATTTAACTATCGTTGACGTAGTGAGGGAGAAATTTTGCTCTTGTAAAGTAAAACAACTTCTGGTTGGAGTAGGTTGTGGAAGTCTCGCCAAACTATTAATTGTAAATGAATAATGAATTGAAGGTGGACTAATTAAGGGGAATATGATCATTGTTAAATGACTATGTTTTAATCTGTTAATCGTGTTATTAGTTGTCATAATTAGTTGTTTAAACTTATTAATTGTAGCCTTCTTTTGTCTCCTGTTGCATTCTCCTTGTATCTTGCAACACTAATTTTATTTAATTTTAGTGTTTATATTTATTTCAATTAATATTAATTAGAAAAAAAAAGGAAGTGGTAGTTGAGTAAGGAGCATGGCAAGTTGGTCTTCTCCCTCTCGACCAGTCTTCATCATTCTGCTCCAAATGACAGAATCGTGTGCAGCACGGGGTTAAAAGAACCTCAGCCCATAGTTAATGACGTCCTGCACACGTGTCACACTCCCATTGCCCCCTACAGATAGCTTAATCCTTTTGGAAACGCCAACGCCAGAGGGTGCCCTTATCCTACACCCTCTTCACACGTGGTGGACCCACACCCACAAACCTTTTTTTATTCTTTTACCACAAAAAAAAGTAACCAAAACACGCACAAAGTTATGGTCCGAAACTACTTGGCGGTTCTACCGTGAACCCTGCCCGTGGGACCCACTCCTGCACGCGGGACCCTTCTCTCCACTGTAACGGTTTTTTTTCTTCTTCCTTTTCAACGTTTTTTTCACGGTCCTTCGTAGTAACGGATACTATACCATTATGTCATCGTCCTCCAAATTTCTAGAATGCTCCTTCTTTTTCACGATAGTGATACATTCTTCTACTTCACAACGGTCAGATTTTTCAATTCGGACAGCCAGCTAGGTTATCGTTATTAACTATATAAAAAAATAACTTAATCCAAAAAATTCTTTTATATTTTAATTTAATCCTTTTGAAAATAATAAAATAATATTAAGTTCTTTCCTTCGTCTACTACTTAAGCTTTTCCTTCTGGATCTTTCCACCTTTTGGCCAACTCTGTGTTTTGTTTCTGTTATTTAAGGATTGCGGAATTATTTGAAATAGATTCTAAGAAAAAGATAAAAAGTTTGATTAGATTTAAAGGTTCCAATATTTGAAAAGAGAAAAAAGCGTGGGCTAGGAGAAATGTTTGATGAACACTGTTTAATGATTGGTGTTTGGAACGACATGATTGGCATGCCAGCAATATTCTGATGATTAACGTTAAGAAAATAAAAGTAATGGGAATATTACGTTCCGCTAATAATTAACCAGGTTTATGAGCAAAGATATACTGTCCCGTTTTAACGTAGTACCTAGCACAACATCATTACTAAAATCAAAAGAGAAACTATATATTAAATGTTATGTCCACCAATCATCACTTCGCATTCTAGCTGTATCTTCAATACTTTAATGGTTTATCCTAACCTCCTTATTTTGTTATTTATATGGAACCCAATATTTTAAAAAAATGGGCTGTATACTGACGAATAATTAAATCAGATTAAATTAAATTATAATCATATAAATGATAAATAATAGAGTTTTTGTCTCACATGTTATATAAGAGCATGGGCTGGAACATTGGCGTAATCACGTGAAAAGATATCGATTCCTTTCAAAGCTTTGCTCATAATGAAGCAGTACATGCATCGGCTTCTTCCTTCGATCGCACAAATGAAGCTTGTGATTTCATAAGAAGTGGATTCTATATTTTATGTGCTGCACAAAATGTATAAGCAATGGGACAGGGTTCCACAAATTAATAATAAATATTAGATTTAATTAAATTTGTTATTTCTAATTTTTTTCATATTTTTATATGAGTTTTTTTTTTATATTTTAACTATTAAAAAGTTATTTTTAATTCATTTATTATGATTAATTTGTTTTATAATAATTAGGTATTAAGATAAGTGTGATTTCATCATGATATATAGAATAATATTATATTTAACATAAAATAACGTGATTTTTATTGTTTTTATAAAAAATATGTTGAATAATAATTAATTATTGTTATTATTTAGTGGGGATGACGACAATCCCTTAATTAATGTAGGTGATGATGTGACATTCATCCTAGTACAAGGAATGTGTATTAGCTGTCACAAAATAGCATTGATCATGTAAGAGACGTTACTAGTGTCGGTTGAACCTATACAAGTTAGACACAAAAATAAATGTTAAAGATAGCGTTGATCAAAGAAACGTTACATTCACGCTAACAACTGTAAAAATTAAGAAAATAAATAATAAGTTAGTGTTCACAATAAAGACACAAGCTATGCATTTAATGGAATAAAAATAAGAATTAAGCATAGCCAAAGCTACCATCTTTGTGAAATTTAGGAATTAAATTAAATGCGACGTAAGTATTTAAGGGTTTAGCCGACACAAATAAATTATATTTTAGTTGGGTTAGTGTCAGCCTTACCAACACATTGTTGATGTGGACATTTATGTCAGACTAGCCGACGATAGTTTATTTAATGTGATAAAAAACGTGAATATGTGTACATGTGAAATAAGTAATCGAAGGTAAATTTTTTGTCTCACATCTCTAACTTTGGCGCACCTTCTTCTCCCTAAAAGTCGTAATCATCCCCAAATTGTGGGTGGTGTGAGTTGGAAACCTAGCTTGCAAGTATCTCACACCCTTTATGGATATTTGAATAAGTGAACTATTGAGAAATCCTAATATGAAGGTGAGCGTTGCAATTGGGTGTGAGTTGGAAGGTGAAATCGGTCACCATTAGAGACAAATGAAGGCCTTTGACTGACCTTTTGTTTTAAGATATATATTTTTTACATGATGGAATGTGGTGTTTTGTTTGCATAAGAAGTGGGTTGTATATTTTATGTGTTGCACAAAATATATAAGCAACGGTCAGGGTTCCATATAAATTAATAATAAGTATTAGATTTAATTAAATTTTAATTTATTTTAAAAAAAATCAAATTTTTAGTTGACTTTCTTTATTTTATATTTTAACTATTAAAAAATCATTTTTTAATTTAATCATTATGATTTAATTTTTTTATTTGAGTAACGTGATTATTGTCTTGTTGAGTTAGCTTGTTTATATCTTCGCATGTTAGGACATGTGTGATTTCATCATTTAACATAAAATGATATCAGGTTTAATGTAAAAGAACAAGTGCCTTTTATTATTTTCATAAAAAACGTGTTGGATAATAATGAATTATTGATATGCCCTAATGGTGACGACTAGATTCCTTTGGTCATTGTAGTGAAAGTCAACCCATTACAAGAAAAATGTGAATTAACTATCACAAAACAACGTCAGTCATGTTATGAACGTTACTAGCATCGACTGAGCCTACGCAAGCTAGACACGAAAATAAATATTAAAGATAGCGTTGGTCAAAGAAACATTAAACTCGTGCTAACAATTATAAAAAAAATTAGAAATAATAAGTTAGCATCCACAATAGATACACAAGTTATGTATCTAATGGAATAAAAAAATAAAAGAATTCAATCTAGGTTGTTTATGTGAAATTTAGGAATTAAATTAAATGCGGCGTAAATATGGAGGGACTTAACTGACAAAAATAAATTATATTTTATTTAGATTAGCGTCAGTCTTGTCGACACATTATTGACGTGGACATTTATGTCAGCCTAGCCGACACTAGTTTATTTAACGTGAAAAAAAAACATGAGAATGAGCACATGTGAAATAAGTAATTGAAAGTAAAAATTTTGTATCACACCCACAAAATCCCTAACTTTGGTGCGCCTTCTTCTCCTCAAATTCCTTCCCAAAAGCCATAAGCATCCCCAAATTTTGGACTTGGGTGGTGTGAGTTGGAAAACCTAGTTAGTAAGTATCTTGTACCCTCCATGCATGTTTGAATCAGTGAACTATTGACAAATCCTAATATTATGTGAGAGTTGCAATCAGGTGTGAGTTGGAAGGTGAAATTGGTCACCACTAGAGGCAACCAAATGTCTTCATGGTGAGAATGTAGAGGCTTCACCATTGGAGGTGAAACCCTAAAAGTTAGTGATTTTCTTTGACTCATCATTTGTTTTAGGGTATATTGTTTACATAATAGAATGTGGTGTTTTGTTTGTAAGATTGACTGGTGTGTACATTTTGTTTTGTGGTTGAAATTTATGATGAGTAGTTTGTAATTGAGTGTGGCATTTGGTTGTTTGTTTTGTTAAGTCAAAGTACAAACAATATATTGTAAAAAATTTATGGATCATACACATATGTCATTTAAGTCAGTTATACATCAAAATTATATCGTATCCGTTTTTTCCAATGTATTTTTAACCTCTCTATTCAAAATGTTAAGTCATCCTTTAGCAATAAATTCATTTTGCTTTTTATTATCTGAATAAAAAAATATCCTCATCAACTAAATAGGCCAATGTGATTTTGCTTTTGTTTTTGTTACTTAGAGCTAGATTAGCTACCTTTGAAGGAGCATATGCATTAGGATGAAAAAGTGTTATAATTAAAAGTTATATAAGGTAGTTTATAGTAGTTGGGGGAGAGAGAGGAACTTAATTGTGATAGAAGAAGTAAAATTATGTGTTTTTATTTTTGTTTTTGTTGTTTGTGGTTGTTGAAAAATTGCCTGTAAGATGATTTGAAATTGTTATTTTCCATTTTGGTTATTACGTATACACATTTTCAATAAGTGAATTATGCTTATGTATTAGTTGCTGTAAATTTTGTCTTTTTTGTACGCGGAGTGTAGTTAGTTGCTCCTAATAAGGTTTTGTATGTATGACATTTGTTTAATAATAAATAGAGACTTTAGTGCTTTAGAATCTAGGTGATATTCATTTTTGTTGAGGGTAAAAGCCCATAATTGAAAGAAAAAAAATAGTAAAATGAATGTCAAAAGGTTAAAACATAATGGCTAAAGAAAAACAAAATTTGAATGTTATAAGAAAGGAATGCAATGCTAAAAATAGAATTGTGGAATGGGAATAATGTATTGAAAATAAAAATAAAAACATGTATAAATTGAATATAATAACAAGAAATAACAAAAGAGAAACCTTGTATAAAGTCAAGAAATAAAAAACAGAAATAGAAAATAGTAATTGAAAGTTGAATTTGAAAAAAAAAATATACATTAAACTAAGTAAACTATTTTTACTACTAGAACAAAAAAGAAATTTAGAAAGTAAAGTTCAACTGCAAGTTGAATTGAATTCATGACAAAACTGAATCAAATAGTGTAAAACTGAAAAAATTGAACTAGAAACACTGAATGCATTAGATGCAAAAGACAGTAAAAGAAACAAGAAAATGTGTAAAAATAGTACAACCAAACTAACTATCACGATTGGGATTAGGAATTCAAACTAAAATGTATTTAGAACAAATTAAATTTGCAATAAAGGACAATATGATTGAGCAATACGTAATAAAAAAACAATTAAAATTGAAAATATATAAAAAAAAAAGATTGGCAAAACTAAACAAACTTAAAAAACTAGAAAAAAAACATAATAAACTACCAATTCTAAAAAACTAAAAAGTATGTCCTTAATATTGCAATAAAAATAGAATTTGGAAGATTTAGATGAATGTGTATATGGGAAGAAACATAAAAGCATTAAAAAGTGAGAAAATAGAAAATTAAACTTAGTTACTGAACTCAAAGAATAGTTGTACATCTTTGGGATTGAAATTGAATCAGAAAGACCACCAAATTAACCCTCACTGTTAGCTTTATAATATTCTAGAGAAAAATCATCTCCCTAGTGACCATGAAAGTCATCCAATCAGAAAGCTTTGGAGGATCAACTTCCAACCTCCAACATCAATGCAACAACAAAACTTCAACGTTGGAAGGATGTCGTTGGAGGCAATATAAGAGGTCAATGTTATGGCACTACAGACTTGGCTATAAACATTCGCTATGGAGTTTCTCCCCTGATCATCCAACCTTCATTATTTGCTCCTTCTGATGATTACTTATCTCAAAATGAACAACTTCATCAACAAATGTCGCAAGCAAATGAAAATGTTGAAACAACAAATCAAAAAGTTGATCAAGAAAATCAAAGAGAGGATGAAGAAAACTAAAAGTATGTAATGTTGAAGGATAAAATAAAGTTCATGAAGCAAGAATTAGTCCGCCAACAGGGTGATACCTCAGCAGACATGAGTCAGGTCCACCCTCACTATGCTCAGAACACTGATGATCAGCCCCTGCCTTGAGTTCATCATTTTGTAACTAAAATTAACAAATATGCATGTCTTCAATTAAATTCACTAATTCAAAATTTTGTGTTTCAAGTTCAATATGTTTTTTGTTTAGGTATTACTCCATTCATTAATCTCGTACTAATACTCAATTTATTTTATTTATTATGATTATTTTCACAAGTTTCTCTACTTCACATCCCAATATCATCTTTGCAGCAACCTTTTGTACCAAAATTTCAAATTTTCATTCTTAGATCATCTAATCTTTATGTCCGCTTACATTACATTCTTTATTACTTTTAGTCAATTAAAACCATAAACAACATGTTCTATTGCAATTTGAGATGACATTTTCCTTTACAATTGTTGTAATTGAAATTAACTTTTCATTTCAATTTGCTTTGGAAATCAATTGTGCAACTACATTGAAATTTAATTGTTATTTGGAATTCAAATTAATTTCTTGATGTATTTTTTTAGGGTTTAAGGTATAAGTACTGCATTCACATTGAAATTGGTCTTCAGATTTATTACCACATCTTATAATTGAATTTGCATAGTCATGCCTCATTCACTTTTGAATTGGAACTTGAAACCAATACAAGTGTTATAATTGAACTTATACATTGATTACAAATTTAAATTTGGATTGGTTGAAATTCCCTTTTGATTGTAAATTGACATTTGGATTGGCTTTTGAAAAATATTACAAGTGTTATTATTGAAATTTCCTATTGATTTCAAATCACTATTTCTTGTAGTGTATGAAAACATGGTGATCTCATTACTTAATATGTTTTCGATGAATGAAATAAGATAATTACTTATTGACGATAATATCATTTTATATTAAGTACAAAATTTTATATATTTTTAAATATGAAGACAAATAAAATAACGTGATAACAATCACGTGGAAAAATTAAATAAAGAAATTTAATCAAAAAATAGAAAACCTTTTGAATAATAAAAAACAAATTAATAAATACTCAATTGAAAGTGATTCAATTTATAAGAATATAAAACTTAATTAAATCTAAATATTATGATATTTTTGTTCATGTTTAAGTGTATTATTTTTTCTTATTTTATTTAACTTCTAAAGATTTTTTTCTTTACTATTTTGTGGCGAACATTGATTTAACTTTTTTCAGTAGCTATATGTACGGTGTGACTTTCGTATACGATAGTTGCAGTAAGTATGCCAAAGAATAGGGATATTCATGTTGGGTTGTGAATAATAATTACAATAAGTAGATATAAATTGTCATGTTATTTTGCTGGGCATATGATCGATTCCTTTATCTGTGGGGTACAAATTTTAACATTCGGAATGTGTGAGATATACTATAACTATATGATTTAATGAGAGAAATAATGAGAAAAATAGAAAGCCAGAAAATCTATTTGATACGCATACCATATACATCCTAACTCAAACCAAACATATTAGAACAAAACTCAAAATTTGACGTTGCACTTATGTTCAGTCTTTTTGCAGTCGTTTTTCTGTGACAGTGATTGATGTTATAGAGCCACTGGAATCTTAACGTGCAAAGATTCTCCATTCAGCCAAAGAAACATGATGGTTTGTGATCAAATAAATATTGGATTCAAAGGAAAGCTAGATTAATTGGCCATAAATATCTCTTTCATCACAAAACCAAGAGAAGAAGAAAGACCTATAGCTGGCTAAATCTTTTTCTTTTTAACTGGACCCTCTGCATAGTTTGTAGGTACATAATAACAAAAAATCAAATCAAAAAGCTCTGAAAAGTGATTATCATCAAGTACAAATTTAATTATTCATGAGGATCAATAAATTATATTTTATCTACAAACGTGGATCAAAGTTCTCACACCTTGTGATGCGTGGAAACACAGTAACGACTAGTAGATAAAGTGAAAGCAACAAAATCAAAATAATGAAACATGAAAAACAAAAAACATTTTATGCATTTAACTTTCCATGTAAATGTGGAAAAAATTATAAAAGAATTATATATTGGACCTACTTTTTAACCTAATCAATTATTTTTTAAATATGTTATTATATTTATAAAAAAATATATTAAAAATTTAATTGATTATGTGTATAACATCCTTATTTATCACATCTAATATTACATCATGCATACATTATCTAATTAATATTCACATATATATACTATTTCAAAATATATTTCTCTTGATTAAAAATATATTGAAATATATAAATACAATAAAATAAAATATTAAAACAAATAAAAACTTGATTTATTTAAATTAGAGTTCCATCACCTACATAAAATATCACTATCACATACTATGTTTTCGTGTAATATACTATAATTACTTATAAAAAACAATACATCATAAATAATAGGTAAACTAGCAATTTAAAAAAAAAAACTTTCAATCCAAAGCATAAGTTCATCATTTTTCATATATTTTCACAAAGTAATTAAGTATCTATAATAATTCATAATTCATATTGCTGATGTCATACACAAACATTTGATTATATTTTTGGAAGACTCATGCATACATTGACTTAGACTTGAAGATCTGCACATGTCATATCATCTCACTGTAAATCCACACAATTATGCACATAATAATCTCTATACCAAATCATCTCTCATATGACAAGGTTAATTCGCATGACTTGTCACATCATATTATTTTCAAACCGCAAACAAATTTATATGAACCTCATTGGATTCTCAGAATCTGAATAACTTCATCTATATGATTTCATTATACCAATATCAAGATACCTCATTCTAAATGGATTACTAACCAAAGTACATCCTAACAATCTCAACACGATATTTTCTTTCCTGAAAATATTATGTCTTCATTACAATTCCATATCTCATATTACACATAATCAAACCATTAAATCACACCAAAGCTTCAAAATAAAATAAAAAAACAAAATTTATCAAAAAATCACATAAACACATAAACTAAAGATTTCAGTTAAATATATAATTAAAATTTTACATAAAATTTAATTAAAATAATAACCAATAATACATTAGTCTTTCAAACATAAACTAAATCTGATTTTTTAGCTGGAGTGAAAATAATTTTGGTTGAACAAAAATGGACCTCGTTGTATAAAATATTTCATAAAACCTATTATATCAATATAACACCATTTTGCTTAGAGTTGGACAAGTGCTCTCGTTGAGCTCCTATTTCAACCTGTATATTTAACTATTCATGATTATAAACCAATTTGTACATTCAAATTCAAGTAACCAATACTTATAAACTTTTACAAATGAATCATACAAACACTTTCAATTTTTTCTTCACATTACCATCAATATAAAATTTACCAAATCAACAAAATCTATCATCTCAATATGTTCACTTTCAATCTAAAATAACACATCAATTTACTCAACAATACTGTAAGAAACATTCAGATTAAATTTTATTGAAAATTAAAATTAGTTTTCCTTATGCGTGCTAATAAAGAACTTCAGGTAACATTCTAAATATACTATTCTAAAACTATTTTCTAGGTTTTTACAATGGGTTACTGTAGTTTATTACCTTTTTACTACAACTACTTATTTGTTAATACTTTTTATTTTTATTATAATAGAAAAATAAACTAATTTAAATTATGGTATTTTTTAGAATAATTTATTTTAATTTTATGTTCAGAAATATAACTTTTTATTTATTTATTTAGATTTTATAATGATTTTTATTTTTATTTGTAATTTATTTATATTTAATTTATATATTTAAAAGTTACCATTTATTTTAAACTATTTAAAAAAATTATGGACACAGATAAATATGAAATAATTGATGATTATTTTATAAGTGAGTATCTAATTTGTAATGAGAAAATTTATTTAACTCGAAATGGATGGTGATGTTTTTTTAATATTTAGTTATATTTCCATTAACTAAGGACACTCTGGTTTTTTTAAAATATGTTAATCTGAAATATAATTTTATTATATAATATTAATCAAATAAATAAATTTAATTTTTTTAACTTTTTAATTAATTTTTATTTGAATTAGAGAATAGAAAATGAAAAAGTATAAAAAGAAAGAAAAAAATATAACGTAAACTGAAATTTTTTGGATCAAAGAAAAAAAAATACATGAATAATTTGATTGAAATAGAAAATGAAAAATAATTTATAAATTAATATATTTTAAAATAACAAACATGCGTGTGATTTTCCTTATCCTTGCAATCTCCTCTACCGAAAAAGTGTTATAATAATGTGTGGGTGCATACTCTTCCTTCTATGCTTTTTCTACACACATCCACAAAACCAAATAAGAACTATTCATTCTTTTTCTATCCTTCTAGAGTGTACAACCACATAAACAAACACAACATTAATTTAATTATGATATTTTTTCACTTTCTAATTCGAACAAAAACTTAGATTTTGTCTTTTAATTACCATATTACACCGTCGTCTAAAAAGTAACTAAATAATTTAAAATAATATCTTCAAAACTAAACTACCATCTTATATTTACTATATCGAGCATTCACATTAGATTTTAAAATTTTAAACAAATCTCCAAAAATATAATCTAGAAATCCCACTATTTCAAAATTACAAAAGTATTGCTTGATAATGTTAACACATGTTTATTGATCAAAATAAAATTTATTAGTTAAGTTTACGAAGTTAAAAAGTAACTGAAACTTTCATTTTTTTTGTTTTTGTATTTCAAAAACTAATGTGAAAATGTGTTGCATTTCATGTACCAAAATAGTGAAATTTAGGTGAGAATTTGAGGCACTAAATCGAGATCACATGCGAAAAAGAAAATTGGATAACCAAGAAGTGTTGCAACGAGACATTTCAGTTGGCTCTTGGCATTGCACAAAGGTTATATATCATTTTAATATTATTATTACTCAAATGACAGAGAACTCATGTTTTCGGCACCAGAAATGAATGCAGCCAGCAAAGCACTTTGAACCATTACCATAAACATTGCCACAGAAACTATTTATCAATTTCCTTCTATCTTAAAAAAATAATAATTTAAGCCTAGGTGCATGGCTCCACAAGGTACCTTAAAGTTTGCAACGAAAGTCATTTAGGAGACCTAAATTTAATACTTTTGGAATTTATTTATTTTATATCTGTCTAATGTGTGGTGCACTGATAGGATATGGTTGTCGAGTTTAGTTGCACGTTAAATATTTGAAATAATTAATATGTGAGTTGGAATGTAAAGTATTTGAATAAACCCTAGTTTTTAAGATATTGTGTCAATTTTAGAGTAAGAACATCTCTTCTCCTGGAATTGTGGAACATTTGTTAATTAAAGTTATAGACATGTGTTAATGCTGGCAACATGGTTGAACATGTGTTCTGTCTACAGATATGCAACGTGAAATCATATATTGTTAGCGGATTCATAGAGAGGAGAACTCTGATTACTATGTAACAACATAAAAATTAACTTATATTTCATCGTTTCCTATAACGGCTTTTATAATTTGAAATATATTTAACAAGTCACTCCTAATTTAATACATTTAAATATTAAATTTTTTCAGTGTTAAATATTTTAATTTGATTTTATATATTTAAGATTATTAAATTAATTTTATATATGTTAAACGTTATTCATTTATGAACTTATATAAACAAAGGGAGTTTAGATATACTTGAGAGCAGTAACCATTCTCCCTAGTGCTTTAATTCTTCAATTCTTTCACTTCTTGATGCTTCAGCTTTTTTTCAATTCCTTAGTGCTCGGTTGGAGTAAATCTGCAAAAGGTTCTCCGACGATCAAGTAAGTACTATATCTTGAGAGCGTATGATGTAAAACTGATAAAAACGTACATTACTCCTCTGTAGAAGACTTATTTATAGTATTTGGTAGTAGATTATTCGACTAATATATGGGTCGAATATGATGCATATCTTCAATAAATTAGTGTTAGTTGATTTCTAGGGGTGTCGTCCGAATTTGTAGAGAGATTACTCTGATTTATAAAATGTTTCCTTACTTGTCATTTATTTGTTAATGTCCTTTAATGTGGTTGATTACCTGGTCAATCGGTCAATAATATCGAGTGACGTGATTGATTCGACTGGTACAATTCAGTTTAAGTTATATTTTTCTTCTTAAGTAGAGCAAATAAAAAATTAACATATGCAGTTACAACTGATAGAGAAAACAAATGCAGCTATAACGGAAGGTATGATGAAATTAGACAACACACATGTGTATTCACTAAAGTTCTTCAGATAAATGGTTAAATGCTATGAAATGAGAGTTGAAGTACATGGAACATAATTATGTTTGAAACCTTGTAAAATTTCCAAAGGGTTGTAAGAGAATTGTTTGTAAGTGGGTCTTTAAAACTAAGGCTCCGTTTATTTCTGGGAGAAAAAGGAGAAGATTTACTGTTTGTGGATAAAAAAAAAAAACGAGATATTAAATAATATAAAACACGAAAAACGAAAAAAAGATATTAAAGAGTTTTCTGTTTAAAACTTTCTTTCCTTGGTAGGAGAGAATTGCAACGAAAGTTGCTTTATAGTTTAGGTTAGTTTTTTTTTATTTTAAACTAAAATTATTATTATTTTTATTTAAAATAAGATTATAATTCAAATATAAAAATATAATTAAAACTGTAAAAAAATATTATTATAAAATAACATAATTAATTATTTATAAGAATAAATATAAATAATAATAATAAATATATTTTTAAATAAATTTTTTTATATAATAATTATATTAATTATAAAAATAAAGATAAAAATAATAAAGTTATTTAATTTATAAATAAATAAATCCAAATAATTTTTAAATATAAAAGTAAATTTGTAAATTTATAATTTTATCAATTAAAAAATATAATTTCAATCACATCTATCTTATCACTCACAAACTTTCATAAACTTTCTCTACACTTTCTACTATATTTACCTTAATCCAAACAATCTCACTTTCTTCACACTTTCCCTTCAAATCATCTCAAATCCACTCCCTCCTTTCCACTCTCTAACTCAAACAAAGTCTAAATGTGACTTTCACTTGTTGTTAAGGGTTTTACTCAGAAAGATGGTGTTTACTATAAAGAGACATTTTTTTTCTGTCTCACAAAAAGATTCATTATGGATTATCATGGCATTGGTAGTCCATTTTGAATTGGAGCTTCATCAAAGGAATGTGAAAATTATCTTTCTTAATGGAGATTTAGAAGATAATGTTTATATGGACCAACCAATGAGGTTATGAGTTGAAGAAAATGAATATATGGTATGCAGATTAAAGAAATCAATATACGAACTTAAGCAAGTTTCTCATCGATGATGTTTGATGTTTAATGATACTATTGTTTCTTTTGGGTTTGAATAAAACACAGTTGATTGTTGTACATATTTAAAGAATATTGGAAGTATGATTATTTTTTTTATTATGTATGTGTAATGATATCTTGTCGGAAATTAATGACCTTAGTCTTGTTCATGAGATTGAGAAGTTTTTCTAACTTGAAAGATATGAGTAAGACAAGTGATGTTATAGGAATAGAAATATTCTAAAACAAATATGAAGGATGTTATGCTTATCCCAAAAAACTTATATCATGAAGGTGCTAGAGAGGTTTAAGATGGAGAAATGCTTAACATGGTCTGTTCCAATTCAGACATCGAGTATGGAAATCGACGAGATCCGATAACAAATGACACGATAATCCCAACAACCCAAAATACATTCTTAATAACTCTAATATCACATTAATAGATAAGTAGTAAAATTCTAAACCTAATTTAACCTCACTAAAATTTTATCCCTTTGTATATTACAATTGAACCTATTTGTAGTATAGATTTTCAAGGAATTGAAAAAACATCAAAATGTAATTTGTTAAGAGAAGCATCAATAAAGTTACTTGACCGTAATGAACTATGTAGTGAAATATCCTAATTGCTTGAAGGGATCGCCATATGTACTTTACTTCCATCAAAATCACTATTACTCTAGCCATTCGATATTCACCGTCCATTTTGTAATTTTAAACTATGCCTTTAAATGACTATGTTTCGTATTTCATATTGTATGCATATTTTTCTTATATTGAATATATAATATATTTTAGAACCCTAATTATTGTTTTGTTTAAAGTGTACATGTTCTGACCTCAAATCTGTTGAAATAATATTGTCATGGTCAATCACTTCATTCGAGTTATTGTTCAGTTTGAAGTTTAGAGGTCCGTCACAAATTTATCTTTAAAAGACGCATTTGTGAATTAAGAAAAGAATATGTATATAAATTATCATTCACCTCAACTCTTAAATAATGTGAAACTATTGATCGTACTGAAAAAAATACATACTTCAAATTGGAGCACTAGAGATAACAAAATCATAATTATGTCTCAATAAAATGGTTCAAATATTATTAAAAAAAAAACTAAACATTTGTATGTTCTTGTCATAACAAATGTCTATCTTTGCATTAAAACACTGATTTAATCAATGGTAATGGTAATGATGGATAATAGTATTATTTGATAAATATAAAATACTAAAGAACTTAATAAAAAAACACTTGGAAAAGAGAGAGCCAACAAGAGAGTAAGCACATTAAAAAAATGGATGTAACTAAATTTTAATTAAATATCATGTATTATTCAAATGGTAAAAAGTAAAAAAAAAATCTATAAGAAGAACAATACTAGAAAAAAATTGAAAGAATAAAATGCTACTAAATATCTTGATATCTATCAGACATTTAAAAGAATACTTTTAAGTTTTAAAACAGTGTGTTGATGGGAGAGAGAATTGAGCATGACTATGAGTGAGAGTGTTTTGAAAGCTTGATTGGATAATTTTATATTGGCACGAGTTTCGCATGTTTTATTCATTTCTGAGATTGAATAAACAAAGAAACAAAATGCAACACGGAATAAAACATAGCTTCATTCGTGCATCATTGTTAAGGATGAGTATTGACTGAGAGAAGAAAAAATCAGTGTTTTTCTTTGGTTGTTTTCACAGTGTCTTCTAGGTTAAATTCTGATGCAGTATTACTTGTTTGGTCTATTTCATATTATTGCTTCCTTCAAAATTGAGTTCTGATTAATGAAACATTTCAGCAACTTGGAACAAGTAACACAAATTAAATTAACCCATCATCACATGAAAAAAAGTAACATGATTGATGGAAAATGTTGGAGAAGGTTTTATAGGTCCACCCAGATGAAGTAGCTGCACTGCACTTACAGTACTTTGCACCAGCTGTAGCCTGTACCACCACTAATCAAATCAGAACCTCTTTGACCAACCTCTAATACTGCACCAAAAAGTATAAGCGTGCCAAATATTTTCTGGTTCATTATTACACTAGACTTTTTAAGTCTATTTTAAGCTTTATTTTATCTCATTATAAATTTTTTATTAGGGTAGATGATAAATGATATATTAAGAATTTAATTTATAAAATGATTTTTAATTATGATAGTGAATTCTGAATTGAATAAAAGATTCTGAGCTTTCAAGAAATGAATACTTGTAGGTTTTTACTAAACTTGTTTTTTGGTCCTATGGTTGCAAGTTGCAGTGCAAGGACCTACCATGGTCAACGAAAGTGTGAGGACAAGAAGGCAGAGAAAGATATAATGTCAGAGATGTGTTAGAGCAGTTGAATTGAATGTTTAATTTAACATTACATAGAAATTAAGAGTTAGCAAAAGAGGTAATTTGAAAGTAGTGGTGGAAGGCCCAGTTACTATCCAACTATATATTGTTTCTCTACCCTGTTGTTAGTGCACTGTCGCATTTCTTAAATTCCTAGTCTATTAGTTAGTGATTTCATTGTTTGTTTGGAATATAATACAACCTGCAAAACAAAAAGCACAGGTCACAAAATTGACTAAGTACAAAGCTTGTGAAACCTACTATACAAATAAGAAGACGGGAGTTTCTTGTGGGGGGGACTGATGTGGTTGTATATACAGTATATAAGGTTGGATCATCTTTTAGATGAACCATATTTATTTATTTATTTTGTTAATAATTATTTTTTATATAAATAAGATAATTATCAGTAAATCATCCTTATAAATTTATTATATTATCCTTCAATCTAAACAAACTCACACATTCTCACAAATCCACTCTCTCACCTCTCCACAAATTCTCATATCAATCCAAACACAACATGATAATGTAGTAAAATGATTGAGTTGTAAATTCAAAAAAAAAAACTCTTTTCTTTTATCTTTTTGTTTGGATTAGAAAGTGAATTTAAATAAAAAATATTCTTAAAAAGTGAGTTTGTTTAGATTAAGATAAATAAGGTGAAAAGTTAAATTATTTGTAAGTAATTTGATAAATATAATAAATTTTAAAAATAATAAAATAATATATATAATATTAATTTATTTATATTATTATAAATTAATTTTAACTAAATTATATATATATATTAACATAATCAAGTATTTTATTATAAATGTATGTTTATAACGTTTATGCATTAATTTTTTTTTTATATAATTTTGTGTAACTATAAAAGGAAAGAATGTCATAATATTTCTAAGTTGTTTTTATTTTTAAGTTTTTAATTTTCATGCTTTAGTTATTTTTCTTTATTTTTGTACTTATATAGATAAAGTGGGCCTATATAATATTTGAGATTGGCTATAACAATTGTTGTAAATGTGGTTGCTCGGTTGCTCTTTTACTCTTCAACATTTCACTCCTCCAGACTTTAAGACTCTTTCTCCTTAATTCCTCAACATTCGGTTAAGAGTAAACTTGTAGAAGGTTTTCTAACGATCAAGCAAATACTCTATATTACGATAATGTATTGTAGAACTGATAAAAGCGTACTTTAATTCATTGTAGAGGACTTATTTATAGCATTGAGTCATGGGTAATCTGACTGATGGGCCGAATCTAGCATATATTTGCACTAAAACAGTGTTAGCTAATTTCTCGGGAGGTAACCTTGATTTATAGGGAGCTTTATTTGGAGAATATCTTTCATAAATCAGTGTTAGCTGATTTCTTGAGGTGTAACCTGAATTTGATGGGATGTGACCCTGATTCATAGGGAGTTTCCATAACTATCTTAATTATCATTTGTTACAATTGCGCTTTTAATATAAGTTCAATATGTCGGTCGGTTGTCGAAGTCGAGTGACATGGCTCACTCAGTCGTGACCGATACACTTTCCCTCCAGGCTCGATGAACATTTACTTAAGAAGAATTTAGATGTGACTATTGGACGTTTCGAAATGTGAAGTGACTTTGACGCATTAAATGTTGTGTCAGAGATAAGAAACACGTCTTTTCAACACGTCGTTCGAGTTTTTCACTTTTTGATTGAAGAGATCTAACGGTTTAGCAGGTAGTGTCACTTCAAATTCGAGCATTGTGCACCCTTAGATGGAACAAATCTAATGATGCCAGAAGGGTCGACACTTCATTTCTTTGCTTTTGAAAATCTATAAATAGGGATGCTTTTCGAACTTTGCTACGTTTGTTGTTGCTTCTGATTCTAAGCTTTCAAGAGTTCGTCCGAGTGCCGACCTCTCTTTTGGGAGTGCTTCAGTTTGCTTTCGACCAATAGTCTCTCTTAATGATGTTGATATCAAATAGTTGATGTCGTAGAGAGGGTTCCCCGACTTCAACAGGGATCGTAGCCTCAATACCATACACCAAGCTGTATGGAGTTTCTTGAGTTGTAGTTTGCGGTGTACACTGATAAGCCCATAAGATTTTGATGAGCTCTTCTGCCTACTTGTTTTTTACTAGGCCGAGCCTTTTCTTTAATTTGTTAAGAATTACTTTATTTGGAGTTTCGGTCTGCTCATTGAATTGGGATGTTCTATTGAGCTAGTAATGTACTTAATATTAAGCTTTTCATAAAACTCTGCAAGGCCACGATCAATGAATTGTTGATCGTTATCGGTTATAATGACGTGGGGTATACCAAAATGGCATATGATATTCCTCCACACGAAATTTAGAACATTTCGTGTTGTAATGGCCGCCAAGGCTTGGGCCTCTATCCATTTGTTAAAATAGTCAATTCCCACTAAGAGAAACTTACTTACATTGTCCTTTATCTAGGCTGAAGGGCCCAATGATGTCCATCTCCCATTTTGCAAAGGGCCATGAGGAGATAATGTAGTGTAGGCTTTTGGATTGGATAAGACTAAAGGTTTGTAATTTTTTTCTTTCTCTTTTAATTGTTTATCAATATAGTAACTTTTACTTTTTATTGAATTATAGTGTAATAAACAACCAGGAAATTACGAGTGTGGTTATTACGTTATGCAATGGATGATTACCATTGTAAGACTAGGCCTTAAAAGAGATTGGCAAGAAGTAACATTATATGTTAAATTATTTTTATAATTCTTGAACATATATGTATCTTAAAACTAATTTATGTCAACCATATTTTGAAATGCAATTCTTCATGGATGAGGCACCAATGTTTTCAGAAGCCATAACATATGTGAGACATTCTTAGTCCACATATTTCATAATTTTTTATAACTCTAGGATAGTTGATCAATAATGTAGGAATTATATATAATTTTATTAGTGTTTGTAATACATTTTGATCAATATATATATAATTTGATTATCTGAATTTATATAAATTTATGTATTTTTCTGGTTGGGTATATATAAACAAATTGCACTAAAAAAACACCATTTACAAGGGCGACTATTTACCATAACCGCATTCATAAATATGATTTACAAATGCGGCTATGGTAAATAGCCGCCCTTGTGAATTGCTTTTGTGAATGCGACTATGTTAATAGCCACACTTGTAAATACATCGCAAGATTTATAAATGCGACTATGGTAAATAACCGCCCTTGTAAATCGCATTTATGAATGCAGCTATGGTAATAACCGCACTTGTAAATGCATTATCCTTTAAACATTCAAAAGCATATACAAGTGCGGCTACCAAAAATAGCCGCATTTATAAATTGGATTTACAAATGCAGTTATATAGCCACCTTCTTATCTCTTCGATTTAAGAATGCGTGCTCATCAAATGCGGCTATATAGTCGTCCTTATAAATGTAAAATAGTCGTATTTGTTTTGCCTTTCTGCACCAGTGGCTTTTAGTGAGATAGGATGCCATACTCTTGTCACCTTAAGGATTTGTGTACAAACTCGATGCAGTCACCCTGAACGGTTGAGTAATAATATCCTTCCCTAAGTACTTTAGCAGCCATAGTTCTTGCTCTCGAGTGGCTACCACATACACATTCATGTATTTCACGCATGGCGTAGTTGGCTTGATTAGTTGAGACACATTTTAACAACAGCCGAGTGTACCCTCGACGATAAAGATCAAGGCCAATAAGAACCGAATGATCCACACATTTTAACAATTATCTATTGCTTTCTCTTCTTTTGCTCCACACTCACCACTTTCTAAGAAGTGTCAGATAAGTGTCATCCATGTCTCTTCCTCAATAATGGTCATGCACTTGTCCGTGCTAGGGTTTTTTAGAACTATATAAATTACCTAATGGTGGAGCCCTTTCTTTTTGGTATTAGTTAACCTTGAAAGCATGTCAGCTCGACTTTGGGAGTCGCTTCTAACTACTAACGAGATGATAGTGTTTTTGTAAGTTAGGGTTTGAAACTTGATTGTCTCCCTTAGTTGGTACTGGATTTGAAATTCAAACAATTCAACCGCGTATCTAATCATTCGTTTATTATATCTGGAGTATGCTTCTAAGAAACTCAAAATATGATATTAGTGTTAGTTTCTAATTTGATATTGCCTATGTAGATCAAATGAATAATGATAAAATTAAGTTTTTTTTTTTTATATTTGACACATGTAATCTTCAACTTATGATATAAACATGCTAGTGTGTCTGATAGAATCACGAGAATTGAGTGAGCATAATATTTCATTTAATTTAATTATTTTTAATTCAAATCTATAAATTCGAAAAGCTAAAATACTCTCAACTAATTTTCAGGAGAAAATCTTGAGGAGTCAAGGGAAGTAGGGGAAAGAGAGAAAAGGGGAGATAAGTTTTTTCTTTTTCCTAGAAGATTGAGATAAATTAAAGAGTAAATTAAGTGAATCAGAAATCCTTTATTATTTCTTTTGTTTGTAATCAGAAATCCTTTATTACTTCTTTTGTTTGTAATCAGAAATCCTTTACTATTTCTGAAAGGTGTTTTTTCTTAAAACGATATCTAACATGAACAACATAATTTATTATTTTGTATATAGACACATATATATTGGGAGAGTTAAACACCAAATTAAAAAGTGAAAAAGCCTTATATTGGGATTCATAAATTAGTAGTTTTTTTTGTGGGAGGCTAATTCTCCCTGCACTAGATCAAGCACCCATCATTTCTTTTTAAACTCCAAATTGTCCTTGTCATCTTTTTCCAGATTTTCATATTTGGAATGAAAAAAAACTTTTGGATTTTAGCATCCGAAAGACATTACTGTGCTGCGGATTGTTATATCCAGAAGATACATCTCAATTTCGGATTTGTATAAACTGACTTATTTGTGTTGTGTATATAAATATCCAGAAAAATAAGGGTAAAACAAACATTTTCTTTATAATTTTGGGTGTAGGTCATAGTAATTGGTGGTGCAGGGAGAATTAGGCTTTGTGGGAACACATGTCTAAATAAAGGCCGTCCGTGTATTACAGTTGGAAAGCCCATACACTCTATACACATAGGAGGCCCAATAAACTATCTGTAATAAATTATTATCATTCTGTTGTTTTTTATCCTCAATCTTACTAAAATATTCCTAAAAAAATAAACATTTATTTCAACATAATTATGAGTATAGTTCATAATAAACATATCTATATATTTATTATAATTGAAATATATAATACACAAAAATTTAAAACATATGTTTTCAAAAATATTTTGATATTTTAATTTTGAGTCGAGAATTACATTGCATCATTATTTTTAAAACGTTAAATATAAAATTAAATTATAATTTTATTCTGAAAATAACATTCCGGCACTAAAATTGACAAAAGAGAATTTAGCCGGGACTTTATTTAGCTTATTTACGTTGTTTTAAACCGTACTCGTGATTTTGAATTTTCCAAAATATATAATCTTACTGTGCATCCATTTCTTTTTTAAAAACACAATTTTATTTTCCACTTTAAATAAAAATTTATGATAAGGAAATTTAAGTTAATTTAAAAAGCCCATTAAGAACATTTTTTACTTTTTACTTAAACTGTGGAAGTGCAAGTAGCAAAGAGGTGACAACAAGTATTAATTGAATGACAATTTTTTATATCTAAATAATATTTTTAAGCAATTGTTTTTTTTTCTCAATTATTTTTCATCCACTCCCACTTCCTTCTTTTTCTTTTAATTTCTTTTTGTCCTGAGCAGCATTTTTTTATATTTTGGACTATAATTTTTTCCCTTTTATTTATAAAAATATGTATAAGTTTAAAGAAAGTTAACACAACAGGTAAGTACTTGAAAACACAATTATGAAATAACTTTGTTTCTAAGTACCGTTTCTATATTTTAAAAAAAGGTTAAAGATTTATTCGTATTTCATAACACAACGTTAGGATTTCTTTAATTTTTAAAAATTAAAGTAAAATCGTTCTTTAATTCACTATTTCAATAAAAGAATAATGAAATTATTATATCTATTACTTATATATAAATATGTTTATATATTATCTAATGTGTGCACCTGAAAATAGTTCATGCAGCTTGTTTCTGGGTAAAATAATACACATGAGGATTTTTTTTAATTAAAATTGTATATAGTTGGGGGAGAGGGTGTCAAGTGTTTGTGTAATACGTGAGTAACCTTACACTATAAAATAAGGAAATAAATGTAAATAAATGTCGAGAAAATTAGTATATTATTTTATATTAAATTTTAATTAAACTTATACATTTATTTAGAATCAAAATGAACTTTAGATTTCAGATATTTAAAAATAATTCAATTACCACAACTTATTTTAATGGTAATAGGAATGGAAAGAGATATTAACGTATATGCATTTATTAGTTTGGATAGGTTTATGTACGCCCAATGATTAAATAATAACAAAATTTAAATATTATAATAATATTAAAAAATATTAACATTAAAAATTTCCTTATAAAAAAATAAAAAATTTCATGCGAAATTTTTTATTATAAAATAATTCTTTGATATTTTTATTAGTAAGGTTAGTTTTAATCCTATATAAGGATAAATTTGATTTAAATTTAAATGATAAAAAATATTTTAAAGAAAAAAGATGAGATATAATATTTTAATATATAAACAGTAAGATATGAAATATATAGTTTATTTGAGAGAAAAATTCAAAGATAAAGAAACAATGAGATAAAATTGAAACTGAAAAAATTCTGTCTTATGAATCTTCTTTTTGTTTCTGATTTTACAATTTGACTTTTAACTTATTGGTTGCATTCTCTTATGGGTTCAGAGAGTTAGACGAAGAATAATTTAATGAGTATATAATCAATAACAGTATTGAAAATTTCAATTTAAATATATTTTTGATACTCATAATTCATTAAAAATATATTTTGCTCTCTTTTTCTAATAATAATAAATGATTAAAATATAATATTAGAATTAGTGAATAAAAATATCAATAATAAATATTTTTTTTCACCTTTTTAATCAAATAACCCTTCTTTTCATTAATTTCTTCTTTTTGTTTTCTTTTCTCTCTACTGCCGTCATTTCTAACAACTCCACATAATTGATTTCTCCGCCGTTTTTTTTTTTCACCAACACAGGTTCTTCTCACATCACTTCATTTTTTTCTTTGTCACTTTAGATGTTATATATCATGTTTTTTTTTTCTCTGACTCTCAATTTGTTGCCTGATAATGATATATGTTTGATTTAGAAATAAACATATACACGTGATAAAGTTTATTTATTTTTTTTCCTGTGAAATTTGGCTGCAGCTATTTTGTTTTTGAGCAATTTGATAATCTTATTTGCGTTAAAATTGCATTTTGGGTTCTTGTTTAATTAGGCTTAATTTGAGAATCCATCTAAGTCTATCTTTTTAGTAGTTGTTGCATTGATCAATGAACAAGTATTTGCCATCCTATTTTTTTATGGGTAGCTGTTGTGCTGTTACTTTGTATTTATGATTTGGTAGTTGCTTTTTCACAGGCTTGAGGGGGTAATTGAAGCATAAGTTTGTTTGAGATGAGGCAGAGGCGTGAAACTGCTTCAGATGCATCTGAAGGGTCAATCAGTGGAGAAGCAAGTGAAATGTCCAGTGATGGTGCTGAAATTCGCACGGCTGTTCGTATTGGAAACCCAAGGAGGTCTTCATTTGTGTGGCTGACCTTGTTGCTGATTATCATTTATTCCTGTTCATCCATTTACCATTATCAGTTTCAGAGCATGCCAGTGCCTCTTACAGCAGAAGAGGCTGGCAAGAGGGGATTTTCGGAGATCGAAGCATTCAACCATGTGAAGGCCTTAACTGAGGTGGGGCCTCATCCAGTTGGTTCTGAAGCTCTGGATATTGCTTTGCAGGTCAACTCTTCAACTTTGTTAATCTTTTCCTTAATTATTGTTGTTCTTGCTTGAATTTTATTTTCCCTCTATTCGTCCCCATTTATGTTAGCAGGTATCCAATAGGGTAGCGAGCATCTATGAGACCCGGGAGTATTTGTGAATTGAATGTTGTATTAACATCATATAATGTCGTTATGTGCTTAATCTCTGAAAAAAAAAATTATGGAATGATAACTTTTTTTTATCTCATCCCAAGTGGTAGAAAAATCATATCTATATATGATATTTAATAAATATAAATTCTGTAAATAAACAGGTATCCATACGGTGGGCGTTATAATACCCACCACCCATTGGGTATCCATCCTCCTCCCTGTTACAGGTAATCTGTGATGATGCCACAGATATGGGTATCTCGGCCATCCTTTGTTCCTTGCTGAGTCTGTTGCGATATAATTACATTGTCTCAAACATGCTTATGTTCTGGATGTAAACATCCTTTTTGTAAACTTTCAAGTTCTTAATGATAGGTTATTATATGTGTGGTTTTTTTATTAATATTCATTGTACTTTATAATGAACAGCAGGAGTAAAAACAACCTATACGACTGATTGTGGTAATTTATTAGTCTGTTTTCTGTTTATTATATGTTTACCCTGATAAGCTTCCTACTGCAGTACGTTTTGACAGCATGTCAAAATATTAAGAAAACAGCTCTCTGGGAGGTAGATGTTGAAGTGGATATTTTTCACGCAAAGTCTGGTGCAAATAATCTAGCCAGTGGCTTACTTTCAGGGAGAACACTTGTTTATTCAGATCTAAACCACGTTGTAGTAAGAATCTTGCCGAAATATGTATCTGAAGCAAGAGAGCAATCTATTCTGGTTTCCTCTCATATTGATACTGTTTTTTCAACGTATGTTCTCTTCATCTATTTGCTTTCACACTTCTATTTTAATCAATCATTGTTTTTGTCCATTTTTATTACTGGGAAGCGCTTATCATTGTGGCCTGATATCCTAACATAAATGTGTTGTACAAGGGGGTTTGTGTGTGTATGTAATTTTGTCGATGTATGGTATATGAGGGACCACTAATATAGGACTCTGCTTGGTGTGCTGCTGGAGAGGGGAGCGGGGTGGGTGATTTCATTGTGGGGAGTACTTGGCTGGTTTTAAGTATCCTCGCATTAGTTCTAAATAAAGGAACATTAAGTTCTTTGCTCAGTAAGAGCAGGATACTAATTATACAGATACCACAGAGTTGGCTGGAGAAAAACACTATCTTCTTCTAATTATTAATGAGATCCTCACAACTGTCGTGAATTTTAAAATATTCCTATTGAGAAATCTCCTTTCATTGTTTAATTAGTCAGCAATGAATGAGTAACTTGCATCACTACTGGATGTGGTACTGCAAATTTAAAATTTTGGGTTTAGTAGTATTAGAAGGTAAATTTTAAACCTAATTCAATCTCATAAAATTAATTTGTAAGATGAGATTTATACCTATATATATATATTAATTTGTAATGACGGATCTTGACCAGTAATTTGGGGAGTCAAAATAATATACTCAAACTAATCTCTATGCAAAGTTAGTAGAGTCCATTCTCTACTGGTCGCAAGGTAGTATGAGCGAGTTTTTCTTCCTCCTATACGCGTACTGCACCATCATTACCTTTAATGTGAACAAATGATATAGAACAATTGCACCCTCTTTAATCACCAACAACACAGACTCTTGAAGAAAAAACTTTGGAAAGGTGGATCTAACGACGGGTTGGGGGGCGAGGCTACCCCATCCCCCTTATCCACTGATAATTCGTCCATATCTCTAACCGATGTGGATCTTCAGCATACCCTTTCACATCGAGGACTGAACATCTCGAGTGTGAGAATGGAGGGGTCCTGATAGCGAGTGACAATATAAACCCAATCAACTTTACTAGGATGGTCTCTAGCATCTTTGTAAGTGTACTAAGTCTAACTCAATCTCATAAAACCAACTAGTTAAGTAAGATTTACATTCATTTATATAGTATAATTTGACCATAACTCTAATTGATGTGAGATCCTAACAAAAAGAAATAATTATTTAATGCTCTTTCTCATACATATAGGAAACTAGACTAGTGCAGTAAAATTAGCAATAAAAGAATCACTGATGCCAATTTATGAAGTGAGTGTCAAGTTCTTATATAGAGAGTTATAGGTTACTGCAGTTGGTGATTCCAACTGATATAGTTAAGATACCACTAACATAGCTAACAACTCAGCTGGTAGCCTAGGGCTGATACAGCTGATGGTGCAACTTGACAGGCTGCATTAAGATGGCTCAAGGTGCAGCTCCTTTTAGTTTGATGCGATTATGACTTACATCTATAGGTCAAAGGATAAATATTATACTCAAAGAAAACTTTCTTTTTTCTCCATGAAACAACAGAAGGCATACTTTTTGTACATGATCATGGACTAATAAATTGAAATTATAATATGCTGACATTTAAGTATGGCGGATGATATGATATAATTGAACATTGAACCAATCTTATATGCTATAATATGAATGTTTTTGCATATTATTGTCGCTGTTTGTTATTGTTGTCATTGCATTTATTTATTATTGTTGTTCTGGTCATTACATTGCAACTTACCAATGTTTGTGGATGTGAGGCAGGGAGCTTGGTTCCCCTTAACCAGCATCTCAGATTTATGTTATCTTATGTATAAGATCTTTGTACCTCTACATGGGCCCTCTTAATTGGTCTCAAATTAGTCAAGGTCCAAAGTGGCTTTTGAATACAAGCTAGGGATCCATAACAAAAAAATGATCACATCTTTGGTTAAAAATTAAAAGAAACTGGTTACAGAGTAATGTTTTTCAATTCTTACTTTGATATGCTGATTTTATTGTTTTGTGCTAGTTAAAGTTAAGTGACATTTTACATATGTTGTACATCATATGTAATGGAATACTGTTTAAATAGATTTTGTTCATTATCGTTTGTCAAAATTAAACTCGCATATGTCCAAGCATGTGGTGCTGCATTAGAGGCCAAAATTTTAGTAAATTTGGCAACGCGTGGTTGGATGGAACTGCAAAGAAGTTTATAACACTGATTGTGGATCAAAATTAAACTCATTAAGCAATAACATTATGAAAGTAGGAGTTTATTGGTCCTGGAAGGACATTTGAGGAGTGACATTTTTCTACTAATTGGAAATTGTAAAGGGGACATCGATAAGAATTCTACATCACATTGAAAAATATTTGCAATCAAACTTTTTTAATAAACATAAATTTATTAAAAAATTTCATTAGACTCTCTTATGCTATAGTCCGGTGCTATGTTTCTGCAATTCCTAGCAAGCATGCAAAGTTACAGCTCTAAATTTTTTTCTTTTCATTTGAGTATTTGAAAATTTTGAATCAGTTAAATGCACTCCATTATTTGCTGCTAAAAATATAGCATTGATTTAACAGAGCAGGAGCTGGAGATTGCAGTTCATGTGTTGGTGTTATGCTGGAACTTGCTCGTGGTGTTTCTCAATGGGCTCATGGATTGAAGAGAGCTGTTATATTCTTATTTAACACAGGTGAGGAGGAGGGTCTTAATGGTGCTCATAGCTTCATAACTCAGGTATAGAATTGTTTGCCGTTTGTTAATGCATCCTTATATTAAGTAGTTTTCTTGTTTCTCATCTGTTTTGAAAATATGATTTTTAAATTTACAGATTATAAGAATGATGTTGGGATTAGAAGAAATCTAAATTACAAAGATTTATGGGTTAAATCTATTGGACTATATTTCATTTTTCAATTGAGCCATTCCACTTATATACAATGAAATGTCCTTATTCCTAGTCGATGTGGGATAACAAATCTGTCCTAATAAATAGAGAATGAAATCTGCATTTAATTATAAAATAATTCTCCTGATTATGCAACACTCCCCTCAAGTTGGTGAATGTATATCTATCATTCCCAACTTGCAAGTAAGATCTTTGAATTGTTTTGTGGGAAGTCCCTTAGTAAACATATCTGCCAATTGGAGTTTCGAAGGGATATACTCGGTGGCTATAGGACCATTATCCAGCTTTTCCTTAATGAAATGTCGGTTTATCTCTACGTGCTTTGTTCGGTCATGTTGAACTGGATTGTGTGCAATACTGATGGCGGACTTATTATCACACACCAAACCCATAGGAGCTTCATATTTTATTTTGAGATCATCGAGTATGATCTTCATCCATAATAGTTCACAAACACCTTGAGCCATGGCTCTAAATTCTACTTCTGTACTTGATCTTGCAACTACATTTTGTTTCTTGCTCCTCCATGTCACCAAATTTCCACGAGGAACATGCATTAGATTGTGGTGGATCTCCTATCAACAATTGATCCTGCATAATCAGCATCAATATATATTTTCATGAATAAGTTTTCGCCTTTTTTTAATAGCAATCCTTTCCCTGGAGAAGCTTTTAAGTACTGAATAATTCTATTTACCGTTTGCAAGTGTCTTTCTCTTGGATCATGCATGAATTGACTAACCACACTAACTGCATAAGCTATGTCTGGCCTAGTGTGTGATAGATAAATGAGTTTTCCCACAAGTCTTTGATATTGTGTCTTCTCCACCTTTGGATTTTCCTCATTTTTTGGCTGTAGTTGTTGCTGTACTTTGTTCTCCTTTGTGGATTTTGAACTTACGGCATTAAAGCATAGATGCTTGAAAAATCTTGTACTCCCTGCTTAGTGACGCCTGAAATGCATTATTTCCTTCTTCTTTTTTTCACAATATGTTAGCATTAGAAGTTCTCTCAAGCTGTTACAAAATGTAGGAATGATTTTTTATCGGTATCTAAAATACACTTGTTGTATAGAAATCCTTGTTACCAATAAACGAAATTTTTGATGCAGCATCCTTGGAGCAAAACTGTTCGAATGGCTATTGATTTGGAGGCCATGGGCATTGGAGGGAAGTCTAGCATTTTCCAGGTGTGTTTATTGATAACTATTATTTTTTTATGAAATTGTAGTGTGTACTTTGAGAAAATGTATCCATGTTTTCACTTTAATTCACCAAAATGCTACGTTGTTTTCATCTTGTTTTCTATTTTCAAAGATTTTTATGGGTATTACTATTAGAGTACTGAATTCTTTTGGTACAAATATAGTTAGTTAACAGACAGCTATTTTGTTTTGAAGATAGCCCGTATGTTTGTTACAGGAGTTAATTTTGTTTATGTTTCCTTTTGAGGATAACTATCTTCTATAAATAGTTGTATCCTTTCTTTTTGTAAGTAACTTCTAAGAAATACTTTTTCTTAGTTTACATCCACTCTCTGTTTTTCTATTAATGAGAAACAAAATGAAAATAGGGTGACAATGACAATAAGCGAATTACAGAAAATGAAACATAACATTTTCTCAAATCAAACAGGCCCTTCATTTTGTTTGTTGGCATATTTTTTCTGTGTCTTTGGTTAGTGAAAAAGATGGAATAGATAACACATCTTAATGCTGTCATAGTTGTTTCAGTTGGACAATAATGAATATAAAATCTTCCCTGTGTTAGGAATAAAACCAATCTTCTACCTTCGTTGGTATGAACATTGTTTATCTCAGTCTGTTTTGATTGTACCTGGTCCTAGTAATTGTAATCTTTTGCCTTTGTAGGTAAAACTATGACCAAATGATCCTAAGTTCAATCTCATTGCCCTCCCTCCAAATAAATTTGAATTCCAAAACAATGTTGAGTTGGCTTGAGTATTGGCTGTGCTACAAGACCAAAGGGCTCTCATGTGAGGGGGTGAGTTAGGAATAAAATCAATCTGTGCATTCACACAGAACTATGTAACTTTTAGGAGAATCGTTTATCGACACCCTGTAAGTATTTCATATCAAATCAAAATTTTCAACCATTTAAGGCTTAAAATAAAATTTGACAGTAGCAGCAGAAGTTGCACAGCTTGATTATCTTTTATTCTCCAGGTCCTTGTTACTTCTATTTAGATGCCTTATTTCATCAAAATAATTGTTTCTACCTGTCATTGCCACATGTTTACTGTTTTGAAAAATAATGTTTTTCTATTAAAACAAATATATTGAAAATGAATTGCAAAATTATTCATACAAAAAAGGTTGTTTTAGAAAAACTTAGAGACTTCATTGTTTCCTGTACTGTCTTTTCCCAAATTTCCTAGATTCTTCATTCTTTGATGTGTTCATTTTAATTAGAACTTTTAATGGTCTTGTTGTTTTCCTTTTCTGTACATCCATCCATAGACTTGAGTTGTCAAAAAATGCTTATTTCCTCGTGATTTTAATAACACGATCAAGTGAAAAATAATTTCCATTCTTCCATTGACAAGTCATTATTTTTTGGTGGTTTCTCGTGTATTATGTTCAATTTTCAACCTTAAAAACTATTATTCAATCTTGCCTCGAGACTTTTAAAATATAAATAGTATCCTGTTATTTAGTATCTAAATCTTGTTCTTTCTGCAGTTTATTAATTCTTGTAACAAGTTCATGTATCTTTTTAATGGCTTTGCATTTAGTAGGCTGGACCTCATCCTTGGGCTATTGAGAACTATGCTTTAGCAGCAAAATACCCATCTGGTCAAGTTATTGCACAGGTTTGTAGGTTTCTTTGATTGTACGTTTGACCTTTACTGATTTATATCATTATATTTTTGAATAATCACTCAAATCTACCAATATTTGTCCTCCAGGATGTGTTTGCTTCTGGGGCCATAAAATCTGCAACTGATTTTCAAGTGTATAAAGAGGTTGCTGGCCTTTCTGGGCTTGATTTTGCATATGTAGACAACACTGCTGTATATCATACCAAGGTTTCCTTCTGTCCTTAATTTTTTATGAAATACTTGGACTGCTTTTTGTTTTACAATAACAATTTCTTAGAATTTGACTTTTTGTTTAACTCGTGTAAGATGATGCTTGTTCCTCATTTGTGTATTGGCTCTATATCTCTAGTTAATATGGTAAAAAACTCAAGTCAACTAATGATAAGGACAAAAGAGTGTATATGTAGGAAGCAACTCTCATCTCACATGCTAGTTTTGCAAGGATGAGTTGGGTCCAATTCCAAATTCTTATGACAAATAATGGTTTTATAGCCTACAATGTATTGATTGTGTTCTACAATATTGAATGACATCATGAGCGGTGGAAATGAAAAGATATCATTGGGGAAATAAAGGGTTTATTAAAATATTTTCATATCCAATGACAATAATAATGTTATGTTTTTCCTTGTGCAGAATGATAAATTAGAGCTTTTGAAGACTGGATCTCTTCAACATCTGGGGGAAAATATGCTTGCTTTCTTGCTTCATATTGGGGCATCTTCTCATATTCCAGAAGGCAATTCAACTGAAGCAGAGGAGGATATAATCAAGAACAGTGCCATATATTTTGACATTTTAGTAAGTTATTACCGGAAAAAATATTTGGTCTTTCTCGTTTGCGAATCATGCTCCAATTCTATGCTTTAGTGTGTACAATCACGTACTATTTTCCACATAGCAGGGTGGTTGTAGCTTGGTATTCTACTGTCATACTAATAGGCTCTGATACATTGTCAATGTTGTATTTTTTCAGGGAATGTATATGGTTGTATACCGACAAAAGTTTGCTAATATGCTCCATAATTCAGTGATAATGCAGTCACTTCTAATATGGTTTACATCATTAAGTATGGGTGGTATACCAGCTGCAGTTTCATTGGCTTTGTCGTTTTTCGGTGTTCTCCTCATGTGGATCTTTGCCTTAAGTTTCTCCTTCCTTGTTGCATTTCTCCTTCCTTTGATATCTTCATCACCAGTACCATATGTTTCAAGCCCATTGTTGGTGGTTGGATTATTTGGTGCACCAGCTTTTCTCGGAGCATTGATTGGTCAACATTTGGGTTTTCTTCTACTTCAAAAATATCTTTTGAATGCACACTCAAAGAGAAGGCAATTGTCCCCCATTATTAAAGCTGCTGTTGTCAAGATGGAGGCTGAAAGATGGCTCTTTAAAGCTGGATCCTTTCAATGGCTTATACTTCTCATTTTGGGAAACTATTTTAAAATTGGCTCTTCTTACTTGGCTCTTGTTTGGTTAGTTTCTCCGGCATTTGCATGTAACTATCACAACCTTATATTTTCCTTTGTTAGAACAACCTTTTTTCTCCTGCTACTAAATTTTGGTTGAATTATCCAGATGGTTTTTTCGAAGCAACATTAACCTCAGGAAGGTTACCAAAGCCACTCAAGCTGATAACACTACTTCTGGGGTTAGCCACACCGATTTTATTCTCTGCAGGCATATTTATTCGGCTTGGTGCCACACTCATAGGGGGTATGGTTCGATTTGATAGGTAAATCCTTTTCCCCCTAATCAGTATACGTGGACTGGTCTGTAAATAAGCTAAAGTATTTCTTAGTGCTTTGATAATGATGTCTTTTTTCGGTGTCGTGTGAGTGCTCCTCCTGCCTGTTTTGGTTTTACATATTTTTATTCTACAATGGTCTGCTGCAGCCAATTTCAGCGTAAGAATAGAAACATAAAAGGCATACTATGAAAAGAGATAAAAGGATCAAGAAGGATCTGAAAATGTTTTACCTTTTAGTGGGCTATAGCCAATGCTGAAACCAAACTTTAGAATGGAATTTCTAGTTTTAGTCATCTTTTAATTATGTTGGAGGCCATTCTTATGCAAACTTACTAGCGTTTATTGTTATAAAATAAAATTTGTTGATAAAGAAAATTAAATTATAAAAAGGAAATAAGAAATCTTTCATGAAAAGGAAGTCCAATAAGAATTGTTAAATTATTTATTGATCATTGATGTGTTAGGATAGGAGTCATGATTAAGTGTTATTGGGCTGGGTTTGTAGCAGTTCTGGTGTTCAACTATAATTGTACCTGACGTAGATTATTAGTATAAAAAGGGATACAAGGCCAATGTCATGTGTGACATCACACATCACTGACTATTTGTATCAAATAGTCAAATGAAGTAATCTCTTTCCTTTGTTTCACTGAACTGAATCCCTAAAAACTCAACATGGCATCGGTGTTGTATCATATATCACGACCTTTGCCTTTGAACTTTGTCATCATCTCATGCAAGAAGCTTCTTTCTATTGCATTATTGTGTTTTCAGTTGGCTTTAATTTCATCTCTCTGGCAGCTATATTCATATTTCCATACATCATTAATCATGATAACCATACCGTTGTTTCCCTTTTGTTCTCCTGGATTTCTCCAATTGCTTCCATGCCTGGATTAGGGACTTGCCTTTTTTTCAAGCTCAAGGAATAAGGACCTACGAGATTGTCATCCAGTATTGTTTTCCATAAACTTCCTGTTACATCAGCTTATGCCGTTCTGCTTCCATAGTCACTATCACCATTTCCATTTTTTCTATCTATACCTTGCATCCACTACGATTGTGATAGAACTCTTGACAGAAATAAGAAGAAAAAGTAAATCTTATTGATAAATAAGAAATATCTCCTTATGAAATCTTACACACTCCAGATTTTTTTAGAGGTCTGGTCCACTTCTCACAACTTTCTAATTCTGAAGAGTCGTCTAGTAGTATCCCACTAATTTATAACATAAAACTACCCCTAAACGGGGCCCATTTAGCCGTGGCCCAATTACTTCCTTTTAATATACACTTAATCACTGGCTTGCTATCAGATTGCCTCCTTCAGTCAGTTGCATTCACCTTCACTTGTCCCTTGTTGCCAATGACATTGTCTTTAGACTCACTACCACTATTTTCACCATCCATCTTTTTCACATGTCAATTTTCAGTTTTACAGTTAACATCTAATTTACATTTCTTTACCCTGCAGGAATCCTGGTGGTACTCCTGAATGGCTGGGAGGTTTTGTGATTGCTGCTTTTATTGCTTCTCTTCTATCTTTGTCCTTGGTGTACCTTCTTTCATATGTCCATCTTTCAGGTTTGTTTACTGTATGTTCTTTTGCAAGCAATGCTTCAGTCTTATTATTTATGATACTGGGGATGCTACTTGTTTCAATAAATGGATGCCAATTTCCAAAGAATTTCTTGTCACCTGACATATTGTCTGCTTGATTTGAACTCAAAATTTCGACATGTATTTTTTCTTTTTTCCTTAAACTTCTTTTTCGTTTAAGTGGGAGTTATATGAAATATAAATTTAGTTAGAGGCACAATTACCCTTGGTTAGAGGTTTTAAGAGCATATTTTGGCAAAAGTCTCACAATTTAAGTATATAGGTCCATACAAAATGAGAAAGAAATAGAGGGACATGAACCACAATATTCAAGTGGGGTGAATAATTTGTCTGTATTATTTAGGAATAAAAGATTTACGTAAATAGGCTTGGCTGCCTATTACATAGTAAATGTAGAAAGGAAAGTAAATAAAAAGGGATCAAATCAAATTAGAGAGATTTTATTTTGACCCAATAATAATAAAATCAAATCAAATTAGAATAATTTGATTCTGACCCTAATTATTTTAAATCAGATCAAATAAGAATAATCTAATTAAATTATTTAATCTTCTAGAAAATAAAACATGTCTAATTAATTTCGATATAGACATACAATTGTCAACATTCCATGTCAAGTTGCTGCATATATGTCCAACATACCCCACTTGTTTACAAGAAACTCAAAGTTGGGCCTAAACAATCCTTTAGTAAGAATGTCAAACTTGTTGTGAAGTAGGAACAAAAGGCATGCAAATTAGGCCAATGTTGATCTACTCCTTGTGAAATGTCTATCAATTTCAACATGTTTGGCTTGATCATGTTTATACCTTTAAAAACAAACATCAAGGACCAAAACTTTTAGGTATTTGAGTCTATAATCCAAAGGTCCGTTCTTTACACATTATTGTTGGTTATTAAGGAATTGTTGACCATAAGTTTGAAGTATAATTAAATGATACATTTTGTAAAATATAAAGGAATGCTTTTTAAGCATTTTGAAATTTAACATTCCACGATGTTCTTTCTTGTATTTGAAATTTGATGTCCAGGTGCAAAAAAGGCAATCATCCTAGCTACCCTAATGCTATTTACTTCATCACTTACAATTGTATTATCGGGTATCATTCCTCCATTTTCTGAAGACACTGCTAGAGCTGTTAATGTAAGTTTTTATTTGCATATATATCTTATGGTCTTTTTTGTCACTTAATAGTGAATAGAAGCACTTATTCTACCTCATAATATGAATACACATAGAACTTCCCTGGTTTATATGGTTTTTGATTTAATGTTTATCTACTAGTAGTATAGTTTATATTGTTGTATTTCATCGGAGATGTCTAAATTGATTCCTAAAGAGAGTGGTGAGGATATAGAACTTGGTGAGGGATTTACCTTTCATGATGGAGGAGGGCGTGTAGTTGATGATTCCTAAAGATGTTTGTTTTCTCATTCAACCACACTGATTTGTTGGGGGTATGAGGACAAAATATTTTTTGCAACTCATTATTACAAGGATGCTATAAAGTTCTATAATTAAGTAGATAGATACTCACGTGCATTATTACTTTGTAAAGTACAAATAGGGACATCAAATTGATTTCATGAAAAAGAGTTGAAAAGTAGAAGATAATTTTGACCAATATTTTTCATTAAATATAAACAAGTATAGTAGTAAAATTCATCTATAAAAGTAACAATATCTTGACTCAATTGTAGATGAAATATGGTTTTCGACCCCAAAGACTAAATCTAAAGGGGACAAAGCTTGACTAATAATGCAGTTAGAAAAAGAACTATGAATATCTTGTGTAATTTGAGATGACTTCCAAGATAAAGAAAGCATAACTTGACTAATAATTACATATTTTTAACAACTCTCCTTGCTCATTTGAATTGACAAAGCTAGTGGTGATGTCTTCGGATAATATTTCCTTTAATAAATGGAAATTTATCTCTATATTTAAGGCAACATGTAAGGTGTTTGATTATCACATTAGTGTTGTTAGATGTAACGCTTAACCCATACTTTATTTTCACATGATATCAGAGCCAACTTAAAATTCTTGCCTTCCTGGTGAACCCATTGTTCACCGTGACCTTTTAATGCCACTGTTGTTGTTTCGCCACCATCGTCGTTTGGCCCGGCGACACCTTCTTTCAGATTGTCCCGACCAAGCAACCACCGCGCCGCAAAGATCGCAACAATCAAAGCTTCGACGTGCCCTCACGCGCCTCTCCAAGCCTCAGCACCGCCACCGCTTTCCACCATGCATGGCGGTGCGTCTAACCCTGTTTCCGACAGTGATCACCAACATCTATATTGTCTTGTCGTTATCGTTTTTTATTTGCCCATGTCATTTTGACCGGAGTTTGTTTATGTTTTAGAGTTTTTCTTTCTCTAGGATTTTTCTCTCTCCTCTTCATATGTGACCACTTTTGCTCACTAAGCCTGATCCGTCCATCTATACTAATTATATCAATATACATCTATTCATTCAGACAAACTGGATGGAATTAATTATGATACTTGGCATCAAACTTAAACAATGACTTAACAGTCAAGTCAAGGTTATGTTAACATCTTAATCATAGTGTGGCCATTATTGCTGAAAATGAGGTTCACGTTAGTTTAAAATTATTCTCAATCATGCATTGTCTCAAGTCTACTATTCACTCATTTAAAACAAAATATTTCGTGCTTATTAGATATGTTTAGAAGTTTGGGAACAGACTAAATTATTGTTACTCAATGTCTTTATGATGTGTGTCAAAATCTCCTCAATATTTTTTCTCCCGGAAGGTACAATGGTTGTATATCTGGTTAAAGTTCATGTTCTTCTTTACTACTTCAATGACTTATTGCTTCCTGCCTTCTCTCCTTCTCAAGAACTGAAGCAATAGTCAAAGTTTTTATGTTATTGGCTTTACATAGATTTCCTAATGATTATTCCAAGTTTGTCTTGTAAGTTATGTCAATTAGGAAAAACACAATCATAGTTTTTTTCCCAGTAATTCTCACAACGTCATTCATCTCCTTTTTCCTTAATTCACTTTGACATTTAGTGATGGAGGACCATCCAACCACCACATCTTGAGCTGAGAACTGAAGAAGATGGAACCCATATTTGAAGAGTCTTACTTTTTATTGTACCGAGTAGTATATAAATTATATTGGACCTTGTATTTTGGGTCAATTGTAAATAATTGTACCGAGTAGTATATAAATTATATTGGACCTTGTATTTTGGGTGAAGTAGCATGTAAATTCATTTTGGTCCCTATATTTGGGCTAAACTTAGATTAGGTTACATAACCTGACCCCACAGAGAATTGAAGTGCCAAGTAGGTCAAGTAAACCCTAACTTGGGTGACAAGTTAGGGTTAGGGTTAGAAGATTGAGTGCCAAGCTAGGGTAAGAGACTTGGTACATTGAATGCAAAGGAGATACCTCTGGGTCCTTCACATGGAGAGCTAAGAAATTTACTTGCTACATTGAATGCAAAGGAGATACCTTGACATATGACAATCAAATAGTTCGATTTTCCAACCAGTCTTTTGTACTTTTATGGGTGTAAAAATAACTCGCTTATCTTGATAAAAGTTTGGCATTAGGATTCATAGGATAGGAGAATCATTAGGTTAAGCACCCATCAATCATGTATCCTTTTGGATGACCATCACATATTTTCTTTGGGAGATCACCATACCGTTCTTGGATTGTCCCACCTCTATCCCCAAGAAATATTGAAGTCTGCAAGATATTTCATCTGAAAGTGGCAACAAAGATGATTCTTTACCTATTCATTGCCTTGGTGATCATTACCCATAATTATAATTATCATTGAACATTGGTCTTTGTACTTACTATGGAGAATGGTGTTCATGATAATCTTAAGTTTACTGTCAGTATATATATCATCTTATGAAATGTCCTAAAAACTTTATAGAATATGTTGTGTGGGTTTAGAATCAACTAGTCATCTAATTGAGGAAGTAATATTATGAGTTGTTTCCTATTCATAATGTTTATTCACTACAAAAAAAAATCACTAAATATAAATTAATTTTAAAAAAATAATAATTAATTGTTATATTGACTAGATTAGATACTATTTTAGAGACTAAAAAAATTATTGGTTTTTAAATTAGTTTCTATTATTGATAAATAGTTTCTAAATTAGTGGTATATAATTAGCTACCAAATTTAGAATCTAAATAATTGGTAGTTAAAACTTTGGTAGCTAATTTAGAAACTATTTATTAATAATAGTAACTAATTTAAAAATCAATAATTTTTTTAGTTTCTAAAATAGTATCTAATAATTAATATAATAACTAATTATTTTTAATCTTTTTTTATTTAATGATTTTCTAGTAGTGATGATTTTTTTTTCTCTTGGTCTGAATTTTCTTACCATAGGGATTGGGCTTGTACTAGCGATACTACTATATTTGACCTAACTTTTAATAAAAGTCTGTAATATTGCAACACATTATTACACACGATATTGAATATAATGTCATCAATCCTATTATTTTATTTATTTGTCTTTCTCCTTCCCTATCATATCCTTTTAATTTGACATTACCAAGTAAAGCTAGTATAACAATTAAGAATTTCTCTTTATTTCAGGTTGTACATGTTGTTGATGCCACAGGAAAACCCGATGAAGGACAAAATCCTAAATCATATTTATCTTTATTTTCTACTACTCCTGGAAATTTGAACAAGGAGGTCGAACAGATTAACGAGAGTTTTGTATGTGGTAGAGACAAAACAGTTGATTTTGTGACTTTCTTAGTCAAATATGGTTGTTGGACCTATAATGATACCATTAATGGCTGGTCTGAGATGGATATTCCTACAATGCATGTCCTTAGTGATGCTAAAGGAAATGGAAGAATAACAGAAGTTTCAATCGATACAAAGGGTTCTATCCGTTGGGTTCTTGCAATCAATACAGAAGAAATAGAAGATTTTGAGCTTAAAGGTACTGACTTGTGTTTCTAAATAATCATCAGTTTGAACATGAGTTTCCAAAACTAGGCTAACCCATGCTTAGTCAAATTCTTAATACTATATATATATGTGTGTGTGTCTATCAGCATAAGCCAATTATCCTGAGAAGGCCTAAGCTCTAGGTAAATGGTTTTGTACCAACATCTATAGTAAACATCATCATCATCATCACCAACAAAGATCTTACTTTTGTTGGACATGGTAAATGCTCTGTTGATGAATTGTTAAGGATTCACCAGAAGAATAAATGCGAGCTAGCTAAAGTACTAAACATTCCCTTTGACCTTTAATGCAGGAATAGAAGTACATTACATTGGTATCAAGTGGCTCTTGGCCATGCCCATGAAATAGAAACTGTTTTCTTGTCTTTCAAATCTTTTACATGATGATTTGAAGTTAATGTATATTGGCAATGTGATCCCTGCTGGGATCTTTCTCACCCGCATTGCCTATTCATGTGCTTTGAATTTTCTGTCTTAAAACTAGTGTTAAGCTTGTCGTCTCTTGTGAAAACAACCTACTCTGGTAGTTTGGCATGTGATGTAATGCTCTTTCTTTCTTTTTCATTTTTTTTAAGCATGCTTCACATGACTAATCTGTTTGTTTACCAGAAGGTAAATATTGGGGTTGTAGAGTATCTAGAAATGAGTGAAAATTAAGGTATATAAAGCATGGAAATGAAATTATTCCGGGTAGTAAAAACCTCTTGCCTTCACAGGTTGACTAGAAAATATAATTACTTTTATTAGGGTCTATGTATGAGCCTTGAGTTTTAACAACTTGTTTATATAATTTAAAATTGCATTTACGTTAAACAAAGTGGCATGAGTAAAAAAATCATATTTTACACATTCTATGACAAACTTGCGCAGTGGAGATGGATGCATGCGTTGATTAAAATGATCTTTCTTGATACTTGTTTCCTAGTGTTGATATTATGATATTTCCTTGTCTAAAGTGGTGTCATTTTTCTCACTCAACCTCAGATGCAAGGGATTCTGAAGAATTGATTTCAGTTGGAAAAAAGAATGGTGTGGATGGTTGGCACATTATTCAGTTTTCTGGAGGAAAAAAGGCACCAAAGTTGTTTGATCTGACTCTTTATTGGAGGTCAGGTTCAACTCATAACTCTGATGCTCCTATTCTGAAGCTTAGAACTGATGTGGATAGAGTAACACCAATAACCGAACGAGTCCTTAAGAAGCTTCCTCGTTGGTGTTCTTTGTTTGGAAAGTCTACTTCTCCTCATACCTTTGCTTTCTTGAGAAATCTGCATCTTAATTTTTAGGTACTTCAAACTGTGACCTTCATTTATAGAATAGGTCTTAAAATCTTCATATGGTAGGAGCACTAATTCTTGGTGTCAATTTTGTTTTATTTTCTGTGAAAACATTTATATAGTTTTTTTTTACAATGATGTTTTTAACGACTTTAATTATGGGGAGTCAGCAATTAAATTTTATTGCACTGCACTACTTGCTGCCCATACTCTACTGTTTGATTAAACTAATGTAAAAAATTTATCTTTTTTATAAAACTTCATGTTAGCATTATGGAAAACTAATGTAGAATTTATGAAATAATGTGAGTGATCTTATTTTTATTTATTGTCTCTCACAATTTTGCTCAATAGCTAAATATATTTTTCTTAACGTGTTCTTGATATTTCCCTTATTCCCTGGAAATGTTACTAACAGGAACCGACGACAAAAAAAAATTCAGGCCATGTTTCATTGTGATTAAGTAATTGAATTGTGATTTTAAGAATAAACTTTATTTGAGACCATTACTATATATATATATGTGTGTGTCAATATATTTTGAAAAAAAAATTTAGAATACAAAATCTAAAATGTATTCTGAAAATGATTTGTATGAGAAATGAATCTAAATTTAAAAATTATTATGAAAAAAAAAAATAAAAGATTTTTTTTATCCACACACAGTTTTTATTTAAGGCCATTTTCTTCATTCATATAAATATTTTAGTTAAAAAATCGATGTAAATTGATATGATGCAAGAAGAATTTCCCTTTAAATGAATATAACTAAGTCCAGGTTTTAATCAGAAGAATTATATCTAATCTTTCTATTCATCGATTAATTAGTTTTTAACTTTTGATTAAAAAAAACTAAGCCTTAGACACGATGTTATTCCTCCTGTCAACAAATAATTTTGACACACTCAAAACCAAGAGAAATTTGAAAAAGTATTTTAATAACATAATATTTTAAACACACCTTCTATTATAAATTAAAATTTATTAGAAATTATAAAAATTTTGAGTTTCACTTTTCATGTAACAAGTTCTTTCATAAATTTTAATTAGTAATAGAGAATGTATAAAAAAAAGTATATTAAAGAGTGAAGTGTTATCTTTTATAAAAAAAAAATTGTATTATGGACCCATTTTGAATGAAAATAAAAAATTTAGAATTTCTAATAATGAAGTCCAAAATTTCGCCTATATAGAATTAAATAATCTTCACTTAACTTATAGCGATGGATGATTGGTTAATCTTGTACACTGTTTTAGTTAGCACACAACGTTAGAATACTAGAATCAACATATCTGTAAGTCTTGCACTCATAATTATGCAGTTTCTTTTTTAGCTACCATTCAGTAAAGTGAGAAATGGAAGGTGTTTCTACTTCCACGCAACATGTCTTATTTCAATTTCAAATTACCTTTGTCAAAAACAAAACAAAAACATGTTTGGCAAGAAAACCAACCACTCCATCTCGTGTTTTTTTTTACCTTTTTTATTTAAAGCAAAAACAATAAAGATGATGATATTATTTCATAGAAATGGTTCGCTTATCCAAAGATTATTTTGGAGAAAAAGTATTACAGAATAAAAAATGAAGTTTATCTAAAAACACTACCTAAACCTTTGTACTATCAGATGCAGGAAAAAAAAATCTGAAAGACATGGATGGAAATAGAAGACAAATATTTAACTCTAATCTTTGTGAGTCTGGTTGTCATTATCAGGTGGCCCCCACAAGTTTGGAAATTCTTGTAAGCACAGCTTTGCTTAACCAAGTTGTTCTCTGTTCACTCACCCTTTCATGTTATGTGATGATTCAATCTCACAGAGAATCTTTGGATTCTTTGAGTGAGCAAGACACCCCTCCAAGAAATGCGGTCATTTCCTCTGGGAACCTCACTATCTCCAACTCCTCTAAACACCTCAAAAATATCATCTTTCAATATTAATTTTAAGAAACCAACAACTTTTCCATCTTGGGGTTCAACTCCTCCTCATGAATTCTCTCTCTCCCAATCAGGTGCCTAATTTGTTGTTCTTTTTCAAAACTCTGTTTCACTGCTGGATTATGCATGCTTTATTTTTCTTTCTTTTTTAAGGAATTCAGTGGATGGGTTGTTGAATTTGATGTATTAGCACGTCTGTGACAAACCCTAAATTTTATTATATCAAGTGGATTAATGGGCCTTTTAATTTTATCCAATTTTTGGAAGCTGATGATGTCTGAGAATTTTGAAAGCGGGGAGACAACTTGTCTTAGGAAGATGACTAGGGAAATTTGTGAAGAAAATGAAGACAGGTGATCGGAGTAGGATTAAGCTATATGATTTTGAGTAAGCTGGGGAGATATGATAGTAAAAAAAGTTTTTAAAATAATACTTAATGTCATTTTAAGAACAAGAAAGAGGTAATGCCATTGTCCAAAGTTATTTGGAATCACACATCATTTAGTTCGCATAATCCGAAATTATACCTTGATCATCAATGAGGAGCATCGTATATAAGCAAGGTTAAACTCTTATTTCCATTTTCAGTACTATGGATTTTGATTTCACCTTATACAGAACTATACTTGTTTTGGTTTAGTTTATTTATGTAAGCCAACAGTGAGTAAGGGATAGTAGTCAAAGAGTAGTGAAATATTTCCTATTCATTGGATCTAGTTTGTCTAAAGGGTGTATTCACTCTTGATTTGTATGTGTCTCACAAATTTAGTGCTCTTTGAATCAAGGGTACATATACATTGTACTGTTAGAGGATTTAGATCCTTCATACTTGTTATATTCTGTGATGTTAAAGTTGGACAGGAATTAGGAAGTAAGGGTGTGATGTTTGGATGTAGGATTATGTAGAGCAAGTCAAGTAGCTGATTTGTTCCCAACTGTGTCTCCTGAAATTATTGTGCGTGAGGCCAGGTTGGAGGACTGTTGGGAAGTGGCAGAGACTCACTGCAGCTCCTTCTTCCCTGAATATTCTTTCCCATTAGATTTTGTGCTGAGGATGGACAGATTGGTGGCCATGTTGGCAGGATTTACTTTACCAAACGGTTGCAAGAGAACCTGTTTGGTTGCTGTTATTGGCAACTCATTTGGTGAAACTATCGTATTTGGAAGTGATGATTTAAAGGTTGGTGGTTTTGATGGGAAATTCAGCCTCAACAAGGGATATGTGGTTGGTATATTAACAGTAGATACCGTTGCTGACTTTCTACCTAGGAAGGGGCCATTGCGGCAGAAAAGGTGAGTCCAAGCTTGCTTCTCAAACTTAGGTTTGTGTATTTTTTTATTTGCATCATGTATGTGGCCGATATAATCTTGTCAACCTTTGACTTGTGAGTATCTTTCATAGTTCATGCTTCACCATCTTGTTGCTTTTAATGAATACTCTGGTAGGAATCCAAGTGGGAGTTTGAATCATATATTAAGTAGAAATGAGAAAGATGAGCAAAGAATACCCACAAACTCATTATATTAATGTTTTGGATTGGAGATGGTGTCATAGTCCCAATCCCTCATATGGGATTGGTTCATGTCTCATTGTTGTTTCCTCATAAACTAGTAATTGTATTAATTGATTACATGCTCTTTTTCCTCACATCCAGAGTTTCTTTATTGGTTAAAATGTAACCTTCCAACTGAATGTGCCCAAAATCTTCTTCTTTTATGAAATCTTGTAACAAGGAGTACAAACACAACACACTTTCTACTGCATTCTATCATTTGGTTAAAACTTATTGAAAATTACAAAATCATTAGAGGTTCATTAAATTAGATGAGAATATCTATAAAATTTTACGATTTTCAATAAATTTCAATGAAAAAGTGTTAAAAACATATTGGATAATGTGTTACTAGCATTTTTCTCTGGTACTATTTGAAAACTTGTATCCACCTTTACCCTTCAAATTGGTTAGCTTCTGATTTTTCTAATTGTGTACATGGTCCTGCGGATCATGATATTCTTGGTTGACACATCACTTTATCCCTGAATTTCTGCTGATGATTGTAATTATTTTTTTTAAATAATGCTAGGACTGGAATTGCATACATATCAAATGTGGCAGTCCGGGAAAAATTTAGGCGGAAGGGAATAGCTAAACACTTGGTAGCGAAGGCAGAATCAAAAGCCAGAAGTTGGGGCTGTCGTGCTATTGCATTACACTGTGATTTCAGAAATCCTGCTGCCACAAAGTTATACCAAGGCCAAGGTTTCAGGTCTATCAAGGTTCCAGCAGGAGCTAACTGGCCTCAGCCAAAGACCTCACCAGATATGAAGTTCAACTTCATGATGAAGCTTCTCAACAACTAAGCTGCTTCTAAAACAAATAGATACTGCGGTGTAGGCAGTATTTATGTTCTGAAAGATAATGTTTTTAAGAAGAAAAAAAAGGCACACGGATAAAACAGTCTGTTGTTGAACTGTATTCATGAAAATAACCAAAGAATTAGAGGAAAAATCACTTGAGAAGCTTTTAGATTGCTCCAGTAGCAAGAATTTGTATAGTACTTGGCATTCTTTTGTATCTAAATGCATTCACACAAACAACAACGGGCAGAATTGGAGTTAAAATTGTCCAACCCGACACTACTGGCATATAATTAACACCTTCCCCTAAATTTTACATAAAGAACACGTCTTCAAGGTTTTTAGGGTTTTTGTTTATGGATTAAACTTAAATAGTCGGAGGGACTGTCCATTCATTTTTTTTTTCATGTTTTCTCATTTTTCACTTTTTTTTCTTGTCAAGAGAAGTTGATAGCCAATAGATGATTCCTTCAGCAAAATGGAAAGGCCCGCATCCTGTCTGGTTAATGGTCCAAAAGTATGTCAGAAAAATGTCAATAATATTAAATGCAAAGCACATTACACCATAGATCTTGATGTCATTAAAATTTCTTTTTTATGGAGATCTCTATATTACTAATTCACAAGACAACACACCATTCTCGTGACAATAATTTAATTCACCCTCTGTTGCCGCTGATGCATGTATAGAGAACCTCTTTGTACAATGCAGAAATAGAAGCGAAAGCGTTTCCATCAGCCAACTCATTTTTTGTACGAAGCATTGCATTATGATGCTCCAACAAACTTTTTCAAGGCTGATGTGTCTAAACCTCCAAAGTCCTTTACAGCTGCAAGCACAGCATGTCCGAGCTTCACAGCATCGTCATTACTAGGCGCCTACAGTGACAATTATGTTAATTCTGATTTACTTGCATTGCTTAAAAGTTTCATATAAACTCCCGAATACCAATACGAGCTGTGAGGACATTTACCTCAATGTTAAGGGGAAGTACAGGATCATGGAGTGATAATCGAAGAAGGAACCATCCACCAAAGCCAGAAACTCGGATCTGGTTGAGGATTAGATCAGAGAAGCAATGAATTTATATTGGAAACAGAAAGTCAGCAAACCAATCAATGCAGAGTTGAATGCAATTTCCAATTTTGGAACATGTTAGTCCTAACTGTCTCCATAATTTGTCCCTGAATGCTTAACCAAACAGGCTTACAAATTTAGCAATAAGCAGGGAAAACATACCCCTTCATGGTTCACGGGAGCCTTGTGCAGACTTGGATCAGAGCCAATTGACTTCTCCAATTGTTTCAGCACATCTTCTCCATATTCCCGAAAAGATCTAAAAGCTCAGACATGTCAGTGAACCAATGACAATACTGGATGGATGCACACAAACAGAGAACCTTTATACACTTGCTTACCCCTCTTTAAGATCTGGATGGAATTGGTTTATCTTTAATCTCAGTTCTATAGCAAAAGCTGGTTCCTGAAGCCCTTCTATTAAATCAGTCAAAACCTTGCTTCCACCACCCTTTCCAGAAGCTCTTGCAGAAGCAAGTTTATTTAAGATCTTAACCTGCACAATAAATGTCATATGAAGGCCTTTGCAATAATTTTGAATATTAAAACTAATCTTGGACCCTGCTTAGCTTAGTAGAGCAGTATGTTATCAGAGCCTCTTTAACCCAATCTGATATACTCCTTGATTCTACAACACAGTGCTATTGACATTCTAACACAACGTAGTGTCAAGTCAAGGGAAGTTTGGTTCAAGAGGTGTACATATGCTTTGTCTATGGTCCTCTACTAACATCTTGATCTTATAGTTGAACGGTTCTACTCCTGAGTAGGTATAATATCATAATAATTGATTAATGAAGAGCAAGTAATTGGGTGATTATTTTGTTTCCTCAATGTGACTACAATAATATACCATTAGGTATGCACCATCATCAAGCCAGTGATTCTCCTTGAGAGCCCCATGTCCACTGGTTTCAATTGCCAAATGTGACTCCTCTCCTATAGAATTCTGTCAGCAATATTAGCACCAGAAGTCAAATATTTGATATTTATGAAAATATGAAATTGTAAAATTAAAAAAATATATTAAAAGAAGCAACATGAAAAATGCACAATGGAATCTAAGTATCTTAAGGCAAATTATTTCTTAAACTGCTTCCGTTTTACATTTTACACAGGTATTACTACTAGGACCCATTTTGAATAAATTTAGCTAAATGTGCAAGCTTCAAATTTAAAATACAGGCACACAGATCACCAGGCATAACTAATCTGATGCATAATTTAATGAATTATAGGCAAGCAAGCTCTCGTCATACCAAACGAATAGCTTCATCAATCACATTTTTGTAGCCTCTCTTGAACCGATGGTGTCTGCCACCTAAGAAAAATAAGCACCAGCAAGTTATTAACACTAATCTGGTTCCAAGTAGTTTGCTATTGGAATTCAATAAAAAAAAGTGTTGTATTTCATGATGAACTCTTAAAAGATGGTGAGAAGGGTAAACTAAAAGCTCATGGCACTCTAGATTCCTACCAAGTTTCTTCTCGATAAAGGTAGTAAGCCCATCAGAAGTCACACTGTCTGTGACAATAGTTGTTCCAGGATGCTACAGAAAATGAGAGAAGGAAAAGAATGATGAGTAGAAATAATTGATACAAAAAAATGTGAGGTTAAAAATCCAGTCTGGAATAAGCCAAAGCTAAAAGCCTTACTTCCTCAAGAACAATAGCTGCCATTAAGGCAATCAAACGATTCCGATTAAATTCACGACCAGTGAAATCCACAGCAGCAGATCTACAGATGAAAGTGGTTGATGCTCAATAAATTTAAAAACAGTAGCCACATTTGTGAAATCGCTTAGTAATAAGAATCTTACCTGTCCACATCAGTATCAAAGATAATTCCAAGATCAGCCTTGTTGTCCAGGACTGCTTGGGTTATAGCTTTCATTGCTGCCTTATCCTCAGGATTTGGGATGTGATTCGGAAACATACCTGAATGAATACAAAATCGATTTGTTACTAACAGTGCATGTACCATACCCAGCTGAAATCACTCCACCAGATAAAGTTATTACCATCAGGCTCCAAAAATTGACTACCAGAAGTTCTTGCTCCCAGAGGTTTCAAAACCTTTTCCTATTCACCAAGAAGTAATATCAAATATCAAGTTTGATGCAAGAGCGAGAACCTTAACCAGATAAAAACATTCTAAAATTCTGAATGATTTCAAATTATACACAATAATCTAATCCATTAACTAATTTATGAATTACTAGTCTTTCCCAGTGTAAACAAATGAGAAATTTTAGAAAAAATACTAAAACTCTATCCAGAAAAACGATTATTTTACTAAAATAATGCATAATATAATTATATAAAATGGTCATCATCAATAATTTGCTTAGCTGATTTTATTTTTAAGATCCTATAAAAGTACCATATACTCAGTTCCAGTCTTCCAGATCTCAGTAAAAATATCAAAGTTGTAAACATTTTCACTGTAAATTATCTGTTCTACTTCTAGAGCAGTTTCAAATAGTGTGCATATGTTTGTAACTCTTGTTTTAACGAACAATCAAAAGCAAAATATAATTATATTATATTAACTACAACTGTCTTGTAATAGGGCAACAAAGCACTGATTTCAAATGGTAAATTATATAAAGAAAAGAAGACAACATATAGAAGACTTCTCATTGAGACACAATTATATGTAATTATTAAGCAAAACAGTTTGTCAGAAGAAGAAAAAGCATAATAGAAGTTTTTTAAGTGTAATTGTGGATATACCCATTGGATAGAAATAAATATTGGGGTAGTTTTGAACATCAGAGTTTGCTATACATGTGAATGTATTTTACCATAATCTTAACCATTGATTTTTTTTTATCAGCGGTTATAACTTTGCCCTTTAGTTTACCCTCTAAAGTACATTTCTCACTTTAGAAGAGTAAAATGTTCACAATATTTTATATAGATATTAATACTAGCAAATTATTAACAGAAAAATAAAATTAAAGAGATTAAATATAACTTACTGCAAAAAATCCTCCTGCTCCATTGCCAGCATCAACAACTATATGGAAACCCTCCAATGGTTTCTCTGGGTGTAAACAATGCAATAAAATTTAGCAAACAAGATAAGGAAATAAAAACCAAAAGGAAGAACTATAAATTTTACACAAATAACTTGAATGATAAAAACATGTCTCCCAATTAGAGTTGCATTATTCCTCCTCTTCATTTAGAGAACAATCCATTAATGATATCTCCAAACATATTGACTATTATATAAATAACATGCCTATGTTTCCAGAAGCTTTGCGAACCGCTTTTACCAGATCAGATGTATAAGCAATCATGTAATCAACTTTCTTAAAAGATAATAAAGCTTTTTTCTCTGAATTCTTCAAACTTTCTGGGGTAAATTGATTGTATATGTCTGCAGCTCGCTCTAAGATATCTTTGATGTCAGCTTTCCCAAGCCCACCAGCATTAGTGAAAAATTTGAATCCATTTCTGTTAAAAGGCAGATGACTTGCTGTTCACAGACGGAACATTTAATAATTAGTAGACAAACCAATGTCCAAATTCATTTATCCACGAAAAATAAATTTATGAATTATCATAGTCAAATTGAAACATAAAGAAAACAGCATTCACAATGCATGGACATTAACAAACAAGAAATGCAAAATAATAAGTGAAATACCGTACAAAATAAAATGGTTACACGAGAAAACCAAAGCTGTTGGTATTCACATAGTGTCTCAGCTTTCAAGTGCATCTATTCTACATGATTCGTTAAATTTTTAGCAAAAGGAGGTTGTGCTATGTCCCCACATGGGGAAGTCTTACATCTTCCACCTCAATTTTTGAGGTGCAGCTTATATATCTACTAGACAACTTCACTTTATTCCAATCAATTTTAAGATGAAATCTAACATGGTATTAGAGCCTATAACTCATTTTGGTAGTTGCTTATTTTGATAGACTCGCCTAGTTTGGCACATATCTACGGAAAAGAGTGTACGGAAGTCTCTGCCTCAATTCATGTAGTGCAGCATATATATTTGTTAAGACAACTTCACTTAATGGCAATTGGTTTTAAAATGAAATCTGATACCATAGTCTCTATAGATCCATCGAAAATGGCTTTTGCAAAAATGGGCAAGTTGGAGAAATCTTAAAAGTTAAAACAATGCCATTGAACTTTATAATGTACCTGTTATCATAATAGATCCATCAGCAGGACACAAAAATGCTTCGTCCTTTGTGAGTGTGCTATTGAACATGGCCGGTGTTGATGCTAATCTAGAAATTAATAGAAAGTACATTAGGCCATGAAAACAGTTGGGTAATAATAATATTAGGCTGAAATTTCTTTTTAGTTCATATAAAATAATCATGTTTTGATTTTTGTCCTTATGTAATATTTTATTTGCTTACTATCTCCTAAAATTTTAAATAATTGTTTTTAGTCCCTATAGAGAATAAAAAAGTCTTGATTTTAATCTCTATTAAATATTTTTGTCTCCAAAATCGCTTTTTGTCTCTAAAGTTCATTTCAAGGTATATAATAAATAACATTGATTTTAGGGGTTTAGAAAAAATGTAGAGGTAGACATTGTACTTCAAGCACTAGCAAGTATTACTTGGGATGGTTAATTTCTGTTAAATATATGTAATTAATCAGTGTCACATAACAGCAGGGACTGGAAATAAGATTTCAACAATTTTTAAGGATTAAAATCAAAATCATTAATTTTACAGAGACTAGAAGCCTATTTATGTTTATAATACCAAGTATCCAAGGTAAAATTTATCAAACAAAAGAATATGCTAAAACAGAACACAAGAAAATAGTATCATATCAGAAAAAATGAGCTAAGCCAATGGTTATGCATATAAGATACAACCATGAAGGAGATAAACTAGTCACTATCAATAATCTTATTTTTTGAGGTTCACATCGACTAGAGATTATGACATTTCATATTAAGAAGTGAACTTTAAACTTAACTCAACCTTATAAGTTGGTTTTATAAAGTTGAGTTAAGATTAAAGTTCACTTCTTAATATGGTATCAGAGTCATTTCGAACCTATGAGTTTGTTGGGCTTATTAGGCCACCCGCTATCCGGACTCTATCGGACCACCCATAAATATATTGTCTCATGCACGAGCTGTCACTCTCAGCGTGAGGGAGGTGTGTTGGAGATCCCACATTAACTAGAGATTAGGACACTTCATAGTATATAAGTAAGTGCAAACTTCACCTTGTAAGCCGGTTTTATAAGGTTAAGTTAAGTTTAAAGTCCATTTCTTAATAATACTTATGATATGCAAATTATAATAGCCACATAATAGTTACAGCTTATACACTCAAGTTAGTTTTTGTACAGGTGATTAGACAATAAAATAGCCAGATAGTCAGGTAAAAACCAGGCTCAACAACAATCTAGAAGTACACTAAAAAACTAAGTAATTCCTTAGCCTTTAATTTGCAATTTGATTTGTAATCCCTCAGTAAATAGCACAAGAAGCCACAAATAATTCTTGTGAATTTTTGGATGATCAATAATAAAATTGTTAACAAAATACTTACTAGTTTCCAAACAACTCATTCTTGTTTTTAGTGCTAACATCTTGTTATCTTACCCAATACCTTACCATAAGCAAAGAAATCTTTAGTGGTTATCACACCATCGATGCCAGAAGTTCATTACCAGTCCAGTCCTTACACTCAAAACCACTTTATAAACATAAGAATTATAAAATGCATGTGTTGTATCTTGTTTCAAATTTCATCCCAAATTTTAGTACAAACTCACTATAAACTCTAGCGTGTCTCCTACTAATTTTAGTAATTCTCAACAAGTAAACCCATCACTATTGCCATCCTCAAATTATAATGTACTAAGAGTTTGTCGTTCACCTTCACAGTTCCCAGCTTCAAACCAAAACTTTCTGCATAGTTTTGATCAAATTCACAGAATATCCATGCTAAAATCAAATTATATTATCTTGAAAAAAGAGTATCAGTCTAAAGATCTATTCTTGCTTACCAGGTATTTGCAGAAATTGGGGGTTTAAAACCAATAGACTTTACCATACAAATAAAAAATGCAAATATTGTTTAAGAAAAAATTAATATCACCCACCCGTAGTGGACAAATTCTAGGCCAGCACCAGCAAGACCTCGAGAAATTGCATTCTGAAATTTGACAATGGACAACCATTTAGTTTCATAACCATCAGAGTTTTAACACAATAAACAATCACTTTATATTTAAAGGTGGGTGTTAAAAAAAACAAATGTAATACAGAACAATCTAAACCTGTAATAATTGGGCAGATATTCGGGTATCATAGCCAATAGAAACTCTCAAATGCTGAGAAGGATCAGCTTTTTTTTTCTCAATTAACCATGCAGCAAAAGCAGTTCCTATTGCCTCTGCCACAGGTTCAGTGAGGTTAACTTTCTCTCCCTCGACACCATCAATAGCCACACCACGTATGTCACTGTTAAATTAAAATCATTTAAAAGTCAGTGTGCAGGATGTAAGCCCAATAAATGTTATCGCATCACTGTACAGGTTACAATCCAAACCAGGTTAGCACCACAACCTCCACCAATCATATGCAGCATTTTTAATACAATTAATAGAAAAAAGAAATACAAAATTGGGGGACCAAACCAAAACCTACTAAGGGAATCCGAAATGTATACAAAATTCAGAGACAATACATAGAAGCACTCCATCTCACCATGTAAAAATTAAAATTCTAAAAGCATAAGCGGCTAAACTATCCATACTCCTATTTCCCTCCCAAAAAATGTGTGAAAAGCTAGATTGTATATCCTTACTAGACTCCAAAAACATTATTCTATCTGTTCCTTAGCTTCCAAGGAACTCAAGAACTATAAGAAGAAGCTTTCACGTTAAGCAAAAAATCGATTTCTATCCAAAGAGCTCTCAACCTTTTTGAAGAGGGATATCAAAAGCCTGAATAACACCCAAGAGTTCAACTTCAAAAGTTTAATCTGCTTGTATAAATCCTAGCTATCTTAATAAAAAGGACGATGAGATTGTTTAGCTAGAAGCTTTCTTTAAAATAGAAGTTTACAGTCATTATTATAGTGAATGTGAAAAGATTATATAGTCATTACAAAATATTTTTTTTATGAAATGAGGAACTTTTAATTTTTGCGTGAAGTGGCAAAATAAGCTCTTCAGAATTAAATAGAATGCTATTATTAAGTTTTATTTTTTCTTCTATTTTGTCTAAATGCCTTGACATACACAACATAGATTGTGTACAGAAAATTAACAAGGTAATGGAAAGGAAAGGAGCAAAAGGATTCAACTATATTCCATGTTCATCTCGTTTCCTCTTTTTACCATTCAGAACCTTTACAGAGTACTTTGCTTCCTGTTTTGATGTTTTCATCTCTTCCAGCACTTAGTGTCTCTCTCTCTCCACATAATTAACAGAACGCACCATCCTTTGACTAAAATAAGGTATGAAAAAAAAACGAAGGCATGAAAAATTTCTATTAAGATGAGGAAAAGGAGGGGGCAGATAGTCCGCTGAAGAAGTAGATTTTGTAGCAATATAAACTTATTGGCTAGATTGCTTGTAATGAAGTGATCTTCACCTGCCATTCTGAAGCTTTAGAAAATCTGTCTTGTCTAGATACGGCAAAGCAGTAGCAGATGCAGATGAAGAAGCTGCAAAGTCCAAATGAAATGGAAGGAACAAGCATCCATTAGAAAACACGCTAGTTAAAAACCACCAAAAGGTTAAGAGTAAAGCAAATTCTGTCAAAAACACAAGTGAAATGTATGCCTATATACAGATACTAACACAATATTGTTACATGTAAGAAGCCTGTAAAAGAAGGGTAAAAGAGAACAATATTTTAAATGTGTTTAAAATGTATGAGTATTTTCGCTCCATATCAACCAGCATAATTAGAATCTAGAACAGACCATTGCAGTGAAAATTTCTCTGGATACTAAAATGATTCTTGGGTTTGTATAAAGTGCGCAATTGCATGGAAGAGGCAGTCCATGCCAACTTCCCTAGCGGAGAGGGAAGGTTTGAGTTGCGGGGATAAGGGGCAAAATTATAGTCCCTTCGACCCTGTGACTGTGAAGCGAACAACTGTGTATTCTGTTGGAAGCTGTGTGACACAAAAACATTTTGGACAATCTTCCCTGATGTTGTTGCTGCATATAAACATTCACACCCTTATCAGATTCATTCAGATTTCCAGGTTCATAAAATCTCTCTCTCGCTCTCGCTCTCTCTCGTTTCCTAACCAAAAAAATTTCATCAATTACATCTTTCTGGTCATCATGTGGAGTGAATTATTTCTCTAGCTCTAGTTCACTCTAAAATTCATGAAACTTGGATTATACGAACACCCAACATTTGTTCCGATTTCAACTATTATTGTTCTTATTATTATCAAAATTCAATGAGCAATTTGAGAACGATGGTTTGTAATTGAATTGAATGGATGAATAGAATGAAAGAAAAAGTGAAGGGTTGAAACGGAAAGAGACCTGCCATGTGATGTGATGGAAGTTGCAGAGACGGTGCTTGAAGAGCCTTGACGGAGAATGAGAGACAAATGCGAACCTGTTTGTGTTTACAATTTTTCTGTATCCTTCTTCCAGTTTAGTTTACTTCAGTTCCACCTACTCGCTTTACAACAAACAAAACTTGCACACGTGACATCACATGTGATACATTTGCACCCATCTCACTATTCCTAATTTCCTATTCCCATTTTTATTCTTATTCTTATTCCTATTCCTGTGGTTTTCAAGTTTTGTCTATAACAGGAACAGAGCCAAACATTGGGTGTTTGTCTTGCACAATCGTCAGATAAACTGCACCATAGCATCCTAATCCACTGACCCAGTATATTTGTGATGAAAAAGTAATTTATCTTATTCATATTAAGTAAATAAAGAATATAAATTTTATTCAAAAATATATTTCTTATATTTGAGATGAAAAATTATTTAATGTTTATTTTCTGAGTAATTAAAAATGTAAAAAGTGTGTTTAATGTTCTTTAACTTGTACTATAAACCCATGAGATAAAATAAATATGTATTAAATTAAACTAGTTAGATTTTATCCAAATAGTTGCTTTGGAGCATGAATGTGAAGCACTAAGTTTCAAAATAAAACTGGTTTAGAGAGCTGGTTTGTTCTTTCTCTATATTTGGTTTCTTCCTCATTGTTTCTATATTTGTGTCGATATACTAATTCTTTTATTTGTCAAATATAATTCTGCCTCATATTTTATTTATGTTATTTAATTATTAAACTTATTTTAAAACATACACTTTGTTTCTTTCTCACGTGAATTCTTGGAAGCGCAGATTGTCACGAAATACACAAATTCCAATAAATAAAATATTATTTAAAAGCAGAAAACGAAACAAATTTCTTTTGATAACTTTTTTTTCTAAACTTGAAAGGATTTGCGGAAGAAACTAATTATATGTAATAAAATATATATTTATAAGATTTTGAATTATATTTTTTATTTTATATAAGTTTATATTTTCATATTATTTTAATATTTTATTATAATAAAATAAATACAATTAATTATATAATATAATATAAAAAATAATTAGTATTATTAAAATAATATAAAATATTAATAAATATATAAAATAATAATTATAATAAATAATAAACTTATGAAATAATAATTATAATAAATAATTATAAAGAATAAATATAACTAAATAATAATAATAATAATAAAATTAAAATTATTAATTAATTATAAAATTATTATTTTTTATCCGGTAGCACAGCCGAGACAGCGATGGGTTCTCTGCCCCAGCGGGGATGGATTAGTTAAAATTAATTTATAATAATATAAATAAATAAACTATTATATATTATTTTATAATTTATTATATCTATCAAGTCAAAATATATATTATCTTAATTATATATTTATAATTATTAAAAATTTATATAATACATTAAAAAGTCAAAATTATTCTTAATTTTATCTGTATCAAATATATAATAATATTAATAATAAAAATAAATAATAATAATAATAATTAATAATACTAAAATTAAATATAATTATTTATATAATAATAATATTATTATTAATTAATTAAAATAAATAATTATATAAAATAATTATCATTATTTTTATTATTTATATATTTTTAAAAATAAAGATAAATTTATAAACTTACATTTTATACTTTTAAAAAAAATAAAAAAAATTCACACAACCATCACATCATTTTCAAAATTTAATAAACTTTCCTCACAAATCTACTTTTACATACCCTAATCCAAACAACCTTACTTTCCTCTCAAATCCCTCCAAATCTACTCCCTCAAATCTCCTCCCCAATCCAAACACAGCCATAAAGTCAAACACTAAATTAATTACATTATTTAAATAATGAATAAAATTATAAACGTGAAACACACATTAAACAACTACCCACTAACCTCTATTAAAAAATTACCTCTAACAAATAATTTTCGCTTTTTATTTCAACTAAAACATATAAAATATTAATTCCATTCAAACTAACAAATAAAATAAAAAAATATTAGTTATTTCATTCGACGTCAATATATGTAGTATATAAAACACAAAATTCTAATATGGTAAAAGTTTGGGATACTTTGTGTAGTATTGACTATAGAGAATAAGATCAAGATGATTTTTCAAAATATGAATGAACATTACCATTAAGAATTTAATTATGGTGTATTGTGTAAGACTTGTCCTTTTTACTACTTACTTTAAAAGTGTAAGGAGTGTGGTGATATATAAATCTTTTGATAATGTGTAATCTATGCAATGTGAGACTGATGTCTTTTATTATACTCATAATTCATAACAATTTTTCAAATATTGCAAAATACAAGAGAAAGAAAGACAAAAATCATGGATCTCATATAAGATGTAATGCATCATAGTTGATATAAGAAGTTATATGAATCTAGCTTAAATTGAGAAACTTAACACATCGGTATATCAAGTTATATGAATAAAAAAAATCTTAATATGTGTTAGCGGTTAATCAAATACAATATACTTTCACATGTTGTTATTGTTGTGTTGCATTTATTAAGTTATGTGTGTGCCCAATATTAATGAGTGTTCTAGAGATATTACCAAGATTTCATGCAAGTGGTTCCACTTGATACTCTTATAAGTGATTTCATCAAGTGCATGTTACAAATCATACACCACCTGTACAAGATATGAAAATCATTAAAAACTTTATTCAACATTAAAATTCCTTATATCACATAAAATTTAACTACAAAGTTTATCCTCTCAATGATACAAAATTGTACACACCATAGAAATGAACAAAATTGATTCTAAATCAATTTGTGTTATTAGAACTGATAAGTGACATGGTTTTACCCGTATGAATCTTATTCATGGGATCTCAATTACAAAGGTTGAGTTTTTATCACTTGTTTATTTGCAAGTGGCTTGAGTCTCATTCCCTTTGATGTTTCTAAAATCAAATTTCTCCATAAGGGTTTCATGATCATTAACAATTTTTAGAAATATTAAGGACAAAGATACATTGATCACAACAATGTTGTCATATTCAAATGACACTTTAACCCGAACATTTACCAACAGTGTCACGTAGATTAAATTAATTTTAATAGATGTCACATGTAGCACATCGCTTACAACCAAAGTCTTTTCAGATGTGAGCTTTAAAAGAACTTTTTCTTTTTCTAGGATCGAAGTTGTCCTAGAATCATTGAAATAAACTTGTTTTTCTCCATCCCCCACACTAGCGTAGGAGAAATATGCATTTATGTTTGCATATATGTGTTGGTAGCCCTAGAGTCTACCACTCATTTGCTCACATTGGTTACCATGTTCACTAGCGAAACAATTGCAACAATTATATCTTCCCCTTCGACTATATTCACCTTAGGAGGATTTTCGTTCTTTATTATATGCCTACACTGAGGTGCATGATGATCTAGCCTTCTATAGACAAACACAAGTTCCCTTCTTCTTGAAGGTGGGTTTAAATCCATTGGGATTGAAAAAATTAAATTTATTTTTCTTTTCGTGATCATGTTATTTTTCGTACCTTTTTTGAGTTGGTTTGTCTTCTACCATATTTTCCTTAGCAGATAATGCCTTGGCCTTTGCAACAACACATTCATTTCTATTGGTATTTTTAATTATAAGATGAGTGATAAGATCTGTCAACGAAATTTGTTTGTGTTTTAGTTGTTGTTTGTAGTCAGTCTAAGAATGCGAAAGTTTTTCGATCAACAATTTTGTAAGGAATTCATCAGATAAGGTTATGTTTTCTGCTTTAATATCTTCAAGTAGCTTATGGTATTCATTGATTTGTATCTTAATGTCCTTATCTTTTATCATCTCCTAGCGATAGTATTTTTCGATAGAAACCTTTGTTAACAACATCTTCAATAATTTATTTGAGAATAAGATAATTGTAAATATCTTTGGCTTCCTTGTAGGGATAATACACATCAAACAAATCGCTAAATAATGAGTTAAGAAAAATATGACAACATACCTTATTCGCATAAATCTAGTCTTTAATGTGTTTTGTAGATGTACTACATTCAGGTTTGAAAGTCGTAAGAGTAAAAATAACTACATACATATCTAGCACAATAGACAAACGTTCATGTCAATGATTGAAGTTTTAAACTTCAATCTTCGAAATGTCTTGGAACGGTTTCATAAAGATGGTTTGTGTCAAAATAACACCATTTGGCTTCTCTGGCGCAAAGTTGGTGTCGATACCCATGCCATCAACCATAAGTCTCTAAGATTGTAGTAGCGATTGATAGAAAACACACACAAAAATATGGTTTCCCGAGGCGTGGATGAACACTTCCCTTAAGGATTTATCTGCAATGTATTGTGAAGTCCCATAAGGTACAACAAGAACTTCTTGGGTGGTGCCGATGATCACAAAACTAGCAAGCAAATTGTTTAGAGAAAATAACCCAAGATAAGATGAGGTTGGAGAAAAGAGGAAATTGAGTCTGTATGTTTTGGAACATCTATTTATACAGAGTGAAGACTTGACCTACACATTCACAAGATCCCACGATCTCGGTTAGACTATGAAAAATAAGGTGAATATTGTAGAAAACACATTGCAGAGAAAGTAACACTAATGTGAATGAAACTTGAAGGTCAAGGATCCTGTAAACCCTAGTCTCCAATATTCACAAGCCAAAATCTAAGGAATTTTAAAAACTTCAAAATATATATTAACCAAAGACAAAAGAAAATAAATGAATAAATCAAGTGGTAAAAAGAACTTAGACTTCCTAATCACACGCGCAAGAGAGGAATCAACGGGATTTGAATTGAACTGTGCACCCAAATGAGGCCTACAACTTCATGTGCACGAGACTCACCTCCTTTGCTACCCACACTAAAAGTGTAAGAAATATTTTGATATATAAACCCCTTAAAAATGTGTAATCTAAACAACCTGGAGTCTATATACCTTTTATAATACTCACAATTTACAACACTTTGATGCTCTCTTCCTTAAAATTTTTGAGTTAGTGTAGTGTGAAAGAAAAAGGGGAATGTAAATTAGCAAGGGTTTTCACTTCCTGCACTCTCATAATTACTATTTGCACTCCCATAATTTTAAAAATAGCCATTATACCTTTCATACCATATTTTAATGGTGATTTATAGATTACCTATTTTAGTAAATATTTCAAAATAAGTTTTTCAGAACAAGATTTCTTGATTTACATTTTCGTAACAAACTTTCCAAAACAAGGTTTATAGAAAAAGCTTTCCGAAACATAAAGATGTTTTTTGTAACAAACTTTATAGAATAAGCTTTTAAAAACAAACTTTCCCGAATTCTACATAAACATTAATCTTTCCTTTCCAAATTGAACAATATAAAAACATTACAGATTGAAGAATCTGAAAATTTTCTGTATTAAACAATCCAGAAGAGAAAAAAATTATGATATTTTATAATCTCCACGAAACTTAACAAATATAATGTTTTGCTCTCTCTCTTCTCACCACATTTCCTAAAAGCCTCCGACATCACCCCATTAATGTCGTCATCATCATGATATTCAACAACAAAGGTACAAGGACAATGTGAGTGCAACCCAGAAAAAAAAAAAGACACAATGGTAGCAATGGTTGTAGCAGCAACAACGACATGTTGAAGTGAGGAAAGGTATTAGTCTTTTTGTAGTTAACATGGAGTTGCAGTTAGTAACCATGGAACTACAGGAAGCAAAAGCCCTTAGCATGTTGTGTTCTTCTTTAGGGAATATCCATTTGGCAGCAAAAGCCCAGTCCAAGGTATTCTCAACAATGGCAGCAATTATGGATTCATTTTTCTCATGAATCCTTCTTCTCCAGCCCACACAATCATGTACCTTAACCTGAAAACAACGCATTCGAACTAGTGACTCTTTCTTCCTACACCTTCATTGTCATCCCCATACTAAATGTAAAAATATTGTTTTATCATTTTTTTTCCACTCTCATACATAATCTAGAAGATGTTTTTAAATCCGGAAGTGTTCTTGAGATTTATAAAATTTGAAACTCTTTTTTGGATTTGAAATAAACCTATGAATTATGTAGTCTGAAAAATAATCACACATATAAAAAAAAGACTTTCAGATTACATAATCCGAAAATCTTTTCTAAATATGAGATTGACTTCCGGATTATGTAATCCAGAAGTTAATCACACAAGACTTCTGAATTACATAATCAGGAAGCTAATTATGGATCTAGAAAAAGTCTTTCAAATTATGTAATCCAAAATATTAAAAGAAGGGTATTTTTGGAATAAAAAAACTTATGGGATTAGCTTGTGTGGAGGTGCAGGAAGAAGCAGCCCAGACTAGTTAACGTACCACAAAAAACCACAACTTCGTTGGTTTGGTTCCACCATATAATAAAATATAAACTGATCAAATTTAATTAGATTCGTTCCATCAATTTTTTCTCTACATAAATATTAGATACTTCAAATTGCACTAATCTGATTAAAATTGTATTGATTCAATTGAAGTCACTGGGTTAGCCTAAACAAATTATTATATTTTCAAGTTTCTATGCTTTACTTACAATATAAATTTTAAAATTAATATTACTGTAAACTGATTTGTATTCTTTGAAAATTTCTAACAAAAACTAAATAAGTTTCAAGTTTTAAATATTATTTTCAATTAATAATAACATTTATACAGCTATGATTTTATAAATTTGATTTTACTTAATGTCTTAAAGAATTTAGATACTAAACATAACCAAATAAATTTAGGAATACTAGATAAAAATTAAAAACAAACGAAAAAAGAAAACAAAAAGGCGGAAAAGTTTAAAATACTAGAATATAAATTGTATATAACTGTAAATATTTTTATATTGAGTTCAAAACTATTAATTCAAGAACCAAACTCATTATAGTTAGAATTTGATTCAAAATAAAATAATTCAATTAATCAAAATAATCTAAAACAATTTAATTGATTCAGTTTGAATTTGATTTAGATTTATAGAATCAATGTAATCCGAAAAAAACTATAATTAATTGCTGGACTCTAAGACTATACGTAGAACTTCAAAGTGGATCGACTACAAAATAAAAAAATATTTCAAAATGAATCTTTATCTTGGCTTGACAGTAACGTACAATCTTCCAAAAATGAAAACAATTTAGTCCAAAATCCCAGAAAATATCAGAGTCCAAGACTCGGATTGAAGGATTTTCTTTGATTTTGATACGAATTGTTCTTACATGATACCATTCATGAAAAAAAATATATATTAAGGGTTTCCATTTTTTTCATCGGTATGTAGGAGTTTCTGTTTTTTTAATAAAATTTTAATACGTTAAATACAGATTTTATTCGTACGTAAACTTTTGATTTTTATCGATGACACCAAAATTACGTATATTCGTATGTAAATTTTTTATTTTTATATAAAAAAATTTATATATAATAATCCGTATATAAATATCTATATATAACTTTTACTTTACATACAAGTATAAATTCGAGTGTAATAATCGATATATTAATTTGTATGTAATAACCTGTACGTAAATCTATAAATTTCTTTGTAATATAAGATTTTATTGCTGGTAAATTTTTAATATGACTATTACTTTTAGTCACTGCATGGGGGCAGGTTTTTGCAATAATTGAAGTTGATATCTTAGAGTGATCATGTTGTGAATTTGATCACTCAAGTAATGGCTTAGATATAGAGTCAACTCAATAGACAGATGACAACTAGAATCACATCCATGTTTGAAAATGGTGCTTTTGACTTTTTAAATTTTGGAATACCAACTTTCTGACTCAAGAAACACAAACAGCTTGTTGAATTTCGATGTTCTCCATGCCAATATTATGTTTTAAAAGCGATCAAAAATTTATGGTCGAACAAGACATGGAACCAGATGAAGTTGACAATGGACAATCGCCAATCCCCATGTGGGAAATCTGATGCATTAGTTGACTTACGAAGAACCCTCTCGGGATCTGTGACTGATCCAAAAAAATTAACATGCCAGGGTTAGCCAACTATTTGTAGCCATTATAATAACCTTCATTAACATTCACATGCAAACCCTACAACCTTATATTAAAATAGTAAACAAGTGTGCATACATAATCTTTGTCCAACACAAAAACACACATTGTGCCGATGTTGGGGGCATGAAATAGTTGAATTGAGCTGTGTTTCTTGACCTTTCTATATCTGTGTTTGCTTGGGAAAAAGAAAGTATATATTATAGTAACAACAACACACGCACCCACACACAGTTGAGTAAGTCACAATCTGAAGTTCATGTGAGGGCAAAAAAATTGATATAACTGGGATCCCAAGAGATCATTTACTCTTTTTCCTGTAACTGCGCCATACTTGGGGATCGGAATGTGGATTACTAAGCTATTTCGTTTCGCCATTTCATAGGCGGAACAGTAGCTTTTCTTTTTTCTATATTCTTATCTTCTGCATGCCATTTCTTTATTTGTTCCCATTGTTTATACCAACTTACAACAGAATGAAATGTGAGCAACTTTTTGCAGTATAATTACTGGTCAATGTCATTGCTATCTGTCACTTATAATATGCAGATTAACCATATCCAAATTCAACTATTTATTACTTAACTTTATCTTCTCTGACTTCACCATTTTTACAGTTATATGTTAAACTGAACTTTCTAATGGAAAAGTTTAATATTGAAAAAGCCAACTTAAATTTCATTAAGTAAAGCTCTAGTCAAAATGAAACCAACAATATCACCTAAAATCCCCCAAACCATAATTAATTCTAAGTGTTTTCTTAAGGAAAGATGTATTGCAGATCACAAGTTTCAGTAAAAAAAAACTTATTAAATAGAAATTAATTTTAAAAATAAATAATAATGAACTATTATATCAATTAACTTACATACTATTTTAAAACTAAAAAAATTATTAACGTCTAAAATAATTTTTAAACTAATATCTAATTAGCTATCTAGTTTTAATTACGAATTATTTTAAATTATAAAATTAATATTTAAAAACATAAATTAGCTATCAATTCATAATTTATTTACTAATAATAAAAATTATTTAAATATCAATATTTTTAAAAAATAATAATAAGATTCAATTTAATTAATATATAAAATTAATTTTATTTAATAATTTTTTTTATGAAATTTGATTAACTTCCCAATCTATTTAAAAAGGGGTTATATGAAAATAGACCTAACAATCTTACAAAATTTCACATATCCTACATATGCATCGAAATTAATAAATTTATTTTTTATAGTTCGAAAATACATGGTTTATGTAACAATATATATATAAAAGCACCTAAGAGAAATTTATAGTAAAAGAGGCATACATATACATGAGGTAGTAGAAAGAATTTAGGTAAGAAGTTAATATAGTGTTGCATACAAATGTGATACAGAAGTCATTTAAAAATACTAAACTACCAATTATTTGCGGTCATTCAATTCTATAAAGCATGTCCAACCTTAACAATTAAACAACGTCACATTTCCATTTTTTTTTTATTCTCAAAACAAGACCCTCACGTGCATTTTTTCTCTCCAAATTAATGTCTTTTCTTTCATATTCTACTATACTATCATCTACCACTTTCTTCTCCAGTAGACTTTTTAGGTATACCATCCAGCTAACACACAATATATATATATATATATATATATATATATAATGAAATTTTTCCATTTTCCCTTTTACATTCAACGACCTGAAACCTTGTAGTATATATATTATTCCTTTGTAGAAATCAAAATCTAATAACAAGGCACATAATCAAAGATTGATCCTTCAATCACAACAACCATTATAAGAAATATATATTTACATTACTAAAAAATTATTAAATAAAAACTAACTTTATTAAAAAAATAATTAATTATTATATATATAAATTATATATTATTTTATAAAATTAAAAAAAAATATTAATATTTAAACTAGTTCTATTATTAATAAAAAATTATAAATTAATTTTTAAATTAATATCTAATTAGTTACTAAGATTTTAACTACTAATTTTAGAATTTAAAATAGTTAGTAGTTAAAATTTTGGTAGTTTATAGATACCAATTTAAAAACTAATTTAAATACCAATAATTTTTTAGTTTATAAAATAATATATAATTTAATTAGTATAATAAAAAAATTAAAAAAAAATTATTTATTGATTTTCTTTGTAGTGTTAATGAGAAGATACATCGTCGAGGAGAAATTCAATTACAATACACTTAAATATATGCATTTCATTAAAGTTGCTTTCTTTTGAGAAGTTTCAATCGTAAGATCTGTGATGATGATTTGTGAATCGAGAAATATTTTATCTTCTTATAAATTTTTTTCTGATGTCTTTTTGTTATTATATAAAATAGTAAATTAAAATTAACCGTATTTTTTTAAAACATAAAAAAAAACATTTAATAGTTTCTTTGTTTGGTAAATAAAAAATATTATAAGAACTTGCGGAGTTAGTTTATGAAGGCCAGCCCATGACGATGAACCTTATCTTATATACTAACCGATTGTTGGGATATTAGATGCAGGTTGCTTCACATGATAACAGTAGAAGGATTAACTATTGCATCACCACTACGATATTTATCCAAAAAGACCAACAAAATATGTACATAGTAATTTTTTTGTATTCATTCACTTCTTTACCTTGTTGAGGTACATTTAAATAAATATATTTGGTGATGTGAGACAACTGTGTTTGTTTTTTAATTATTCCCAACATGATTGATGATGGCAATATTTGGCAGTTGTTACCACGTAACATCATCATTTTCTGTGTTTGTTTTTTTATTTTTGGGAGAGAGGCTTATGGAGAATCTTGTTGAAGTAGATACTTTTCCAAGTTAGTCACACGGTTTATTGTCCAATTGTGGGGTAAAACGGCAAACGGAGTCTACAACAAGGTGCTGTTCCCTACTTGAGACCCTGCTACTTGCTATATCTTTAAGCACAAAATTTGCTGATGTTGCCTGCATTGTGATTACCAACTTCAACTTCATATCATATTATGTTATTCACCCCATCTCTGTATTGCCATTCTTTATTCAGACTTCATATCCTTGTCTTAATGCTCCAATGTCATAGAAAACTTCGTGTGCAGTGAGTGTATCCTTCATCCTGAGATCACCACCGATACGTGGGCCATAACTCTCTGAAATTCAAATAAGAAAGAAGATTTTTGTTTTATTTGGGACTACAGTTGCTGATTAGTTGATTGTCCCCTAAAGTAACTACAAAGAGGAAACTAATTAATTCACCACTTCTCCATCTTGCTTTCTAGGAACACTAATCACTACATCAAGGAAGTGAAGTCTTGAAGACTAATCACTGTTTATATGGCAAGTATCTTTATTTCAGCAGATTGTGGTGTTTAATTGGATAGAAAACCTATGTCTTGATTTTCCTAATTAAAAAAAAACAGCACGTAGTTAAAAATAACAGTCTTGTAGATGGGTTTTTTTCCCTAACTCCCATGTTAAGGTTTAATTTAGGAAACACTCCTAAGAAACGGGGACAGGCGATTTGTTTTGCATTAAGTTTCATTTGTTTATGTTTTTGCAGACCGTTACAATCCCCAAGTGTTACGCAGTACAACTACTCTGATTGAGAATTCGGGTTTTACAGAAATGATTAAAGAGTCGAAACAGAGAGGGATTGGTATTTTTGGATAAAGATGACCATGAGAAGTTTATGGAAACTTGAATATTAAACCAAGAAGAAAGACAATCTCTATGATGAGTTTACATCATCGCATAATTGGAGAGGGATTTTCCCTCATTAAAGAAATGTAGCAAGAGAGAAAACTTAACTGAGTGCAAGTTAACAAAAATATTACCCCTCTAGTTCATGATTACTTGGTTGGAATAATAACACATAATAGCTATTATGTTTCTGAATCAAATGGGTAATATTTTTGTTAACTTGCGCCTGAGAATTATGCCGAAGGAAAAACAACACCTATACAACAAAAGGAAGCACTAAAGCTATTGAAATATGTTAAAAATAGTTAGCCGCACGATTTCTTCAAGAACTCACTGGCGCAGCAACTGAAAATAATAAGTTCATTTGTTACAAAGCAATGCATAACGTGTTAACGTTGTCGGTTCCAAGATCAGCCATGTGCTGTTCCTTGTACCAGGGAGACCCTCCATCAGAATTATTCGTCTCAATTGGGCTATTTTGGTGCAAAGCAGAACCTAAGCCATCAGAAGCATTAGATGTCTTGAGTGAATTCCCCTCGGACACACTATTCCCAGTTGTACTGGCAGAGCTAGTGTTTGAACTCTTTTGCTCTGTGTGAATGAGTTTTCCAAATAACAAGATGTGAGGTGCTTTTGTAGCATTGGATTCCTTGAAATTCTGGTTAGGATTTCCCACAGTCAACAGGCAAGATATGTCAACATTGGTCTTAGTAGTAGTATTAGAAGTGTTGTTCTTATAGGTTCCACAAGGAGGCCTAATAGGTTTTGTTGCATGGTCAAGCCTAGAGAACCCTCCTAGAAGCATCTCTGCTGGGAGCTTGTTGAAGGGAAAATCAGATGGAGATAGTCCAAATTGAGCATGCCTGGCTCCCTGTATGCCTGCAGAACTACTATTCTCAATGTTACAAAGAGAATTGGTGTAGTTGAGAAGGTTGCTAGAGAATGATGGCATTGGGAGTTGGTTGATGACTTGAAAATATGGGTCATGAACGAAGCGTTGTTTCTTTCTAGGAGGTGAGTATGCAGAGAGATTGAAGGTGGGCATGTTAGAGACTAGTTCAACCAGCCAAGGGTTTACACACTTGACATTGTGAAGTAAATCTGGTTCATCCCACACCACCTGAAACATGACATCACAAATTCTAGATTATTTTCATGTTGAAGCATACTTTAAGCCAAAACAGTACCAACCAACAAAAAAAAATGAAGACAAATATCCTGCCATAGTAATGTTAAAAGGTAAAAGTAAGGTAACTCGGACTTCCAAAAGTAAAGTTCAATCAACAAAGGCACTCTATCGAGAGCAGTGCCTAATTGAAGCAACCATGGTACTTACTAGAAAGAATTGTCAGCACTGAACAGACACGCTTAAAATGATTTGCTACTTTACTGTAGTTCAACAGTTATTACTATTGACCGTTATTCTTTAATTGAAATGGACCTAGAACATTAAGAAAATCCATTTATAGAAAACAATTATATTGTAAATTAAAATGCTGCTGAATACAGCTCATACAATTTGCTATAGTCAGAGTATAATCCAACAACTATTTAATAGGAAAGGAACACAACACATAAATAAGAAAGATAAAGAAAAACATTGCATCAGGAAATAATCATCTTGTCTGACAAAGTGTAAACTGTGCTACATCTTTTTTAAGCATTGAACAGTTTTAGAATGAGGGTGAAAAGGAGTTAACTGGAAATCCAATGAATAGTTTAACCATTGACGAAGCAGTGTCACTGTGGTCAAATCAGTACCACACTGAGAGAATAAAGTATAGGCTCTGAGCAAAGACAAGTTGAGGAAGGGGATCTGAACAAGTTAACATGTTAACGCAATAGTAAAAGGAAATCCATAATGGGGTGTACAGTACCTGCAGAAGACGCCAAGGAGAATCAGGCCAACGAATGGGATCTGCAACCTGAACAGAAGAAATGGTTCCCATGAACCAGCTAATCCTAGAAGAATCCTCAGTTTCAAAGGGCATTTTGAATCTCATCCCAGAACACCACTGAATTTGCATTGCAGCCTTCACAACAGAAGCCTTAACACAAAACTCAGGGGAACTTGCTCTTGGATAGTACACAACCTCGAAGGGACTACCATTAACAGCACAAGATATAGCCTCAACAACAGATTCAGCAGCCACTCTTCCCACCATCTCGTCACCGCCACCTTTTGCACCACCCACCAAGCTGCTCTCACTCCCACACAAGAATCCAGAACCCCCACCAAAGAGAGGGTTCCATCCGGAAGAGAACTCAGACCCTCCACCAATCCCTTTCTTAGCCCTCCTTATCCCAACACAAAGATCCCCGTTTTCTGCCCTCAGAAACACAATGGAGTCCCCAGCAACAAGCCTCTTCTGGTTCACAAAATTGCTCCATCCAGTGGTCAAAAGATGCCTCCTAGGCGTCCCTCTATAGATATGCCTAAACTTCCAGCACTGTCCATGCATATCCTTGGCGATGATTGTCTGAACTGGAGGCTCAGCTGAATAGTCCAACCTCGGGAAGATGGTTTCAGCACAGTAACGAGGCACAGAAAACCCTCCACCATTGTTGGCATCAGATTGTGTGAGTGTCTTGGCAAAAGAGGTAGGAGGTTTCTCTTGACCCTCCACTCCAGTGTTCCCCAAGAAACAATCATCCTCCAAATCCAATTCATGTTCCCTCAAAGGGATCAGCCTCATTTTGACATACACCTCGTCTGTGTCAGGGTCTGCCATGTATTTCATTCCAGAGAGTCTGCAAGGGACGAGTGGCGGAACCCGGGTTTGGCCAAAATCTACTTTCCCATGAGCGTGTTCCGCGTGGCCCTGGGGAAAGTAGAAGACTTTTGTGTTGAGAGGTGGCATTTGAACCATGGCACCAGCACAGGCATGCCACAGTTGAGAATCTAAGCACCTTTCTGAACTCCTCTCCATGTTTTCCATAACCTTAAACATCTCAATGCAAAATATTAAATATCCTTGCTTTTCACGAGAAAAGGCAACCCAGAGAAAAGGTTTGAAGGAAATGAGGGTTTTTTTTTGTGGCCGAGAAGAATAATAGCAGATGAAGGTATGGAAATAAAGGACAAAGGACAGAGATGCAGAGAGGAGAAAAGGGTTGTTTGAAGTATGTGGTATGATCAGTGAGATAGAGAGAAGAGAAGGTGGTTAGATTGTGACGGTTGATGATGGAAGAAGAAGAAGAAGATTGTTGTAAATAAAGAGAAAAGTGGACGTGTTGGTGATTGGTGGATGAAGAAAAAGTAGAGAGAGAATATGTGATGTGGAAGAAGAGAAGAGAAGAGAAGAAAAAGGATGAGTGGGAGTGAGAGGGAGTGGGATGTTGGAAGTACATAAAGACACACACTGCTCTCTCTCTCTCACTGTCACACGCGTATGTGGTTCTCTCAGTTGCCGACCATAACACAAACATGAATTGAAAATCGACATTACAGTTTACAACTCACGTACTCATAAATGATAAAACCATATAATAATTTCCTTTTTTATGTCACTATCAAATTATATATAAATATATTACTTATTTTCCTTTAGTAAAGAAATAAATAAAATATTGAACTCAGTAAAATAAGGAAATAAGTCAAAAATAAAGAAAATAACTAAAATAAGGAAATAAGTGAAAAATAATAGTTTTGATTGAAATATATATATATATATATATAAGTGAAACTTTTAACTTTTTATTATATATTTATTAATTATATACTTTTTTATTTAAAAATATTTGAAAAACGTGATAATGATTAATTATGAAATCTCCATAACCAACTATAGTTCTGATGTTTTCTTTTCTTTTCTTTCTTAATACATTTTTTCTCTTTTTCTTCTTTTCCTTTTTTATTCTTGTTTTTTAATCGGCTATTTATCACTTATTGAAACATTAAATATATTTTTATTCTCAAAATATTATAAGGCTTTGTTTATAAAGTATTTTAAAATTTGTAATTTTCTACGTAAACTTTAAATTCGATTTGTATCTGTTATCTGGACATTTTTTCTAAACATTAAAATAAATAGATTTGTGCCTGTTGTATATATTTTTTATTCTTACTATATTAAATTTTTGAGTTTACTTAATTATATTAATAAAAAAATGTTACATATTACTATTCTAAAATAACTACACTTTTAACCATATAAAATTGTTCTAAAATAACTGATGTTTTCACCTTGCAATGAAGTTTTAATTATTTCTTTTTAATATATATTAAATTAATTATTTGATCTTTCTTATTTGAAGTAGTATTTATAAAAAGGGTTTCAGTAAAGTAATTTTAAAAAATAGTGAATTTATATATATAGGCACACACAATTAAACTACTGGGGATAAAGTATAAATAGAGTTGTTTTAAATGTTCACCAAATAATTAGGTCAACGGTTAGACAATACTAAGTAGTTATGTTTTCTCCTTTGTAATATCTAAATGGCGCAGACAAATATTACGGTATCATCCCATAAGATCTTTGCGAAAAATAGTCTTCATTTTTGCTTTTGAGTCGTAAGCTATCATAGGTCGTTTGGGAAATAATATATGGATGTGAGAAATAAAATAAATAATAATAATTTTTTTAAATAGAAAAAAAGTAATTAAAAAACTTTACAAATAGTTTTTTAAAAATTTGATCCAACTAGCTACAGAATATAAATGAATTTGTCCTACAAGAAATCGTTCTAATCTACAACTACTTCATAAGCGAATCACCTATAACACTAAAGGACAATAGTAAAACACACACAATTCACAACTCTTTATAATCATATTTTAAATTAAAAAATAAAATAAAATAAATAAAAATATTAATATTTTAGCATATTAGGTGTATGTATTTATTACTTATTGTGTCAATATATCACTTTCCCTGAAAGAAAATTTCTTTCACACCACAAATAGTAAAATACATCACAACTTCTTTTTTATTTAATTAAAATATTTTCATTTTAAAATAACTTTAATTTGACACAATTTATCTATTTTTATAGTAAAAAATATTTATCTTAAATTATAATATATATATATACCTTAAATTACCCCCTTTACGTAAATTTTCCTTATTTTCGTGACATGAAAGTTAAGTTCTAGAGTTTTAATTGACTTTCAAACAATAAAACGAACTAGATGAAATTTTAAGTCAAATTACAGGACCAAATTAGGAAATTTATATAATTTACTGGTTAAGATATATTTTTACTCAAAATTATGATAATTTTACACATTATAGATTTTTTGAAATTTGATTGTTTATTTAATAAAAATATGGAAAAATTAAAAAAAAAAGTCTATTTAGGGAGCACATATTTTTGTGCTCCTTTATTTATGGAAGAATACTTTTTCATTTAATTAAAGAATTAAGATCTTAAGCAATGAATTGAAATTTTTATTTTAAATTAAAGTTTTCAATTTATATAATTTTATGACACTAAAAAAATCATTAAATAACAATTAAATTTAAAGATAAAAATAATTAATCATTATATTGATTAAATTATATATTTTTTTAGAAATTAAAAAATTATTGGTATCTAAAATAATTTTTATTATTAATAAAAAATGATAAAATGATTTCTAAATTGATATCTAAATTAGTTACCAGGTTTTAACTACTAATATTTTAAATTATAAATTAGTCTCTAAAGGACTAATTTAGAATATATAGTAGTAAGTAGTCAAAATTTTGATAGTTAATGATTAGATACTGATTTAAAAACTATTTTATAAATTTTTATTAATAATAGAAATTACTTTAGATACCAATAATTTGTTTAGTTTATAAAATGATCTCTAATTTAATTAAATAATAATTAATTATTTTGATTTTTAAAATTAGTTTTTAAAAATAAGATGACATCAATATTTAAAAATAATTTAATTGAACGTATTTATTTTAATTTTGATTAAAAATAAATTTGGTCATCAATATTTAGTTAAGGTTTAAGAGTTAAATTTGGAAAATTAAGATCAATAACATGACATATAAATTAAATTTATTTTGATTAAATTATAGAAGTTTTGAATTTTAATTAGTTGCATTAATAAAATGCACAAAGCTTTTTTTTTGTAATTATTGATTTTAATTGAGATTTTATGCAAATTCATTTTTTAACCATTGAACTAAAATATGATTAAATATATTTTTTGTCATATACTTTCACGCAAAATTAATTTTTGTTCATAATCCTAACTTTAAATCTACTCCTGCTTACTTATAATAAGAAAACTATTAAAATTGATCATTATCAAATTTTTTTAAATGTGATTTCTAACATAGATTAAAATGTTAAAATATTTCGTGTTGACGTGTATGTTATAATATTACAATACAATTAATATATTTATTCTATTAGAATATCATCCATTTTGAATTTCATTATTAAGTGTAATTAATTTTCTCTTAATTCTTAAATTAGATATTTAATTATCTAATTAAATCTTTTTCGTTTAAGTTATTTTATTTAATTTAATTCGCAAACCCCGTTCCTAAGCTTTAATTAAGTGTTTTTATGATCCTTGGTTGCTTGCCGCATACTTTAGCAACTAGCTAGGTTTAACTTTTAACCTGTGTAAGCCGCGAATTAAAATTATTTAGAGCTGGATTATTTTTACTACGATCTTCTTTAATTTTTATATTAATATTTTGAAAATACAATGTTTTCCTTTTAGCCAGTCTTAACATAATTCACTACACATTATTTAGAAACATTGGAAGTACATATTTTTAGTAAAACCGTGATAAAAGACATTACTAACATTTAATATGATATTTACAATATTTTTATTTGTAATTCCTAATCCGCAGTAATTAGCAATATAAAATGCTGCAATAAATAAAGCACATGCAAATAAAGTCGTGACCTAAAGTTGCGAATATTGATACTACCACTTCTATTTAATGCCAATACTTATCAAATCATCAAACTTTAAATGTAACACATGCAACAGATCGTATAATAAGAAAGGGAAGCTTTTAATGTGAAATCATGAATATTAATGAGGTCAAAAGGGAATCCAGCTCTGCTCACAGAACACAATCAAAAAAATAAAAATAAAAATTATATATATATTTCAACGAATATAAGAGAAAAGAAACATCCAAGAATTTGTGTGCTAACCTTTAAAATTAGCATGGCAAGTGATTGTACTGGGTGTTGATTAAAAAATAAATAAAAATAAGGTTTATGAAAAGTATGTTAAGTAAAATGAAACTCAATATATCTGAAATTAAGATAATGTACGTTATTAACTCAATTTCTTTTAAAAAATACTTCATATACTATTACTTAATGAAATGACCGAACCAAAAAATTAATGGGTTAAAAGGATTTTGAATTATTGAATCCTGAAAATATCTCCCTTTTGTCATGGCCCTTTTGTTTTATGTTTATTTTCATTTTATCTTACATATTTTCATGACAATGCTTGAACATAAAATTATGTATATGAACTACTCAAATTTTGACAAATTTTCTTCGGAATAGTAAAATAGTAAACAAAAATGGGCGAAGCATGTCTTTAAGAATTCACATGGCTTACAACTTTGTACCGTGAAGGAGAAATAAGGTAGAAAGACTAATGAAAAAAAAGTTTAATATTGATAAAAAAAAAACAGAAGATATGTAAATTAATAGTTTAAGTTTTGTTTTAGTTGATATTATTTGAAATGAGTTTTATGTGAGTGGTGAAAATAAGGAAAAGAAATAGAGTTGCATTAAGGGAGGGTCTAACTCTTCGGCCCTACCCTAAGGCTAAGGCCTAAACAATAATAAAAGTGGGGTTTGGTTCCTCAGACCCATAATATGAGGAGCGGCAAACAAATAAATTAACTACTGTCACTGCCACCGCTTAATGTCAAATTTTCCCCTTATCGAATAAAGAAACAGATAATATCAATTATTTCATAAAAAAAATCATCTAAGTATTATTCCCTTTAGAGTTGGTTTTATACTTGAAAATATTTTCAGAAAAAATTAAGTCTTTAAAGGAGAAAGATCATTTAAGATATTATTTATTTAAAATTTAAAATTTTGTCATAATTTTATTATTAAAGGATATGTGGAAAAATTAAGAGAAAAATATGTATATAAATTATTCTTGATTTTTAATTTGAAATATTGTCCTATGACAATTTTATTATAAAAGGTGTTTCGAGGAGTTAAGGGAGAAAAATGTATATAAACTATCCTTGATGATTTCTAATTTGAGATATTGTTTTCTTTGGAGTATAAAGTTTTATGACAGTTTTGTTATGAAAGGTGTTTTGTTGGAAATCCCACATCGACTAGAGATTAGAGCCTTTCATAGTATATAAATGGGTGCAAACCTCACCTCGTTGAGCCGGTTTTATGAGGTTGAGTTAGGCTTAAAACCCACTTCTTAACATGGTATCAGAGCCATTTTCGAGCCTATCCTAGAGAGCATTTGTTGAGTTTATCAGGCCACCCGCCATTGGGCCGTTATCGGACCACCCATAACATATATCTCCACGCACGAGTTGGTAGCCTCGGCGTGAGGGGGTGTGTTGGAAATCCCACATCGACTAGAGATTAGAGCCTTTCATAGTATATAAATGGATGCAAACCCCAGCCTTTCATAGTATATAAATGGGTGCAAACCTCACCTCATTGAGTCGGTTTTATGAGGTTGAGTTAGGCTTAAAACCCACTTCTTAACATGTTTGGAGGAGTTAAGGGAGAAAAATATATATAAACTATCCTTGATGATTTCTAATTTGAGATATTGTTTTCTTTGGAGTATAAAGTTTTATGACAGTTTTGTTATGAAAGGTGTCTTGAGGAGTTAAGGGAAAATATATATATAAATTATCTTCGATAATTTTCAATTTGAAATATTGTTTGTTTTGGACTGTAAAATTTTAAGACAATTTTGTTATAATTAGTGTATGGAGTAGTTAAAGAAGAAATATGTATATAAATTATCTTTAATAAATGTGAGACTACATACTGGATTATTAATTTTTTTTACTAATTTTTAAAAATAATTTTCTCGTTTTCTTCTTCAATTAAATAAATAAAATTAAAGTTATCCTCTCATTCCTAACCCCACCTCTATGCATAACCAATAATTTACATTTATTAATAGCTAGTAAATGAATAAAATAAGAAACTATAAGTATTGCAAACAGTTGAAGAATAAAAATCCGATATAGATAAGGAAAAGGTTTGATGGTTGGATATTATATGTTCAGAAGTCACAGCCGTAATAAAATGAAATTGATGTAAAAATGAGAGGAAGTACAGACAGAAAACGTAAATGTAAATGAGTGTAAAATTAATTGAAGAATTAAAATTGAATTCTGAAAAAAATAGTATTAATATAGTGGATTATGATTTTTGAAAAGAACTTTAAATGAAGCAGTGCAGGCATTTAAATGAGTGTAGTAGTAATTTTAATGTTTGTATTGTTAAGGTACAAATAATGTTTGTAAGACAGGAACTACAGTTGCATGCAAAAGCCAAAATATACGGTGAGTTACTGAGGTGGGCCTGCTTTTGAACACAAAACAAAGTAGAAAAGACACTTCATACTATCTAATGCTACAATTTCTTCCACACCCAAGGCCATGCTTCTGTCACTCCTCTCTTCTTTCCTAAGAAATATCAAAATAGTTAAAAAAAAAAGGTTGAATAAAAATCAAAACATAAATAACCTTTATCACTCTTCATCTTGTATAACTTTTTTAAATTCAAAATAAATTCATTTTGTAATTTTTTCATTAAATAACAATCGTACTTCTTTAGTTTTGAAAAAAATACCCATCTCTTTTGTGTTTGTCCAACAGATTTTTAAACAAAATTGTGTTCTTCCTATAATGAACAGTAATATAATATCTCTTATTCCTTAGATTCAGGATGCTGGATTCATTAAAGATTACAGTCAATTGTGGTTGCTAATTTTAAATTTAAGATTATTTCTAAGATTTTGGTAGATCGGCTTGCTCTTGTGGGCTCTTGTGGCTGTCAGAATAATTTATCCTAATTAGTATGGGTTTGTCCAGGGCAGACATATTCAGGATTGTATTAATACTTCTAAAGCTATTAACATGCTTTCTAGAAAGGTTCGGGGAGGTAATGCGGCTTACAAAGTTGATATTCATAACGTCTTTGACACTTTGAGTTGGAAGCTTTTACTATTAGTTTTGTCACGCTTTTGGTTTTCACCCTTATTTGTCTGTTGGATTAGTACTATTCTTCGTTCAGCTATGCTTTCAATCAGAATAAATGGGAATTTGGTGGGATTTTTTCCTTGTAGTAGAGGTGTCAGACAAGGTGATCCTTTGTCTCCTCTATTTTTTTGTCTTGTAGAGGAAGTTCTTAGTAGATATCTCTTTAAACTTGTGAATGATAAGAAGATTCTACATATGGCTAGCCTGTCAGGTTTTCTCACTCCCTCTCATATTCTATATGTGAATGACATTTTTTTTCTTCTGTTGGCAGGATAATAAGTCTATTAAGAATTTGAGTATTTTTCTTAAAACATATGGTGATTTTTCGGATCAAGATGTTAATAATTCTAAGAGTAGTTTTTTCACCGTGAATAATTCTACAAGATTTGTCACCAAAATTCAACATATTCTTTCTTGTAGTCATGATTGTTTGCCTTTCACTTATTTAGGAGTGTTTATCTTTGTTGGTGCTCCAAAGGATCGGTTTCTTCAACCTTTGGCTGATAAAGTCAAACTGAAGCTAGCTTCTTGGAAAGGTAAATCTCTTAGCATGATGAGTCAGATTGAGTTGGTTAATACGGTGATTACGGGACTTCTAGCTTATAGTTTTAATTTGTATAAATGGTTTGTTTCTCTTCTTAAGCAAGTTAAGCAATGATGTAGAAATTTTATTTAAACTGGAGATATTCTGAAAAAAAAGGCATAATTGCTGGTAATTAGGCTACGGTTTGTTATCCTTTTGAGAAGGACGGTTTGAAGATTATTAACCTTCACCATGAAAATAATGCTTATCTTCTTAAGCTTGCTTGGAACTTTGCTTATACCAATAGACCTTGGTTTTTGCTCTTGAAAACCAGGGTTCTTAAATCAAAATACGTGCTTAGAATGGTTTATAGATCTTCATCTCTTTGGCCAGGAATTAAGTAGTTTTATTCTACTATACTTGATTATACTTCTTGGACTATTGGTACAAGTTCTTTTATTAATTTAAGGAATGATAAATGGTGTTCTACTACTTCTTTAGCACATATTGAAGGGATATCTGATGGTTCTAACATTCTGGATACAGTTTCTCAGTTTTGGACAGGTTGTGATTGGAATATTTCATTGTCTTTACAATAGATGTTTCATCTTTCTAGTCATATCATGGTCAGGACAAAACATGATATTCCTAATTAGATTTTAGATGAGTCTGGTCGTTTCACTGTTAAATCGGGTAGGACTTTCTTCTTGAAACCAGGAATTTCCTGTGGTTGGGGTAAATTAATTTGGTCTTCATTTATTCCGCCTTCCAAATCTCTTATACTTTGGAAAGTTTTTCATGGACGACTTCCTACGAATTAACATATTCAGAATAAAGGTTTGCATATTTGTTCTATGTGTACGCTTTGTGAAAAACACGAGGAATCTATTCCGCATTTATTTTTTGAATGCTTTAATGCTTTGGGTTTTTGGAGTTGGGTTCGGGAGATTTTTCCTACTTCTCATTTCTCTAATAAGGATGATCTTCTTTCTTTTATTAAGAGTGATGGTAGTCCTTTGGTTAAATTGATTAAGCTTGTAGTGATAACTTTTTCTATTTGGATGATATGACATATGAAGAATTTTGCCCGTTTTCATAATAAGATTGAGGTTTCTCGAGCTATTTTGGTTATTACACTACAAGAAAATCATGAAATAGAAACCAATTTTAGAGACAAAAAAACAATTAGTTGCTATAGTGACTAAATTAAAAACCATTTTAGACTAACTTTTTTTTGTTTCTAAATTAATTTCTATTATTGGCAAATGATTGTTGTTACTTAAGGTGTCAGCCTAGCTGAGATGTCAAGTTGCTTAATGATGCCTAACAAGAAAGCATTTTTATATAAAAAAAACTACATATTTACTAAAATTTAATGAAACATTAAAGTTTAAAAATATAACAAATATGAATTTTTTATAAATAAAAATGAAATAATTTAGTTTTCTAAAAATTAATCTCATCCCTCCTTATAATTTCTTAAATGAAATTTATATTTTTATATAATTTTTTAAATATGTCCTTGTGTTATTAATAAAATAATATTTTTACTCTTTTTATTTATATTTATAGTTGTATTTTTCATAATATAATTATACTTATCTTAAAATTATATTTAAATATAAAAAAAATATTAATTGATTTAATCACATGTTTTATATTTATTTCCTTATTTTTCTATTAAAGTAATACTTTTTCAAAAGTACAATTTTTTTATATTTTAATGAGACAATTTATAATTGAATGACAATATTTTAGATATTGTTAACATATAAACCTGGATGATTTAATTTTATTAAAAAATATATATTTAATTTTGAATTTGTATTTGTATTTTGATTTTATTTTATATATTATTTTTAACAACATGCATCTCACTCTTTCTAGAATGGTTTTATTGAACCTCTTAGCTAGGCCATTATATTGAGGAGTCTTTATTACCTTCTTATTCCTTGCAATGTCATTCTCCTTGTAGAAGATGTTGAGCAACTCTAAATAGAATTCAAGACCGTTATCAATTTTGAACCACTTGACTATGGTCCTTCATTAGATGCTTCCATCTCTTGACATTCTTAAAGGCTTCATCCTTCAACTTTTAAAGATAGATCCATATCTTGCCTGAGTAGTTGTTTACTACAGACAAGAAGTATTTAGCACCAGAGTGTGCTGGAGTTGTAGAAGATCCTCAAAAGTCAACATGGACCAAATCAATGGTTTCCTTTGTCCTTTATTGTACTGTGTTAAAATGAATTGTATAAGCTTTTCCTTAGACACAATGTTCACAAAATCTCAACAATTCAATTTTGTCACTACCAAACAAGCATTGCTTTTTCAACTCCAATAAGCATTTTTTGCTTACATGACCTAACCTTTTATGTCTTATCTCACTCTTGGATAAAATGATATGCTGAATAGTAAATGTCGAGTTAGACGATGCAATATCTTCCAAGGCATACAAGTCATTCTTCTTCACACCCTTCATAAGTACCATGGACCCCCTCAACACCTTCAACACTCCTCTTTCACCTTTAAACACATACCCCTTCTTTTTCAGCTCACCAAGGGATATTAGATTGCGCTTCAAGTTATGTACAAACCTAACTTCCTCAAGCATTATCTCAATTCCATCATGTAGACAAACCTGATGATTCTAACTCTAGTTATCTTACAAGAATTATTGTCACCAAGAAGAATAAAACCTCCTTCAAGTTATGTAAACTTTTGAAATCATAGATGAAGAATGAATATCCAAAGTCCATTATCCACTCACAATCATCAACATTTGTTGACACCATAAGGACCATTGATGATTCATAAGCGTCTTCCACCATAGTTGCTTCACCAGACACAGACAGACAATTAGACAATTTGTCAGATCTAGACAATTTGTCAATATTGATATTCTACCTCTCTAGACAAAACTTTTTGTGTATCATTCCTTCATGCAATGGTAACCTCTTATAGAAGATGTATTTCCACCATTCTTCGTCCTCAACTTTGACCTCCTTATACCTCCTCTGTTATCATTTGTAGACAATCTACCCCTTGTTACAAGGACATCTCTAGCATTAGATGCTTGAACATCAAACTTCTCGTTAAGCTCTTTAGAGCTCCAAGCAGCCTGAACTTCCTCATGAGATAAAGTTTCTCTTCCATATAACAAGGTTTTCTTGAAGTGATTGTGCGTCTTAGGCAATAAACACAAACAACAACGCCTAATCTTCATTATCATTATGCACATTAATGTTCTCTAGATTAAGGATTAGTTTGTTGATATCATTGTGTTGTTCACTAATTCATTTTCATTACTTATCTTATATAAGTACAACTTTTTGTGTCAGATACAACGATTCACCAAGGACTTAGTCATGTATAAGTTCTCAAGCTTCATCCATAATTTTGTTGTGCTCTTTTGCTTTGAGACTTGCCTCAACACCTTATCACCGAGGCTAAAAATGATTACATTGTAAGCCTTCTCCAAATACAAAAAAAAATTATTAAATAGAAACTAATTTTAGAGACCAAAATAATTAGTTACTATTTGACTAAATCAGAGACCATTTTATAAGCTAAAAAAAGTATTGGTATCTAAAGTAGTTTCTATTATTAATAAAAATTTATTGAATAGTTTCTAAATCAGTATCTAACCATTAGATACCAAGATTTTAGCTACTTGCTACTTTACATTCTAAATTAGTATCTATTGGTCTTTTAGAGACAAATTTATAATATAAAATATTAGTAACTAAAATTTTGGTAACTAATTTAGATACCAATTTAGAAACCATTTTATAATTTTTTATTAATAATAGAATTCACTTTAAATACCAGTAATTTTTTAGTCTCTAAAATAGTATCTAATTTAATCAATGTAGTGACTAATTATTTTTTGTCTCTAAAATTGGTTATTATTTAATGTTTTTTTTTGTAACCTTGGTAGTTAATTAGATATCAATTTAAAACTATTTATTAATAATAGAAATTAATTTAGATACCAATGATTTATTTTAGTCTTTAAAATAGTATATAATTTAATTAATATAGTGACTAATTATTTTTGGTCTTTCAAATTAGTTTCCATTTAATGATTTTCTTATAGTATGTTTTCTTATCCTTCTTTGTCACGGATGCATCAAGTGTGGATTCACGTTCCAAAGCTTCGAGGAGGTCTTGTTAAACTAGAAGATCATGCATCTTCAACCTCCACAATCCAAAATCATTCAAACTAATGGATTTGCAATGTCGTACTTTGCAGATGTCATGATGATTGAACTCCACACCTCATCGCATTAGTTTGCTAGGAATTAGCTCAATAGATTTACCATACAAGCCAACGATTAATGTAATTTGACTGAAGTATATTAATGAACTTACTTCAATCTATGTCTATGGAGAAATTCACTATATCACAAATATTACAACTCAACAATTTCTCTTTCAACAAACTATCACTCGACACGATTCAAATGTTGAACTCAAAATTACCCTAAAACACAAGTTATAAGCTCACAAACTAACATATATGCTTGTTCCCACTCTGACCCTTATGCCTATGTGGCATACATTTTGCAATGGGTGTGTTAAAATTATTAACTATTGTTAGTTAAATAAAAAATAAGTTTTGAAAGGTTTTGTAAAATTCAAATAAACTAAATGAGGTAAATGCATAGAACTACTTTAATACAAGATAGCTACAATAATCATTTTTTAATATATCAACTATCTTAATACAAATCATTGAGCAAGTTGTTGTACTTACACGAAGTTCTCTATTTATGGATAGAAGTTTTTTTCTCTCCATTTGGTAAATTAAGTCACTTTTGGAAACATGTCATAATATCTGTCTTAGAAATTAATGAAATAAATAATGAGACCACACGTTAATTTAATGGCATTTGATTGGCCATAAAATCTATTTTATGATTTTTATGTTCACGTGTATATTAAATTGTAACCACTGCAGCGAAAAACAACCTGAAATTGACGGCTGAACCTAAAATAAAAATATCAATAAAACTTGTGGTAATGAAATAGATACCATACCAACTCCATGAACAACAAACTTTAGTTGTCTATCATTAATACCAATCAAACTTGTGGTGATGAAATGAATATACACCCACTTCATAACAATTCACTTTCTTCATAAAAGATATTTAATATTTATATCATCTTTTCATTCTCCTCTTAAAAATTATACTTTCTTTTTTTAGAGATCACTATACAATATATTTTAGTCTATTTTATAGTAAATAATGGAAAACAAACATTTTAAGATTTTTTTTTCAACTTTTAATGAATCTTAACATTTATATATGTCATCAGTTTTTAGACTTTGGATAAGGAAATATGTTTTGAACACTCGTAATACTTTTTATGCTGCACTCATATTTTTCAGTGTTTCTGAATATACTCTAGCCAGGAATTCAAAAATTTGTTTATGTGAGTCTTAAAATGAAAACAAAATTATCTTAAAAGTTGTTAATCAAAGTAATACTTACTAATTGCTCTAATAAAAGAGTCTAAATAGTTTATTTACTCCAATCTTAATTTTAATGATGATTCCATTATTGCTATTCTAAAAGTAAAAATATATTAATATTTACATAATTATATATATTTACTAAAAAATTACATAAATATATGTTTTTCAAAAGATAAATTTATAAATTTCAAAATATAAAATATAAAATATAAAATATATGTTGCCACTACTATTACCACTAAAACTACATTCACCAACATTTACCAACATTTACTTTTATATTACACAATCTCTTAATAATGTATAAAAATTTTGGATCTAATCGGGTTCAACTTGTAACACGTGAGTGGTCCACCAACACACTTAAAAAATAAAAAATAATCAAATTAGATTTATTTTTATATTAAAATTAATTTTTTATTATATATTATATGAAAAATTAGAATTAATAAATGTATTGGTGGGAGCCGAATGAACCACTTTAATCGATATCGATAACCGACCAAATGAATTGGTTATATCAAATAGAAAATAAAAAAATAAAGAGATACACAATAAATAAAATAATACTGTTTTATTAAAAATAGGTATTATATAAGACCTGTAAACAAAATAACTCACTATTAACATTATAAATAATCATTATTAAACAAGAATAAGTTACAATAATAATAAAATTTTAAGAACTTAAAATTCATGAAAAAAGAGTCACTATGATATTTTTAACTTATTATGTATTATATACAATCTTGAATTCTTTATTATAAGTCATGTAATAACTTACTAAATAAATTAATACTATCGAATTATATGTTAAATAAAAGAAAAGTTAAATAAATAAATTTATAAAATAATAATAAAAGAAAATTATTAAATAAAAAATAATTTTAAAAAAAAATTAATCACTATATTAGACTAATTAGACAATATTTAAAAAACTAAAATTTATTAATATTTAAAATAATTTTTATTATTAATTAAATATAAATTAATATTTAATTAGCTGACAAGTTTATAAATATCATTAAAAATTTTAGTTTTTAAAATAATATTTAATATAATTAATATAATAATATTTTTTTTAAATTAATTTTTATTTAATAATTTTTTTAAGTATAGATCGAATCAAACAACTCTTTGGACAACAGTACAAACTTACAAGTAACAAAATTTTGATTTTAAACTTTTTATTGATATTTTGGTATTTTTATTCTAAATTTTGATATATTAATTTTTTTAATATATTTTAAAGTATCAAAATTGATATATTTTTACCACATAATATAATTACAATATCAAAAAGTGAATAAAAATTTAAAATTTTAAAATTTTACACACTTTTCTCTCTTCTTTTTTATAGTTGGCAACTATACAAATTTTTTTTAAAGAAAAGTGAGTTGATAAAAAAAATAGTACATGTATTTTTATTTTTATTATGAAAATAAGATTGAAAATGTTATCAGTCACATTAAATAATGTCACTTTTATAGGTGAGGTGCACAATTTTTTAAGTCTTTTCATTGTCTTCATTAAAAGATTGGTAAGGGCCACACTATGCTATATTTGTCCTCCAAGAACATGATATTGTTTTTAGGTTTTTGTGTAAATTTTTATATCCTTCAAACAGTTCTTGGTGGGCAATCTGTTCTGTAGTCTTGTTTAGCTCTTACATTTATTAAATCTTAGCCATAACTCTTAACCACGTTTCTTTTCTTCAACACCATAATTCAACATAATCCTGTTCACACTTTCACATAATTATTTAACAAATCAATTTTGTAGTGTTAACAATGATATATCCACTAAAATAAATCATAAATAAAAATTAAATTTAACTAAAATACTACAAGAAAATTATTAAATAAAAATTAATTATAAAAATCAAAATAATTAATTACTGTTTGACTAAATTAGAAACCATTTTATAAACTAAAAAAATTATTGGTATCTAAACTAGTTTTTATTATTAATAAAAATTTATAATATAGTTTTTAAATTATCTCTATTCATTCCCTATCAAGATTATAGTTACTTACTATTCTATATTCTAAATTAATTTGTATTAGTCATTTAGAGATTAATTTAGAATCTAAAATACTAGTAGCGAAAACTTAGGTAACTAATTTAGATACCAATTTAAAAATCATTTTATAAATTTTTATTAATAATAGAAACCACTTTAGATAGGAAAAATAATTTTAATCTCTAAATTAATATCTAATTTAGTTAATATAATAACTAATTATTTTTTTTTCTAAATTTGATTTCTATTTAATGATTTTTTTAGTAAAATATTGATAACTAATTAGATATTAATTTAAAAATTATTTATCAATAAAAAAAATTAATTTAGATATTAATAATATTTTTAATTTTTAAAATAATATTTAAATTAGTCAATATATTAATTAATTATTTTTTATTTTTAAAATTGATTTTTATTTAATAATTTTCTAATATGTTTGGAACTTAAAATATATCAATCAAAGTATTTAAGATATTATCTCTTTTAGAATTTGAAGATTTTATTTTTAAAAATAATTTTAAAAAAATGTGTATATAAATTATTTTTAATCCCAACTTTTATAAAATGTGAAACTAAATTAGACATAAAAAAGTTATACGTGTTCGTGAAGACATTCCTAAAGTATTGAATAACTAATAGATTGGATATATAACATCACTAATTAATTGGAATGATAATTTTATGTGATTATGATACATTTATTAAAAAAAGGAAGTTGATTAAATTTGAAAAATGATTATGTGTTGGTTTTTCAAAACTATCACATCAAAAAATTTATTCCCTTTTAACTAATTTGAATGAAACACACTTGTGGATTATTTAATTATGTATTTTAAATTAATTGGAAAAATTGACTTCCGTAATAGTTGTGACTAAAATACACAGTAACTTTTTTTACTGTTTCTTTATCACGTCATTAAATAATAAATTTTAAAAAGTTTAGTTACTTTTTTTTTTCACTAAATAGTCGTCGTGCATTAAATTTACGGAAATTGTATACCTGCATTTTTTTACAATAAAAAAGAGAGAAAAACGTGTAGATTAATTAAAATGAATAATATTTTAAATATTAAACAAATTCTTATTTTTTTATCAGAAAAAAATTGTTATGAAATATTATGTAAGTAATAAGCCCCTAAAGTTAGGTTCCAAACTTAATTTATGAGTTATATACCAGTCAGCTTCTACATGTGTAATCACATGCAAACAGCAAGTTTACATGACTAAATTAAAAGAAGTCCAGTTAATCACTATAGTAGTTTACATTTAATTTTAAAGCAGTTTCATATAATTTTATTTTAAGTTGTATTTTTTAATTACTTATTATATTTTCGGATAATTTTATTTAATTTTGTTAATTTTAAGTATGATTTTTCATTTTATTTTCCAAAGAAATAATTCTTAAAACAGTATCGTTATTTTAAAATATTGTATGTATTTAACAAAAGAATAAAAAGTTAATGTGATTTAGTCTATTAAGTGGTATATCTATAAATATTAAAATTAAAACAATGATAACACTGAGGAAGTGTAAGAGTCGGACACTCCTTTCAAATAGTGTGTTCATGTGGACACACGTATCGGACACCGATATTTGTACAACACTCGTAGTACATGTATCGATGAAATGTCCGATTCAAAAAATATTTGTTGGATTTCTGACAATTTTAGCATGAATCTAACACAATTTTAAAAAAGAGAAATACATTAATTTTCTAAAAACTCGAATTTATTGTATAAACTTTTATTATGATTATAAAAATAAGAACAAATCCTTTTGAACCAGCTATAAAAAAACATTTTTCTACTGAAAAAACTGGAACATACTTAGGACACATAAATTTTTATTGTCAATTTATATAATTCATTATTATATAATATATAAATCCGTGTTCCCATGTCCTACATTTTATACATTTTAGAAATTGTACGTATTTCTGTATTTGTGTCCGTTTTCCGTTTCAATGTTCCATGCTATAATTTTTGTTAGTTAATAAATTAATTTACTTTAATAATCGTTTTGGTCATTTTTAATTTGACGATTTTTTATAATATTTATATTTATCTTTATTTAAAATTTTCAAATACGACATTTTCAATTTTAATATATATATATATATATATATATATATATATATATATATATTGTGATATAGAAATAAAAAAAGCATAAAAAAATCTGACCTATATTTTTAACACTTACTATCCATGCATGCACTTCAGTCATTACTGTGGATGAACAGTGAAAACACCAAATTTAAGGAAACACAATTAATAATTTTTCAGGGTGGAGTAATGAGTTCCAGCAGAGAATGTAGCCTCTCATCATTCTCAGTATGCAGTGAAGTGGTAGAATCTCGCATCAAAAGGTTCGAAAGCTGATGGAGACAGCACTTATTTTATATATATAATATCTTATATAAGAATTTGAAGCATGATTTGCGTTCAAACATCCCTCTTAAAGTACATATATCGCACTTTAAACACCACATCTAACATAACAGTCGTCTTAACAAGAAACTTTAACTTTCTTCTGGAAGAACTTTGAGCTATTACATCATCTCTAATAGGGTTTTAATTGTTGATTACAGAGTTAAGTGTTGAATTAGTTGAATAAATAGAAATGTTGTTTAAAAAATGAATTTGCAGGTTAGTTAATGGCTGGTAAAGTTAAAAGCAAAAACCAGAGAACTACTAGTTGAGTAAGCGAAGATGAAGATGAAGAGAATAAGGAAGCAAGCAGGAAGAAAGTAGTAGAGTGGTACGTCCATATGTCTGACATGTGTTGAAAGATTGTTGTGTTGTGAGAGGTTGGTTGTTGTTCGAACCAGTTCACGAAAGGCATCATTGGAGAAACAACCGACATTTGTCTGTGGTGCCATGAATTCGTTGTCGGGGTCTAGTAAAAAACCGGAAATGTTTCACTTCCTTTCTTCCTCATTGGCGCTGTCACATGCAGTACCACTATGTTAGGAACATATATGGCTATCTATTTTGTATCTGTATTTGAATTTTTGGAGTAAATTAAGTGTGTGTTTGGAAGAGTGGCAGCTAATCTAGGAGTAGAGAGTAGAGAGGATTCTTTCTTTTCTCTTGCCAAGCATCCCTTCACCCGTCTTGTCAGAGTAAGACACTTCACTACAAGGACTCACCTATGTTGTGTTCTAGTGGACACAAAAGAATCTCAGTACTTCACATTACATCAAACGCTTCACCAAAAACTCTGAAAATTACAGACATAAAATATTCATTTCATTCTTTCACTAGCTAGGTGCATGTTTGGTTTACTCAGTTTTGAATCTAGATCATAGGTAACTTGACGCTAAATCAAATGTATACTTGTATTGTAAGTTTAAATTTGTTGTGAAAATCTTTTGGCATAGTAAATTCATATAACTAAAGAAAAGGAGAATCAAAGGAAAATATTACTAATGAGTAACTTTGCGGTGAAAGTTTATTTTATATTTGTTGAAAGGTTCCTGTGAATAGTTCTCTTTAAATCTGAAGAATTAGTTTCAATAAAATTTTATTGAAAACCATGAAAAATTGTAAGTTTCAAGTCTTATTTAACGAGATGTCCACTTTTTATTTGATTATAACTCCGCTTTTTTGTTTGTATTTTCAATAAATATTAGTTAATACTTCCCCATTACTTTTTATTTATCAGTTTTGGTGGAACTGTCTCTAGAATAACGAAAATATAGATATTTTTAATTTTTTTTTTTATATTTAGTTGTTTGGATTTTTTAGTTGTTGAAAGTGCAATGATTTGGTAGACAGAGAAAAAAAAATCTACAAATCTACATTCGAAGAGGTAAATGAGAATTTGGAGGAATAAAAAAATAACAATTTTTTGTTATAATATATTTTGCTACAACCAACAATTCTAATGGCTCATGTTTGATAGACAACAGATCAACTATTGTTGGAGATTCCATATCGACTAGAGATTATGACATTTTATTGTACATAAGTGGGTGCAAACCTCAACTTTATGAGCTAGTTTTATGGGGTTGAGTTAGGCTTAAAGTCCACTTCTTAATATGGTATCAGAGTCATTTTGATCCTATCTTAGCGAGTGTCATTTCATTGTACATAAGTGGGTGCAAACCTCAACCTTATGAGCCGGTTTTATGGGGTTGAGTTAGGCTTAAAATTCACTTCTTAATAACTATGACAAACAAAGAGAATCCTTTGAGAGAATTTGACAAAAACATCATTTTTAAAGTGAAAATTGGAGGTGGTGATTTTTCTCATCTAAAAGAAAATGGACCATTGTTATTGAAATCTTAACATGTTTGAAATATATCTCTGATGTTTTATATGTGTCTATAACATGCATTGAGCAAAAGTTGGTTAGTGTTGCACAACTTGTGCAAAATGACTTCAAAGTCATGTGAAGATAAATGATAATTGATCAAAGAGACAAAAGACAAAGAAATGTTCAGAGTGAAAATCAGATCTAAAAGTTATACTATAAATCTAATGAGGAGGAGTAAATAGTTTTTTTCATGCACAAAAACAATGTTGATCTATGACATAAAAGACTTGGACATTTTCATCTTACAAGACTCTTATACATGTAGAGAAATGCCTTAGTTAAAGATGTCCTCATAATTAAAGAAAAGTTATCATAATGCATGACTTGCTAATTTGGTAAGCTAGTCAAAAAATCATTTTCTCAAACCACTTAGAAAGCAACTCAAAGGCTACAACTAATACATATGGAAAATCTCACAAAGTATTGTCTTTAAATGGTAATAAATATTATATTAATTTTTTTGATGTTTATAACATATATTGTTGAGTTTACCTTTTTAAGTTCAAGATTGAAGTTTCCGGTATTTCTAGAAATATAAAGCATTTGTGGATAATTAAAGGCTACAAATAATAAGTTTTGACAATTGAAAAGAATATACAAATGAAGTTTTTGATGAATTTTTTGAAAAAGATAACTTGAGCACCAATTTATAGTGTCATACTCTGCAAAAAATGGTGTAAGTGAGAGAAAATAAAGAAGCATAATGGAGATGACAAAATGATTTGTCAAATAAGTTGTGGATAGAGAATGCAAGTATTGTTGTGTTTTTTTTAATATGCTATCAACTAGAGTTTTGAACAAAAAAAAAACTCTATATAAAGGTTGGTTTGACTACACATTATATTTAAAAAATTTGAGAATCTTTGGTCACTAGTACAAAAAAAACCCTAAAAACAACTATGAATAATAACATTTGGTCAAACCCGTTGTTGGAAAAAATGCTGTAGCATTTCCGTTATTAACTCAACATTTCACTGAAAAATAACAATGGTTTCTTTATGAACCATTATTAATATTGGTCCTGCGTGAAAACTGCAACGGTTCTTTTATAAACTGTTGTTACAAATGACACTTAACTGTCATTACAAAACAAAAAATAAACACATCCCGCGCACACTCATTCACTCATCTTCTCCCATTCGTGCCTCTCATTCACTCAAAGCTCTGTGCCCTCCTCCACTCTTTCTTCTTCTCCCATTCTCGCCTCACACTCTCCAATACACTCAAAGAGTCGACCCCTCCTTCATTCACTCTTCTTCTCTCATTCTCGTCATCTCCTCCAATACACTAAAAGTTGTGCGTCGTCTCCTAGCTCAAGCCTTGCCGCTTCGCGGCACCTTGTCTAGCCGTCCACACCTCACCACCGTTGTCCAGCCTCTAGCTCTTCTAGCCACCGCGCAACACTGCTCGGTAGAAAACCCCCGCGCCGCCAACCATTGAAGCTCCCCAACACGCCAAGCGTCTTCTTCTCTCCTCCGCGCGCACAAGCAAACAATTGCCTCCGCCTCCGTGCACCAACCCTTCACCTCTACACGCCAGAAACATCTTCTGCACACTGCCAACACCTCCACCACACGCTGCCACCGCGGACTTGGCTCCAGAAGGTTAGTATTTTTAGGGTTTAGGGTTTTAAATTTTTAATAAATATTTGAATGTATGTGTTGATTAGTTTATAGTTTAGGGTTTGTGGGAACTTCATTTAGTGGATATTTGATGGAGGAGTAAAGACATTGAGGAGAATAGTGATAGATTTGGAGTTGCAAAAAGTTAGCATGAAAAACTTCAAACAGTCATAACTTTTGAAAGAGAAGTTGGATGGATACGCGTAAAAATTGAAAGTTGCTCGAAACGAGGTAACGAATCATGTGGCCAATGTCCAAAGGGGATTGGAGACGACCAAAATTCCAAAAATCCACCGTTTACTATTATTTTTTATTTTTAAGTATTATATAGGTCTTTTTCAGGTATTATGTTTTTTTTTTATAAAAGCTTTCAGGTTAGACCTACATAAATTATGTTAATTAACCATATTATCCTTGATGTTATAAAATTATTTAATAATATTGATAATAATAATTAATTTTAATAAAATAATAATAAAAATATAATTATTTATAATAAAGGATAATTTATATAATAGTATTAACTATAAAAAATAAATATAAAAATAATAATATTATATGTTCTATCCGGCTGACTTGGTCGGGAACTGGTGGTGGATGCTTTCTTATCCTGTCTTTGTTGTCACTATGACTTCTAAACTTCTGAAGTTCTCTAATGGAAGACGCTTCACCTGTAAATTACACTCTGACGATCAAGTCAGTGAGAGCACTTAAATACAATTTTATAATTTTCAATATTTAAATATTTTTTATTTTTATTAAAATTTGTTTTTAATAACTTTTTATAATTAGATAATTTATATTTTTAAAATGAAATATTTGATCAAGAATATTTTTAAATAGATTTTATATATAAATAAGTAATTTTTTTAACTAATTATGATATATATTTAAATTAATTATTTATATTTATTATATAAAATTAATTTTTAAATAATTTTTTTATAAATTTTAATATTATCACTACAAGAAATTGCTTATTTAGCTGCAAAAAAAAAGTGAAGGTCTTAGGTCGACACTAAATAGTGTCAAATAAGCCTTCGCTATTTACAAAATTCAAATAAAATGTGAGAAAGCGTGAGTTATACCCACGCAAACTTAAAAAAAAAAAAAAGTTGCATGGGTGAAAGACACTTCATAGTATTCAGCTTCATAGTATTCAGCTTCAGCGTTCGTTTCGGAAGTTTCGGAAGCAGCGTGCCAGAGAATAGCTCATTCGGGAAGCAGCGTGCCAGGGAGAATCGTTCATAAGCAACGTCCCAACGTAGTCTTCGCGGTTTTGCCCTAGGTTTTCATTTCGATTCCTTTCTTTCAGTGTTATGTGTAATTTTATTTTTGATTTTTACTCTCAATATTGCCCTAACATTGTGTTTTAATTTTCAGTGATTCTCTCAGTTTTGCCCTAACATTGTGTTTTGATTTTCAATGATTCTCTGTGATTTTGTATTTTGTATTCTCAATGATATCTGGTTTTTATTAATGTGTATTTTGTATTCTCAATGATACTGGATTCACAGGTTTTTAATTCATACAGATTCACTGGTTTTTATTAATGTGTATTTTGTATTCTCAATGATACTGGATTCACTGGTTTATGTTTGATTACTGCATTGATTACTGCATTGTTCACCTGCACCTGCACATGAATTTGATTGTTTAGTGATTACTCAGAATCAGGTTGTGAGTTAGAGAACCTTAAGCTAGCTCCATGAATGTTATTGAGTTTGGTAGTGCATGTGATTGTATATATAGCATAAGAAAAACACTGAAACACATATTATATTGGACTCAGACCTGCATCTTTCTGAGATCACTCTGAGTCACCGATTTTCTGTATCAGGATAATGCTTTATGGAAGAGCCACATATGTAAAGGGACACGTGCAGCTCTCTACGTCTATCCATGTTGCTCGCTTCGTTTTTTAATCTCAACACCTCTTCCGGTGAGATCATTCATGAATCATCTACAACAAAATATATTCCTGCAATTTTATTTATTTTCGAATTGATTCGATTACCCTCGTTCCATGCATTTTCAGTGGTCTGTGAGTGCTTTTAATTTTCTCAGCTAAATCTTGTTGAAGGTCTTTCCATGGTGGTCAAACCACTACCCAATAACTCCTAAAATATTGATATCCCAATCAATAATTTGATTTAGATTACAAATTTTTCTTTCTCTCTAATGTGTTTGGCTAATGGGGTTGTGCCTATACCACCCAGCCCCCATACTCCAACTGCTTGGATACTTGGGTTGTTGGTGAGTATGGACTTCAGTTGCATAGTTTGAACCTTGGTCCTTGTCAGAAAGTGTGATATCATCTTAACCCATCCATGGAAAATAAAACAAAGCAGATCAGGCTCAACATCTAAAATGAATTTTTATTTGCGTAATGGGGTGAAGCATTTATCAAATAAAAATTACAAAGTAATCCAAATAAGTATTAGGAGACTAGGTTTGATCCCTCATGCTCTCTCCTAGCCAAGTAACTAGCCATTATCCAAAACAATAAATAACCAGTCAGTTAAAAACAAAATTAATAACCACTACCTTGCCCCAGCCCAACACACACACACACACACTTATCTGTCCTATTCTGCTACATAAACTTAGTGTAGTAGGAGATCAGAATAGAATAGTTGAGATATTCAACTTATCACTACTGATAGTTGCTAAAAGTGTAGCATAGGTTGGCAGTGTTGTGCAAATGCCACACTTTCCATCAACAAACTTGAGTCTTTTAACACTTCAATCAATGCATTTACTCTTTGTCTCGCTTCTCTGATTGTGAAGACTCCTTGAAGTAAGCCTGAACCAATACAGAACTTCACCAAGTCCATAATCAAAGCATCATTTCCCATTCTAGCACATTGTAAAAAAAGACACTTAAGTTCATCATTTATAAGATGATCATAGCTCAACTTTACAGAGAACTCGATAGATTCCCACTCTTCTGTAAAACTTTGTCTTTGGATTTGTCGATAGACATCCTCCCATACAGAGGCACTCTTATTCTTTAGTGCTCTTCCAATGGAAACTAAGGATATAGGCAACCCAGGACACATTTTGGCAATTTCAGTGACTTTATCAATCATAGAATTTGTGGAATGTATACCAGCCACTTTCTTAAGCAAAGTTTCTGCCTCCTTTTCATCAATGACTCCTACCAAGAAAGTTGATTGATCCTGCACATCCATTTGATTACATATTGCTCCATGATGTTCCTCTGTAAGTGATGTCTTTCATGCACGTTTTTTAACTTTTCTTATAGTTTATTTTGTTATGCTCTTGTCTAGCAGTTATGATGGCTTAATAGTTAAGTGGATTCAAGGGATTGGATATAGTGGAAAAGTACAAAGAAAGGAAGGTTCTCAAATCAAATGCTTAATTAGTAGTTGTAGAAGAAGAGATTGTTACATCTGGATTTGATAATATAAGGTGAATGTTTTGCTTATATTCTTTGTTAATATGAGAATGATATATAAGAGTTATACTACTGTTTACTCAATTTCCATCTACATTGGTTAAAAAATCTGCTATGCTTGTTATTTGCATTTAAATAATATATTTTTTTTTTTGAAATAAATTATTCATATGGCATTATCCATGTTGGTAGTAAAGTTTCTGACAGGATGTGGGACTGGATTAGAAAATAGTTGGAATGGGACTTGAACAATTAATAAATTCATTATAGAAGTATGTTTTAACTTTTTATTTATTTTATGGACATATATTTCATGTTATTTGTTTATTGTTCTTTTGTTCTAACTGCGTTGATTTTGGTGCAGGATCAAGCTGGATCTGATAAGGAAGTTGCTGCTAAAGAAGTGGAAGAGGAGTTAATGGATGAAGTGTAGTGATGGCGCTTTGGCACTCCTTGGTCCACATGTGCCTGGGTTTACTGTGATAATTTGTAGTGCTCACACAAAAAAATCCGTATAAAATGAGTGTTATTTTATTAGAAACAATCTAGAATCAGGGTTGTAAAAGAGACATAATTAAGGTAAGTATTTGTAGCTAAAATGCATATTTTGCTCGTGCCTAGTTTGACTCGTGATGAGAAAGAAATTGGAACAGTGAGATTTTCTTTTCTTTTTCTTCTTTTTGACTCGTGACCATAATGTTTGTTATTCTTGATTTGCAGGATATTGTAGTAGTGATCTACAAGCCTTGTGTGAAGAATCTGCAATGATGCCAATTAGAGAGTTGGGTGCAAGCCTTAGATGTGGATTGGAATAATCTGGTAAATGAGAACCTTTCTCGGGTATTCATCTCACAACACGTGATATAGTTTATTTTTCTTCTTTCTTCATTCTTCTCCTTTTTAATACATTATTCTTTCACAAGAACTACTCCATAGATATTCCATATTTATTTCCTTAATGCTTGAAGTCTGACTTTACTATGGTCTTTTCTAATTTGAGTTCTAAATTATGCTCATCACATGCCCTTGCTATTTTATTGCACCATGGAGAACCTGGTGTAGCCGTGGTTGCTATTCAGCCTCTAATTAGAGGAAATTGGTTCATTCCTAATTCAGCCGTGGTCGTAGTTTATTGCTTTCTTAACTTCATTTTGTACCCTCTGCCTAGCATCATCTAGCATCACAATGTAATCTTTCAGCTCTTGAAGTTTTTCATTGTAACTAAAAAAGTAGCCCACATGTCGTTTGACCAGACCACCTCCAATTTGAAGAGCACTCTCGGTAGTCGTAGAAACAATTGTCTCCATGCTCCCTTTACAATTGACGCTTCCTTTTTTATTATTCTTTTATGGTTACAACTTTTTCCTGGATGTTACAAATGCAAAATTAAAAAAAAAAATATGTGTTTCTTAAAAGTGAAAGAATTCACGGTTTCTTTCATTTGTCTAGTGATCAATTCATTCTTGATCCAATATGTGTTTCATATTTTGGTAAAAATATCCTTAGTATCAAGTTCATTACAAACTGAATTGTGATATGGTATGATAGTTTTGTTTGATAATTCTTATATATCACTACTCATACAACGGTTTTATATTGGCTAATAATTTATTTACTACTATATACATATATTATATGCAAAAAAATGGATCGAAGTTGGATGTATGAACGACTTGATCCTTCAAGGAAACTTAGCAAACAATTCATTACTGGAGTGAGTGAATTTGTTTCAAAGGCAATTGATCAAACTTTTTATACTTTAGAAGGAGGGATAAGGTGTCCTTGCATAAAGTGTGTCTGTGAGAAAATTCTTCCACCATCACATGTGAGGGCTCATTTGCTACGATATGGTTTTAAACCTAACTACACAGTTTGGGTTCAACATGGAGAAGAGATGTCAAGTGAGGACAATGTTGGTTATGCATCCAGTAGCCATGGAAGAACAGAACCTGTTGATCACATTGGTTCAATGACCAATATGGTGTATGATGCATACATGCAAGAAGCAGACATAACAAGTCATTATGATCACATGGACACCGACGATGAATATGTAGAAGAGTCACCTAATGCAGAAGCCCAAAGGTTTTATGATATGTTAAAAGCTGCAAATGAACCCATTTATGATGGTGCCACCGAGTCAAAATTATCAGTAGCCATAAGACTACTAGCAGCTAGAACGAATTGGCATACACCTGAAAAATGTTTAGACCATTTCATAAAATTGTTAGTTGATGTAGCTCCCAAAGATAATTGCATACCAAAGAACTACTACGAAGGTAAAAAAATTGTGTCAAGTCTTGGATTGAAAGCCCAAAAAATTGATTGTTGTGAAGCTGGATGCATGTTATATTACAAGGATAACAACCATTTAACTGAATGCAAATTTTGTCATCTTCCTCGGTATTTTCCTCCTAAAGATGACAAGGGAAGATACAAACAAATTCCAAGGAAGAGAATGTTTTACTTGCCAATCATCCCAAGATTACAAAGACTGTATGCATCAGTACAATCTGCTAAGCAAATGAGATGACATTTTGAAAACAAAAGAGAAGATGGCATACTGCGACATCCATGTGATGGGGAAGCTTGGAAGCACTTTGATAAGATATATCTGAATTTTGCTATTGACCCACGACATGTGAGACTTGGTTTATGTTCCGATGGGTTCACTCCTTATGTCCAAGCTTCAACATCCCCATATTCTTGTTGGCCTGTATTTCTTACTCCTTATAATTTTCCCCCTAAAATGTGTATGACCAAACCATACATGTTTCTAACTTGTCTCGTACCTGGCCCAAGTAACCCAACTAAAAAAATAGATGTCTACTTGCAACCTCTTATTGATGATCTTAACCAATTGTGGAATGAAGGTGTAATGACATATGACATCTCTACAAGAGAAAACTTTGTCATGCGAGCTTGCTTGATGTGGACAATCAATGATTTTCCAGCTTATGGCATGTTGTCAGGATAGGGGACTAAAGGGAAATTAGCATGTCCTCATTGTATGGAGGACACGAAAGCTTTTACATTACCACATGGTGGTAAAAGTAGTTGGTTTGATTGTCATCGTCGATTCTTGCCTACTGATCACCCATTTAGGAGAAGCAAGAGGAGATTTACAAAAAACAGGATTGAGTTGGATGGGCCTCCTAATTTCCTAAATGGAGTGCAATTGTGGGAATTTATTCGAGACTTTCCAAAGGTGACTGATGGTCCATTTGATACTTTATTAGGGTATGGACAATGTCATAATTGGACAAAAAGATCAATCTTTTGGGATTTGCCATATTGGAAACACAATTTGCTAAGACACAATCTTGATGTCATGCACATCGAAAAAAACTTTTTTGATAATGTCTTCAATACTGTGATGGATGTCAAGGATAAAACAAAGGACAATCACAAGGCAAGAATGGATGTTGCTGAATTTTGTGCACGTGGTGACTTGGAATTGGTTCAGTTACAAAATGGGAAGTTAGGAAAGCCAAAGGCAAACTACACTTTCACAAAAAAAGATGCAAAATCAATTTATAAATGGATTACAGAGTTAAAAATGCCTGATGGATATGCCTCTAACATTTCCAGGTGCAAACATTGATAAAGGGAGCCTGTATAATATGAAAAGTCATGATTGTCATGTCTTCATGGAGTGTTTACTACCAATTGCATTTCGTTCATTACCAGAATTTGTTTGGAATGCGATAGCTGAAATAAGTCGATTTTTCATAGATTTATGTTGTAACTCTTTGAGGATGGATGATTTAATTCGAATGAAGGCCAATATATCTATCATTATATTTAAATTGGAAAGAATCTTCCCACCAGGTTTCTTTGATTCAATGGAACACTTGGTTATTCATCTTCCTACTGAGGCAATACTTGGTGGTCCTGTCCAATATAGATGGATGTATCCATTTGAAAGGTAATCACCCAATCCTCAGTTTTATTGTTCAATATTTAAAACTTGACATGTGGTGTAGGTTGATGAGAGATGCAAAACGATCAGTGGCTAATTTAGCAAGGGTAGAAGGTTCAATATGTGCATTCTTCTTACACCGTGAAATAACTTATTTTTGTTCTCATTATTTCCAACATGTAAGCTTGTTGTCAAATACAAGTTTGAGAAATGATCCTCGGACTAGTTCAAATGAGGGATTTGAATCAACATTGTCTGTTCTCAACAAATGTGGTCGTCCTAGTGGATCATGCAAAGAATATTGGCTAAATGATGATGAATATCGTTCTGCCCATGTACATATCCTCATCAATTGCAATGAAGTTAAACCAATACTTGAGTAAGTTAAATATAACACAATTTGTATTGATTATGTTTAAATTGCAGTGTATGACTAATTACTTATTTATTTCAAGATTGTTCTTACAAGTTAACAACAACAACGAAGAGGGTTCAGTGAATATATCTAGACATTTTCCAGAATGGTTTAAAAACTACGTAAGTATTATTTAATTTAACAACTAAGTAAGTGTTACTTAATTTAACAATTATGTAACTAACTATTTCATAGGTTTATGATGAGAGGAACGGGGTGATTGACCCAAACATGAAAGCATTAGCTTGGGGACCTAATTCATCTACAACATCGTGGAACATGTACTTCGTTAATGGATACAAGTTCCATACAAAGTCATGGAGTGAAGGCAAGAAAACCACAAATTGTGGGGTGCATGTAAAAGGTGTAACAGAAGGAGGACAAGATGACTTCTTTGGCGTCATCAAACATATTTATGAATTAGAATATCTTGGTTTGAGTAAGAAGATTCCTCTTTTCTTTTGTGATTGGTTTGATCCAACCAAAAATAGAGGCACCAAAGTTCATTCAAAATATAACATTGTGGAAATCAAGATGAGTGGAAGATATATTCCATATGATCCCTTCATTCTTCCACAAAAAGTAAGACAAGTTTACTTTGTGCCTTATCCAAAGATATGTAGAGTTGGAGCGTGACAATCACAACAAACTATATATAATTAAACTATATATAGTTTAATTAATAATGAAATTTGTTATGTTCCAACAATAACTTATTCATAAGTTTTAAATAATTATTCAAAAATATTAAAAATAATTTATACAATTTTAATTATTTTAAATCTACATAATAAATACATCATATTTTATTATTAAAATATTTTTGAAGATAAAGATAAATTTGTAAACTTACATTTTAAATATTATAAAAAAATTTAAAAATTCTCTCACAACCATCACATCATCTACAAACTTGAGTAAATTTTCTTCACAAATACACTCTACATACCTTAATATAAACAACCTTACTTTCTTCACTCTTTCTTCTCAAATTACTTCAAATTCACTTCTTTAAATTTTTTTCTTAATCTAAACGCACTATACATCTTAAACTCAAAATTACTCTCATAGTTAAACAACTGAAATCCTAAATACAAATATTAAACAATAATAATAAAAAAACTAAATGTGGAGTCAAATAACATTGATTGAAATATGGGTGGCATGAAGAACGTGAATGGTTTATTAATGGCGCACGTGATTTTACGCTGCCGGAGGCTCCTCTAACGCCGAACCGTTGGCCGTGGCCGTCGCTGTTGGTGTCGCTTCACTTCTTTCTTTGATCGGGAAGAGTGATAATTTTATTTTATTGTTTTTTTATTCTCTGCAATTAAGTCCTTCACTTCAACTCTGATAAGTTTTTTTTTATATTCCCATTCTACTTGTGATTACTATTTTCTATATGTTAACTATATTTTTAATGAACTCACATTAACACCTATATATATATAGTGTTATTTTTTTCTCATTCTTTATTATAAATTATTATTTTTAAAAATAATTAATTAAAATAATAATATAATATATATAATTTTATAAAAATAATATTAAGAAAATTTATATATTTGTTATTTTTAAAAATAATAATTTATTTATTTATTTTAAAATAAAAAGAAGTTAGCCAATTATTTATTTTATCAAATAAATAAATAAATAAATAAATTTTAAATTATTAAATTATTAAATTAAAAAATTAATTAAAAATTATACTAAATGAAGTTACGAAATAGTATCTTCCTTTTATATAATAGATTAAATAACCCTTAAAATAAAAAATTACAAAATTATCAAGAGATATTCTAATATTATAAAGAATAAAATTAAAACTAACGAAAATAAGATATTCTAATATTATAAAGAATAAAATTAAAACAAATGAAAATAAATATAATATATCAAACATCATACTCATTCTTATCGTACTTAGAATAATCTATATATATATATATATATATATAATTCATTTTTTCACAATGTTATAGGTCAATAGTATTTACTAACTTTATTTCAACTAGTTTCTAAAAAAACCCGGCTAATTATTAATAGAGTAATTTTTCTTAATTATGTTTTTTACTTATAAAATTTATTGTAAAATAAAATACAGCAGGTCATGTTTCGAGAAGATATTTTAAAACAATGAAATATATGAAAAAAGGAAAAAGAATAGCTTCATCTTTAAGGATGAGACCAATGGCATGTGAGGTTGTGATTCTATAATACCATTTTTTTAATGAATCACACAAGTGCCTTGTTAACTGTTTATATAAAAAGAACAAGGTTGAGCAAACTGAAAAGTTACAACAAATAGAAAGGTTAAACAAGACTAAAGTGTTCACATAAAATGTACCAAAGATATGTAAAAGAAAAATATTTACTATTATGTACTTTACTTAATAGTTCATAATATTCATATGTGAATTTTTTTATTGAGTTCGAAGTCAAATCATTTTAAATGAAATTTTATTATTAATTTAGGTTGTCTTTGTTATAAATAATTTACAATCTTAAAATAATATTTTGATAAAACTATTAAGAATAACTACTAAAATTCTAATTAGATTGCAAAGTAATTTGAACAACAAAGTTGATGTTAAGCATGATGAGAAAATAAAAACAGACAAAAATACTAATGCTTTGTTTGAATTAGGGAGATAATTTGAGAAAGTGAATTTGAGAGGAAAGTGTGAAGAAATAGAGTTGTTTGTATTAAGATGAATAGAGTGTAAAATGAAATAAAATTTATGCAAGATTGTGAATGATGTGACAGAAAAATATTTTTTTATTAGTTATAATTATTTTATAAGTTTATTATTAATATTAATATTTTTATTTTATTTTATATATTATTAATATGTTTACTTTAATAATTATCATTATTTATATTATATAATTAATTATCTTTATTTTATTATAATACAAATATAAATATTAATAAAGTAATAATATAAAATATAACATATATTTAATATAATAAGTATAAACATGTATATAATAAAAAATATAATATATTTAAAAAAATTTAAAAAATATAAATTAAAGTTAAAATAAATTTTAAATTAAAACATAAATTATATACACTTTAACAATTAAAAAAATATTTTAAAATAAAATTATATTAAAATAAATCAGTAAAATTTAATTAGTTTTATTTTATTTATCAATTTTATATTTTTATTTTATTTATTTAACATAAAACATATATTAACCAAATATTAAATTTATTTCATTTTATTAATTGTTTTAATTTTATTTTATTATACATTTAATTATTATATATTTTAAAATAAAATGTAATATTTGTTATATTTTATTTAATGATAATCAGTTAACTTAAATTATTAAAAATAAACTTTCCTCGCAATTGAGAAGAAAAAGTTTAAGAAAAAAAATATATCGTTTTTATAGAAGACAGAAACGAAAAACTTGTAATCACCAAACTCTATAACACTAAAATGAAAGACTAGGTATAGACAATAGATGATCCATATGCTAGACAAACTACCTTGCAACACACACTAAACGATTTACTTATCACACAATTGTTTATCCAACATCAAATACTAGATCGTTTATCCAACATTAGATGGTATGATAGTATCAAGCTGAGTATGTTGGATGCGAAAGTCGTCTAGAAGATAACTAAGCTAATGAATTTCACAAGTGGTGGAAGCCAAAGCCCTATATTAAGCTTTGGTATAACACTTGAAAACAATAGTTTGCTTCTTATAGTACCAGGCAATGGGAGAATTTTTAAGGTATACTATATACCAAGAGTGTGTTTGGATTGAGGAAGGGATGTGTGGGTATTTGAGGGAGTGAATGTGCGTGGATGTGTGGGTATTTGAGGGAGTGAATGTGCAAGGATGTGAAAGAAAAGGATGTAGAAAATGAGAATGTTTGGATTGAGATATCTTATAGTGGATGTGAAAGAAAGTTTATGGGAGTTTGTGAGTAATGTGATGGTTGTGAGGAAATTTTAATTTTTTTAAAGGTGTAAAATGTTACTTTACAAATTTATCATTGCATATTAAAAAAATTTAATAATAAAATGAGTTGTTTTTGTTTAAAAATGAATAACTTTTCCATATTTCGTAGATTTAAAAATCATAATTAAAAAATAAATGTATTAAATATAAATATGTATAATCTAAAAATTATAATTAGAAAAAAATATGTATTCAACAAATTAAATAAAATCAGAACTTCAAGTAATTTCTTAAAAATATTATACATGTACTATAAAATTAGAAAATAAATGAGATCTTATATAAATATAAAATATTATTTTTTAATTTAAAACCATGTAGTAATAAAAAAAATACTACAAAAATATAACATAATTACAATAGAAAAGAATTTCATAAAAAATTATAATCAAATAAATTAGAACTCATAAACATAATAATTATACACACAAATATATTAATATAAACACAACAACAAATTAAATAAAAAAAAAACTTTAAATAATTTCTTAAAATATTAAACATATACTATATATTAAAAAATAAATCACATCTTATAAATAAATAAAAAACTATTTTTTAATATTAAAAAATCTTAAAGTAATGGAAAATAAAAAATACTACAACTACAAAAATGTAATGTAATTAACCCTTAAAAAAGATTTCATATAAAATTATAATAAAAAAATAAGCATTAAAATATATTTGCAGTATGATTCAATATATTTCAATAATTAATTATTATTATTTTATTTTATTAAATATTTATTTTAGTTAAATTTATTTAATAACTAATATTTTTAATGAAGTGTAGTTTTTATTAATAAATAATGTAAAAATACATGAAAAATATATTAAAAGAAAAATGAAAGTCATGTGTTGGAACTCTATCCTTACAGATTTTCTACCTCTTTGTGGATGAGGATGTCATAGATTATAAAGTTATAAGCTATTATGAACAATTTTATAACATAGTGACCAAATTAATAAAATTTAAATATGAATAAATAGAAGAAAATTGTGAATCATTTAAATATTTCGATAAACAACAAAGTTCGATAAACAACACAATGATAAACGACAGAGTTTGATAAACAACACAATCAAAGCAACAAAGTTCGATCAACAACACAATGATTTAAAGACCGAAATAAACAACACAACCAAACTAAAATGAAAACCTTAAAATACAACTTAAACAACATTCAATTACGTTGAGTCATCATATTAAACAACTTTGTCCGTATTCGTTGGGTAGGTAATCCAAATAGTTGCTTGACCCTAGTTGGGTTTTCACATAACATTGGTCCAAAAGATTTTCATCACTAATGTACATGTCAACCAACAAAGACCAGATATCAGATTCCAAGTACTGATAGGACGTTATGCGGCATTGACTATGTGCATGCTCACCATAATAGTCAATGTGTCGTTTGATGTTTGCAACTACATCTTGTGTTGCGGTCGCATGTATATGAGCAATGTCAACCAACTCAGTGGCTACTTCATTACCATGCTTCATGTAGGACCCAAAAACCGCAAGGTTATTGTTTAACATGGAAAATTGATTTTCATTGACATCCACCATGGGTGTGTTTCTCTTTGATCCCTTTGATGAAGAGATCTCACCCATTGCCTGAGAGGGCGTGATTGAGTATTGCTTGAACTATTAGTTGATTTGACATGTGGTTTAGGTGAGCGGGGAAGATCCCATCAAGATCATCGGGAGCATCAAACTTTGACGATTCTGATATGTAATCCATGTTATTATCACTTAGATTCACACATATATTTTCCGTTGGGCCATGTCTGGTTGCCTGTCCAGGTGTTCTCCTCGCATTTCCGGTGACTTTGTCATTCAACCACAACTCCTCCATAAGGTCATAATTGCGGATGGAAATGACATGCCATTTACTGACAGAAGGCTTTGCCTGTAACCAATAACGTTAGTAAAAATATTAGTAATTGTCCTTTGTTTAGGGTTTAAAGAAATCTTGTCAACATTATTAATTACGGTACCTGAATCAAGCTATCTCGAACTTTATCCTCTGCCTCAAATTGTTTACTACTCTGGTTCCATGCAAAACCATAGAGACTAGAAAATAAATCGTGGACCTCCCTCCACCTATCCTTCAAACTTTTTTGACGATTTTTTTCATGATTTTTTGTTATGGTAGGCAATCCAACCTCATGTAATGCCATAACAATTTTATTATAGCCCTGTGTGGTTCAACTACTGATAGCTGTCGTTTTGCTGTCAAATTAATATGTTTCTAGCGTAGACTTGTGTAACACTAGAGAGATGATAGTATAATTGTGGACAAATGTCCCCAAGTCGTCTCCCAACGAATCCAATAGTAAAATCAGTTGATCAGGGTTTAAAATCTATCTGCAAGCAATAAAAGTTAGCAATAACAATAAAGATGAAAAGGGGGTTTGAGATAGTTGTGCAAAAAATATAAAAGAAATTAAAATAGTAAATAAAAAGCGGTTGATCCCAAGTTCTTCCACCATTGAATTCTTCACAGGTTCTCTAAAGATTAATCTTTTCTCAATCCTCCAGTAGAGCTAAACCAGATTGAACATGCGCCGATCTGATTCAACTGAAACTCACTAGTAAAGCATGCGTCTACTAGTTTAATCAATACCCACTTTGTTCCATGCGTATACTCCATGGGAATGCTTACCTCCTCTCCCTTGAATCATGCGCCCAAGAAATTAATTAGAACAATGCGAACTAACTAAGAAACCAAAGTTTAAGATAAGGAAGACTCTCAATCATGCGTTCAAGTACAACCTCTCACAAAAACCAGTTTTCCACGATATTAGACAATAAAAACAACTGCTATAGAGAATTAAAAATCGAAACTTTTATTGGAACAAAACCTCAGAACTCAATGGGGAATTACAAAAGAATCAACCAAAAAGGTTTAGCCTTCCATGCGGAGGCAAAACAAAAGAATTACTAAGAAGAAAATAAACTAAGAAAACCCTATGAAGCTCCCTCTTTTCTCCTTGATGCTTATGTCCTTTTATAGGCTTTTCTGCTCCAAGGATCTTGGGAAAATGTTGCAGTTTAGATTTTGTAAACAGTTTTACTTTCCATAATTCTTTTTATTTTGCATAAGATTTGTTTCCAATTCTGTTTCTGGAATCTTGTAGCTTTTATTTTCTCTTTCTTCTCCTCAGAATATTTTTTCTGTTTTGGTTCAAGAAGCAACTTGGACTTTTGCATATTTGGCCCATTCACAAAGGTAGATGTTTCCTCTGGATAATTTACTCTAAAAACACAAAATTAACAATAATAATAGTTAAGGCCCAAATAAACCCAATTATAAGAATATTAATTAAAACAATGGATTTATTTATTATTATAGTCCAATAATCTATGATTAAGGCTAATGAGTGTGAATAAATATATGCTCATCAACTACCATCAACTCTTGAACCTCGTCGTGCCTCTTCCACCATCACACTTAAAAGTGCTAAATCCATATCCGTGGTCCACTTAGTAAACTCTATCAAATTTCCTAATCAAACTACAACAACATTTTTACCGCGATCCATGTAAAAATGGTAATGAAAGTTAGGGCCAAATAGAGTAAGAAAAATTCAAAAGACAATTTATTGCATAATATTAATTGCTTACATAATATTGCCACATTTCATTTGCTATATTGTCTCTAATATGTGAACCTATCCTATAATCATCATCACGAGGTTGAGCAGCTGAAACTTGTAAATCTTGTTCTAGCAATTCACGATCAACTTCTTTAATGAAAGAATCATCGTTGTCCACCACACGAAGAAAGTTATGGATAATACAACAAACACAAACTATATTTTTCACAATGTCTAATGAGTAATGTGGCTCGGTACCACTAGCTATAATTGGAAAACGCTTTTTCAAAAAATTGAAAGTTCTTTCAATTACATTTTGCAGCGACGAATGCTGATGATTAAACAACTCTCGAGCCTTTTGTGGACCTCTTCGAGAGTACTCTTTCAAAAGGTATCTAACCCCCCGGTAAGGTGTTAATATTTGTCCTTTTAACGTAAAACCTGCATCACCAAGATAGTATTTCCCTACAAACATTGTGCAAACCATAATTAGTCATGAAACATTTTCAATAAAAATTGTTATGTAGACCCAAATACCTTAAACTGGCCTTCCTGAACCATAAGAGGATTATCTTGTATCAATGCATCCTTTAGTATTCTTGAATTCGAGGTTACTCCTTCCCACCCAGCTAGAACGTATGTGAATTTCATGTCAAAATCACACGTTGCAAAACCGTTTTGAGTTGGCCAATCTTTTCTTACTCGAAAACGCGGTGCATCACCACGTGGGACCGTCACGCGTACATGAGTTCCATCTATGACACCTAAACAATCCTAATGAAAATAAATTGATATTTAAAAAACAATAAAGAATAAAAATTATGAGAAATATAAGTGAAATTTTTCATAAATGAACCTTAAAATATGGATAGAATCGGTTGTTGTGTAAGATCTGAGATTGCACAACACTGCCATTTGGTTAATTTAAGAATTCTCCCTCCAACACCAAAATTGCATTCAATATGTTATGAAAGTGATGGGAAACTCCTTCTCCAGACCGGTGAAAGAAGAAAGAAACATTCTGATTCTTTACATTATGTCCAATAATGTGGAGAAATTTAGCAAGTTGTTCTTCCATGGTTGATCGATCTGTATTCTTAACAAGTCCGGTTTGCCTAATTCATTAATATAATTGAATGAATGCTTGTGGTCACAAGCGAATAATGTCACGAGAACGTTCAATGTGCACCAAGTACTCCATCAGCTCTTGTTTCTGTCGCTATTTTTGTGGTTCAAACTCGGTAATAGAATCAGTGGTATCACTTAACATACGCAACAAATGTAATCCAAAAGCAATGATGCAAATGATCATCATTGATGCAACTTTTGTGTTCTTTTGTATTTGTTTTTGTAGTTGTGAAATTAATTTCATGTTCGCACTCGCAATATCGTTATAAATTACAATCGTTTCATCAAAATTTTCATTCTTGCTGTCCTCGAAATGTGGCGACGAATTATTGTCGTTATCCATCCCAATAATGTTGACCTCCCACTAGTACAAAATATGAAAACAACGACCCTTTATTTAGTGCGGCTTTGCGCTTAAACGCATTTGTAAAAAACGCGGTGGCATTTTTGTAATTAAATTGATTTACAAATGCGGTTCTAGGGTAAGACCGCATTTGTAAATCACTTTTACCCTAAAAATTGAAGCGCGCCACTAGTTTTCACTTTCACTTTCGTCTTCTCCGCTCTTCGTTTCAACGTTCTGTTTCAGTTCCCTTTGCACTGTAAGTTTCAGCTCTCTCCGCTTCAACGTTTGTTTTCGTTTTTCGTTTTTGTCATTGTCATTATTCACTTCCTTGGCATTGTCATTTCGTTTCCTAACTCGTTTTTGGCATATAGGTGGTTACTATTCTATTGGGTTCGCTGGTTTTTTCTGCTCCGCCACTGCCACAGCTTCCGCCACCACCACAACTTCCGCCACCGCCTTCGCCTTCGCCTTCGTCTTCGTCTTCGTCTTGTGCCTCTGCCACTCCGATCACCATCAACCTAAAGGTTGGTGTTGTATTTAATATTTATTTAATATTTTGAATTTATATTTAATATTTTGAATTCTTATTTTTCTGTATTATAATATATATTTAATTAATAACTAATACAACTTGGAATTTATAACTAATAATTTATATATTTGTGTGTATTTTGAATTTTTGTATTATATAATTTCTATTTTCTTAAATTTATATTATATATTTAGTTAGTTGTTAATTACATTTTAATAAAAGTTTTATGTTATGTTAGTTATTGTTACTTTTAGAATAGAAATATCGTGTTTGGATTGAGTCCGGGGGTGTTCGACCCTCGGCAAATGTGTGAGATTGAATAGAATACTAATTATTAGAAAATCCTAACTATATTCCAGAATATATAATGGATCGAAGTTGGATTAATGTTGTTCGTATAAGTGATGAGTACGAAAGGGGAGTAGAGGAATTTATACAATTTGCGCAGCGTAACGCGATTATTAGTGGTCGTGTTCGAGCAAAGATCAGGTGTCCGTGCGTTAACTGTTTGAATGGAAGGATACTGGATGTGAATATCATGAGGGAACACCTGCTGTGTGATGGGTTTCTTCGATCTTATACAACTTGGACATGGCATGGTGAATTATTAAATTTACCACGTGTTTCCGTAACTGAGGAATATGTGGGTTCTACCATGGATGAAGCAGTACACGATGATGGAGATGATGATCGATTGGAGGACATGATTCGTGATGTGGGAGCTGAGTGTTTTGCAAAAGCGCATGGATATGAAAGTATGTCAAAAGATGCAGAAACTCCTTTGTATCCTGGATCAACTAACTTCACACGGTTGTCGGTGGTGTTAAGATTGATGAATTTGAAGGCAATAAACGGATGGACTGATAAAAGCTTCACGGAATTGCTCCAGCTGTTGAAGGATATGCTTCCAAAGGGAAATAGTCTACCTAATCGTAATTACGAGGCCAAAAAGATTCTTTGTCCAATGGGTATGGAGTACAAAAAGATACATGCATGTCCTAATGATTGTATATTATACCGGAAAGATTTTGAATTGTTGAAAAGTTGTCTGAGGTGTGGGTTATCACGTTATAAGTTGAAACAAAAAGATGATGATTCTATTGATGACATGGAAAAGCATGGACCCCCAATGAAGGTTATGTGGTATCTTCCCATCATTCCAAGGATGAAGCGTTTGTTTGCAAACCCAGACGATGCTAAGAATCTTAGATGGCATGCAGATGAGAGGAAATGCGATGGCATGTACCGACATCCAGCTGATTCTATTCAATAGAAGAAATTTGATGATGACTTTCCAGAATTTGGTAAAGAATCAAGAAATATCCGACTTGGTTTAGCTACAGACGGAATGAATCGTTTGGTAATATGAGTACAAATCACAGTTCATGGCCTGTATTACTAGTTATTTACAACTTACCTCCTGGATTGTGCATGAAGCGAAAATGCATGATGTTGTCTATGATGATATCCGGTCCGAAACAACCAGGGAATGATATTGATGTTTATCTAAGTCCCCTAATTGAAGATTTGAAGTTAATGTGGGACCAGGGTGTCGAAGTATTTGACGGATTTGCTAATGAAACTTTCAAGCTTCATGCCATGTTATTTTGCACCATCAATGACTTTCCGGTATATGGTAACTTATCAGGTTATAGTGTTAAGGGTCACAAAGCGTGTCCAATATGCGAAGAAGACACTGCTTCTCAACAATTGAAACATGGAAGGAAAACAGTATATCTTCGGCATCGGAGGTTTCTTAGAAGTCATCATCCTTACCGGAGGTTGAAAAAATCCTTTAATGGACACCAAGAGGGTCGTGGTCCACCAACTCCATTAACCGGTGTTGAGGTTTACGAAAAGGTAAATAACATAGACCACACCTTCGGTAAGTCCAAAAAAAAGTCATCTGTGACAAATATTTGGAAGAAGAAATCAATCTTCTTTGATCTTCCGTACTGGTCGAGGTTAGAAGTCAGACATTGTATAGATGTAATGCATGTTGAGAAGAATGTGTGTGATAGCTTAATTGGTACACTTCTTAACATTAACGGGAAGACGAAGGATGGTCTAAATGCTCGTTTAGATTTGATTGAGATGAACATACGCGGCAAGTTGGCACCCATAGAAATGGGTAAGCGTACATATTTGCCCCCAGCCTGTTACACAATGTCAAAAGATGAAAAAATTAGTTTTTGTCAATGTCTAAAGGGTGTGAAAGTGCCACAAGGACATTCCTCAAATGTGAAGAGCCTAGTGTCAATGCAAGATTTGAAGTTAATTGGGTTGAAGTCTCATGATTGTCACATCTTGATGCAACAGTTGTTGTCGGTAGCTATCCGTGGGATCTTACCAAAAAATGTTAGACACACCATAACCCGTTTGTGCTCATTCTTCTCTTCCATCTGTTGTAAAGTCATTGATCCCTCAAAACTAGATGAACTTCAAAATGAAATTGTTGTTATCTTGTGTGAATTGGAAATGTTTTTTCCTCCATCTTTTTTTGACATCATGGTTCATCTAGTGGTGCATCTAGTAAGAGAGGTTAGATTGTGTGGACCAGTGTACTTAAGATGGATGTATCCTGTTGAGCGGTATATGAAAATTTTGAAAGGTTATGTGAAAAATCATTATCGTCCAGAGGCTTCAATGATTGAAAGGTACATAGCTGAAGAAAGTATTGATTTTGTTCAGAGTACATGACAAAAGCAAATCCAATAGGTGTTCCAGCTAATTCATGGCACCACAGACGTTCTACAACTAAATGTTTACGTGGTGTGAATATTGTAAGCAAATCTCGATCAGAAGTCTTGCAAGCACATTTGTACATATTGAATAACACAGATGAAGTTGTACCTTACATAGAAGCTCATAAAGCCATTGTGAAGGCAAATAACCCAAGACAAGCAGAGAAATGGGTCTTGATGGAACATAATAGAACTTTCATGCCTTGGTTTAAAGATGAGGTGTTCAAGGATTCAACGGCATCAGAGACCTTGACTTGGTTGGCTGCTGGATTGAAGTTTGATGTCATCTCATGTACAACGTACGAAGTGAATAATTGTATATTTTACACGAAGTCCATGGATGAAAAGAGTACAGTTCAAAATTCTGGTGTTACTCTTGAAGCCGAGTCAATGCAGTTTTCGACTTCGAAAGATACAAATCCAGTACTTGGATCAATGGCATACTATGGGTTTATAGAAGAGATATGGGAGATTGACTACACTAAGTTTTTCGTTCCAGTTTTCAATTGTAAATGGGTTGACAATAAAAGTGGGGTTAAAATTGATGAATCAGGATTCACACTAGTGGACTTTCGAAAGATAGGGTATCGAGATGAGCCATTTATAATGGTTCAACAAGCATCTCAGGTTTTCTATGTGAAAGATCCTACGTCAGAATATTGGTATGTCGTTTTACACGGGAAAAAACAAGGGGAAGCCATAGATGATATTGAATATGGCGAAACTCGTTCATTCACACCAATGATAACTAATAAAGATGACGATGTACTTGATGATGTACATGCAACCCGTAAAGACCACAGTGAAGGAATTTACATATAAACATTCAACCCACATGCAACATGTAAATAAACATTTAGAATTTTTTGTATTATTTTTATATGATTTTAATTCGATGCACATTAACTAATGTTTGTTACCTAATTTTTTTAACAGAGACATGGATGACGACCAGACTCCAAACAGACCTCGATCTGGACGAGGCAGTAGAGGACCTACTAGATTGAAGCGTCTTGCATTGAGACGTGCTGCTGGTGAGAAGACACGTGTTGACATTGACGTCAACACTGGAGTGGCTTTTGGTCCTAAGGCAGATGAGTTTATGAGCTATCTTGGAGTTGTTTCTCGTGAGAGGCTCTCCATTTTGATTAATTCATGGGATGAGGTTTCAGAGGTTGATCGGAACATGCTATGGGAGGATGTTCTGGTAAGCTTTACATTATTATTGTTATCATATAATGCTTTTTAATATTGATTAATTAATTTTAATTTGATGATGTTATTTTCCAGGCAAACTTTGACATTCCTGATGTGGAACCGCTTCGATCAAAGATACTATCCAATATCGCACTTAAATTTTGTACCTTTAAGTCAAGACTGACTTCGAGATACATTTTTGGCGACCTTAAAGACGAAAATCCATGTTTAAAGTACCAACATATTGATGAAGAGACATGGCGTCTTTTTAGAGAAAGCCGTGAAAATGAGGCTTGGATGGTAAGTGAAGTAACTTTTTTGTTTATATAACATTAATAAGTTTATCTTATTTACTTCAGTTTGTTTATTTCAATTATGACAGAATCGTCGGAAGAAAGCTCAAGAGATAGCTTTGAAGAATCTTATCCCGCACGTTATGTCTCGTTCGGGGTATAGAAAACTTGATCAAACACTGATGGTGGAAAAGGAGAAATCTCAACAGGGGACGTTGTCTGAGAATGTGGAAACAGGGGTCACTTCTCCTCCATCACCACCTTTTCGCCATGTAAAATGGAAGAGGGCCCGAATTAAGAAGTCGGGTGCACCAAGTTCTGAGCAATCCAGGGTTATAATCGAAAAAATTGTAAGTTATTTTTGATATTTTCAATTTTTTTAAAGCATTAATTATATTAATGATTGAAAATATGGTTTTTGTGTACTCTTGCAGGATTCCTTGGAATCCGACGGTAAATTTGTTGCTGAAGGTCGTCACGATATCCTGGTTGAAGCAATTGGACGACCTGAACACTCTGGTCGTGTTCGTGCCGCTGGACAAGGGGTCGGAATTAAACTTTATTTTGGAGTTTCAGAACGACAGCCATCCTCCTCCTCCAAGAAGGAAACTCAAATGAAGAGTAAGTTACGTGAAGAAATAATGGAGGAGATGAGAAAGGAGACTGATTTGATGTGGCTGGAGATGAAAATAGAGAATGATCGAATGCGACAAGAGTTTCTATCGCAACAAGTTTGTGCTGAGCCAATTGAACCCCTTGTTAGTCCCACTCCCAAGAGCACAAAGGGGAGTTGTGCGGCTCCTCCAACATCAGGGGATGATATCAATGGGCAGACAGAGGATTGTGAGCTACTGGTAGTGGGCGGCAAACTTCCTCGGGTGGTGTCACTTGGAAAAGTCTATACAAACGCCACCACCTTACATAACGTTCCTCTCTCCCCTGATGTGGCGAAGGTAACAGTTGAAAAAGTACGATTTCCTGATGCTCGTGTTCCACTACCTTCAGATGAGGTAACCACTGTGGCCGATGCATTTCAGACATTCGTTGCCTGGCCCAGAGAGCTCATTCGATCTATGCCCGAACCTCATGTAATAATTTCGTTTCATTATATTATTTTTTATTTATATTTATATATTACATATAATTTAATACAAATGTTGTTTATCTTGTAGAAACCTTTTCAGCCACCAAGTCCGGAAAAGAAGCATGAGGTTCTAGTTGACGATCCTATAGCTTCCCTACGTGTCATTGCTAGTCAGATTGGCAATGATCCTTTTCCAGTTCCGTGGGATAATACATTTTTTCAAATCAACACTGAACTGCCACTGATGATTTACAACACAGATTTATCAGAATTTATATCTGGGAAACAGGAGCTCAATATAAGTATAATTCAATTTTTTATGATGTAAGTATCTTTACCTATTATTCAATTTACTTTATGTTAAATTATTATTGATTATGCTTTAACTAAAAACTTGTAGGTTTTTGCATAGAGTCTGTATCACTGAGGGGAAGGAAAATATGTATGGATTCTTAGATCCTGCATATACTAATCCCGTTGGACCAAACTCAACTGAGACTCAAGCATACATCACTAACATCCTGGAAAAAGAGGGAAAACAAATTTATTTATGCCCTTATATTAATGAGTAAGTTTAATTATATGTCATCAATTATTATTATTTCATGTTTTGAATATTTACTAACTCTTTTCAATGATCATATAGGCATCATTAGCAGTTACTTGTCTTATCAATGGTTGATAAGACTGCTGTGTGGTTCTGTTCCCTACACAAGAAGATGCCCACAAAATTTAAGGATATCATTGATACGTAAGTATAGTATAAACTTAACTTTGTATGTTACTAATTAACCATCTACTAACGAGGTTTTTTGTATTAACCAGTTCATGGCGTGGATATAACATCCTAAAAGGTCGATCCAGTTCAAATAATTTGAACTACATAAGAGTAAAGGTTTGTAATTTTTTTCTTTCTCTATTATCATTGTTTATCAATATACTAACATATTACTTTTTATTGAATTATAGTGTAATAAACAACCAGGAAGCTATGAGTGTGGCTATTACATTATGCAATGGATGATTACCATTATAAGACTAGGTGTTAAAACTGGTTGGAAAGAGGTATATGTTAAATCATTTTTATAATTCTTGAACATATATATATCTAGAAACTAATTTATGTCAACTTTGCAATGCAGTTATTCACAGAAGAAACACCAATGAGTGAGGAAGGCATTTCATATGTTAGAGATTCTTGGTCCACCTATTTCATTAATTTTTATAACTCTAGCATAGGTAAACAATAGTGGTTTTATTATACGTAATTTGATCACTTGTAAATGTACATTTTGATGATTTCAATTGATTACTACATTTCTGTATTTGTCTGGCTGGGTTTGATCATTATGCAGGTTATTTAAATATATGGTTTCTGCACAAAACAGAGTGTATTTAAAAAAAAAAAAGCACTATTTACAAATGCGGTCATTTACCAAGACCGCATTTGTAAATAGTGAATTCGCATTTACAAATGCGGTCTTGGTAAATGACCTCATTTGTAAATGTGAATTCGCTATTTACAAATGCGGTCTTGGTAAATGACCGCATTTGTAAATAGTGATTTATGAATGCGGATTTTACCAAGACCGCATTCATAAATCCTAAACCCCAAACTCACTCCCTAATTCAGAATAATATACAAATGCGGTTATTTTAGGTAACCGCATTTGTAAATGTGATTTATGAATGCGGTCATAGGACCGCATTTGTAAATTCCAGATTTACGAATGCGTGCTGATCAAATGCGGTTCTATGACCGCATTTGTAAATTTAAAATAGCCGCATTTGTTTTACATATCTGCACTAGTGCCCATAATACACAACCATGTAAGAAAATTTTATTCAAATGGTTGTATATAAGATTACAAATCTTACACATTATAGTCACTCTTCACTTACCATACTAGTCACAATTTTAGAATTAGGGTTAAGCTTCTACTATTAGGTTAAGGGATAATGTTAGTATTATGGTTAGGGTTACTATTTATGTAAGGGATTACACAATAAATATAAAAAAATGTAAATTTTGTTTATTAAAATAAATAACAAATTATTTCTTCTACTAATTACTACAAAATTGTATTTTCTACAACCCAAAAAAATATAATGTAATTAATTATTTTTCTCATAATAAATACCTTAAAGTTGCTTCAATTATTTTTCTAAATAGATCATAAACAAAAATAACATATAATATATTATTTAAATTATAAAATTCAATTAAAATCATTGAAAAATATCTTGTCTAGAATTTTTATACAAATAAAGAAAATATATAATTATTTATTTTTTTATATATAAAAATACGTTTATTGTTGATTTATTTAGTATATCGAATTCATATACATGATTTACATAAATATTTTGTGTAGATAGACATTTTTTCCCTTAGTTTTTGCTAATTAACGACATCACCTTTTTCAAGAGGTAACTAATTTCTTTAAAAAAATATCGTCCCTTTAAAAGAATAATTGTTCTTATGAACACATTCTTAAAAACAAAAGTATCTCTCCATTTTTAAATTATAATTTCTTAACCATTTTCTATTATTTGGTTATTATTATTATTACTATAAAAGTGTAAAATTTAGAATCATATTTTCATGTAAATTATATCAATTGAATATTAATTGAAATAAAAAATAATTAAACATATAGTATTTGTTAATGTATAATAAAATTTTATATCAATTAATGATTTCTTTATTAGTTTTATAATGGACAGGAATACTGGACAATTTGTTTTAGACGACCAGTAATTTTTTTATTAAAACTAATCTTTAAGGAGATAATTCTTTTAAGTACATATAATTTATTTAAAATAAATAACTTACACTGCAAAAGTTTCAGTTTTTACACGTTTTATCTTTTATTATCATCCATTATTTGAACTTTAAACCTAACAAAGTCATTAAAAGTATTGTTAAGAAATAATTTAATTAATTAAAATATTAGAAAAAGGGAAAAATACAAATTAAGGATGGAACAAAAATTGCTGATTTTTTGGAAATTTAGATTTTAAAATTGTAAAAAAAATGGGAAAAACCATTTCCAATAAACAATATATTTATTAAAAAAAATTGCATACCACAAATGATTTAAATACACAAATTTTTAACTTTGAAAGTTTCATCCAATTGAGTAGTGATGTTGGATATTTCATCAATATTGTTTCCAACCATGATGATGTCATCTTCATAAATGAGAAGGATAGTCGTATTAGAACCTTTAAACTTAAGAAAAAAAGAATGACTTGAAGACTTTTATAATTTTTGGAAGAAATGTAGAAACTTTTGCATACCATTGTATGTGGTATTGTTTAAAGCCATAAAGGGATTTATGAAGACAACAAAGTTTTGAGAATATGGACAAAAACGTTATTAACATCTAACTCTTTCAAATGCCAATTGTGGATAACAACTAAGGAAAATAATAAGCGGATAGTAGTTAAGTTTGCAATAATGAAAAAAGTATTTGTGTAATCAAGACCTTCTAATTGAGTGTAGTCTTATGCAACAAGTATGGCCTCATACATGTTAATAGAACCATTAGAATTATATTTTACCTTACAAATCTATTTACAACCAATAACAATGTTGTTGGGAGGAAGGTCAGTTATGGTCCATTTATGGTTAAAAACTTATATTTCATTGTGCATGACTCTAATCCAGTGTTCTTTTTAAATGCTTCAGTATATGAGGTGGGTTCAAGATTCACATCAATATTCATAATTATTCTTTTAAAAGATGAAGACAACCTATCATTGGAGATATAGTTTGCAAGAGGATACCTAGTCCTAGTGTTAGAATCAATAGAGGCAATACGATAGTCTTTGAGATATGTAGGCAATTGTCTAACCCTGGTAGTTCTTCTAATAACAAGAGAGTTAGTATTATCATAAACATAAAGATCAACAAAATTTTGAATAATATCATTATTATCAGCATTATGAGTATTAATGTCATTAGCTATACTATCATCATAAAAATCAAAGTTGGCAGGTAAAGAAGGTTGAGACATGTGTTCATTGTTAGAATTTTTATTTTTAGGAAAATTATTTTCTTGAAAAATGACACTACGAGAAACATCAACGTTATTAGTTTTAAGATTATAAATAAGATATCCTTTTTTTGTTAACTTCAAACCCGAGGAAAATATTTGGATCAAGATGACTATCCAATTTCTTTCTATGAGCACCAGGAGGACTTATACAAGAAAGACATCCAAAAACATGAAGGTTGATAAGGTTAGGGGATTTACCATAAAGTTTTTCAAGGGGAAATATTGTTTAATGAGGAGTAAGAATAAAATTGATCAAACAAACAACATGTTTTAGAGCAAAACACCAAAAAATGGAAGTTCACGCTCCCCATTTTTTTATGTTTATGATTGAGTCATTCTCTTTTGGGGGTGAAAGAGAGGATATCTCGATCGGGGAAGAAAACGGGTCAACCCCATATAAAAAAAATTATAATGAAATAAGATAGCACAAGTGACGTTTAATATATGCCGATGTTTTTTTTTCAATAAATTTATTTTGTTGAGGTGTTTCAACACACTGTTTTGGTGAATAATGCCCTTAAAATGAAATATATTTTTTAAAAGAAATTATGAACCATGGTCAAATCTAATAATCTTAACATGTTTGCAAAAACTATTTTTTTTTTGCATAAGTGATGAAATTCATTAATAAATTTTTGGTTTGATGTTTATTTTGCATATGATGAATCCAATTCAAGTGAGTACAATCACCCACAATTGTAAGAAAATACTTATAACCATGATGTCAAACATTGGGGCTAGGTTCCCAAATATCAACATGCAATAAAACAAAGACAACACCAACATGAGAATTACTAAAAAAAGGCGATCATTTTTATTTAGCCAAGTGACAAGAATTACAAAGATTATTCTTATCAAAATGAATTATCATCATATAAGTGTCATAATCTAGCACGCCAAAAATTAATTCTTATATTAGAATTGTTTGCTTCAACGTTAGTGTATTGATAGACCAAGTTTGAATAATAGAAGTATTGAGAATGTATAGCTGACAATAACTTTAACTAAATCAATCTTCTATTTGATTTTCTTGTCCTAAATAATACACGAATCAACAAAGAAAATAAGATCATAATTTAAAACGACATTCAATTTAGAAATAAAAGTTAAATTGTAAGTAAATGGAGGTATAAAAAACACATTTTTAAGAAATAAATCATCTTTAAACTTTATTGTACTAATATGAGTAGCGAAACTCTTTCTCCATTAGGAAGATTGACTTTAATGGGCTTAATTGTTTTTATATGAAAAGATATTGGAGAAAAAATATGAGACACGGTCAGCAACTCTAAAATCATAATCCCAGAATTTGAATTTTGTAGATTTGAAATCGTACTAGTGTTTACATTACCTTCTGGATTAGAAGATGTGACAAATAGGAGACAAAAAGAATCAATTTGATTGACCTGAGATGTATTGGTGGAATTATGAGAAGAAATTTTGGGAATTAAAGACATCAATGCTTGATATTGTTGTAAAAATCTTGATCCCCAACGTTAGACGAATGACCAATATTGCCCTTGTTTTCATGCTTGACCTCAAATACTACTCATAACGTTATTCTTACCATTATTAAACTTGTAGCCAAGTGGAAATCCATGATTTTTATAGCATATTTCAATAGTAAGACCAAGTTTGCCACAATGCATATACATCTTCTTGTAATTCTTGTTGTCATGATTTGGAGGAAAACCATGTTTGCGATAACATGTATTTTTCGTATGCCCATTCTTCCCACAATGAGTACAAGAATGAGTAGAGCTAGTAGTCGTGTTGATCCTCGATTCCAATCTAGTAATAAAGTTATTTCTTTGTCTTTCTTATTGGGACACATAAGAGAAAATCATGATCTTCATCTTTTCTTTGATTTATTATTGTCAGGACATCACAAGTGCATCTTGTAACATATACACATATGATCATGTTCTAAAGTTGTCCAATTCATTCCAAATAACATAAAGTTGAGTGAAATTTGAAGTAACAATAAAAATTATCTTGTCTTAATGAAGAGAATTTCATTCTAAGATAAAAAAATTCTAAATAGATTGCCTGAAAATATATGGACTTCTGATCGTTACAGATTTCCTCAACATTATTCATCCATAAAACGCTTTGACAAAAGCACATAAAGAAAAAAAAAACAGTGCAAAAAAAACTCATTGTTGCATAATGTACGTCAAAGAACAATAAAATAAAAGTATATACACATACATATATAGAAAACATAAATGAAAACCTATAACCACCAAACACTCAAACACTTGAAAGAAAGACAAGATATAGATGATCTACCTTGAAACAGACCCTAGATAATCTACCCAACACACATTAGATCCTTTATCCAACATTAAACACTAAATTGTCTGCTACCCATCAAAGGGTCTAAGAAAATAATTATTATTTTGATATAAAAAATAAAAATAATGACATAATGAAATTATAAAAATTAAATTAAAACCTTCATACAATGAATGTGGCAATGGACTCTCATAAACTTACTGTTAGTTTAAGAATTTCACGTTATATTCTTACATTTTCTCAATACCACATTTTTACTCATCAACAATAAGATCCATAAAAACAATATATTTAATCAATCTTAACTTTTGTTAACACTATCACTGTACAAGATAATATATTTAACAATAATGAAATCAGTTCAAACTTTTTTCATTCTATTTATTTATCAAGTCCTATTCGCCTCCGTCGTAATTAATTGATTCAAATATTATTCTCTTTAATTCTTATGCAAGTTACCTTACAGTAAGTTTTATTTATTTATTTATTATTATTATTATTCATTATTATTATTATTATTATTCATTATTTATTTTTACTCATGCATTGGGTTGGGTTGATATTGTGTCATTTTACTTTTAGTCTTCTACATTTATTTCCTCAACACAATGCACTCATGTGTTTATCATTAAATTTTCTAAGTTTTTTCTTATTATTTTGTGGTAGAAACTAAAGGAATTTTTATTGGAGAAAATTATACTTAACTCGGATAAAAATAATACAAATAGTCAAATTTTCTTTCTAAATATTTAACAAATTTTCGTATTTAAAACACGAATTTGGGTTAGATATTAAACCAGAAAATTCTTGAATTTATTTTTTATTCTCTCTTTTATCTTAATTAATAAAAAATTTAATTAGATCACGTTAATGAGAAATTTCTTGTATTCTGTGTCCGCGCATTCACCTGATCCAACGCTTTTAGGCGAATACATCCAGCCCAATATATTTGTAAATGGCCCACAACCCATTGTTACAAAATGATCCAATTTGTGAGGACTAAAGTTTCCTTTGTAACAGTATTAATTACAAGGCAATTTCTTTTTCATCATATCAATTTTAACCTGTATTCTATATTTTTTTAATTTCTAAAATTATCTTTATTTCAGATTTAAAAATTCGAAATAATAAATATAATTCAAAAATAAAAAAATATATTCCAAACAAATCTGGAATACAAAATTAAAAATGGATTATGGATAAAAATTTCCAGAATTTAACAATATGCTTCGGAAATTAAAATTTGGAATATTTTCAGATAAAAGGTTATGAAAGTAATTTTTATTTATTAAGTAAGGTTATTTTCGTTGTTTGAGTTGAGAGGGATATTTTTATCATTTTAAATAGGAGATTGAGTACATGTTGGAATTCATATGGTGTAGGGAGAAATTGGCTAACTGCAATGGAATCCCAATGTAGAACAAACAATAGCAATTTTGCAAGCTACTAAGAAAAATTACAACAGAAACCACAAAAGCTTTTGAGTCACATCCGAAATAAAGGGTATTTTTGGAAATTTAAAAGTGTGTAAGGTGCATTTTGTTGGAAAAATTTATCCTAATTTAATTGCATTTGAGTTTATAGTGTTGTGGGCTTTTATATTAATTTTGGGACTTTTTCTTCCTGCACCTCCATATCTTCTTCTGCCACTTCCATACACATCATGAAAATACATTTTTATCCTTTTTTGTCACCCTCATAAACTAGTTTCTGGATTATGTAATCCGGAACACATTTGAAAAAAGACTTCCGGATTACATAATCCATAAGCTAAATAAGACTTTCAGATTATGTAATCCAGAAAGTAATCATCCATCTCAAAAAAGACTTCCGGATTACATAATCCAGAAGCTAATTATAAATTTGAAAAATAACTTCCAGATTATGTAATCCGAAATATTATAGAGGGGTATTTTTGGAAATTTAAAAATTTATGGAGGTGAGAGAAGAAGGTATGGAGGTGCAGAAGTAAACAGTCTAATTTTGGATATTAAAGTTTGATGCTCCACGAGTTCTTCATCACTTTTTGTCTTACCTCCTACATTTTATTTTATTATGACCTTCAACCTCCATTGTTACCGTTACTCGCCATTTGGGTAAATTCTATATTTTAATTCAATGTATTCTAAAAAGTTTAAATTAAGTGTTGTTACACCAAGTCCAAAAATCAAGAGGAAGCTTTCAAATTGAAGAATCTATAGTTATAAAGAATTAGGTTTTACATTTCACAGTGAAAAAAAAAACACTTCACTCAAAAAACAAATTGGATTGGAGAATTTATAATAATATTTTTAAACTTTTAAATTGGGTAATTTGAATTTTCCCACGTTCACATAGTAGAGATGAATAGGAGTGCAAAAAGTAAAAGTTGTGGTCCATTTTTATCACGTGATCTATTGGGGCTTGTTTTGTTTGTGTTTTCCATGTGCTTAAGGATATATGTTTTTTTTTAGATTCTAATCAAATGTCTCATAAGCAATAGTTCTTTAGGCCAAATCAAAACCATAAATTTTCCTACATTTCTAAAAGTATGAAATTCAAAGGTGGTATCCACTTTTTTAATGATTGCAAAATTACCTATCTAAAACTTTTTTAACAAATTTTAAAATTAATTAATTTAAAATGAAACAAAAAAACATTCATTCAACCTTAGCAGACTCATCTTATTTATTCCTTTTCATTTTATTTGTAAAATATTTAGTGATTATTATTAGGACCTATGTTTCTTATTCATTTGTGCAGTAACAATTCCAGAGTCACAAGGTTAGTTATTTCTATTTATGCTATTTTTCACAATTTCTCCTCTTCATGCATAACTTTTTGGTAGCAAGAAGCATTATTATTGTGAAAGTTATCACTCAATCTTTATAAGAGGACTTTATATAGTCTCATGAATCATACATTAACTTACAAAATAGACTCAATTATCTTTAGGTAGTATTGTCCGTATAGTAATAGAAAAAAATGAAAATAACTTTTAAAAAATTAGAATGAACTTAAAAAAAAATGCTTTTAACAATTTTGTATTGAAAGAGTTGGAAGAAGTTGCTCTCAGTGTTGTGAGAGCCACCCAAATTTGACAGAGAACTTCAAACAAACCTTGACTACAATAGATCAGTTAGACCTATAAGGGGTTGGTGACGAAATTGATGTGATATAAATATAAATATGATGAAGGGTTGAGTGAGGCAGAGCAGTGATGGGTGAAGTTGTTGGTTTTATTAATTTCATGAATTAGCAGTTAAGCATACCTTAAAATATGAATTTGAAAGAATATGACATCAGCTAGTGAAATTTAGATGATTCATCAACCCAGATTATCATTTAATTTGTTGTTAGTTGTGAAGTTGTGAGAGATAATGACATGTTGCCAAATCCTATAGAATCACCCTCAAAGTAGTACTTAGATTTATGTATAAGCATTGTCCTTTCCTTTCAAAACACCAACGACCCACCAGAAAGAATCATCATTTCTTCACCCTCTGCATCTTTTTAGTTTTTGAAGATATCTACCAACATAAGTAATTTATAACCAAAGATAACTAATCTCTCCACTTTCCTTTTTTCTTAAACTACCCATTCCTTAGTTAAAAGGTCTCTTCTGCTTTTTTTCTTTTCTTTTCTTCTTTCAGCTGACTTTTGCATGTGCAATCACTACAAAAGTATTTTTTACTGAACTACAAAACTTCTTCGGCATCACCATTTTAAAGCTCCTATAATTTGTAGAAGAAGGATAGTTTGCACTCAACCAACTGGCAAAACGAAAAAGGTGGGTGTCAATGCCTATTTATGCAACATTTTTTTTGGGAAGCACAAAATATGGGCAATATGGCAATGCCACCATCTTTGTGGTCATCAAGAAACTCTCCAACTTTCAACTTTCAGAAGAAAACTTCATCTACACACATACATATGTGATGTTGATAAGGATGTGCGAAGAAGGGGTTGGTGGTTAGAAGAAAGCAAAGTAGCATTACAAATTAAAAAGTTTCTTACTCAACTCGAAATTTTTGCTACAAATGAACTGCAAAAAGAATTCCCAGAAATAGGGATATATATATAGAAAGGGGAAAAAATGAAAAGAATTCGAAGAAAAATAAAAAACAACCGAGACAGCGACTCCTAAATGACCTTAAGGGACCTACAATTACTAGACCTAAGACCCTACCCTTTTTGACTTGCATGTTTCTACCCTTTTTTTTCCGCAGTTCTCATTACAATCTTCCCCTAACAGCTAAAAATATGATCATCATCATCATCTATTGCTCCTATTCCCGAGTCCAACCCTGTACAAAAACCAATGAACCAAAGAAATGAAATATCAATAAGAAATAACATAAGACAAGACTCTACTAGAGGGCAGCAATGGAAGAGAGACTCCGAACAAAGGATCATTCCTCCCTCACATCACATCATATCACATCACATGTACTCCAGGGTAAGGCTGCTGTTAGTGTTTGGAATGAGTTCAGGTGAGGCAGCTGCATTCATTGCAAAACCAGATTTGTCAATGCCTCTGCATCTCATTTCCAGCACCTTCTTGTGGGAATTGGAGTGCACAGATGGACAAAAGGTTGGGCTTGCAGCAGGGCGATACTCCGGGTAGAGCCTCCCAGACTTGAAACGAACACCACATGCATTGCATAGTGTTTTCGGCCCCATTGGCCCTGCCCTCCACTGTGGTGTCTTGGTTATTTCACAATGCATGCATTTCCTAACCGGTTGCAACCCATTCTGGTTATTGCTATCACCAGGACCTGCACCAAGTGTCACCTTCACTTTCTTTTTTTTCTTCATCTCCCCACACCCTTGCTTTGGCATCTTAGCTACAAGTTGAGACTCAGCAAAATTCTCAGAGTCCGAAGAGGCCTTGGAGGAAATTACATTTGCCTGCATGTTCTCCCCGACAAAGGAGGAGGCAGGTGAAATGAGGTTCATGGCAGGCCGAGGATTGAAGGTGGCAGGACGTGGACGCTTGCTGCGTGCACGTCCACATGGCACAGGGATGTAAACCTCCGGGCTGCGTGGCGGCGCCGGCACCGTCTTTCCCCCGGAGCATGAACTGCTGCTCTCAAGGACAGAAACTGGGCTTGATGTGTGGAATTGGTTGTGCACTGAGTCTTCCTTTGTGGTGGTGCACGATGGCTCATCCACTTTCTTCATGGTCAAGCTTCCCCCACAAAACGAATCCTCCACAAAGTTCGACAGCCATTCCAATTGGACAATGTCTTCATACTGCAATGCAATAACCACATTCATCAGAATCATGGCTAACTTTATAAATGCATCTACTCCATCTTTTCTTTTCTTTATACAATTACATACTATACAATTCGTGAAAAGCGTGTTCTGCTAGTTTAGCATATTCCCTATCTTGGCATATTCCACAAAATAATATTACTGAGCTCTTCAAATTGAATGAGGAATAAGAATTTGGTGCTCACTGTCAAAAGGGTATCATCAAACATGGGTCTCTAGAGAGTGAGTGAGTGACCAAATTTTCTAATTATTTGTGTTTGGTTGTTGCAACATGTGATTGTCACGTGCAAAATCACATGATATCCAATAATGATGTTCAAATAATGGAGAGTAAGGGGATGTACTGTGCCACATGTCACCGACACAATTAAGTGTCATTTTGAATAACTAAAATGCCTTTTCTAGAAAATACAATACAATAATGGTGAGTTAATAATGTCTCCCCAGCTTCAATTTAAATTCAAAAACTTTTAATTTTAAATTGGTTATACCAAAAAAAAAACAAATTATCCTGTCAAGTGTCTAGATATTTTGAAAAAAATTATATCTTTAAATTACGACATTATTTTTCAAAAAAAATTATGAACTATTTATGGAATGAAGACAATCACTAAACAATGCTCCCCACAAGTAGAACCAAAATTTCATGCTATCAAATACGCGTGGTGTCAGGCTTTCAAAGGCAAACGGACCATCAGAACCGTACATGAAACCGTGATGTCATAATCTAAGTAATCCAACGGCAACATAGTAGGAAGACTATGACACATAATTACAGAGCAGTTCACGGAATTCATTGAACGCGCCAAAAAATTAAACAAAACAACAAATTGGATAAAAACAGCAGCTTTTTCTGACAACTAACCGGAACTGAGAGCTCGGCGGAGAGGTCCGAAGCGCTGTTGCCGGAAAACACCGAGTCGGAACCGGGAAATGAATCGGAGCCGGCGGGCCAGATGCTTGCAAGTGAGTTGCAGTTCCCGGCGGCGGCGGCGGCGACGGAGGGCAAGGTAGGGGCGCCCCCGTCAACGTCCTCCACAGGAAAATCGAGAAGGTCATCGATGTGGTCAAAGAAGCTACCGCAGTCTATCTCATCCATGAAGTTAGGTCCAACCATTTTCTCGGCAGGTGAAAATTCCCTGAGAAAATTCAAAAGTGGAAAGAAAATTAGAGTCTGAAAGGAGAAAATGAAAAAGAAAATACACAGCAGTTTTTGTTGAATGGAAGATTGTGGCCCATGTTAGCCATTGTTGCGTAAATCAAAATTAATATTTTTCTTTGGAATTATTAGAGAGAGAAGTGGGAAAAGTTAAGAAAAGGTAACTGGCATGCGTTGTTATTATTAATTACTTATTTTGATGAAATGAAAATCCGAAATTGAAGATTTTAGCATGTGAGTGCGATGAGTGCTGCGGCGCATGTTAGAGTGACCTGGCCCAGTATGGCATTTTGATTTTATCCAGAAAAACCTTCACTTTCTCTCTTTTGTTGTTTTTCCTTTGAAGTGATTGAAGATACGGAACAAACCTCATTTCAAATTCCTCTTTTTCCCAAATTGAACAGAATGTGAACATTTTGAAATTTGAGGTAAAGTTGAAGAAGGCTAGCAAGCTAACCTTGTTCAACTAAGAAGGAGGGAGAGTAAGTAAGTTGAGAATTCAACTCCAGAGAAAGAAAAATGAAATAAACCAGAGGGAAACACAAAATCATGTACACCACGTAATGGTTGCAAACATTAGGATTCTATAATTCTTGAAATTTGGTTTAAGAAAAACGAGAGCAATGAGCCCAATTGTTGATTTTGCTAGAAAATGAATTTCCTAGAATGGTGGGTAAGGTTGAAAATTAGAAGGTGGGAAGGAAATGAAAGCAAACCTGAAGGTTAAAAGTTGTATCTTTGTGTGTGTGAGCTGAAACTGAAAGGAAAAGGAGCAATCTTTTAAGGTAGAAAAGCTCCAGAGCAGAGCGAATGAGGAAGTGTGTGAGGGATGGAGGGTTTGAGTAGGGGGTGGGTGGGTTTTTGAAAGGAGAGAGAGGAGAGTGAAGAAGGTTTAAATGGAAAGGGGGGGTTACGAAGGGAGAAGAAGAAGAAGAAGAAGAAGGAAGAGAAAGAGAATGTGATGGGCACTGGTAGGTGAGGCTCCTTCATCATTGCTAGCTGTCTTTTACTACCTCCACTGTCGTGATGTTGAAGACTTCTTTCTCTCTTTTTTTTCCCTTCATCTCTCTCCTCAGATTAACCAGGGTCCCACCCTTCTCTCTCCTTTCCTCCATTCACGGACTTCCACCCCACCCCACACAAACCATCTTCATTTCAATTTCAATCCATCTACCCCAGCCCCATTTCCCATACCACCCCCAACCAAATTTTCAAAAATAATTAACATCAAACGTAAATGCCTTTTCATTTTCAATAACCAAACACAAGAATGGACACTTTGCCTCCTTACCTTTTCTTCCTTGCTGGGTTCAGTTTGTGTGAATTGCAATGCAACCAGATTTCAGATTTCAGATTTTAGAGAGAGAGGAAGAGAAAAGTGAGAAGCCAAGAAGCTGCAGCCTTTGCATAAATAGAACAAGATGAAGCTCTATGCAGACTTGTGCTTTGTCAGACTTTTTTTAACCGCCGTTGTTTCAAACACTGTTTGTTTCTGTTTAGTCTCTGTTTTCTTAAATAAAACAAAAAAAAATTACTGCGTAGGTTTGCAGTAAAGCAGTAGCATAAAATGCTGAACAGTCAGAGTTTAAGAGCCCCTCGAAGCGCGTGACCACACGGAAAGTGTTATTACGACCTGTACAACTGTTTGTTACGGGTTCGGAAACCGATGATTCTTTTGTATTCCACGCTGGATATGGTAACTTTGGATAGCCCTCATTTATTATTTTAATTATATTTACGCGTTGCCACTCCAAACATAAATTAATATAATATTGTTATTACCCTTGTTTTCCATTAATTACCATTTTTACCAACTTTGAATTTTACCTAAGGCCCTCTGCCACCACCATATCATTGACAAATCTTAAGTTTTTTTTTTTTTGTTTCTTTTAATTCTGACCATTCTAATTCCAGTTTGCTTTCGTGGAAATTTCTATTTGTTTTTCTTGTTTCGAAAATAAAGAAAAAGACAATTCCGATAAAACTGGTTGCAGGACAAATTTGAATACAGCAAGTGTGGGAGTTTGGAAATCCTAACTTTGAACATAAATCGAAAATTCTTTGTTTTCAGCTCAAAACCAACAAAACAGTTCTAGAAATTCTTTTTAACGAAATCCCTCTTTTTCTGTTCCTCTTGCCCCGTTTTCTATTTTTACAACAAAACTTATTCTTTTAATTATTTATACCATTTTATTCACCTTTTATTTACATAGTTTATACTCTATTTATTTGCCATATCACAACTTGCAACATTTTAAACTTATATTTCGAACAACATTTTACTCACTCTTGTGTTTAATTTAACAGTTATTATTACAACTCACTCCATTTTATAAAAAAAATGAAAACATTCTAAGAAATGCTCATAGCTCTTTACCTTTTTAATATATATATATATATATATATATATAAACAAAAAATTACTTACACTTTTATTTCTATACATCGTATTCGTTTTCACTTCACTAAATCAGTTCTCTAAAAGAGAAAAGAAAAGGAAAAACAATATCTATCACATTCATATTTATTTTTTTTACTTTTCTTTTCTTTGTAGTGTCTTATTAATATTTTACAAAAACTAATTCTATAGGAATGAAATAAGATAATTACAAGCAATACACGTGTATAATTCGTTATTTAACATGGCGGTTTATCTGGTATTTAAATTCAAAAACACTAATTAAATTAAATCAATTGTTTATCTGTTTATTTGTATAATTCAAAGTTTGCATCGTTTTATGCTGTTGATAATTAGTTTATTTTATTAACTAGACTGATAAATGTTCAACTTCACACAGTATAAATATCAAAACAAACTCTATAAAGGAATTATACCAACTTTATTGACCTCTTTAAGTTAATAGAGATTATTTCTAACTATAAATGTTCATGGATTTTTTTTATTTATTTATCTCGATCTATTACTAAAATAGATACAATTAAATTTTCAATAACTTTATATACAATTTTAAAGATAAATTAATTATTTTTCCTATAAAGTTATTTTGTAAGTTATCTGCATATTAAAAGAAAAAAGAACCGAATGAGTTTATGTTTATAAATTATTAAAACGCACCATTTTCATTTTAACACTTATTTTATATAATATTATAGGGTCATTGTTATTATTTAGATATATAATTTAATTTTGAAAAATATTTTGTCCAATGGAAAATAGTTTTGTATCGTCATTCAATAAAACATTGTCATCATATATGATAACTTAGCTTACTTTGATCAAGATCACTTTAAAAGTTTAAATAACCATTATTTTGCTAGTTAATGAATAATATTTTGGCAATGTACTATATTATCAGATTTATTTTATTTACTTATTTATATCAATTAAATTAATTTAAAAAAAACATTTTTTTCAATCTAAACTTTTTCAGTTTTTCATTTTTATTTCCTTTCTTAGATAAACAAAATATTAGTAGTAAAATGTCTCATTGAGTTTTAATTAATTCAAAAGCAGTCATGTGATTTAAATTAAAAACATTACGTAAAAAAAAATTAAAGCTTCTTTGACTTGAATTTACAGCGGCAGGTGATTGAGTAATAAACCCCTTAAAGTGACACATACACGTTGATTCATTTAGACATAAAAAATATATTTTTTGTTTGTAAAATAAATAAATAAAAAATCGACAACTGTTTAATGCTTTTGTTTCAAAATGATGGCAATAAAAATTGTAACATACAATTGTTAATACTCAAACACTTCACTCATAGAAAAAAACATTAAAACTTTCTCATTAGACAAAATATTTTAGTTTAACTAAATTTAAACAATTAATTTGGTTTAATCACCAAACCAAACTTTATACCGAAAACACTCACTCGCAATGTAATGAGTAATGAACAATTTATTAAAAATACTTTGACATGATAATTTACTAAACAATACATTAGAATTATATGAAGTAACACCCTTCACAAGTAATGCAATATTTTTCCTCTGTGAGCTTTTTTTGACCACAACATAAACGAAATCAAACCCTAAGGAACCATAATTTTTAATTAAAATATTATATATGTATCCGTGCCCAAAATATTATGGAGAAAAATGTGTGTGAACAATGCTAAGCACGTGGTTAATTAGTTAATATGTCTCTCTCACTTTAAGTGAGTTAATCTTCAATCCTAATGTAAGAATAGGTACATTGACTTCAGCTTATGCATAAATAATTTTTAAAAAATTAGAGATTTGAAATACTAATTATAAAATTCCACTAAATACTGCCCTTTTTTTTTTAGCAAGTTACTTTTAGTGTGTTGAATACCAAATAATTTTTTCATTTTCATTTAAAAATTATTTTTTTATATAAAAAAAATTCCGCATCACTATACAACTTAGTTACGTTAACACCTCAAACAACAATAATCATCTGCCATCATATAAAAAATATATATAAAAATATGGAAGAATAATTTAAAATAATTTAATTACAGATATTAAGTATGTTAAAATTTTAAAAAATATATAATATATAAGAGTATAATGGTTAAATTTTGGTTGTGATAACTTTATATAAGTCATCAGTGTAAACTATCTACCTCTTTTATTATGAAATAGTTAGGATGTGTAACTGAAATTTATGGACAGTCGGAAAATTTATCATATTAAGAGATAATTTAAATATATTTTTCATATGTTATAGGCGAGAAAACTAGACTTATCCCGTAATAATAAATTCCATATCTACCTTTAATTTGTAATGTATACTGTAATAATTTAAATTGATAATAAATAATATATATACTGTGGAATTTTACTGAAATTCATGATCCGATACTATTTTTTTGTACATTAAATGTACAAAATAAAATATGATTGATAAATAATGACTTATTTAAATTTAGCAAATGTTTTTATTTTATATTCTTTTGAAAAAATATTCAATCAAAATGGTAGGTGTAAGATGTGATATTCGACAGTTTATAATAGACTTTTTAACTGTAATTAATTTTAAGTAAAACAATCTGGCTTTAATTGATGTTGAATGATTAATAATCTTAAATTTAAATATCATCTCACATTACGCAATTCCATCATTTTACTTAATTACTCATGGTAGAGACATATTAACGAAAACAACACAAGCTTTTCTATATATATATAATTAAAAATTAGTTAGAAAAAGTTGTATAATAGTATCAATATTTTCATATATTAATTAATGGTTTGATAATAGTTTAGTTTCTATTTGTATAACTTAATGAGTATAAATTAAATTATTAATATAGTTTATTATTTTTGGAAAAGTATATTATATTGAAAGCAGGTTACTTATATATATAAAAAAATAAGATAGTTTATTAAAATTGTGATTGGGTTATGTATAAACTTTTCAAAATTTATAAAACAAACTAAAGATAAAGGTGAATGGTTTGTCGGTCATTTGGAGGTGAACTACTGTTTTTATTCATTTAAATTGAAAATTATACACGAGAAAGCAGAACGACATAAATATTCAATAATATTATAATTTAAATAATATATATATATATAAACTAATTTTTAATTATTAATTGTAATTAAGTAATTTCATATGTAGAAGTATTAGTTCTTATATTTATTTATTATAAATATCAGTTAATTAATTAAAAAAACTTAAAAAATTACATGATTAAATATACTTTCTTTATATATGTTTAAAAAAATAAAAAAAATTCGTGCCGGTTAACCTACTTTCTTAAAGAGGCTAATGAAGATCCTTAACCCACCCTAACTATGATGGTCTATTTTCAACACACCAATAATAAAGTGAATGTATTAATTAGTTTTGTTACCTATATAAAAAAAAACATCTTTTATGAGTTACTCTTTTTGTGGATGGCGATGTAAAATATTTTATATTGTTAATGCATAAAAGTAAACTCTAAAACATAAGAAATAATTTATATGTCGACCATGTAAAAATATTTTACAATGTAGTTTTAAAAAATTATATTAGTAAGTTCATTATTTTTTATAAAAGTTATCAGTTGACACTGTAAAAATTACACTCTAAATTATGTGAAAATATAGTTTATATATCATCACTCATTACAAGAAAATTATAAAATAGAAATTTAGAGAAAAAATTAAGAAAATTATAAAATAGAAATTTAGAGAAAAAATTAAAAAAATTATAAAATAGAAATTTAGAGAAAAAAATAATTAATTACTATAGTGACTAAATTAAAGATCATTTCAAAAATTAAATTTTTATTTTATTTTTAAATTAGTTTCTATTATTGTTAAATAGTTTATAAACTGATATCTAATGCTACCAAAGTTTTAACTACCAATATTTTAGATTCTAAATTTGGTAGAAAAATCTTAGTTGCTAATTAAATACTAATTTAGAAACTATTTAATAATAGTAAAAACTAATTTAGAAACTATTTAATAATAGTAAAAACTAATTTAGAAACCAAAACCTTTTAGTATCTAAAATAGTCTCTATTTTAATTATTATAATAACTAATTATTATTTTTTCTAAATTTAATTTTTATTTCATAATTTTCTTGTACCGACAAGCTCTACTAAGTCATTATAAATTACAAAATTATACTTTAATTAACCAACCGTGTAAAATGTATGAAAAGATAAGTTCTCAAACATTACATTACCAGCCTAAATCCAAATTAAAATATTTTAACGTTTATTTAAGGTTAATTTTTTTTATAAATTAGTTTTTGTTTTTAGTCAAAACTTAGGACTTTTCTTATTATTTATAATAATAAAATTATTAAAATAATTCGTATTTTTTTATATGAAAAAAACGAATTTTTAATTTAATAATATGATATTTACGATAAATTATGAAATACTTCAATATTATAGTTCACATATATAAATATGAAAAAAAATATTTAATTTAACCCTTTATTTAACAGTCCTTTTATGTTACTTAAAAAAAATGTTTGATGGTATAAGATATATCACCTTCATCCAGGATTTAAAATTCAGTGGGCAGAAAAAAAGTTGATTTTAAATAAAATATATAAACATATTATATTTGGTCACATGCAACTCAAGAAAGGTTGAAAGTGCGCACCCAAAAGAAGAGTTGGAACCGAATTAACCAACTCGATAAGAAAATTATTTCCATGTCCAATCAAAACTTATGCTTATTTGGAATGACCAAACTCATGCTGTGTTATTTCAACCCACAATCTCAAGAACATTTTTCATTTTCACAGTCAAATCTCATTCTTTTTTTTTTGTCATACATTACTCCTTGTTTTTGTTTGACTATCTCATGTGCCTAAAACTATACTCTTTTTTTTTATTGGGGACTGCAGTTTAAAACTTTAACTATGCCAGTTACATTGACCTTTGTGTAGGTTCATGAACCCTAAACCTCTTACAAATTTAGTAAAATTGAAGAGAAAAAAAAATTATTGACTGAGTATTTAACTTATTGTTCTTGATTCTTAAAATTAGAAAAGGTAGTCCTCTAAAATGAAGCAACACATTTTGTATATAGAAATGAAAAGGAAAAAGGTTGACAAAAGTGACTGCACAACTGAAGTGTCTGATGCTCTGGGTCAAATGGAAATGATGGGTTCATCTGGTCTCAAAATCTATCCATCTTCTTGTTCTTCTTTTATCTCTCATATTTTCTTAACTACCTTGAGTTACACTCTTTGAATCAATTCCTTCAAGAATACTCACCCTTCAAAATCTGTTGAAAGGGGACAAAGGGAGACAGTGTGTGTGGTGCTGCACTGCTGCACTGCTACTAACTCCATTCACCCTTTACTTCTTTAACTAACTTGGGTTCCACTCTTTGAATCCCTTTCTTCTAAAAGACTTATTCTTCTTCTTCATTAGAAAGAAAATAAAAAATGGCAACTATTATTATTGGTTCGAACCCAGATACATTTTCAATGAATCTAAGTGTTAGGCTTAGTACCAATTAATCATCCCAAAATTCGCAGCCTTCAAAGTTTGTTGAAAAAACAACTGAGGTTTTATTTTATTAGGTAAGAATGCTACAATTCAACGTATGAATCACTACACTGTAGATTTCTAAATCTATAAATTAACTCTGGAATAGCCTAAGTGCCTAACACGCTATTTATGGAAAGAACCCTACCTTTCCTTAACTTCCTTAGGATTTGACCGTTTTGCCCTAACAATTTTTTGTGTTCTTATTAGATGTTCTAATACAAGCCCACTTTTACATGAAACTATAAGATTGTTAGTTTTTGAATTAACTATTAAAATTATGACAGCGTTTTCAATTTTGTGAACTAATAATGGTTGGCCTCATGTTAAGATTTGGAAGCTATTGGATCAAATGGAAAGTAAAAAACAAAAATTTAGTTGAAGCCAGAGAGAGGGAGAGAAAGAAAGAAATTCTATTTTGTTTCTTTTCATACATTTCAACGCGCTTATACGTTATACAACTGTTTTATACTTTTTGACTTCACATGCCAAACACAGTTCATTTAGCAATTAACATAAGCAACTTTCTTATTTTATTATTTTTTTTAACTTTCTTTTTCCTCCTTTTATATCACGCAACTTTTATTCTTTTAATAATTCAACTAACGGGTAACCATGGCGAACAAAAGTAAATGCAAGAATTAATTATATTTTTAGTTTCTTCATTTTAAATTACCCTTAGTATTTTCCTCTTTAATAAAATGTAATGAAATTTATAAAAAGTGAGACTAAGAATTAACGTGTGATAAATGTTTTACTTAAGAAAGAAAATTGGTTGTGAATGGTCTTTTTTAAAAGAAGACTATCCACAAACTAGACAACATAAATATACCTTCAAGAATAGGAAGAGTATGAAAGTGAAGTTGCGCACCGACGCTTTTCTCACTAAGTTGCAAAAAAATCACTTATTAAAGTCACTTCCTTAACTAAATGCGAATGTAACGGATTTAAATGAACGACGTGATTGAACGCCCAAGTCTTCAAAACATATGCTTAATGACTTATATATGCCTTTTAGAACGCGTATTTATTTTAGAAAATATAATTCCACTAAAAACTTCAATAATAAAACTTTTGTTTTCGAAATAAATTCACCACTGGCAATTAATTAGACTATAGATTCACGCTAATGTGTTCCCTGTGATATAAATATAATTAGATAAGATGGTTAATCAAGTTGCTTCCTTAATTATTAATTCTGGGTGTGTCGGTACAGTGAGCAAAATGCTCTTGTACTTTTTTTTTTCCTTTGAGAATGGCACATGGGTTTGTATCCTTATTGTGCAAGCATGCATGATGTATAAACAAAGATTCAATGGCAAATTAATATCCCTAGACAGAAAATATTAGTATTAATATGATCGCATTTTATCCTACATAATAATTATAACAAATAAACATCAACAAAGAATACCAATAATTAATTTAGTTAAAGTTTAACAACTTTTTTCCTTTTTCAATAAACTATCTGTGCATGAGGTATGCACCCTTCCAAGTAGAACATGTGTTGGGGGATGATAATTGAGAAAAAAAATATTTCTTAAATGGTCTCTTCTGAAATTGAAGACTTACCACTGGAAGAAGATTTAACTAGAAATTGTAATTTACTTTTACGACCAGCCACCGTCAAAATTAAGATATTTAACTGTTATAATTAATTATAATTTTTAGTTTATCTCGTGTTTATAGCATAATTCAATCGTTTAGTTTTTTGATTAAATTATTAAATAATGTTAATCACGAATAATTTTCATTTTATATCTGCACTAACTACTATTTAACTCAGTGCAATATTAAGTAGAGCGTCTGAATATAGCACAAGTTCACATATTCAAACCTTATTATTATCACTGTAAAACAAAAAATAACTCATGAACATTTATTGAATTTTTAAGTGGATAAATTACTAATTAAGTTGGAATATATATAATTTAAATTAATAGCTAGTAACAAGGTACGAACAGTTTGCAAAGTCCTAAAATTAAACATTGTTATTGTCTTTGCCAAAAAAAAAAACACAAAGTTACTGACATAAACTATCAACATATGGATCGTTCATGGTTACAGGTACACGTACACGATCGTGATCTTTGATTCTATAATAAAGTATAGAATGTGTTTAAATGATTAACTTTCTCGTATATGCTAACATAAGAAACACCAGAGTAATTAAATAAATCAATGTTTAGAGGGACTAATATTAATTTATTATATAATTTTTTTTTGCATGTATAGAACTAGAAATACTTGTATATTTTGTGAAATAGTAAAAAAAAATAGCATGTAAAAGTGGAATGATGTGGGATATGAAGAGAGGTGAAGGAGAAAATTAGGGAATAAGTAACAAAAAAAGACTAACAAGTGTACCTTACCTTTGTTTTACCTTAATTAACCTTGCCAATGTTATGTTGGCATGTTACCTCCCATGCTGGGTGGGTCCCGCGTTGCATGTTCGAAAGTTCGGTCCACACGTTCATCAACGTGGCGAATATGGACTAACCCAGTTAACGTGGACCCCACCCACTCAATTCCAGCAACGCCACGTGACGTGGGACTTCCCTCACGTGACCTTGCCATCACTTCTTCTCATTCGTCACTTCGCTCCACCCTACCCAATCAGGTCTCGCCACCTGTGCATGCTGACTTTTTCCCGTCAAAGCAACCTGTAACCATCCATCTTGTTATTTCATTTTCTTTTACATTTTTAGTTGAGAAGCAAAATGAAAGAGTATTAGGATATTTTCTGTTGTTACAGTTTTTAAAGTGTTTGGTTTGGATGCATCATGTGGCGGTGGGGCCCACATGTGCTAGTGCCGTACCTAAACATGGTCTGGGACAAAATGTGATCTCTCAGGGACTTTTGTGGGTCATGCCCCTTACAGTGCCTACCCCACAAATCAGTCCTTAATTTTGGATTACGGCACCATTTTCGCATTAATCCTTATATTTAATGTTACCTAGCATACAACGTATCGAATGAAATCATTCAACTATTAATATCATTATCAATTTTGCGTCACTGAATTTACTACATATACTGAGAAGAAGTTGGTCCAATACCATTATATATAAAATACATATTTTGAAAAAAGACATTAATTTTAAGTACCCACTGATTAATTAAATATTAGGATGTTTTATCAGATAAATACATAGGTAGACTGTCGTTTTGAACAGAAAATCAGAATCGTGTCATTCTTTATTAATTAAACTTAATCATTTTAATGACTCAATAAAAGTAGAATCAGACTACATTATGTAGAATATGATCAATAAATATCAAAAAGAACAATAATAAGAGAGATTTATCTTTTACACATTTATTTTAAGTCACTTGGAGAGGTTCTAAGACTAGGTTACAATTTCTCATATCATCTAATACACAAGAGAGAGTACTTTTAACTCATATTCTATCATACTCATTATAATTTTGTGTTCTTATTGTCTTGAGCGTCAGAATGTCATCGCAGGAGGAGTCACTCATTTTCAGAATATCAAATCACTAAAGTTTGAATGAAGACCATCATTAGGAGCTCATCCAGATTCTGACCTACCTCGAATTGGATAGAACAATATACTATAGAAAAAAAATTTGAAACTTTAAGACAACATTATGATGAAAGTGAGAGTATATTTAATATGTTTGAAATGTGAAAAAAATGCTTGATTTCGTGTAACAATAATAGAGGTGTGGTTAAATGAGAGGTTTGGAAGGTGATAGGTTACAATAAAAAAACAGAAGATAATAAGAATGTCTGATCCATTCAGGGTGTGCAGCTCATTAGCAGAATGCAGTGAGCTGTAAACTTAAATAAACTCGACAATGGAGAAGCAAGGAAGAAGGTGAAAGAGCAGGATTCTAAGTTTATGTTGACTATAGGTAATTTATTATTAATTTAATGTTAAATGATTGAACTTGAATCATATATGCTTAGTATTTCAGAACCAGGGTTTGGATCCCAAAACACATTCTTCCCTCTTTTCATTTATTTTTAGCCCCTTCTATCTCAATTAATTTTTTATCCAAGTGGACAATCATTTGTTGTCACCTCTAAATTTATATTTTACTATGTACATTTTATTAACCCTAGCCAACTATATGTTTTTACTATATATTTATTCAACATTAAGCCCACAAATACACTGAAATCAAAGGTATAAACTTTAGGTACGCTACTTAATAGAGAAAATAAAAATTAATAATCAGATTGAGAGAAAAAGCAAATTATTTTATTTGATAAAAAAAACGACAACTTAGTTATAATGTGCAAAATGATTCATAGTTGCTGATTTCCCGAATCAATTAAAATATCAGGCCACAAAGTCAACTTTTTAATAATATTAAGAGAAGCAGTGGTGGAGGATTAAAAGTGCGGGTCCCGAGTTACTCCAAATATTTTTAGAGATACATAGGAGAAGATAATTTAAATAATTTTTATATTTTTATTTATTTCTTTAGTCTTTTCAATAATAAAATATTAATTTTGTTATTTCTATCATTTATCATATGTTATGTTTTCTTTTAGAAGAAAAAATATAACCTATTTTTTATTAATCTTAGTTTTATTTTTATGAAAAATGTAACTCACTCATGCTTTTCTTAATAATGAAATATTCATTTCACAATATATTATTTCTAATATTTGAGTTTTTACTGTTATTTATGCACACACAAAAATTAAACCTTTGAAATATAAATAGTTATATATTATTTTCTTTTTTAAGTTTTTAAACTCTAACTAGTTTCTTTTTATTTATAAAAGTTTTCATCTTAGACATTAGTATGCAACTTGACATCTCAGCTAGACTGACACCTCAAGTAACAACAATCAAGACCAAATGAATTTACCCTAACCACAGGGAGCTCCTGGTTCCAAGAAAAAAGTCTTAGCCGATTTAAGAGAGGAACGACCAGACTCATATAGAATCCAATAAGGAATATCATGTTCCTCCCTAACCATGATTAAAAAAATGAGGCATTTGTTGTAAAGATAAGGAAATATTTCAATCACAACTTGTCCAAAACTGAGAGATTGTATTCGAAATTCTAGCACCATCAAATAACCCTGCAATATTTGCTACAAAAGTAGTAAAACACCATTTATCATTCCAGAAATGTACCAATAGTCAAAGAAGTATAATCAAGTATAGTAGAATAAAACTGCTTAATTCTAAGCCAAATAGATGAAGATCTATAAACCATTCTAAACTCGTATTTTGATTTAAGAACCCTAGCTTTCAAGAGCAAAGACCAAGGTATTTTGCTATAAGCAAAATTCCAAGCAAGCTTAAGAAGATATGCATTAGTTTCATGATGAAAATTAATAATCTTCAAACCTTCATTTTCAAGAGGAGAACAAATCGTATCTCAATTCACAGTGACTATGCCCTTTTTCAGAATATCACCAGTTCAAATAAAATTTCGACATCATTGCTCAACTTGGTTAAGAAGTGAAATAGGCAATTTATACATATTAAAGCTATAGGCTAGAAATCCAGTAATCAGCGTATTGACCAACTGAATTCGATCCATCATGCTAAGAGATTTACCTTTTCAAGATGCTAGTTTCAATTTGACTTTATCAGCTAAAGGCTGAAGAACTCGACACTTTGGAGCACCAACAAAATAGGCACTCCTAAATAATTAAAAAGCAAACAACCATGACTACAAGAAAGAATACATTAAATTTTGGTGACAAATCATGCAGAATTATCCATGGTGAAAAAACTAATTTTAGAGTTATTAATATATTGACGAGAAAAATCACCATATGTTTTAAGAAAAATACTCAAATTTTTAAGAGACTTAATATCCCCTACAGAAAACAAATATGTCATCAACATATAATATATGAGAGGGAGTGAGATAACCTTGCGAACTAGCCATATGTAATTTTTTTTTATCATTCACAAGCTTAGAGATACATCTATTAAGAACTTTCTCTGCAAGACAGAAAAGTAAAGGAGACAAAGGATCACCTTGTCTAACACCTCTACTGCAAGGAAAAAAACCCACCACCAAACTACCATTTATTATGATAGAAAACATAGCTGAATGGAGAATTGTACTAATCCAATCGACAAACGAGGAGTGAAAACAAAAGCGTGTCAAAACTAATAATAAGAACTTCCAAATTAGAGTATCAAAGGCTTTATGAATATCAACTTTGTAAGCCACATTACCCCTCTAACCTTTTTAGAAAGCATGTTAGTAGCTTCAGAAGCAATATCATTATTTTTTTTAAATAGCTTTGTATATAAATTGTTTTTATGAACATAAAGTGAAATCTTAAATGTATATAATTTTTTATAATCAGATTTAAATTGTGACTTATTTATCACAATTTTTTTTGTTAATTACGTCGTGATATTTAATTAGATTTTTATAATTTATTTTTAGTCTTTAACTTTATTTTTTTTAAAATAATATATGGATGAAGAATATATTGATTGTTATTGTTTTGTGAAGAACATAGCATTGATATTCATCAATTTAATTCTACTTATGTAATAGGTCATGACTGTTCTAGTAATAAAAAAATTCATGTCATTATAAAATATTGTTTCAAAGTAAATATATTTTGCATTTCAGAATAAGAGGTTCATTGAAACAACCAATGAAACTTTTAACTCTAAATAATGTTTTAGTTTCTAATTATGTTAATAAATTTTTTAAAATTAAGGATGTATTTACTTTTTTAAACTAATTTTATCCTTTGAATTTTAGTGAAAAGAGAGATTAGTTGAAATTTCAACATTAATATTTTATTGTTGGATACTTCTAACTATCTATATTTGAAGAATTTATGAACTATTCTTGAATTGTGTCAATTTTTAAGGAGAAAAGGGAAGTTAAGTACAATACTTAATTTAAGTACAATTATTACCACAAAACAAAGAATATCACTAAATATAATCAACACATCTTACTTCTATATCAATCTAAACTACATTTTTTCTTATAATATAATTAATAAATTTTCTATAATTTAATCTCTAAAAGATACTAAAATAAATTGGTCTAACTTTTCCCATTCCTAAATTCTAAAGTACAATTTTAAAAATCTTACAACATTTTTTATTTTTTGATGCTCTTAAGAATTCAAATTTGAAGAATTTGTGAATCATGTTTAGTTGTGTCAATCTTTCCCAAAATAATAAGTACATTTTAATTAATTGATCGCTTGATTCGTTTTTTGTTTTACTTGTTTATACAACTACCATAAAAAAATATCATTTATATTTTTTTAATGAAAATTATCAAAACAAGATTATAAAATAAAATAGAAGATGAATTTATTGTCCACAATATGATTATTTATATTAAAAAAAAGCTAAAATTTGTAATTCTACTGCAATTATTGATGTTCAAGAATTTGAAGAAACAAAGAGAAGTCCTTTAAATGTGTGTGATTTTTCTTGTAATTATAGTTATATGAAATTATTTGGATTCGTCTAAAACTGTGGTTCAATATCGGTTATTTAGAAGAAAGCATGTGAGTAATAAGGGAAAAATATTTGCTACCACTAAAAAAAATCATTAAATAGAAATTAATTTTAGAGAAAAAAAATAATTAGTTGTTATAGTTACTAAATTAAAAACCATTTTAAATACTAAAAAAAATTATTAATTTTTAAATTAATATTTATTATTGATAAGTAGTTTTTAAATTGACATTTAATTAGCTATCAAAATTAGAATATAAATAATTGGTAGTTAAAACCTTGATAGCTAATTAGATATCAATTTAAAAATTATTTATCAATAATAGAAACTAATTTAGAAACAAATAATTTTTTAATCTTTTAAATTAATCTTTAATTTAGTCACTATAGCAACTAATTATTTGTTGTTTTTAAAATTAATTTTTATTTAATTATTGGTAAAAAACCATCAATAAAAAGAATTAATGTGAGTAATCAAAAGAAATATATTTGCATTGGGTAGAATGTGATGATTAATATTTAGTATCAATTAATTGAATACCACACCCAAGTTTTGAGAACAACATTTTGATATAGTTCAAAGGATATTACTAAATCCCAACATATTAACTCGGGAATTAACCATAGAAATGAAAGTAATTTATATTACACATATTATTTAAAGAATGAAATATTATTTAAACAAGTATAAAAAAAAGTTAAAAATTATGATGAATTTGAAATCAATTACTTTATATCAATCTTAAAATTTAGTATGTTGAATTATTATATGATTCTAAAGATATACTTATTCAATTCATTATAATAATAGATTATTTATACGATTTATCTATATTAGGTTTATTAGGAATATCAATTGGTTAAAAAATTATATATGACCTTGATCATTAATTGTTTATGTTAATTTCTTAATCTTCTTCGTTAAAATAATGGCTAAGTATCATATCTGATTTGCGGATCAATATAGGTAAGATATTTATAAGACTAGATTTTAGTAATGAAATGGTAAAACATTTTGTTTCTTTAGAAGAGCATATTTTTACAATTATTTCCTTTTACACATACCATCACCTACTAATTTGTTACTTTCATTGACGAAACTTCATGCTTCTTCTACAATTATTTCCTTTTAGACATACCACCAACAACTAATTTGTTACTTTCATTCATGAAACTTCATGCTTCCTGATAGCTTTCATTTAATATTTAAATTAAAATATTCCAACTTATAGTTTGTCTAATGCAGCGATAGTTCATCAAACGCTAAAAATATGATAGTATAATTGTGGTCAGGTAATCTCAAGTTCTCTTCCAACGAATCTAATTGTGAAACCAGTAAATCAGTCTTTAGAATCTATATGCAAGTAAGAAAAGATAACAATAACAATAAAAATAAAAATTAGTTTTTTAATTTGTTGAACAGAAAACATAAAATAAATAATTAAAACAGAAAATAAAAAGTGGTTGATCCCCAAATTCTTCCGGCAATGATTTTTTCATAGATTCTCTAAAGATTAATTGTTTCTTAACCCTCAAATGAGTTAAGTCAAATTGAACATGCGTCAAAATGATTCAACTTGAAACTCACCCGTAAATCATGCGTCTACTGGTTTAATCAGTACCCACTTTGTTCCATGCATATACTCTATGAGAATGCTTATCTCTTTTCTCTTGACTCATGTGCCTGCACCCAAGAAATTAATTAGAACAATATGAACTAACTAAAAAATCAAAGTTTAAGACAAGAAAGACTCTCAATTATGCATTCAAGTATAACCTCTCACAAAAACGAATTTTCCAGGAGATTCGAAGATTAAAACAAATGATATAGATAATTGAAAAACAAATTTTATTAATCAAAACCTCAACTCAATATGAAATTACAAAGGAATCAACAAAAAATGATTAACCTTCCATGCAGAGGCAAAAATAAGAATAATACAAAAAGGAAAATAAAACTAGGTTTAGAGTGTGTTGTGCAGCTATGAAATGTGATCCAAAAGCTCTTTTATTTCTCCCTCCAAAGTCTCTTTTATAATTTTCTTTTCCTTGCAAAAAATTGGATTTGAAATCTTGATTGTAATGAATTCCAACACTGCTTTGAGAGATATTGCAAAAAAATTTATTGAAAAATACCTTCTTAAAAGTATATTTGTTCTATTTTTTAAGAGTTTTAATTTCAGGATTTTTGAGTGAATATCCCTATAGAAGATTTGCTTTCAATTATATTTCTGTGATATTTATCGATTTAATTCTCTAATTCTTTATCTCATATTTCATTTTCTGTTTTGATTCAAAAGAAACAACTTGGGTTTAAAACACAGAATTAACAGAAATAACAATTAAGGCCCAAATAAACTTAATTAGAAGAATATTAATTAAAACAATGACTTGGATTTATCCTTGACTACAACACAAGAATAAATTATTAAAGTTATTAAGTGTGAATAAAATTACATTTATCGCTTCCCAAACCCCAGTAAACCTTGCTGGAAACATACAAACTATATAAATCTAGTTAAATTCACCTGAAGAGCTATATGAAGTTCACTACACCTCCTTCCAAGTCGTCATTGAAAATTTGCAATCCTTATCGGAAACATAACCAAACAAACTCCATCATAGTTTTCTTAGACTATTGATGACTACATTGGTTAACACTTGATGAGTATATTTCCATTCACTCTTAGAGTGTCTAAAATAGTTCTTTTATGCTATAATTGAGAGGAAACTCCAATGTTTTAGACAAAATTTGCATAACCAAATGAAATTGAACCATAATTAGAGTCATTGCTTAAATATGATTTTAAATATATTTTGTTCTCATCTTTATCTTGACCATATGTAGAGATTATGGACCTTACTAATTATAATGTAGATGAAGAATGAAAATACCTTAAAGTCTAGAAAGTCTCGTCGTAGAAGGACTAGATGATTTTACTTGTCACACCCATTAGAAGATCTTTCTAGAATGTTTAATGCTGGAAAAGTTTCTCTAGAGAGAAAGATTCGAATTCAATTAGCCTTTGTGAAGATTTCCCAATGAAGAATTATATCACTTTGAAGATTTTAAAGTTTGGTTATGGAAGGAGACACTCCATGTCTTTAAAGCTTTTAGACAATCTTCTCGAAGCCTCTACTAATGGATTCTCCAATTTGGGGAAAGGAAGATATTGATTCAAAAATTCTAATACATTACAAGGAAACAAGAATCGAAACCAACTCAATCTTATGTGAGGACAGTCTCTTAAATTCTGTAATAAAAAAACTCCTCTGCAAAACATGTAAAGAATAGAGCAAATATCCTTTAGAGATATTGTTCAAGTAAATCTTCTTAAATTATTTTGCATAAGTGATAGGTTTAATTACAATCAATGTGCAAATACGAATCAAGTTTGGAAACAATACATTTGTAAGATAAAAGAAAATGAGATAAGGAACATATAAAGAAAGAGAATATTTGCTGAATAAATTGAAACATAGAAAGGAAACATTTGATAATCGATAAATAATATTTCGAGATAGATTTTGAATTTCAATTTGTGGAAGAAATTTATTTGTAGAATTTTATTTTAATCCATTGGTCTTTTTTAAATTCGGATTTTGTAAAATTTGTTTTCAAACACATGTTTAGGGTTAAATTCTTTTTCTCTAATTTATATTTCTTGGTTAATTCACAATATTTTAATCAATCTCTTGGACGAATCATTGAAGTAGTCAAAGAAAACATCTCATAAGTAGACATATTAATACAAATGGGATATTTGAAACATTAGTATACACATGCTTTGATGATAAGATTCAGTTGAATTTGATTAATGCGTGATTGATTTAGTTTAGGATTTAGGGTTTAGTTTAACCATGTGTAAGGATTAAACGACGACAATCTTTAGAAATATAACCTGTGAAGAATTCATTGGTGGAAGAAGTTGGGAGTCACTTGTTTCTTATTTATCTTACAACGTCTAGCATATTTTATTTTCCTATTGAACAATCACAAACCCCCTTTACTTTACTGTTATTGCTAATTTTTATTACTTGCAAATAGATCTTAAAACTAATTGTTGAATTTGTTAGGAGATGATTTGAGATAATCTAGATGGTCTAGCGTTGTGTTAGACAGTCTATGCACTGGAATTGAAACTTCTTTTAATTTGACTACAAAACAAGTGTGATCAATATTATATCTACAAAAAAAAATTATCGTTTTTTTCAAAACTTCGTAATCTCCATTGATACTACAATTTATCCACCTCTTGTTGGGACAATAGGCTCTTATTTATTCACCTTACACCACAATCTCCTTGTTTGATTTGTCACTCTTAAGAAATATCTTTAATAGAACATCCTCTACCACCATTACCTTCCAATCCTTTTTCCTGAGTATCTCTACCTTACAACATTTTTTACCACCTAAACTTTAAAATTTCATCTTTTTATGACTTTAAACCTTTAGTTTGTTTTTCAAGGTTGACCATGAACTTTATTTACCAAATTTCTTGGATTTGTGTTTAAATATGACAACATTATTCATAAAATGTGAATCTCTAAGTTGGTTTAATTGAATTTATGATCACCAACTATAATTGAGATTTCTTATTTAGTCATACTATATATTTATGTCTTACAATTGTGGTAAGAGTTATAAGTTGGTTTCAAAGGGAAAAATGTTATTTTAGATTCTTGGTTACCTGCTCCACAACATCAAAGCAGTTAACCTATACAAAATATATTCAAACAAGGATTGAACCTAGCCTAATTTGTTCATTACTTTTCATTATCTATTTTAGGGTTATAAGTTTTTTTATCATAAATTTATCTATGGATGTGATCCAAAAAATAAATTAAACGTTCATATTTTAGTTTAGTTTGAGTTATTTTAAAAGAGGAATATGGTTGTTATCTCTAGTATATTTTATGATTTGTTTAGATATAAGATTAGTCAGTGAAAGAAAATATTTGATTAAATAACTCTTTCCACCACACTTTATGTAAGTTTTTTTATCCACAAAGAATAAATAAAATAAAATGAGACACTTCAGGGGTGTCTCAATCCTTATACAAAAATGGTCATGACCAACATGCTCAACACCTGACCTATATATAATCTTCAGACTCTACAAACCACCCAACCAATCCTCAATAATGAAAAGAAATGGTAAGTCACATAAAAAAAACTTTAATAATAATAAAACTTGTTCACATTGAAGGTTTTTGAAGAGTTCTAATTTTAGCCAAGTTATATAATAAGTGAGTAATATTTTGTTAGTTTTTGTGATTCATATCCAAGTAGGTAGTGTAATATCTCCCTTCTCTTTCCCTAATGTTAATGAGTCATATCATAGTATGATGAATCTTTCTCTTGTCCTAGACTAGGTGGGTCACATCCTAGTAGGTTTCTTAGGAAGTATCTTACGTGATTATTATTTCAAAAAGTAATAATCAAAGTTTAAGGTAGTGCAAAATATTCTCAGTTTCTTTTACCTTGTGAGAAAGATTTCAAGTAACGATTCTCCATGTTTATTTCATGCAGTTTGAGTGACATAAGATTTTAATTATCTTGAGTTACCTATTATCTTATGAAATTTCCTTTTTAACAACTTCCACAAAATCAAGATCACAATTTATCAAAGATGCTTTTTTAGAAGAATAATTCAAAGAGTAAAACTTAATGTAGTTTGTTGGCAATAGAGTAAATCCCTCACCCTTGGGGTTTCCATCGGTGGGTGTGTTACATTTACCCCTCCTCTCATATATAATCAAATTACAACAATTTACATGGACAACAAATGCACCCACAACTTTTACAAGTTTAAAAGGCTACTCTATCTAGTATTGTAGTTATACTTCCAAAGTTTTCATCCACCTTTATACTGGAAATTTGTTCCTCCAACATTGTAATTGGTGTTGCTCTTTTGTAACATGAGCATTCCATTGTCTTTTTTCAACAAAGAAAAAAAAACTTTTTGACATAGTATTTAGAAGTAAGTTTAATTCTAACTTATCCTCACCAAAATGACTTGAAAAAATGAAGTTTGTACTTATTTATATACGGTAAATTGACTTGACTTTGTCTTTAGTCGATATAAGATCTCCAACACAATCCTCTCACGCTGAAGTATATACATATTTAGTATGAAACTAGATATTTGTGAGTGGTCTGATAACGGATGATACAATAGGCCTAACAAACATCGCAAATATATGTTTTGATATACTATATTAAGAAGTGAGTTAAAACCTAAATTAATCTTATAAAATTGACTTGTAAGGTAATGATTGCCCTAACTTATAATTAGATGTGAATTTTTAATATATATATATTGACTTGTAAGGTGATGATTGTCCTAACTTATAATTAGATGTGAATATATATATTAGATGTGAATATATATATATATATATATATATATATATATATAAATATAAACGTATAAGAATAAATGTCATCTTTTAAATGAAATTTTTATATTTGATCATTTATATCTTATATATACGCAACAAACTCATTGTGATTATCATTGACAGATAACTAAAATGCTTATCTAACGTTGATCATAGAAATTGATTATTATGATTGTAAGATAAATGAAAGAAGTTTATGTCTTTAAATGTTTTCTTTTTTACTTTTTTTCCTTTCTCATATAATATCACTACTCTATATGTGTGGTTGAAAATCAACATATAATACATTTAAGAACTATTTTATCAGTGTTAATAGTGCATATCGTATCAAAGGTAACAACACACACCAAAATTCATACGTTAAACGAAATCATCTCAAGTTGAACTGCACATTTACATAATTGTTTTGTAACATTATGCGGCAGTGTTCTGAACTTTTCACAGTTATACGTTCCATTTGTGTTGAACATTTTGGGTGCATAAAATAATGATTTTATGACATTGTCAGTATATGATTAATCAGTTATTGAAAATATGTATGATTTTATGAAATGTAATTTTTTTTATCATATATGAAACGTTTTATTGTTATTGTCTGTCATTATCTAAATGATAGTTTTCAAGGATTCATCAGGACTCACTGACATATTCGATTATATTTGGTTTTATCAGTTTTAAACGAAAATGATACAAAATTATCTGCTTTTTAAAAAATAACAGAAAGTGCATTTCCGCCATGTTTTTCTCTTCCAAAATTGCATTAAAAAGGAACTAAACCAAATAAGATATTATGTAGATGTAAAATATTATAACATTTTTGTATTTATGAAAGTAATTATTATATTTGAAATGTAAAGTAGTTTATTTTGATAATTTTGTGAAATTTATGATGAGGTATGAGCGGTGGGATGGAGAAAGCAGAGTTATTTTTGGAAGGTGAGTGTAGTAGTGTGGTGGTGGTACTAATAATTATTGAGTGGTTATGTTACTTCTACTAGTTGCCTTCGCATGCCTTTTAGCAAATATTGGTTGTAAGTCACGTGCTTGCATGATCCGCTACTTGCATCCACATAATACCAAATATTGGTCCCCACATAATCATAAACATCTTTCATTTCAAACCCTACTATCCTGCTCCGCACCGCAGCCTAGTAATCACTCCCTCTCCAGGCACGTGCCACGTCACCGGAAATTAAATTTCGAAGGCAAAAACATCCCCTGATAGTGAAAGCACGTCCAAAGGAACAAACTGCACCGCTTCAAATATTATTATTATTTTTATTTATTATATTATTATTGTTAGGCCATAAAATTATTAAAGCGTTTAAAAAATTGGAAGTACTAGAAAAAAAAGGGAAAATGACCGGAATAAATCTGGCGTGTCGGTGGTGCCGACAGTTAAGGCACCGACAGGTTTACCGGGAAAAAGAGGTTGATTACCGGTTAAGGAAGGGAAGCGGAGTTGAATCCCATGCATTCGCCGTCGGTGCGTACTATTTTGACTTTTCAAACGGATTTCGTTAGCTCCACATTTATAAAAGCACTTTGCAGTTAGTACATGGAGAATATAAATTACCATAATTTATTTATTTTATTTAACTTTTTAAAGTAAAGTATGATTGTATTTATACAATTTTAGGAAAATTGTGTTTCTATGAAATAAATTGAACATAAACCAAATATTAAAAAAGCGAACACTGTGACTATAACGGTCAGAATTTGTCACTATATTGTATAATTAGAATTTATTTATTGTATACAAGGTTTCTATTATTAATATTAATGTTATTATTATTAAAGTTTGGAGACATAATATTTGTTTGTTCTTAAGACACATGAGGTGTGGTAGAGGGGAAAGGAAAAAGAAATGAATCACGTGATGATGTCACGTGGGATTAGATATTTAATTTGTGAAAAAGATTATATAACTAAATATTTCTCAATCACCGAATTAAACGCCGAGAATAGGGAAATGAAAGCGATAGTTACATGTGCGGTGAGGGCCAAGAAGGTCTTTTCCGGAATGCTTTTAGTTTTAAACCAAAGTTTCAATTATTAAATTAAGTGTCTCCTTCAAAAGACAAGGAAGATTTATGAGACATAGCAAGATATAACATCTTTGAATGCGGACATGTGCCACGTGGGTGCCACAATTACATGACACAACGTGGGGACAACGTTCTTATTTTTTAATTTCTACGTGTCGTGAAATTACGCTATTGCCCATGCGTATGATGAATTTGTGGCTATATGAAAGAAGGGCATTTTGGGGGAAGGAAAATGAGGGGTTTTAGAGTGCTTCCCATTTAAGGTAGCTCATGAACACAACGTGGAAAAAAAAAATTGAACAGTGTTTGGAGAGTGGCAACCCACTCCTTATGAAAGGCATTGGGGACACAACACAAGGCTCTCAAAACACTCTATTTATCAATCACAATCACATTATAAAACACTTATATGTAAAAACAATGAGAGTTGGATAATCGTAGTCACAACTTTGGTTGGATCCCTTTTATGATTAAATATTGACTTTTTTTTTAATAGGAATGGTGTGTTCATTTCATTTTGAGTTATGGCTTGTCTTCAATTTTGTTTGCATTTTTTTTATATGGGGACTTGTTTTTGTGAGAGAAGGTTACATAGTAACTTTTGTGGGCCTACCCAAGTTCTAATAATGGAGGCAACTTTGTCCCAAAGCCCAAACCATGTTTGGAGTTATGTACAAAATTAATTACGAACCAACTTGGCCCACACCCATAAACCACAAAAATGCCAAAAAGACACCAAAGAAACAAAGCAATAAAAATCATGTATATATCAATATCAATGGAAATTATTCACTCCAATGACCGACAATTTTATTTTATTTTTTAAAAATTTTCAGCCAATTATTTAGAGCCACGCGTTTCAAGCTTCAAGCTTCAGCTATAGTGATATATCCAGAGAATGTTTTATGATCCATGCTCTTGTGAGATTTTTTTTGTTACATTTTATAAAACTTGAGCCACATAATTGCTTGGATCGATTTCACAAGCTTGTTCCTCTGAAAAAGAGTATCGTGAAAGCATTCAAAGTGAATGATATTCATGTTACGAGTAACAACATTGATGAATTGAACATGAACTTAAGATGCTAAACAGGTTTCATTATTGGATTGAAGAGAAAGGAAAGAAAAAAAGTGATGAATGAAAGAATGGAAGGTGAATGTGGAAAATGCATGGGAAGTATGTGGTGCAGTTATGATGGTTGTGAAACAGTATGGTGCACTATAACTCTATTATGAGATAGTATTTTGAAGGAAAAGAGTGCATACAATTTGGCAAACTTGGATAATAATTGCACACAAAAGTAAGTAGAGTGGTGGTGAGGTCACAGGACCATGTCTTTAGTCTTCACTCTATGAGAAAGATCAAACGCAAATGCCAAATTACACAACTCTTTTTTTTTCATGGTAAAAAAACAGTTTCAATAACTCTTAAATAACTCATTTATAACAAAACCAGGTCTGGTCAAGACAACCAGTTTTCAACCTAATATCCAAGCCTGGCCCAATTTTGGAAAATCTTCTTAATTTTGGAAATTTCTAAACACACCTTCCTTTTTACCATAAGTCACCACTCTTACCTCAATCAAATGAGATAGAGGGATCCCTTGATTGCTTTTTTTGTATTTATTTATTCAAAAATTATTCTCATTTTCTTTTCTTTTTAAAAATCAGTGCACCCCATTGCCCTCGTGAAAAAAAATAGTTTCGAAAGTGTATACTGGAATTTAAGTTAAGGACTACAAAACCTTGTAGAAATAAATAAAAGGGAGGTGCGTTTAACAGTTATAAACCCATGGACTTAAATGTGGGCTGGCCCAGGACGAATAATTGTTTTAATTATAGAGAAACCTCATTCACTTGTTTAAAGATTATTAAACCAATAATAGTAGTAATACGTATTTTAATTAAGTGATCAAGATTCAAATCATGGAAAAACAGGTTGAAACATGAATAATATATATGAATACAATGATTAAAAAATAATATAATATATAATATCCACTATTCTCTCATGTAATTTTTCAGTAAAATTAAATTATCATTGGTATTAGATACAATTATAATATTAATGCACTTATAACATTTTTTAAAAATATCGCGTTAAAAACTTAAAGTTCCACCAATTTCTTTTTGAAAATTTTATTACTTAAAAGTAATAATTCCACCATCCATATTATAGTGCTTTCTCTCCTTGTGATAAAATACCCACTCTTCTCCCTTGACCAATGCAGATACAGTGCACTTTTTTAGCATATCAATGTAGCTTCTAAATAAAACATAGAAACATGGTATGCATTTATTGAGAAAATCTTTTGGAATTGCATGGGCAAGATTTAATTATTTTTTTAACTTGTGATTCGCATATTATGTTAAACCGTGACACGAAGCAGGCAAAGAATTAGTTTTTGTGTAGCATATATTAGATAGGAAGGAACAATTGCTTTGGAAATTGAAGCCCTAGAGGAAAAATCACAGGGAAACTACCACCATCATTATCAATTTTGATTGGTTGGACAAAACATGAAGAATGCAGGGCAACAACATTTACATGTGACACTCCTACTCCTAAACTTTTGGAAGTGTAGGAGTATCAAATTCTGCTCCTCAAAGACACCAAGAAAATCTCAAGTTAAAAATTATGAATTCACCAGAAATGCTTTCGATGCATCCATATGATTTAGTCGACACGTTCCAAGGAGGACTTCCGGGAGCTCATCCTGTGTGTTACTCTGCACTCATTTTCAGATGTGTAACTTTAGTAAGGTAAACCAAAATTGTTACTTAGGAGAAAACTTGTATACAGTTATTTAGGTGCTATCTGTTTATTTATCTAATCATAGTTAAATGGAGTGTAACTTTGTTAATTCAAGTAATATAAACTTTTATTGCATGGATTATGGAGATAAAACTTATACTCTTACAGAACCACATTGATAAATTATTTTTACCTGTACCAAAAACGCCATTTCTACCACCAAATTGTTCAGGTATCCAAGAACTAGGCTAGCTACCCCTCTTGCCACAGTTGATGATCCAACGTCGATGTCAAGCTATTAAGGGAAACACAATTTAAAAGTTAGCATATAGAACAAGAGAAAGGAGCTGAAAGTCATGGCCAAACCTCTAAATATTACCAGTGCTGAAAGTAACACAGCAAAATCACTAATGCTTTCCAAGTATTACTTAATTTGGCAATGTTACCTCTAAATAGTTCTTCCCACGGATATAAAGTACTTCTAGTGCTTGCCCCACCAAACATGCTTTCTTTCCAACACTTTGCTTTACAATCCATGATCCCTGGGAGAAACAAGTCAAGTGGGGATGAAAACCATTAGATACTCATCTTGATCCTGAAATTTCTGTTTGTTTGTTGCATGCCACATTTAAGCAGAAATGAACCTTGGAGATGTATGGTATCAGCTTAAATCTAGAGTTCCTGTAAGCATCATCTCCATCCACAAAGCTCTGCATTAAGGGATTGTCTTCCAAAGGTGTTTTCAACATGTAATAAAGTGCAAGAGAATACATAGGAGTTCCGGGCATCTGATCCATCATCACAATACTATTCGTTATCAATCTTATACTTTAAGAGTGATGTATGTAACAATCAAGATGAGGTAATACTCACTTGTATGTTGATGACAAAAAAGAACTCTGGACCACCTTTTGCTGCATATTGCTGAATAAATCCAAAAGCACAGCATGGTAATGAATTTTTAGTGGTTATTTTGTGACAGTAATTAGGACCATTTTATCTCAAATACACAAATAGAAGACTGAGAAAAAAAGGAATATACCTGAACTATGGAACCAGGACGACTACTTAAGTCATCTTCTCTTGTGTCCGAACGAAGCCAATCCGCACCAACCATTTGCGTCAAGGTGCCGTGTGCCTTCACCTGCAAAACAGAAATTTATTTACCCTTTAAAATATAAACAAATAAAAAAATAGTATAAATTTGTTTAGTATAGTTTGAAACATTAGCATCTAGCTTCATTGAAGCCTTTCACAAATAGCAGTGAAGATGACAGTTTCATCTCGTATAAAAATGAATTTGAGGCATAAAACTTTCTGTCTCTTGGGTTTCATCTTTGGCTAGGCAGAAAGGAGAGGGTAATGAGACTTTTTGTTTTTTTAAGAAATCATGTATTTGGTGATCATATTTTCAGCGTGATATATGCGCAAATAATGTGTATTACCATTTCTTGGAGGTGCTTAGTCTCTTTTTCTCATCGGCTAGTATGTTTTCACTTGTAATTGTGGCAATGTTAGTTAATTTATTAGTGTTTTGTGTTCATGATTTAGTGAGTGAAACAGTTAAAACAAATTTTGTAGTTTTTAGAGATTCCTTTTACATGTTGTATACAAAACACCGAAAGGTTAAACTTTTTTAAAAATACCTTTTGATGGTCTTGTAAATAATTTTCTCCTCGAACCAGAAACAAAGATGGATCAGAAGCAGCCCAGGTGCAGGGTAAAGAACAGCTTGAATCATTTTGAAGAGTGGCTCCATAACTGCATGATGCACTTTCCTCCCTGACAGTTTCGTGCAAATCCATATACCCCTTCTTCTGAACTGCAACAGGTGTAAAATATATTGAAAGGAAATATGTCATGAACATTCTATCCAAAATAATATTAGCAAGAACTTAGATTATAAATTATGAACTCTAACCTGCAAGGTCGTGTAACTTTTTCACCAAACCAACAGCTGTTGACATTCTGGGGATAGACATACCCTGTGCATCCCATTGGTTCAATCTCATCAATAGTTGATATTGTTAAGATATATCACTTATCATGAAAAGATTGTTTAGAGTAAACAAAACAAACATATGAGCAATCACACAAAATCTTAATGTGTACTTAGATTCCTTACATAAGAAAAAACGTCATTGTAAACTTGTCTAAAATTAGCAACGCAGAAAAGTACAAAAAAGAAAAAAAAAAGCAATTCAGAAAGCAATTAGAGGATGAATGTTGGTAAGCAAAAGTACCATCTGCTCAGAAGCCAAGTCAGGATGCCATTCATTGTCAAAGTGATCATATTCTGTTGGTTCAGGAACATCAAAGAACTCATCAGAATCATTGAATCCCATTAAATTTGTACGACCGGAAGGTTCTACCCCATCTTCTAGAACAATAAGAGGTTCCTCGAACTTGGTTTTCTCCTCTGAAACATCAGACTTAACATCCTCCTTTACACCAGGAGGCAATCCAATTTCTTTAGTCATTGTAAGAGTTTCAGAGGAGGAATTTCCACCTTTGGTTCTAAACAACTCCCGAAGAGCTGCGAGAAGGGGATTAGAGTAAAAGCTTGAAAATTTTCATTTATAAGAAATGTGGCAAGACTACATTGATGAAAGAACTTTGAAGTCTGCCACATACCTGCAATTCGTTCAAGCATACGAATAGTAATGGACCTTGCAGATGAGGGGCGCAAATACAATTTCCAAAACTTCCAATCAATAGCAAGCATGTGTCTCACCACTGATTGCGTTCCCTTGTTAACAGGAGTCACTACAAATCCTCCACCTGCCAAGTGTTCAAAACCTCCTTATTTTTTCTGTTATTCATGGCATTGTTTTGTTATTTTTGCTACTTTTCCTTATTTTAGGAAACTAATAAATATTCGTTTCAGAAAACTAGGAACACATTTATTTTAGGGAAGTGTTGTTCATCTTTGACTCAGGCTTTCATCACCCTCCAGCTATAAATAAACCGGATTTTATAGTTTCTGCCTTGGATATATAAATTTTAAATAAAAACATAATTCAAATTTTTATTTTTTTCTTCATGATTTTTTAATACATTTGAAAAGATTATATAAGTGCATAATTATTTTTAAAAATATTAGATTATTGATTTTTTGTTATGAAGATAAATTAAATTTAACATTACAGCTTATAATAGTATGAAATTTATAAAAAATTTCAAACTATAAATATATAATTATTATTAAATAGTTTTTATTTTTGGGTGTTGGTTCTTATTTTAGGGTGTTGCACTCCTAGATCCCTCTGCCATTGGTAGCATTGAAAGGCTAAATAATATCTCAAAATTAAAGCATACATTACTTTTAAGGCAAGCTCGGACATAGCCTTTCTTTGGTGGACACTTGGAATGGTACACAGAATGGTATAATAACACTGTCATAGAAACACAGATAAAAAAGTTAATTGGCGAATTGAAATGAACCATATCTTCCCAACATAAATATTTTAGTAACAGTACCATATGATCCATCATCCTCTCTCCTCCAGTATCTTCGTAACAACAAATCTCTTGGTTTCATTCCCCTAGACATCAAATATAATGCTATATTAACAACATGTTTGCTGACTGAATTCTCATATACAAGGTCATATATATATCCTACCATGGTAACCAGTCATTGTACATCTCTATATGAACAATATCTGTATGTCCATCAAGGTGATCAACCACACTACCTCGATAAACACAAAAGTCCCATCTGCAAGAAACTAGGTGATTTAATATATAAGCTATACACTGAATCATGTGGATCACATTTCCTATTTTTCAAGTTAAGAACAAGACTTACTCTGATCTTGTGGGATCAAGAGTCATAAGAGTGTTGAAGATGGCCTCTGAAGTTCCATCAACCACACCAACTGCCATTATTGCTGGGTGATCACCCCAATGCTGAACAAGGAAAACGACTTTTCATTTTTTGTAAGAGTTGACCACTTACTAAAATGAGATTGTTATCAAGTTAGGATCAACTTACAGTTCCAAGGGTATCCCAATCTTTGGCTTCTTTGAACATCCTTAGTCCTGCATAAGCAATGAACTATATGAGATACAGACTAGTCCAGTAGCCATGTGTTCTAGGAGCTAAAGCTTTACCATTCTGACAACCAAAAATCTTCCATGGTGAAGGGGCTATAACATCAGAGGCAACCGTTTCAGTGCATAGGTCTGTTTGAAGATTCAAGTTGATGTATTTCCAATCTGTGCTTTTTGAGCCTCCATTTCTGTTTTAACGAAACTTTAGACATTAAAAGGCATACTTACCATAATATGATTAATTACTATAGTTTTAGATAAATATACACAAAAACAGGAAGTTCAAGGAATTGTAGGTACGTAAATATTCATCACTACCTTATAGTAATGTTACAGCAGAAAGGAAAGGACTAATTTGTGTGATTATCTTAATTTTAGAGCATTTTTAAATATTCAGAAGAAGAAGCAGAAACTGCTCGACTAAATATTCAAAAGTAGTTAATGTACCTCAAAGTTGAACGTCTTCTTCTGATACAAGCCACTAAATTCTTTGTTGGAGATGGACACTCCTGAAAAAAAAGAAACAATAAAATATGCTTCTTATAACGACAACATCATCCACTAATTAAGATAGCAGAGTAGAACCTTCATTGCAGAGTCCTGCAAGGTACGTATCCATTTTGCGGCTTCTTCTGAACTACTTGCTCCCAACTATAAAATACGAGAAATATAGATCAAGAATATTCAGTGAAAAATTGTCATAAATATTTTACTCGGATTCTTAATTTCAACGCACCTTAAGCTTATCACTTTGGTTTGTTGCATTATAAACAGTGAACATGAAGAACACCTGAACAATGCAGACAATTTGTAAATACTACAATTATTAAATGTTCTTGGAAACAATGCAACTCTGTCAAATAAGTAAAAAATAAAAAGCATGCAATGTTGTCCCGTAGAAAGAGTCCCAGGTTCCTTACCTTTTTGTTCATACTCTCCCTTCCATTATCATTAACCCGAACGCAAGAGTCAATTATTGCACTTCTAATTGGCTCCTGAAAATTAACATAACGCTTTTGATTAATCACAATTGACAAATGAATCATCGCAACAAAGGAAATTTCAGAAATATCATTGTTATTAAAATCTAAGAACACACATACCATACGTGGAACATTAAGAAAGACATTTTAAAAACATGAATGGATCCAAAACCTTAAAAAACGTTATCCATTCCACGATACATCAAATAATCAAACATGGTAATGAAACCTTACTAGAACATTAATCAAAATAGAATATGAAAAAATAACATGTATGACTATGTGACAGACACCAATGAGCCGAGTGAGGTCCATTAAAGGAAATGATCTCTTGGGACAAATACTTTTCATACAGAAGGACCTGAGATCAAACTCCTGACCACACACGTAAAGTGAGAAGAACAACGTTATGAATCAATCGTGTGTGACGTGGAGTATGTTGAAAAAAACGAAAGATTTGATCTATAGGAGTATTTACCTCGGTTGGGGTAACGGGTTGGATCTTGAAGCTTCGGAGGACATTGTCCTTGAGAATGAAGTACCTCTTCCGTGAGTAATGCTGACCAAAGCGATTGGCACGAAGGAGATAGAGCCACCCTTCCATTTTTCTCTCACTCTGCGGAACAATACCCATTTGGAGAATTGGTGAGAAAGAAAGAAAGCAGTGAGTGAATTTGTGAGGCTGCATGCATGGAATGAATGAGAATAAGAGCAGAGAAGAAGAACCTGAGAAAGGGTGAGAGAAAAAACGACGATGGCGATCCTCTGACCCCGCGAAAGGGATTCAGAGAATCGAAATTGGGAGGGCAGTGACAATGGTGTTTGTTGTTGCTCTTCTTCTTCTTCTTCTTCCTCTTCTTCTTCTTCTATTTCCTATGTTCCCGCTTCATCAATAACTACTTTCTTCTTCTTTCCTTCTACTTCATACCACACCATGTACCACAATCCAAATTTACCTTCTTGCCCTTCTCCTTTTACCTCTAAAATCACTTTTTTACTCACTTCCTCTTTTAAAATCACACTATTTCTTTAAATTTTTTTATCAATTATTATATCATTCTATGAAATCAAAATTAATTTTTTTTTATTTGACTCGCTCCCACATTTTATCCCATTTAGATTAAATCCCAATATTTTGCTCTAATTTATTTTTAGTTTGATAGTCATATGCAATATTTTGTAAACCGTCAATTAAATAAGAATACGTGTATATGTCTTTTATAATCAAGATTAAAGTTTCTTTTCGGTAGCTTTTGTTAATATTTAATGAAAATCTTTATTACTGGCACGGTAAAATTCATTTCTCTTAAGATTTTGCACTATAAACAATTATGTAATACACTTAAGAAGTGAGTATCTTCATTTGAAAGTACTATCTATCACAAATATATTTTCTTATAAATAATCTTATTGGAATAAAATATGATTTTTATTAGTAATGAATAAAAATGTGATGAGAATATAACTCAGCTATGGGGACTAGAAATCGAAATTCATTGTTGTTTTGTTAATGAGTATTATTGTAAATGGTTAAAAAAAAAAATTTACAGCGTAGAGGAGGAGGGCATAAAGGTAAATGAAATGTGAGGCAAGGCAGTGATTTGGTTGTTATTTAGATGAAATTAACAGACAATCAATCTTCAAACATGACTTGCGGGCAATCGTTGTCTTTGCATTAATCCTGGGACGACAAAAAAGGTGTTCTTCAAAGCCAGTTCAATTCATCTCTAGCTTTATGTATCTATAACTTTGGTTTTAAAATCCAACAACATTCACTGCTAAACACACAAAATCTTAAAAATAATATACTAATTACTTTGGAAGTGATTTTTAAATATAAAACTAGTTTGTGGTACTTAAAAGTGTATTTAAAAAAAAGTTATTTATTTTTAATAAGGATAATCATGTTATTTTAATTTTGATAATATTTAAAATTATTTTTATAAGTAATTTACTTTTAAGAAATTATAATGGTTCATAATTTCAAAGAATAAATTTACAAGATATGATCCAATTGGTGAACTCTTTTATTTTTAGCGCTTTGTTTTGCAGTTAGTTTACAAATGACTCGTGAATCTTCTTAAGACGGTAGATAATTAGGTTATAAATTTTATTTGGATTCAAGTTAATTTTTTGAAATGTGAATAATTATCTGTAAGAGTTTATCCGTGATCACGTCTTTCAGAATATAACATGATTTTTTCGGATAAAATAGTAAGAATCAAAACTAGCAAGTAAAATTTTTGTGTATTTCAAATGTCTTACTACAAGGCCAAACCAAACCTTGATAAAGAGCATCACTCTGCAATTTAATATAACTTAACTAATAAGCTTATTTTCGACCCTAAATGCATTTCCACTACAAGAATTCTATAGGATGTTAGTTTAATTTTTGTGACTTCTATTGTTCATGTCATGTTATTTTTAAAGTTTTTTTTTTACTATTTTTACATGCAAGAATCTTATAAAGTTCACAATCTTATTAATGTTTTATTTAATTGTTAACAAAAATATTTTATTCTTATAATATAAAATATTATTTTAAGCTTAATTTTTAAATTTTAAGTTATTTATAAATTTTTAATTGAATTCCTTTTATTTTATTAAGTTATAAAAAAATTATATTTTTAATTGAATTTTTGCTATTTAATTTATCCGTTAACTAAGTAACATGACTTTTATGATTGATGGAAAATAATGTTGTTGTTAATGTTTTATAGCTTTAACACCATCCTACATTAATCGTCTTCACCACTGATCAAGAAGACAATGGTAAGTTATTTGTCATTTTATATTAATCATAATATTATTTTATATTATTTACAAAACCTCATATTTCTTGACATGTATAGATAAGGAAACATCATTTTATATTATCTAAAAAAATTCACATTTCTTACACCTACACGAGACCCATTAAACAGAAAAATGACAAAAAAAACTCAATTAAAAAAGTACAAATTTTTGAAGTGAAGTGCTCACAAATTTAATAAGAACTTGATTAAAAATATCAAATTTATGAATAACTTGGAACTTAAGCTATTTATTATGGAAATGCTATAGAATTTCAACTTAGATGTATGGATGTAGTAATGTCTTAATTCGACCTAAGATGACAAATAGTCCGGCCAAAAATTCGGTTTAAATGGTATTTCTCACATTAATTTCAAATTTCAAATTCCACATGACACTGTTGTTTATTTATAATGATATTTTGTAGCTATCTTATAAATTTACAAATTACAATAGTCTTACCATAAAGCAAAACTAACTGGGAAAAACGATTTTTAACTATAAAGTTTTCCTCTCCAGAAAGGTATTCATTTAAGTGCGGATTACCTTTTAACGAAATTATTATAACATAGATGATTGAATACGTTTTTTTTTTTTTCAATATTTCTAATACCTACAAGGTAAAATCTTACAGGTTTCTCACCATTAAGTGCCTAAGATAAAATTACCACGGCAAAATTGTACAAACAAGTAAAATGTATAATTGCAATTAGTACTCTTAACTCCACACAATATTGCCAAAATGCAATATCACCTTCCAAAAACATGGAACCCTTGGATATGCTCAGTCACTGCCTGTTAAGCAAGCCACCATACTTCAATAGAGGGCATGGCCAAAGAGAATGTTTTAATCATAAAAAAAAGATGAAAGAGGGATTTAGCACATACCTTTCAAGAGACTGGCTGGATGCTCTTCACTTGCGTATGGAAAGATCAATGTGAAGATATGCCACAGAAGCAACAAAAAGCAAGAAAAATGCAGATACCAGCATCAATGGCTCAGCAAGCATGAATATAGGGTTAAAACCATAGTATACCTACCAAAAGATTGAAATAAAAAATGGTTAGACCATATCCTAGAGCAGAAGTTTACTTATAGAATGAATAATAAAATCATAGACCTAGACCAGAAGTTAATTCATGTAGTAATTTTAGGTATAGTCCAAGCCTTTGACAAGTTGAGTAGAAATTTATTTGGAAAATAAGTCCATGATTTCATAATATGTTATGCCTTCCATTATTGTAGTTATATTAAAGGCAGTGCTAAGTGTTTTACATTATCCTTTTAGATTCATTTAAGGTTTGAGAAGATGATAAAAATTCTATCCAAACCTTGTTCCAGATGTAAGAAATAAAAATGCAGGGTTCAAACTTGATCCAACATGTCATTTAAGTATCAGATATGTTACATTAAATTGGAATAACTGTAGGTATAAAGGCATCCTAATAAACAAAAAGACAAGCAAAAAAGGGCATGAGACTGAAGGACTGGTAAGAATCAGAGTAAATTAAGTGGTGATAGAGAGAGGACGCAAATGCTGTTACATGTTTTGTTGTCTGAGAATAGATGGCAAAGACAATTTTGTTTAAAATTATTTGAGAAATCCATGAAAAACATTTTTTCTTGGGGATCAAAGAGAATTTTTCCATACATCGTTTGTAAGCTTTAAGCCCAAAATTTCGAACCGAAGGCATAACATTACCAAACAGGGTAAATAACCAGATTCAAGCCAAACACAATTTTCATCTACAACAAGACCTCCATCCATTTGCATACACCCGACATTGTTTAAAATGCCTCATTCATTAACTACTTGCTAGGAAATATAGGATATGCACAAGAATAATTTCTTGCCATTAACATGGCGTCAATAATAAATTTTGTTGCATCATGACATTTAAGTAAAAGTAGCATTGGTCCCTGATTTGGGCCGCAATAAGCAAATTTCATGCTCTTAGAATTCATGAAATGCCCACATACCGAACCAGTTTTATAACTTTTTATTTATTTATAGGCATTGGATTTGGTAATTACCTGGAAAGGAGTATTATGCTCAGGAACTACATTTCTTTTTTCTAGAACCACAACGGTCCTGCCGACAACATCAAGATATGAATACTTGATCTGCAAAGTTCAAATTAAAACCATTTTAGCTGCGGGGAATCAAATGCTTTATGCAACAAGTACAGCAAGTGAAATTCTTCAATAGCAGAATCAAACTATACCCAGAGAATAAAAATGAATTATGTTGGAGAAGTTGAAGTTAAATTGTATATATAATTAGACAATATATTATTTTCTAATCAAAGAATACAAAATAAATTATTTCTTTAACATGTTGATACACCCTTCCCCTTTTTCCTTTTCACAATAAGTTGTGTACTTCTGATTTTTTTAAGGAACTTTCTGTTGAAATTATACGATTGGGTGGAAATGAAGAGACTCTGAATAATTTATATTATACATTATCTATGTTATAATACAAATCACTGAGCCACTAATCAAGTTGAGTACTGGTGTATTACAACGAGTACATGCTCTACTCAACAAGACTTAGGACCTTAGTCCTAATATTTTAACTCCCCACCCTCGAACTTAAATAAACACATGTATAGATTACATGCAACCAAATAAGATTGCAATGCTGTCTCCAGAGTGCTCAGAGCCAGGTCCCACTCTGATGAGATTTTCTCAATATATAAAGATGTAATACACAAGTCTAAGGAAGGTCAAATCATCAGGATGAGGCCAATTCGACCAGACAGTAACTCAATATACATAATATAAAGCAGTCGCCAATATCCATATTCACATTATATCCTCAAAACATCATGGTCACAAGTGCACATGTTCCATCTAAGATTGAATGCAGATGCAGTCGAAAGTTGAAACTAAATCAGTGTTGAACAAAAATAATTATATTAAGAGAACATTACCTCTAGATGCTGCTTCACTTCAAAAGGAATCTGAGCTGTGGGATCTTTGGATCCCTCCGGCAACACAACCTGAATTTTAATGGTTCAACAAGAATGGTAAATTAAACCTCCACATTTGCATACAAAAGCAGTTGAAGCAAGGAGAACAATTTAAGCTACATAACAAACCCACTTTTACAATCAACTTATCAACCACTGTCTCGACAAGAGGGCAACCAAAAGTAAAATTGAGGTATCTTCTGCCATCTGGAGATTCAAAAAGGAAGTCTTGCAATGGTAGTCCGTAGCCAATGACAAAGGTTGCTTTCCAGCCTCCAAATAGAGGATACCGAGGTTCAATTTCAAGTTCTGACTGCAATCAATAAACGTGTAAATAAGTATGAATCAGCAAACATGACATTTTAAAAATAATGATTATGTTGAAAAACAAAAAATTATCATTTCGTCATTCAAGACTAAACTCCTCAGTGATCTCTATACATCAACAATAACTGGTATGACGCCTACTCTTCATTAATACAGATGCATCTCCATGAAGAAATCATCACTTCCATTCATAATTTTATACTTCAGTTTCTATCAACTCATTATGGTGTTAATGTTAACCAGTACTCCAGTCAAGCATAAATATAGACCAAATAATGAAAACGATGGTGCTCTTTATGTTGACATGAACGGCATTACTTTCAAGCAGAAAAAGCATCGTGTCTCACTTATGATGAACACAGCCATGTGGTCACCTATTGAGATGAGACAGCCGTATACTTGTTTTCTAGTTCTTCAACCCAAGTCTTTCAAAAGAACGAGGGAGAAAAAGAAAAAAAAAATGGTGCATGACGATGTCAAGAAGGGTGGGAGAAAAATAATCATTTTTAAAGACCCGATAACATATATTACCTTCCGAGAATCTGTACGTAGATGTGAAGAGGAAATATTTCCTATTCCATCCCTGTAGTATACTGAGTGGACCCTAGGGGGTAGTTTCGCTAAAAGATATTTAAATGAAGAAACACCAGAACGACCCGATCTAGTTTGATAGTCAACCCTGCCAACAGAAAAACTCCAGTTATGCACACAAAAAAGTTATATGTGAAGGGGAAAATGTCAGAATAAATTCAGAAGAATACAAAAATAACATATAAAACAAAAGATACTATAAGTTAATGTTTCATCAACTTTAATCCAGCTGATCAATTAGTAAAGTACATGTTAAAAATGAGTCCATTTCAACTCTTGGAAGTTCAAATACTGGAGTAAAACTACAGTATGAGTCCGTGCCAGTTTACAGAAACATAGGGTGCTTATGAAGAAAGTGCCAATCTATCTGTTCTTGCCTGGATGTGATAAAAATCTTAAAATGATCCTTTTTCTGCAGTTAACAACTTTTTAAAAAATAATTCACGAATCTGTCATCAAATGTTACACAAAAACATGTAGGAAAAATACAATATTTGAAGTTACTACCAAATTATCAAACCAGGAAGAATTGTGAGAAACTAGACAATGTTTCAAGAGGTGAGATGAGACACTATGACAAATTACAACACGCATAAGAATAATAAGCATACAACAAATACATAAATATATTAGAAAAAGATCATTCTAAAATCTTAAACTAATAACTATGTCCTCACGTTAACCATTTTGACATGTATGTAATTTTTTTATTCCTTCTAAATTTTAACAGTTACATTACATATGTTTCCAAAATAACTGAATGCAGATCAGAAGCATCAAGTAAAAGAGAGATAACAAATATACCTTGAAAAAACACCTTTATGTTGAGCACCAGCATGGACCAAGCTATATCGCTCAGTGACTTGAATGCTTCCCCAGTGAGATATTTCTATTTCACGTTCTAGCTCCTCAACAACAGCAAATGGATTGTTATTTTCAAAATGAACAAGTACAGGAGAATATGAATACGGGGGATGATTTTCATATGGCCCATATTTCAACTCGGTACCAGCACGTTTGGTGGGGTCCACCACCGTGAATGATTCTACCCGAGTGCTTGGTGTCTTGATAAAAGTTGTCTGTTGCTTGACATGATAGGGAGACAGTAATATCGCACTATCACGGAAATAAACCAACTGTGACTCTGATTGACTGATTTCAACTGGGAAAGGTTCCAGAGAACGTGTCAATATGTAAAGCACCTCTAGTGTCGTGGTTCCACCTTTACTTAGTGGAGTCAACAAAGTTATAGAGAATAACTTAGTTCCATTTGGTCCATCAGGTACCTCAGCAGATTTGACATCAAGAGGAACATAAGTTTTCTTCTTCCTCTTCCCAGAAGTTGCAGCAGCTTTAAGCGTTGCTAGATGTTCAACTTCAGTGGGTGAAAAGGCCAGATGTACTTCGGAAGCAGCAGATGTCCCCAAATTTTCAACCTGAAAGGAAAACTCAGAAATATAAAATCGACAATTTTGTAAATGATGATTTGATAGCACAATCCATTGAAAAGAAATAAAAAACAATAATTTCAAGTTAAAATCTGGTCCAAACAAATACTGATTTGTTGGTCATGTTATAGACTTCAATAGACTCCAGCATTCTTATGAGATGTGTTAATCTCATCACATTGTTTTGTATACAAATAAGTTTGGTTCAAACCACTTTTCATAAAATTATAATAAAATTTATCTGGCCAACTAAAACATGATTTTTACATGCCAATAACTTTCCAAGTCCCTATTCCCAGCTGAGTATGGAACACAGTTTATAGATAGGCAAAACAGAAACCATAACAAACACCAGACTTAGGACCTGTTTGGATAAACTATTCCAAAAGCATTTCTAGAAGAAAATAAGAAAAAAAATCCCACAAGTTAATATTAACTTATGTATAAACTAATTTCTAAAAAATCTAGCTTGTCAAAGATCTGACTTTTAACTTGTACATAAACAAACTTTAGTTAATGAAAAAACTTATTTCATCTTTTCTCCTTATTCCCTACTATCAAAAGAGAAACAGTATGGAGAGCTTACCTTCAATGTCAAGTACACCTTAATAATGTGAGAGGTCAAGTCAATCTGCAAGGATCGTTGGAATATTAGTCATTCAATATACAGAAAAGAGCATTCGGACGGTGCCAAATATAGCAGAACATACCCAACATTTCCTCAAAAAAAAAATGCACACAGAAATATTTCAATTGTTTTGGAGAAAAAAAAGTCAAAAATCACACTAGAACTCCCCCAAATTGTATTCCATAAAAAAGACAAACTAGTCCACGTATACCCTCCCTCAAATCATACACAAAAACTATTTTTAACAAAGGAGCTAGAACAATTTCATATCAATTTCCCATAACTCTTAAAAAACACAAGAGTAAGCACCAAAATACAGATTGCACACACAGTTCACGCAAGAATTACCCATTTACATGAATCTACGATACTTATTGTTATACCCATGTCGCAAGTTCAAATTTTGTAGGCATTGATTAGCACAGGAGAACAAATGTTCCCATTTTGACACGGATCTTGAGCGAAAGCCGACGTTCATGTTAGCGAGAAAAGTAAAGACTTACCCTGCGTTCGGCATCGACGATCTGAAGATGTTGGGAAGGAGAGGAGTTGACAATTGAAAGAAGGGAAAGAGAGAAGAGAAGGATTAACAGAGGTTGAGGGACCATTGCCATTGCAGTTGTTGACGGAAGCAGAGGAAGACTCTGAAGTCTACACTGCAATTTTGGGTTAATTAGATTCGAGTGTAATAACTTCCAATTCACCGTAGAAAGGCTTTTGCAACCCCCGGTTTTCAAACTGCACTCCTCATTTTAGTGAAATCATATATATACCCTTAAGTGTTTATAATTAAAACCTAATTTTCGTAGGAATAGCAAAATGGGGGTGGACTGTGCGGAGCAGGTTGTCTATTTTATCTCGGGCAGTTTCTTCCTGCACCCCTACATTTTTTTCCCTGCACCCTCATAATGTTTGCAAAGACTAAATTATCCCTATTATTTTTTAAAAGTCCTAAAATGCACTTGAACTGTATTTATTTTTTTTCATTCTGGATTATGAAATCCGGAAAAATTTCGGATCCATCAATCCGTAATTCAAAATATGTATTTCACATTCAAAAAAATATTCCGGATCTACCAATCCATAACATAAATATGCATTCCAAATTTAGAAATTCATAATTAAAAAAAAATATTCCAGATCCACCAATCCATAACAGAATTAGGCTTCCAGATTCAGCAATCCAAATATCAATAATTTATGCAAAATTTGCTTCCGAAACACCCCTTCATCTGAAAAAAAAAAAAGATTTAGTTTTGGATTGATGAATCTGTAGCACACTCCCAGATCCCGATTACCAGTAATCACATTGTCCTTTTTCAAATAAAAGGTCAAGATCAGTTTCGGAATTTAGAAAAATGTGGGGTGCAGGAAGAAGAATCATTTATCTTGTTTGCCAGTTCGTTCCACATAATTCGCGTGCACAAATCATGTGTGGGGTGAAGTGGGCTGGCTCATATAATTTATAAATTTTAAAAAATTAAAAAAAAAATTGCACCTTCTTAATTTTTTTTGCAGTCTTATATTTTCAAAACTTATAAAATTATTCATTCTAAATTCTATAATCTGAAATACAATTTTTATATATTATTTTTCAAATTAAAATAGTAATTATCTGTCTACATGTATTATTTTAAAAAAATATATATATTTAATGAAATATTTTATTAGTAAATTTATTAGTACATTTGAAATTCAAATTTTATTAGAAATTACATCTTATTACGCATGTGTCACGAGAATAATCTTCTGAGACCATTTACCTAATTCATCTAAAAATATTAACTTAATAAACAAAAAAAAATTATTTAAAATTTATATTCAAAAAATTATTTTTCATTAATTTAAAAAAAAATATTTCTTGTGCGGGACCGGTCAATAAAATCAATCCACATTTTCTACGTGAGGTAAGTCAACCCAGTTTGCATTTTACAGACCATGCGAGACATGTCGTTTTTTTAAATATTACATAAATCATTTTGCTTTGAATTTGTATGTGTTGAATATAATTTCTACGTAATTTTACAAATTTTCAAATATAATTGACGATTTCTTTGAAATTAAATCATATTTATGATTTTCGATATTTTCAATTCTATAATTTAAAAAATATTTGTCCATTTACATAAATTACTATTTTGAAGAAAAAAAAAACTATATAGTATCAAATTAAATTATGTTTGAATACATTCTGTACCAGTTGGCACCGGACGACCGAGTGGTTCGAATTAAATTATTTAATTAAGCGAATAACGTGGTTACACGTGGAATAAACGGTTACAATTCCCGCTGAGCAGCAAATACACGTGAGCACTCCTTGGATTTTCGGGAACACCCCCTAGATCCCAGGAAACCATCTAACACGACCCAGGGACCACAAAACACGTCGCGAGCCATCAACCGCTTGACCCCAATGGCCCAAGCTCAGGTGAACTTACTAAAGGGAGGGGAAAAAGGAAAAAAAGGTACGTTTTTTCACACTATCAAAGATTCTCACGGAAAAAGATTGCTGACTTGAGCGTCGGAGCACAATCGCAGGTACCCCCACCGGCCGACCGAGGCACACGAGGAAGTAGGAGACTTGAAGAATAGGACAACTGAGAGCGGAGCAGACACCTTGTATCGACGTGGATCAACATTACTCAGTCCCCAATATTCATACAGGTACAATTGGCGCCCATCGTGGGGCCGAGTAATCACCATTCCCAGACCTAGAGGTATCAACACTCGAGGATGGGTTCAACGGCGAACAACAACAATGATACTGCCACGGAAGAACATAGGATGATACTCCAAACCCTCCAGATTCAGATGCAGGAGTTACTCCAGAAGGGAGTCACTAATCAACTACGTCAAGATGAAAAGAAGAAAAGACAAGAAGAGGAACGCCAGCGGCATGCGGAAGAGATAGCTCAACTGAAAGAGCAGAACAAAAGATTGATGGAAAGACTCGAGCAATCTGAGCGTGAAGGACATTCGCGTGCGCCTTCTCCACCACCACTCCAGTCAGGAACGAAGACAATAGCCCAAACAATAGCCCAAACTATGCCTCCCACATCACTCGTTCAACACACCCATCAGAGTGTGAAGCAGGTAACCCCAAACAGGGTAGCAAACCCGAAAGGCCATCCGATCACTGATGATATCATAGCCACCCCACTCCCTGACAAGTGGAGAGGCCTAACAATAAATCTTTACGATGGATCCACAGACCCGGATGAACATATGAATATATTTAGAACTCAAATGACCCTTTACACAACTGATCGGACGATGTGGTGTAAAGTCTTCCCCACCTCTCTCAGGGAAGGCCCCCTTGGATGGTTCTCTGACCTTCCACCCAACTCCATTACAAATTTCGACGCTTTGGAATTGAAATTCACCACACAATATGCCACAAGTAGACCTCATCGGACATCCTCCATGTCCCTCCTTAATGTCAAACAAGAAAGGGGAGAATCTTTAAGAACATTCATGGACAGATTTAGCAAAGTGTGTATGAGCATTCATAACCTTAATCCAGAAATAGCTATGCATCATTTGGTCTCAGCCATACTGCCTGGAAGGTTCACTGAAAGTCTTATCAAACGGCCCCCGTGTAATATGGATGAATTAAGAACAAGAGCGACAAAGTTCATGCAGATAGAAGAACACATTGATTATCATCGAAAGACACATGTAGAGAACACGGATAGGGGCAAAGGGATTCGTCCCCCCATAGCGCCGACCGACCGAGATCGCCATCGCCCCAACAGGGGTCCCCGCTTCCACAACTACACTCCCTTGATTGTACCAAGGGGGAAAGTTCTAGACGAAGCACTACAGATTGAATTGATTCCGGCACTAAAGCAGTCGCAAACCCCTCCCAATGCCGATACCAGTAAACGTTGCCAGTACCATCGTAACTACGGTCACACGACCGAAGGATGTCAAACACTAAAAGATAAAATTGAAGAGCTCGTCCAGGCCGGTCACCTCCGTAAGTTCGTGAAAACTACTGTTACTGTATCCAGGTCACCCCAGCGTGATCATGATCCCCGAGAACGTGCGGGACGAAGAGACGACCGAACCCGTGACAGTCACTATCGTTTGAACAGAAGGAAAAGAAGCGAAAGTCCGGTTAGACGAACGAGACCTAAAAGCGAAAGCCCTGAGCGTAGGAGTCGAACTAAACAGAAAGTTCGCACGGTCATCAATACAATCGCTGGACCAGTATCACTCGGCCAGCCCCCTCAAGAAATTAACTACATTGCAGGTGGTTTTGCAGGTGGAGGATGTTCTAATTCAGCAAGGAAGAAACATTTAAGAGCAGTTCAATCCGTTCATTCGACTTCCACACAACGCCGACCGCACATACCACCAATCACTTTCACTAACAAAGATTTCACAGCAATTGATCCATCTCAAGATGACCCCATGGTAATAACTGTGGAGATAGATAAATTTGCAATCGCAAAAGTTTTAGTAGATCAAGGTAGCTCGGTCGACATCCTTTATTGGGAAACATTTAAGAAGATGAAGATCTCAGAGGCAGAGATACAACCCTACAACGAGCAGATAGTTGGTTTCTCGGGAGAAAGAGTAGATACGAGAGGATTTATCGATCTATACACTACATTCGGCGATGACTACCTCAGTAAGACCATCAACATACGATACTTACTCGTCAACGCCAACACATCGTACAATATTTTGCTCGGTCGTCCATCTATCAACAGGCTGAAAGCCATTGTCTCAACCCCTCATTTAGCTATGAAGTTCCCCTCGGTCAATGGAGATATAGCAACCGTACATGTAGATCAGAAGATAGCACGAGAGTGCTATGTAGCTAGCCTAAAGGTGGAACCAACCCGAAGGCTCTATACTACGTCGGTCGACCGAACCGCAGAGCGAAGAGGCCGGTCACTGGAAAGAAGTTCTAAAGGAAGAGAATCTAGAAGACACTTAGTCGCTTTAGTTGATCTGGATCCTCGGCTGGATGATCCACGGATGGAAGCAGGGGAAGATCTTCAACCCATATTCCTCCGTGACAAAGATCGCAAGACACACATGGGGACATCTCTTAAGCCGGACGACCGAGATGCGATCGGTAAGACGTTAACAAAAAATGCTGACCTTTTTGCTTGGACCGTCGCAGACATGCCAGGGGTAAAATCAGATGTTATCACCCATCGGTTATCCATCTATAAAGAGGCCAAGCCGATCGCTCAAAAGAAAAGGAAACTAGGTGAAGAACGACGCAAAGCCGCACGGGAGGAAACAGACAAGTTAGTTCAAGCTGGTTTTATTCAGAAGGCCCACTACACAACGTGGTTAGCCAACGTGGTGATGGTAAAAAAGGCGAATGGAAAATGGAGAATGTGTGTAGATTATACAGACCTTAACAAAGCATGCCCAAAGGACTCGTATCCCTTACCTACAATCGACCGACTGGTCGACGGTGCGGCCGGTCATCAATCCTAAGTTTCCTTGATGCTTATTCGGGTTATAACCAAATACAAATGTACCACCGTGATCGAGAGAAAACCACATTCAGAACGGATTCCGATAATTTCTTCTATGAATTCATGCCGTTCGGTCTCAAGAATGCCGGAGCCACATACCAGCGACTTATGGATCATGTGTTCCACGACATGATCGGTCGGAACGTGGAGGTATATGTGGACGACATTGTCATCAAATCAGATTCTTGCGAGCAACATATTTCTGACTTAAAGGAAGTTTTCCAAGCCTTGCGTCGATACCGCATGTGTTTGAACCCGGAAAAGTGTGCGTTCGGCGTAGAAGGTGGGAAATTCTTGGGCTTCATGCTCACCCATCGAGGCATAGAGGCTAATCCAGAAAAATGCAAGGCAATCACTGAAATGAGAAGTCCTAGCGGACTCAAAGAGATTCAGAGACTAGTCGGTTGCCTTACATCGTTATCTCGATTCGTACCTAAGCTTGCCGAACGAACGAGACCCATTATAAAACTTTTGAAGAAAACAACTAAGTTTGAATGGACAGATGAATGCGAACAGAACTTCCAACAGCTAAAAACATTTCTGGCATCCCCACCGGTCATCCAGAAACCGAACGCACGAGAGCCCATTGTGGTCTACCTCGTTGTCTCCAATGAAGCAGTGAGTTCCGTTCTAGTACAAGAAATTGAAGCGGAGGAACGACCGGTATATTTCGTCAGCCGAGTCTTACACGACGCGGAAACTCGGTACCAAATGGTCAAAAAAGTTGCCTTAGCTTTAGTCATTACCGCACGACGGATGCGGATGTACTTCCAGAATCACAAGGTTATAGTTAATACTAACTATCCCATTATGAAGATTCTCACCAAGCCTGACCTGGCCGGACGAATGATAGGTTGGGCAGTCGAACTGTCAGAATTCCATATCGAATACCAACCCAGGGGGGCCATCAAGTCCCAAGCCCTTGCTGACTTCACAGCAGAACTCACTCCCTATCCGACCGAAGAAGCTCCCCGGTGGACACTATATGCAGATGGATCATCGAACAGTCGTTCGTCCGGGGCGGGAGTTGTACTTGAAGGACCAGGAGGGATTGTTATCGAACAAGCCATGAAGTTTGAATTTAAAACTTCCAATAATCAGGCCGAATATGAAGCTATAATCGCAGGTCTACATCTGGTGATCGAGTTAGAGATAACAAATATAACTTGTAAGAGCGACTCTCGTCTAGTCGTCGGACAACTCACAGGGGAGTACGAGGAAAGAGAAACATTACTTCAGTAGTATTTTCATTTTGTGAAGAATCTTCTAAACAGGTTCAAAGAAATCTCATTCCAACACGTACGGAGGGAAAATAACACTCGGGCGGACGCTCTATCAAGATTGGCTACCCTAAAAAAGAAAGGTGTCCACCGATCGGCCATACACGTGACCCTCACTAAACCAAGTGTTGGTACCGAAGAATGCATGGCGACCGACACTCAACCCAACTGGATGACTCCCATAAAACAATATCTGACTGATGGTGTATGCGATCCACACTTGGAGAAAACAATGAAACTACAAGCCGCCCGATACATACTCATTGGCCAAGATCTCTACAGAAGAGGGTACTCCCGTCCCCTCCTAAAGTGCCTTAGTCCAGAACAAGTCACCTATGTAATGACCGAGTTACACGAAGGGATATGCGGGACCCATTCAGGAGCACAGACTATGTCCGCCAAAATTTTAAGAGCTGGATACTACTGGCCGACCGTACAGGGAGACTGCACCGAATATGTTCAAAAATGTGTGAAGTGTTAGGAGTTCGGCACCTTGTCGCACCAAAAACCAGAACACCTGCACTACATCCTATCCCCCTGGCCATTTGTGAAGTGGGGTATGGATATTATCGGACCTTTTACACCCGGAAAAGGGCAATGCAAGTTCTTGTTGGTTGGCATAGATTACATTACCAAATGGATTAAGGTCGAACCATTAACAGCCATCACCGCCCGTAATGTACAAAGCTTTGTATGGAAAAACATTTTCTGCAGGTTCGGTCTACCGCAGATCATTATCACAGATAACGGTCGACAATTCACCGACCGAGGGCTAGCTGAATTCTATGAGAAACTCCACATCAGACATATCGCGAGTTAGGTCGAACACCCTCAAACCAACGGTTGGGCGGAAGCCGCCAACAAAGTTATTCTCAATGAATTAAAGAAGAGACTTGGCCCAAGGGAAATTGGACTGAAGAATTGTTAGAAGTTCTATGGGCCTATCGTTGTACTCCCCAGTCAACGACTCAGGAAACGCCTTACAGCCTAACGTACGGCACAGAAGCCATGATTCCGGTTGAAATCGGTGAACCTTCATTGCGCCGGCAGACATTAGACCTAGATTTGAACAAAGAAAGTCTACTGGTCGACCTCGACCTCATCAATGAATTAAGGGACAAATGCAGGATAAGAGAAGAAGCATGCAAAATACGGGCAGCACGAAGGTATAACTTGAAAGTGAAACCACAAAACTATCAGAAGGGAGATTTAGTTTGGCGCATGCGCAACGACACTCGGAAGGACGGCGGGAAGTTTTCAAGTAACTGGGAAGGACCATTCCGCATTTCTGATGCAGCAACAGGAGGAGCATATTACTTAGAATATTTGTCAGGAAAATCTATACCGAGAACGTGGAATGCCACGCATCTCAAATTCTATTACAGTTGATGAATGAATTCAGTGCACTCTTTCCTCGCTCGGTTGTTTTATCCCTAAGGAGGGTTTTCTGCCGAGAAGGTTTTAACAAGGCACTTTAAATTACCAATTTTGGTCAGAAATTAATAATTCAATTATTAATTATTAATTAACCGTTCGTTCGGTCGGAACACATAACTGAGGCTATCTGAATCATAACTTAAACGTTATCTGAATCATAACTTAAACGTTATCTGAATCATAACTTAAACGTTATCTGACTCAATCAAACGATCGTTCGGTCAGAACATATAACTAAGGTTATGTGAATCATAACTTAAACGTTATCTAAATCATAACTTAAACGTTATTTGAATCAATTAACCGTTCGTTCGGTCAGAACACATAATTAAGGTTATGTGAATCATAACTTAAACGTTATCTGAATCAATTAACCGATCGTTCGGTCGGAACATATAACTAAGGTTATGTGAATCATAACTTAAACGTTATGTGAATCATAACTTAAACGTTATGTGAATCATAACTTAAACGTTATCTGAATCATAACTTAAACGTTATCTGAATCAATTAACCGATCGTTCGGTCGGAACATATAACTAAGGTTATCTGAATTATAAAACGTTATCTAAATCAGTTAACCGTTCGTTCGGTCGGAACATATAACTAAAACGTTATCAGAATTATAACTTAAACGTTATCTGAATCAAACGACAGAAACATTTTTTTAAACATAAATCCATACTAATATTAGCAATACAAAACGAAGGTTAAACAATAAAAGATGTTCAAACAAACTTGTCTTTTGCCCACACCCCGGGTCCAGGTAACAATGAATTTAAACAATGTCAATAGTGTCGGGATTGGCAGACTCCTCCGGTCGTACAACATCATCTCCCTGAAGCGCCTCAGCCATTGGATCAGCGGTTTGTTCATTCTCTTCGGCCTCTTCGTCTCCAAGTGGCATCAGCCGACCATCTACGACGTCCATATTTGAATCATATCGCTCGTCGTCAGCCGGCACCCCGCGGAAAAAGGCGACCTGTCGAACTCCCTGCCTGAAGGACAGCTCGTTGATACTCAACATGAACCCTTGAAGTTGTTCAATTTGGGCAGTCAACGATTCCTTCTCTGCAGCCAGTCTTTCCTGCTCCTTAATGGCATCCGCCCGCCCGGCCATTACTTCATTTAAAGTAATCTTTAAGGTCTCTTGCTCTTTCTTGGCCAGTTGAGCGTCAGTTCGGGCCTCATCCACGGCCTTCAAGGCATCCTTCAGTGAGACAGCCGATTCACTGAGCTGAGACTTCAACTTAGGAATCGATATTGTCTTCACTCTCCTTAACTCATCCCCAAGGGCCTTGGTCGCCATGGCCGCACGACATTACAGCTCAACCGTCTCTTCAACCAAATCCAAGGTAGGAATGTTGGCAAAAACTTCCTCGTCCTCTGGACGCAAGTCAAATTGCATTGTAGGGGCCACCCTGACGGATGACACCAACAAGCTAATAGGACTGCCCGACGAAGATTGAGCTTCCGTACGAGGCACCTTAGCAGGCTGTCCCCTCTTCTTACCTTGGGTGGGGACAGGAGCAGCATCAACCAGAACGACCTCCCGCTCGGTCGGACGCGGGACAATCCCAGCGATTGAGGCTATCTTACTCTTATTTGCCTGCCTTTTCAAACTATTCATGTATTTTTTCAAACTCGGATCCATGCTCACAACAATATCTGCAAAATAAACACGAAGGTAAGAAACAATACGCTGTTAATTGAACGACCGCAAGAAGAAGATGCTCACCATTTAGGTCCGCCCACTGCTTGGACGACCCATAAAGGGCTATCAGTTCCCGCGTAGGAAGTCTACACGGTAGTTGATTCACAACCATCAAAATTTCTTGGTCGATAGGAGACAAAGATTTCCAAAGCCGATGGTCAAGGGAGGTGGGATTCTCCGTCCAATGGAATGGAAATTTTATGCTTCCATCGGCGTTATAGAATAGATCCCGGCCGTCCGGCTCGACAAACACTTTAAAAAAGTAGTCCTTAAAGTTCTTATAAGAGGTAGTAAAAGCGGCAAAACATACATTCCCCGAACGACTAGACAACGACAACCAACCTACCGGGGTACTCGGGTAGGTGTTATAATAATATAAATATGATTCGGTGGTCGGCATAAGACCAAATATCTGACAAATAACCCGAAAGGCTTGTAAAATGGCCCACGAGTTAGGGTGCAATTGTGTCGGTGCGACGTTGAGAATCCGAAGGATACTCATGGTAAAATCATCAACAGGTAAACTTACATGCAAATGGGAAAACAAAGTGCTATACACAAAGAAAAAGTCATGCGGAGCATTCTCCCGGCCGTGACACACACGGTCGGTTATACCACATATATCGACATATAGCGCCTCGGCCGGACAATCTGGTGTTAGAAAGTTTTTATGGGCAGCGAGAAATTCATCTAATTTATCAGAGGACTTTATTTTACTGAGAATCCGAAGGACGGCAGGATCGACCCAATCGTAACTTGGGCCGTCCGATGCCTGACTCGCACCGCGAGTCAAAGACGAACCTACGACACTCGAAGACCCCTCAGAGGAAGGCATGACTAACCTTGAATGAAGAAGAGGACACCGACAACAAACTCAGCACTTGGCAAACGATGCAAGCAATGCGAAACTCAGAGCAAGAGAAACGGAAAAACCCTCAACTTTGCAAATGAAGCGCTATTTATAGGCAAAGAGGTGGGAAGCAAAACCCCTGCGTTCGTCTAGCACCATTAGATCGAATCTAATCTAACGATCAAACACGCTCGGCATATGAAACGGCACGTAATCCTCACCGTTCAATCCATCTAGATGTGACAGCATCCTCAAACGGCAGCTCTGCCATGCGTCACATCTCTGCCACGCATTTAATGGTGCCAGCTATCAAGCATTGTCTCAAAATCCCCTGCGTCTTATACGACTCTTCGTCCTTCCATGACCTTGAGCCTGGGGGGCAAGTGTACCGGTCGGCACCGGATGACCGAGTGGTTCGAATTAAATTATTTAATTAAGGGAAGAACGTGGTTACACGTGGAATAAACGGTTACAATTCCCGCTGAGCAGCAAATAAACGTGAGCACTCCCTGGATTTTCGGGAACACCCCCTAGATCCCAGGAAACCATCTAACACGACCCAGGGACCACAAAACACGTCGCGAGCCATCAACCGCTTGACCCCAATGGCCCAAGCCCAGGTGAACTTACAAAAGGGAGGGGAAAAAGGAAAAAAGGTACGTTTTTTCACACTATCAAAGATTCTCACGGAAAAAGATTGCTGACTTGAGCGTCAAAGATTTTAAAATTATTTTAGATTATATATTTATTCTATATTTTCTGACATGATCTTAATTTGCAAATTGGATTGGAATGGATGAAAAATGTACTAACGTGCCTCAAATTTTCAGTAATAATAAAAAAAAGTAGCAAATATTTTGATTAAATTTCTTATATTCAAATTTTCAGTAACAAAAAGTAGCAAATATTTTTATTGAATTTCTAAATAAATAAAAAAAACATTGTACACGGCCTAACCTTTAGGCGGGACGAGACAGAGAAATCCGCTCACCTTCATTACATGGGGTGAACTAACCCAACTCACATTTTGCAGGTCAAACAGGAAGCGGACCTATGCGGAGCAGACCAACCTACATCGCTAATGGAGATGCAATGGTGATGACATAATGATGGCAGTAATAACAATGATGACGGGGGGTGTAGTGAGGAAAGATATTTTTGTCTTTTTCAATTAATACGGGAGTAAAGTTAGTAATAAGGGGGTGTATGAAGAAAAAACATGTTTAAATGTTAATTCAAGTTGACCCGACTCAATCAGACCATTCAAACCATTTCTCTTCTTGCTACTATTACTTACTACTAGATTTAACTTCAAAAAGTGAGGAAGTTAGGATTACAAGTAGTTTACGTGCCGATAAAAAAAAAAAAAAAAGTAGTTTACGTTTATAAGATATTTTTATATACCATCACTTTCTCACTTTACATATGAAAGATAAAAGTGTTGGATTTATTTTGGGAACTTCTTTTAGGCCTGAATTTGAGAGGCAAAAAATGTTTCCTTTTCTAATGATTTGTTAAGCAAAACTTGTAGGCAAATTCTTCCTGCACCATATCAATTTTAACCTCCACCATATCAAATTTTTAAATTTCCAAAACTACCCTCTTGCATCATATCAATTTTAACCTCCACCATATCAATTTTTTAAATTTCTAAAACTACCCTTATTCCAAATTAAAAAATCCAAAATAATAATTATAATTGAGAAATAACAAAATAAAAAAAATTCTGAACACAAAACTAAAAATACATTCTAAATTTCAGAATTCAAAAATATGTTCCGAAAATTGAAATCCAAATTATTTTAGATAAAAGTTTCAAAAATAATTTTTCCCATTTTTGTGTAAGGTTATTTTCGTCATTTAGGAGGGGTATTTTTGTCATTTTCTAGAGCTGATTGGGTGGGGTATTTTTGTCATTTTCTAGAGCTGATTGGGTGCATGCTGAAATTGATATGGTGGAGGGAGAAATTGCCAAACTTGTAATATAAAATATCGCAAGCAATTTCTTATTGCACCTCCATGTTTTCTTCTATATAAAATGTGAAATGATAACTTTGTTCTTTTTTTATTTTTTTGGTTGACGTTTTTTTTATTCTAAAATTTTGAATTCTTTTGTAATACAGTTTTTTTTTTAAATTCTAGAGTTTGAAAATCTACGAATTATATAATTTAAAATTGAAAAAAATATCTTGCACCTTTTATTAAGGATAATTTGGGAATTGAAAGATTTATGGAGTGCAGTAAGAAATATAATCGCAATGTAGTTCATTGGAGCAAACTAACCCATGTCAAGTGTTAAGGTTTTCTAATTCCTCCAAAACCAACAGATACGTATATAAACCAAAATTACCAATCTATCTCCAAATGTAAAATTAGTACTATTTTGGAAAGACCTAAATAAGAAAAAAGTAGTTTCAACATAACATATTTTCAAATTTACTAATTACTTTAGCCCAATTCTCATGTAAAAAAACAAATCATTATTACAAATCTTAATTTATAAAAGTAGAAAATAAATATTTTATATTTTAATTTATAAAAGCAAAATAGAATTTTGAATGTCAATTTACCATAATAATGATCTTAAAAAGATAGCTCCAACTAAAATTTTGTATTATTATTTATTAATTATTATAAATGTCAATTGTTAGCTTTTTAATGTAACGTTTCAATTTTTCAAATAGATGAATCAAACTAAAGTAACTTGTATTTACTTATAAAATTAATTTGACTACTATTAAAAAAAATTCTAACTAAAATAAATTAAATACCCTTCATATTTTTTTTTTCAAAATTTTAATTAATTTAACCTTACAGTGGAAAGTTAAAACTAAGATAAAATTATTATTGAAAATAATCGCAGTTTAAGAATTTGTCTTTTCTTTACCTGGTGATAAATGCTAATTATTTCTTTTAATATCTTGTTTCCATTTTTCAATCATTTATTAATTATTAATGTTATTTTTTGTTTTATATATTTACTAAATTATTTAAGTATATTTATAAAAGTAACCTTAATTTTGAGAGGACAATATTTACCCACATTTCCTTACTTTTATACATTAAGATTGCTATATTTTCTCCACAAAATAAAAGAATTTAGCCTTACCCATAAATTCTATTACATACATAAATTTTCCTTGAAAATTAAGGTGTAACCTAAATTGTAATATTTGGTAGGGATGGCAAAGCGGGCCAGCCCGCCCCGCGTTTGGCCCGCAAAAATGCGGGACGGGTTGGCCCATCCCGCAAAGTTATTGCGGGCTAGAATTCCCGACCCGCCCCGCATAAGAGCTGGCCCGCAGGTTTGTGGGCCAGCCCGCGTTTTTTTTTTTTTTTAAATTAAATATTTATTTTTTTACATTTTGTTATTAAAAAATTGTCAAATTAAACCTATATATTTGTTATTATCAAACCTAATTTTTTTTCCTTCCTTTTCAAATATAGTCAAACATCAAAACATTAAGATAAATATCAAATATCACTATTCTTCCACTTCCAAAACATTAAAAATACCTAATTCCAAAACATTAAACATAAACATTAATTCAAAAGCATTAAACATAAACATTATTGACATTCTTCCATTTCAATAACATTGGATGCCACCTTAGTAGAACCTTCATCCATTTTTTCATAATTATAATCTTCCCCGTCATCTGCATATATTAAAACAATGACAATTAATTAATTAATTTTTCATAAAAATAATAAAATAAAAATAAGATAACTTTTGGCTCAATTGATGGTTTGGTCATGGGTAACTTCTAAAATACCATCTGCTTACTTCTCCTTGGTGTCTTGCTCCTTTATCGTGTTTGAAATTGATTTAATTGGCATGACCCAGTTTAGGTTGCTCTGTTGCTATTAAGTGTCAATATTTTTTTCTTGCGCGTTTGCGGGCCAGCCCGCCCCGCCCCGCAACTGGCCCGCGCGGGTTGCGGGCTAATGCGGGGCGGGCTAATGCGGGTTAGCGGGTTGAAAAGGTCATCCCGTCCCGCATTTTTTACCTGCGGGCTGCGGGCCGGCCCGCATGGCCCGCCCCGCTTTGCCATCCCTAATATTTGGAAATAAATTCAATTTTAAATTTTGCACTTTCATTGCTCGATAACGATAAATATGCTAATTATTAACTTTTCATGGCTAAATTTCGCTTTTCAATTATTAATATTTTATTACTATATAATTTTTCAAATTTAATTAATTATTTATTTATTTAATATATATTTCCAAAAAGTAAGATTAATTTTGGGAGGAAATTTTTCACTCTAAACTTCATTTCTTTCTTTTTTATTAATTATATTTTAAATTTTTTGATGAGAATTTGTCAAAATAGATTAAAAAATGTGAATATGTTGTCGTCTTTAATTATATAAGAGAAAACTTGTTTTATGTATATTTTATTTGTAAGTTTCCAATTTATTAAGAAATGATAACAAACCAAATAAAATTTATAACTAAATGATTATACAAAAATAGTTCTATGTCTAAATTATAATAATATTATAAAAAATCTCAATATAAAATTATCAAATATGAATAACAAAATTTAAATATTTTTTAACATTAAAAAAAATAAGAGTATACATTTCTAGCATAATATACTAGCAAAATAACTTTAATTTTGATGGACTTATTTTTATCACATACTTCCTTTCTTCTTTAATATTAGATTTAATTTGTTTACTTAAAACAAATTTTCCCAGTAATAATAATATTCAAAAGTAAGCATATTTTAGTATACATTTAAACTTAAAATAAATCATACAAATATTTAAATACAAAATTAAATTAAAATAAAATAATAATTATGATATAATCATCATTTTATATGTATAATATATTATGTATTTCAACTTTATTACTTTAAAATATGTTTTAGAGGCTAATATTATAATTTTTTAAATAACAACTTTTGTCTACTAAATATGCTATTAATATAAAATCATATACATAGTGCAATAAAAGTTAATAAATACATTATAATAAATTAATCTAAATTTAATAACACGGTTTTAATTATGTAATATAATAATTAAACAAAAAAAATTAAGAGACGAATTACATGTTTAACAATTAATACAGATAGGTTAGAGTAATATGCATATGTTTTTTTTATTTATTTATTTCAAAATATGTTATATAAATTTGTTTTTACTTTGGATATAATTATTTTAATATATATTTAATTTGTAATAACTTATTGATAGAAACTTGTAATAAATTTTATTAACATGAAATATTATTTTTGATAAATATAAAATTAAAGAGATTTGTTTAATTATTTATTATAATTTAATAAATATATTATTTAATACTAATATTGTTATTTATTGATAAATTTTATTAACAATAGAATATAATAAATGGAGCATTATCAACATGATTTAACACAGTGAACTTTTGTTAAACTTTGGCTATATATTACATAAGAGAAAATTTAGTGCATGGTTATTTTCTTATTCACAACCCAACTTAGTTATATTGTGTTATTTTTATTACTAGAAGGAAATTATTGTAACAGCTTCAACAGAGAATCACTCTTCTCATTACACATTAGCATAACTGCTGTAGCCTATTTTTCTTCCTAAAGTTTCCACCTTTAGAACCGGAATCAGTATGCACACTACACATTGTTGGCGTAACAAATTATGTCTCAGAGAGAAAAACGTGGAAAAAATCTCAGTGCCCAAAACAGAAACAAAGAGAAAAAGGAGAATAGCTATGATGTAGCTTTTATATTTCTTTGCCACTTTGAAGGGAAATTTTGATGTTAATCAAGAGCCACACATGGCGTGCATGAAGCTGGGATCCAAATCTGAAATGTTTTACCTCTATGGCCAAAGTTGGTCAGTTGTTTTTCACTTCTTTCTTATTGTTTCATTACATCATTATCATCTAATAAGTGATCTTTGTCCCTTCATCCTTTGACAAGCTTAAAATATTAGTTTAGTTAATCGTTGGAAGTTTCTGACTTGTCTATTTGGTGGCTGATGAATGTATGCATGGTAGTGAATATGTTTTCACTGTTACAAAGTAGATCAGTTGGATAACCAAACCAACATGATAAACCTCGTTTCAACTTAGATCCTGCCCTTAAATATGTAACAGTTACTAATTTGTTTGTTGTTATTGAAAGGAAGAAAACGGTTTTACGTTGAAAGATGCTAGGTAATTTCCATGTAAATAATCAGAAGAAGGAGGTATCTGGTTGTCTTTGCTTTCACAACGTAAGTTCCTTTTTGGATTAATATCGGAAAATTAAACATAAACAAAGGGCATCATTGCTTTTAACATAAGATATTAGTTTTGAGTGAACTGTGGAAATTATAGATGTGTCTCCATTCCGTGACCTTCATAGTTGTCTGCTACATAACACGATTAGATTTCCGTTTTCCTTATTTGGAATGATGCATTAATCCAATACTCAATGCAAATTATCTACACTTTAAGATGGATGACAATGAATTATAATGCAAATATTTAAAAGAGGTGATGTTTGTTGGGAAACCCACTACCATAATGAAGGTTAGTAGAAAAGGTGACAATCAATGTCTACTAAGTTTCATGACGGAATATGGAGTCATAATTACATTAATTCTACTTGTTCTTTGGTTTATAGCGACAGATTTGAAGCCGAATTCTGAACCCAGTTGCATCAACAGTGTCTATATATTGTATACATAATTCATCATTTTATTTATCAGTGGAATCTTGTTATAGCTTATTAACTATGAGTAACCTCGTTGGCTTCCAAATACCCATCTCTAGGCTGTGCTCAACTGGACTTCCAAGTGATATCCTTATTGAAATTGGTGATACATCTTTCCATCTCCACAAGGTGTGTTTTCATAGCTTCTATTGTCGTGTCTAATAATAATATCTCCAGATACAATGCGTTTTTAAGATATCACTGAATGCATGACAAAACAATAAGAGTATCTCTGTTATGCTTCAACCTATATATATTTGTTCGTTGTCATTACCAGTCACATTGCATGATTAGTCCGTTTCTTGGCGTGTTACCAGTTTCCATTGATATCAAGAAGCAAAGAGCTAGAAACTTTGATGAAAGGAATATCAAGCGAACATGAGAAGTCTGTTTTGGAACTGAATGACCTACCTGGAGGAGCCAAGGCCTTTTTGCTTGTTGCTAAGTTTTGTTATGGTGTCAAAATGGAGTTGAGTGCATCGAATGTGGTGGGTCTAAGGTGTGCAGCAGAGTACCTCCAAATGACTGAGAACTATGGAGAGGGAAATCTGATCATGCAAACAGAAAATTTCCTTAATCATGTGTTTGGTTACTGGACAGACACTCTTGATGCTCTTAAAACATGTGAGGAGGTTTTACCTTTTGCTGAAGAGCTTCACATCGTTTCACGAAGTATAAACTCTTTGGTCCTGAAAGTAGCAGATCAAAGTTTGGTTAATTTGCCTGTCTCCTCAGGTCAAAGTGTTGTTCAGAGTCCAGAGGATGCAGAAGTGTGGAATGGAATAAGTCTAACGCCAAAGACATCAGGTGAAGATTGGTGGCTTGATGATGTATCTTCCCTTAGTTTGCCATTGTATAAAAGGTTCATACAAGGTGCTAGTGTACGAAACATGCGACCTAAGAGAATTGCTGGATCCCTTGTTTACTATGCAAAAAAGCACATCCCCTTATTGGGAAGTCAAACAAGTTCACAGAACGGAAACTCTTCTTCTTTTAAGTCATCTCTTTCGACCCCTTCTGAAGCAGATCAAAGGAACCTTATACAGGAAATAGTGGAGTTGCTGCCAAATGAAAAGGGCATAGCACCAACCAAGTTTTTGTTGGGGTGTCTGAGGACAGCAATGGCCTTATATGCTAGTTCATCTTGCTGTTCAAGCTTGGAGAAAAGAATTGGCTCTCAATTAGATGAAGCAGATCTGGAAGATCTTTTGATCCCAAATATTGGATACTCAATGGAGACTGTACATGATGTTGACTGTGTCCAGAGAATGCTTGACCATTTCATGATTGTAGAGCATGATCTCATTGATATTACGTCTAATGATACAGAGGAAGAAAGGCGCATAGTGGGAAGTTCTCAACCTCTGAGCCCAATGGCAAAAGTGGCTAACCTGATAGATTCTTATTTAGCTGAAGTTGCACCTGATGTAAATGTGAAGTTACCAAAATTTCAATCTCTTGCTTCTGTAATTCCTGATCATGTCAGGACCCTGGATGATGGTTTATACCGTGCCATTGATATATATCTCAAGGTACAAAATAAAATCTATAATTTTCTTTCCTTATCTTGTAAATGATCACATCATCATCATCATGATGTTCCTAATAGTTTGGTCATGGAGCTTGTTGAATGATAACAAAACTTCACTATTTAAACTCTTCACTAATAATTTTACTAGAGGCTCTGGAAGGTTATGTCTAGAAAATGTAGTATAATGTGATATGGCCTATGAAGGATACTAACGGACTCTAAATTTCAGACTCATCATTGGCTGACAGACTCTGAGAAAGAACAAATCTGCAGGATCATGAATTGCCAGAAGCTGTCATTGGAGGCCAGCACACATGCAGCTCAAAATGAGAGGTTACCACTTCGTGTAGTAGTCCAAGTCTTGTTCTTCGAACAACTGAAGCTGCGCACATCTGTTGCTGGCTGGTTCTTTGCTTCTTCTGACAATGTTGAGAACTCACAACATCTGAATGCAAACCTGCCTCTGATAAGAAATGATGGCAACACTCCACAAAATCCGGTTGTGGCTTTTGATAACATGAAAGAGAGAGTGGCTGAACTGGAGAAGGAGTACTTGAGAATGAAGCAAGATTTGGAAAAAATGATGAAGTCAAAGGGAAGTTGGAACCTGCTCCTTAAGAAATTGGGTTGCAAGCTTGTGCCTAAACCCTCTAATGCCAATGTCGCCGAGTCATGCCGGAAGTCCAAAATATCACCAGCAACTGCAGCCCAGATGGAAGAAAAGGCCGTGGAAGTGAAATGAAAGACTTGAAGTTGAAAATCAATTTGCAATGCTTTCCTTTTTCTTTTTGAAGTTTTAAGATCATCTAGTTGCTTGCCTTATTCTACTTAGACATTAGAACTTTGAAATAGTTTCTCTTTTGGCAAGGTGATTTTAGTCAGCACTGGTTTATGTTTAGTTGGAAAACTGTAGAAGCTTTTCTATTATCTATGTTCTTCCATTAATGATCACTTTCTCCAAATTCAAAGAAGTATCTTTGAACATTCAAGTTTTAAGGGTTGTTCATTGCAATGAAGCACTAAAATAGTTTATTTGAAACATTCATGAAATTCTGCCATGTTTGCATCTAATATTTGTTAATATTAACTTCACGACTTGCAAAACCCTCATGTTAACTCTTAAACGCTTTTCAGCCTTTATCTAACTAATCTTATAAAAACATTGGCCAATTGCTATTAATAGTAATTTTGCTTTTTATCTAAAGTTGTAACTAGAAAAAAATTTCAATAGTTAAATGTTGGTAATATGTTGTTTGACTAGTGGAGGAAATTTTACACACAAATAGTGGAATTTTAGATGAATTTTACGCGAATGGGCAAGTTTAGAAAAATATTATAGATATAGGCAAGTCATACTTAAAAAATACGACTTCATCCTTTTAAAGTTGTATTTGTCTCATACATGTTGAACTTTTTAAAAAAAAAAATTATGCTTTGATTGGACTAGGAGTAGAAATGAGGGGGTGAATTTGAGATAATTTGAAGGGAAAGTGTAAAAAAGGATAGGGTGTTTGAATTAAGGTAAATGAAGCGAAAAATGTAGTAAAAATTTATAAAAATTTATGAATGATGTGATGAGTGTGATAGAAATTGTATTTTTTTTAATTGATAAAAATGTAACTTTACACATTTGCCCTTGTATTTAAAAGTTGATAAAAAATTAATTTGATTGATTATTTGTGAATTATAATTGTTTTTGAATTAAAATATTTTTTTTCGACAATTGAAACATTATTTCCGATACCGTGTTCGAGCTAACTTCGAAAAAATATAAATTATATAAATTTTTCGGACCATATTTTTTATTGTCATAAACTTTATTTAGAACAAAGTTGTAATTATTAATTATTTATTTTTCAATTATAGTTGTATGCAATTAAAAGATCATTTTTGATACGGGAACAAATTATTTCTGATAATGTGTTGGAGCTATAATTCGATAAAGGAAAAAAAAATTATGAAATAAATATTAATGCAGTATTTTTGTTTATTAAAGCAAGATTCATTGATAAAGTTTATGCATAATAATAATAATAATAATAATAATAATAATAATGTTTTGGAAAATCATATGAATGATACATTGAAATATGTATCATTCAAAAGAGTTATGAAAGTCCTTAATTTGTTTAGAGATTCGTGTCATAAATAAGATTGAAGATTTGAAAAGAAAAACACATATGCATAATAAAATACAACCAAATTTTTACGTAGTTTAGGGATTTGTAGTCATTATCTTCACCAGTTTTCTCATTCGTCGCTCGAGAGGCATGCCAAAAAGTTGTTTTACCGCATTAGGATGACCACACAAGAAGTCGTAACCGTTATCCAACAAATTTTCATCATGTATGTTAATCTCCACTAATATTTCCCAAATATCAGATTCAGAGTATTGGAAAATCGATGTACCGTAGAGTGTGCGCGTGTGTTCACGAAATATGGAGTTTTGTTCTTCTTCTGCAACAACATGGCGTCTGTTATATTACAGATTTTCTTCCGTAGCATTAGCCACTCGTTGTGATGACAAAGCAACAACCTCAGATGAAATGGCTTGTCGCTTAGCAATATGACATAACCTATCTGACTGATCACTACCCCTCCCAAGGATATCAGTTAATCCTTCAAACCTTGTGTTAAATCTTTCCAATTGCAGATCAATGATGTCCACCATGGGGGCTTTTATTTTTTAGCCCCTAGAAGAAGAAGTACCACCTGACGGTTGGGATGGCTGAGGTGGCACTAATGGGGGTGTCAAATTAGGGTTAGGGTTGTATAAATCAACATTAGGGTCAACTGAGCAAGGAGTTTCACATTGGGTCGCATCCAGTTCTGACTCCTCTGGGATGTCCTCCATATTGTGATCATTAAGATCTACATTAAAATTATGAGATTGAGTTCAACTTGATGACTATAGTGTTGTTCTCCCACCGTGGCCGGTAGCACGATCAAGCCCTCATAAGTCTTCCATCAACTTGTAGTGTCTGATGGGATTAACACGCCACTTTGCGACCAAAGGCTTTGCCTATTCATTAATGAAAAGAAATACACTTATATTCATAATTACTAGTTAATGTATGTGATAAGTGAACATCAGGTTGAATACGTTACCTTTATCAACATATCCCACACTTCATCCTCAGCCTCGAAAATTTTCGTGCTTGGATTCCAAGTGAAATCACTCAGTCCACTAAATAGATCATGGATCTCATGCCATCTGTCCTTAAGGCTTTTATGCATGTTCTTCACATTATTTTTTTGTAATCCCTATCAATCCACTATGATGTAGGGATTTAACGATGTTTGTGTAACCCTGCGTCGTCCAACTACCATCAATGCGGTTACCCATAGATGTTTCATCGATCATGGCATTCAGCAGTCAGAAATCCATGTCAGTAGTCCATTTTTTGTGTTCACGAACACCTGTAGATGACTCTAAAGCAATACCCTTCCCATGATAAAACCTAATAAAAATGATTAATAATTGCAATAACATAAATAGTTTCATACATAAAGATTAATAAAGGTCGAATGTCAACACTAAACAAACAAATTGTTCTTACAACAATATAAATATAAGTTTAGGGATATTACATAAAATTAATTATTACAATAACTTGTCCACATTTTATTTGCTATAGTATACATAATTTGTGACCCGAGCTTGTAGTCATCCTCACGAGTTTGCGAGTGTGACGCATCTATATCTCTTTGCATCAAGTCACTGTCAACTTCTTCTAACAAAGAGTCATCATTATCCACCCTGCGAAGAAAGTTATGAAGAATACAACATGCCAAAACAATATCGGTCATAGTGTCCACAGAGTAATGAGGCTTTGTTCCGCTAGCGATAATTGGAAAACGCTTTTTAAGGACACCAAATGTTCTTTTGATAACATTTCTTAGTGAGGAATGGCGATGATTAAACAACTCACGGACATTTTGTGGACCTCTTCGGAAATACTCTTTTAGATGGTATCGAACTCCGCGATATGGAGTTATAACTTGGGTTTTGAGCATAAAACTCGCGTCTCCAAGGTAGTATTTGCCTACAACCATCCATTAAAAATGATTACTTATAAGTCATGTGACCAAATGAATATTTATTGCACTTGAAAACACACTCAACTAACCTTACGGAATGACCAATGGATCCTCTCGTACAAACGTATCCTTCAATATCCTGGAATCAGAGGCTAGAGGCTGTTCCTTCTCACCCGGCAAAAACATATGTGAATTTCATGTTAAAATCACAAGCAGCAAATACGTTTTGCGTTGGCCAGTCTTTTCTTCCACGAAAACGAGGAGCATCAGCTCGGAGGACTTTAACACGAACGTGAGTGTCGTATATGGCACCCAAACAATCCTAATACATAAAAAATTCACATTTATAAATAACTTGCATTACATACAACATGAATTAAATATTTAACTATATTTTCTCATATTCATACCTTAAAGTATGGAAAAAATCGATTGTTGTTTAAGATATGAGGTTCAACCTCAGTCTCAGCTGGTTGAATTAAGAACTCTCCATGCAACATCAATATTGCCTTCAAAATATTATGAAAGTGATGAGACACTGTTTCCCCGGACTGATAAAAGAAGAACGAAGCACTTTGATTCTTGACGTTATGACCAATGATGTGTAAAAATTTAGTCACTTGTTCTTCAATTGTAGATTAAAATGAATCTTTAACCATCATCGTTCTTCTTATCCGTTGACATAAATTAATAAATGTTTTCGGACCCATGCGAATAATGTCACGACATCTTTCAGTATGAACCAAGTACGACATCAATTCTTGCCAACGACGCTCTTTTTGTGGAACAAACTCTGGTATAACATTATTTGTCTCGGTTAACACACGCAACACATTCAATCGATATCCAATCATGAACAGGATTGTCATTGTTGTTACTTGTGTCTGCAAATTGATTTGCTCTTTTATTTGTGAAATTAGTGTGAAATCAACACCAACTACATCAAGATTCATGTCATTCGTGTTATACATCTCGACATTTTTGAAATACATAGACCAATGATTATCGTTATCTATGGTCACAAATCCTTAACAATCATATAAGTTTAACTATTAGGTATAAAGAACCACTTATAAGTTTTTTTACTTTTTAAAATAAAATAACATATTATATATAAACTCTAGAAAGTGATATAATTATAATTGTATTACAAATTCAAAATAATATTTATAAAGTGTTTTTACTTGATTTTAGAAAAAATTAAATATTATATGTAGACTACCTATAAAGTAGTATTTAAAATATTTAAATATTTTGTATATTTATAATTATTTTATAAATTCAAAATAATATTTATAAAGTTCTTTTACTTTACTTTAGAAAAAATAAAATAATATATGTAGACTATCTATAAAGTAGTATTTTAAGATATTTAAATATTTTATATAGTTATAATTATTTTATAAATTCAAAATAATATCTATAAAATTCTTTTACTTGATTTTAGAAAAAAAAAATATTATATGTAGACTATCTATAAAGTAGTATTTTAAAATATTTAAATATTCTGTATAGTTATAATTATTTTATAAATTCAAAATAATATTTATAAAATTATTTTACTTGATTTTAGAAAAAATAAAATATTATATGTAGATTATCTATAAATTAGTATTTTAAAATATTTAAATATCTGTATACTTATAATTATTTTATAAATTCAAAATAATATTTATAAGTTCTTTTAGTTGATTTTAGAAAAAATTAAATATTATATGTAAACTATCTATAAAGTAGTATTTTTAAAATATTTCAATATTTTGTATACTTATAATTGTTTTAAACCCTGTTGAAAATAATATTTAAAAAGTTTTTTTACTTGATTTTAGAAAAAATTAAATATTATATGTAGACTATCTATAAAGTATTATTTTAAATTATTTAAATATTTTTTATACTTATAATTATTTTATAAATTCAAAATAATATTTATAATTTTTTTTTACTTTATTTTTAGAAAAAATTAAATATTATACATAAATTTTATGAATACCCGAAAAAAAAATTAAATATTAATAAGTTTTCTTTTTTTAACTAGGAGATAAAAATAAAACACATTCAAAATTTTATTAATACTTATTAATGCGCTTAAGCAAAGAACTTAGAAAATCAAAGGTCAACATACATCTATTAACATAAATAAAACAAATAAATAAACATTACAAATTCATTATCCAGAATTATTCTCCACATTCCAAATCCATTATCTATGAAATTTACCTGCAAAAAATGTAAAGAACAACAATGACGGAACCACCAACGACCACCACGAACCACAACCGTCCACCGAGTACCACCAGCGGAACCACCACCGACCACCACCAGCGGAACCGTCCATCACCCAACGACCACCACCAACAAAACACCACCACGAGCGAAACCGCACTTACACCTTGCACCTCCGACAACCGCACACCTCCAATGCTTGCGAACCTCTGACAATTGCGCACCTTCAATGCTTGCGAACCTCCGACAACCGCGCACCTCCAACACTTGCGAACCTCTGACGATCGCACACCTTTGACGACCGCACACCTCCGACCACCTCTAAGGTCCTCCCTCAACTCAAAACACATAACTCACCTCCTCTCCCTTCCCATATTTATCATCCCTCTCATGTTTATTCATCACCCACAACAGTTGAAGTAACCCACCGAACATTGTACGAATCTGTATTCTTGCAGATGGAATCTCATGCGTGCGAATCTTATGTGGAGGGAATATCTGCAATTGCATGGCACGACTGTTATGGAAATAGGATAATAAGTGAAGGGTAATGGTAAAAGCCAAAGCCAAAACTTTCTCACCAAATCTTCATAAGCTAGCAAAGATCCCTTCTCCACTTTCTTTGCCTTTCCTCTCTCTCTAATACCTGCAAACACCTAGATGCAAATAGGAAGTTTCCTTGCTTTTCAATCTGGGTGAACAGTAATCACCCGGATCCAAATAGTGCCTTAAAGTGAAAACTTCAATGTAAAAGAATACACAAAAGTTGTGTATGGTTGTGGCGACTTATGTGTATTTCTTTTACAAGTCATCATCTCAATTTAATTTTTTTAGCATAAAGTGATATTTTTTAAAATAAATTGGGTTAAAAATACATTGTGGGATAATTTTTTTTTATTTTATAAATATTGTAAAATGAGATGTAGGTTTAGGGTTTAGGTTCAAATTTATGGTTCAAGATTTAAGGTTGGTGGTTTAGTGTTAAGGAGTTAGGATTTGTGGTTTACAATTTAGGGCTTGGAGTTGAATGCTTATGGCTTATGGTTTAGGGACAACAAAAATATCCTTGTTGAAGTGAAGTAATGAAAGGTTACTCTCGTAATAAATCCCATTATAAAACATATTTTAACAAAAATGTAGATGTCAAAATTATTTATATGTTATTACTATATTTTTTGAGTCAAAATTAATTGTATTAAACATAGAGAGTGAGATTATTTGTAGTTTTTGATGAATTGAAACTTTTGTTTATGTATAAATTTTTAGATTATCTAATATCAATGTTAATGAAAGTATAAATTATATAATATATAACAAAATAATAGTACATGTATTTATGTTAAAATAAATACATAAAATAAAAATATTATATAAGTTATTAAAACAATATGATATTAAAACATTTGATGATGAAATAAACATGATAAAGGATGATTTTATTATCTAAATGAACAATTTCCCCTATTGTGAAATTCATTGCGACAGTAAGAACATTTCTTTAGCTTGTTCTGAATTGGTTGATCCATTTCATTTTGAAAATGAGTAGTGGTTGATGTTCTTGAATTTTTTCATCGCATGTGGGGTAAGGTATGAAATTTGGTTTGATATAAGTAGACCAATGATCTTCATTTCGAACTGGATGGAATTCAACTTCATAAGCCTTTCTAATGGTATGGAGGTTGTAAATGACAAGAGGAACAAACAACTATAACGCGAGGACAAGGAAGTTGAAGAGTTTGAAAGTGGTCACAATTACACCACCACCGATTTAATCAAAATGTATATGACACTGGTCGTCGACCATGTTGGGGGTGGCTAATTCTTGAACATCAATTTCATAATTCTCTCACTTAATAACCTTTGCACAAAACACATTTTGTTGATTTTTTTTCTAAATAAGGTTATGATATCTTTTGCATAGTAATGACATGCATGTAACATCATGTTTATCTTTAGTCCTTGTTCCACACACCATGTTTTTATTCTTTCGAAGGTTTCCTTTAACAAAGCAAAAATCAACAAGGAACGAGCTCCCTTAAGAATGAAGTTCATGCATTTGGCTAAATTTGTGGTTATATGGTCATACTTTTTGCCCCTATCGTACGCCTTAGACCATTTTACTAACAGTATATGATCTATCCAGGAAAATGTTTGCTTGAACTTAGATCGCATAGCCAATAACTTGTACTGTGGGTTGCTTCATTTCATAAGTTATCATAAAAAACTAAATGAAATTACTTAAATGATAACATAGTTTGTAATTATGTATGAGGATATGCCAACAATGTCATTACCCATATTAATCAATTGTTATTTCAGCTCAAAATTTTGGAACTTTTTGTTGAATGTGATATGAAATATGCAATACACATATTATTAATCCAATTTCATCGGATTGAACAGAAATGAGACCATCTCCTTCTCATCCAACTTTTTCGGGTTGTAATACTGAGATTATGTCGATTGCTCTGTCAATAATCATGCACAAATTTGGTTGAGGTCTGACATATTGCTACAAATGCCGAAAGAACCATATTAGAGCCTCCCGGGTATCGCCTTCAACAATGACCAACACTAATGGACATATGTTATGATTTCCATCTTGAGCGATTGCGGTCAACAATGTTGCATGATATCTTTCAGTTAAAAATGGGTCATCAACTTGTAAAATGGGCTTGCAAAAATTGAAAATGTCAATGCAAGACTTAAAGGACGAAAACAAGTGATCCAAAATGTAACAATATATGTCTTCAACACCATCGTCCAGACAAGGAGAAGCAATATATTGCACAATTTCCCCCGAATTTCTTTCTTTTATCGGTCCCAACCATCTGGGGATATCATTGTACGATTGTTCTCAATTTACAAATGCCATAACAAGAGCTTTTTGTTTTCCCGACCATGTTTTTTATATATGATAGTATAGCCATGTAGATTTTTTATTTCTGCAATTAAGCTTTTGATTGAGATGGACAAATTTGATCGAAGTCAACACCATGGACGCAATATGAGTTTATCCAAATTATCATGATCTTTAGAAAGAGTGGTTGACAAACAAGTATGTTGTGCATCTATTTTTTTTTTTTATCTCCCATTGTCTTTGGATTTTGTTAAAAGATGCACGTATTCTCCATTGACATCCTCTGATGAATATGCAACGAGCAACGTATATGTCTAGCTTTGATTCCACAATGACAAATTTGTAACCATTGTCTAAGTAGTATTACTTTATGACATTCAATGTAGTTTCCTTTGTGTGAAAGACATGTGTTTGTGGAGCTCATATTGAATGTTATGTCCGGATTGATTGTTGACAGAATATGTTGTGAAGAAGATGTCATAAGAACATCTTCATCTTCCAAACTGAAGTCATAAGTGTCCTCATCTTCACTTATGTCAACCACGATATCTGTAATCATTGTTTAATCATGATCACTTACTGATGTTCCACCAACATGTCTTGTGTCCATCTGCATTTAAGAAAAATAACATTATCTTATACAAATACATACACATATATATGTGTGTATGAAGAAATTAGGAGTTAAGAAGACGATGGAGACGAACATTACCTTTACGACTTCGATCAAACTTTACACTATAACAACAAGGATGAAATGTTGTGTTCACCAAGCTACTGATTAATGATTTTGCATGAAAAATATGAGATACAAATTAAAATGAATTGGATGTACACATGAAAAAGGCCATTGGCATTGGAATCTTATTATATATCATACATTTAGAAACACAATGCATTATTATATATAATATAATTAATTAAAAAATGATTCATTATGACAAGTCCAATCCCTCAACTAACATGTACAATTATCCGTATTCATCTAAGTAGTCCACTTCATGAAGGTTGAAACTGCGGGATATGTTGAATTTCACAAGGTGAGACTCAATGCACATCAAAAACACAACACGCTGCCACAAAATCACAAAACAAACCAACCTATGAACACCAATGGAAGTCGTGCTAGATCATTACGACTTCAAATAGAATTGAATTCGTCTCCCACAACTTCAAATTGTGTCATGAATTGAAGTTGCCTCTCATCCTAACAACTTCAACACTTGAAAGTTGCACTATGGTGTATCAACTTCATTAAAGGAAGAATTGGTCTTGCATGTAGGTGTGATGATTTCTTCTTATCACATGAATGCTTTGCTTTGGTTCCCCTCACATGCCTACAAAAGCTTTCTTCAAAGATTTCACGCACTCTAACATCTCTTTGAATTCAAAGCTTAAACATGCACTGTGTGATAGGAGGTTAACAACTTTAATATTCACACTACAACATGCACCAGGTCATGTGTGGTTGAATGATTTTTGGCAAGTACTCTTATTAAAGAGAGATAGGACGTCGTAAGTTGCATTGACAACGCCATTTCGCACAAGCTCACAATTCCCCTACTCTTCCCATCGGAGTACAGTATGACGGCGATGCGGGCCTCTACCTTCGGAGGCGGCAGGTTGACAACATCGAGTGGTGGAGGAACATGAACAATCTCCATAATTTCTATTAAAGATGGACGACATGGGGATGATGGCGACACTGTGACGGAGGAGAATTTTCTGGTGGTGGTGGCAGGTGAGACAAATGATAGAAGAAAGAGGATTATGACAATGAGGGATCCTTTCAATTTAAATGTAAATACGATCCATATATAATTACATAATATTATGTATTTTATTATAATTTAAATCTATTTTTCAATAGTAAATTAAAATTTTATTAAAGATTAATATTTTAAAATATTAAACTTTTACTTAAGAAAAAGTAAAATATTAAAGATAATATATTTTATAATAATCATATTGAAATAAAAAAATATAAAATATTCTTAAATAAATATAATATATTATACTGTAAACTATAAAATAATTTTAAATAACATATATATATATATATATATATATATATATATATATATATATCTTGTCATGTGGCTTATCATTTTCAATTTAACAGTATTCTCGTATTAATCGGTATTCTGTCTAGTAGGAGGGGATTATTTAGCAAACAGAACCCTACCATTTCAATGTTGTTTCTTCTTATCAAAATTACATCAGAAAACAAAAAAAGAGAACGTAGTTGGTGTTTGAGAAGGACGTGAGTTGTGAAGAGGTAAGTTTTATTGTTCTGTATGCTCCACTTCTTATCTCACCATTCTGCTTCCCACAATTAAATCACAATTCATTCCCTTTCGGTGCAGATCAGATCATTTCTAACAATTCATAAAAAAATTACATTTTTCATTCCCAAAACTGAATGACCCAATCTTCCGAGCCCAAAGGTTAGTTACAACCCTAGATTGTTTGAGTGGAAGAAGCCTTCTTCACTCTGTAATCGCATCCAGGCTTCTGTGTCAGTGGCTGGAGTTTGTATGTTCACTTATTACGACTCTGTGTGTATCTTGAACATTACGTGTTTGTTAGAATGCCAATTCTAGTGGCATCAATGAATTGGTAATTGATTGGGTTTTCTTTTCACTCATCATGTCCCTCGGCTGAGATTTCAGGCCAACATTTGAATTCTGTGACCAATAATAATGACTACAGTCCAGAGTGAGGGGGCAGCAAAAGGAACTGCCACAACTGAGAAAGCATTCAAAAGATGGGGCAGGAGAAGCCCATTTGTGAGATACGGCCTTCCTATGATCTCTCTCACTGTCCTCGGTTCTCTAGGCCTTGCCCAACTCTTGCAAGGCAGGTTAGGCTTTAGAATTATTATTATTGTGTTTGTTGTATTTTTCACTGTGATTCAATCATATATATTTGTTTACTTTACAACAACTATCTTTAAATTTAGGTTTACCACAATTTCTTATCATCTGACAATGTAAATTTCTTGTAGAGACAGAGTATAAAAATTTAACTGTGTTTATCTAACTCTACTTTTTTCATTGCTCATTCTGTTTGACTTCATCCTCATTCTAAAAATAGTGCAACTGTGTCTGTCCAGCAAGGATATTGCAAGGGTGAAAGATGATCAAGAGTGGGAAATAATTGAAACAAGAAAAGCATTGTCTAGGACTGGACCAGTGCATGCGTACAATCCAAAACAGATTTCCTTGGACGATGAGCTAAAGGTCTGTTTTCCTCTTCATTAACAATTTATCGTAGTCTAGATTGTCCATGATTTAATTTCTGTTTGTTGTTGCATAGGCTTTGCAACAAAAGGTGGATATTAGCAACTATGAATACAAGAAAATTCCTAAACCAAATGAAGGCAATCGAGACTAGAGTAGAGTTGTGGATTTGAAACAATTTTTGTTAGAATTTCTCATATACCGTTATCGAAATCAACTTTTATGGAGTCAAAAGCCAGTTCAATCTTGCTAGTGAAGTTGGTATTGCCCTGGATCTTTAGAGTTTTGACTTTTGATTATGACATTATGGCAGTGGAAGTTGAGATAAAATTTTGAAATTTGTGTACCAAGGATTTTTAAGTACGGTGCTGGGAATAGCAAAAGGTACTCGCTTGGTTCTACTTTAATAAGGGTGAGAAAGTGTAAATGCTTCTTGTCATGTTTTAGTTTGTCTTTTTCCCCTATCTTGCAGTGATGCAAATTGGATGTTATAACGATAATGCTAATGGAGCCACTTTTGTCGTCACAAAACTCAACACCCGTGGTTCATTTTCAGTGTTATCAAGTAAAATTGCTCGTAAAATTATTCGAAAGGGTAAGGGGATTTACTGATCTGTACGAAATATCTGTAGGCTCCAAAAAAGATTAGCACATTTCTGAAATTACTTTGTAAGGACGTGGTTACTTGTTTGCTTGGAAAGTACAACATTCCACCCATTGTTTAAATTACAATTCAAAATCCCAACTGCCTCCGTAACATTAAACTTTTTACTCTCAGGATTGCATGATGACTTCAATTACGGCTGTAAAAGGTACATCTATTCACAATTTTCTACTACATTAACTATCACCACATAACTGCAAATACAATTTAGAACACAGTCACCTTCCAAAGTCTCTAATATATGTACAATGACCTAGAAAAAAAATCCACTCTATATATCTTTGATATTGTTGAGATGCACAACTTTGAGGCCAAAGATGAAAATATCCATATACCATGATATGTAGCCTCAAAAGGAAACGAATTAATCTATCTAGTGAAAGTTATGACGAAAGTGTACTTTATGCTTCTCTAAGAAACAACTCCCTTGGCAAACATGAGCATGTATCCTAGTGACCTAGGGTAGCCAATGATCTCCAATTTTTGGGCCGTCTAAATATAAAGTTCGTGGGTGTATCCCGCAAAGTATCTCGTCACTTTCTTTGCAGCTCTTCGATGATCCATACTTGAATTACTCGAATATCCGCGTAACATCCCAACGGAAAATGTGATGTGAGGTTTTGCGCAAACCTATGCATGCTCTAGACTTTCAACAAAAGCTTATGAAGAGGTATGCATTTGTTCTTATTAAAGATTATTCTTCGGGTATTGGTTCGAATGAATCTGGTCACTCTTCGTAAATAGTTGGATACACTTGGTAAACAATTTCTTATCCGAAACACTAGAATTGAATTCAACAGAAGAGGAAGTATTAGGATTGAATTGAACAGTAATTATTTGGATTCTGCTAAAATCCGCAAGAGACTAGTTCAGTATTTTCCATTCCCAAAATTTTTGCAAAACTTGTAATTTGACAGAATTTCCATAAAGTCAGCAACCCAATTGTAATCGTGAAATCGTTATCCCTGACAAGTGATAACTCTTGTTGCAATAGACCAAGGCAGCTAGAACTTGCCTTCTTTGTGCAAGTTGATATTGTTGGTCTTTTAGTGGATAGTTCCCTGGTATATTCAAGTTGCGAACCCTATACTTGAGATAAAAAGGTTTTTAATATTTGGTTTGTAACAAAATTTAGTCAGTCTGCAACTGTGTAGTTAAAAGGTTAGTTCTACATGATGAGCCAAAATCCATTATCTAAACATATGGCGAAAAACAAGAACATTTGTTTACAATGCTGCAAGAGAACGGAATCACAAAGGACTAGAATAGAATGATGGACCACACTACATCTAATTATAAACACGTCCATGTATGGCAGGGATGGGTTCACTGGATTTGTCGTTTCAGACCTGCTTACACGTGACTTGTATCAGTGCAACTCATTTAGTCACATGTGACTTCCATGGTTTCTCCCTATATGCAAACAACCTAGAGTGCTGTGTAAGAAAATAACAAAATTCTGTTGGACCACTTGAGACATCATAGCACTTCCTCTAAGTTGATGGAGTAACAATTTTCTAATTCCAAAAGAGTGGTTTTTTTACATATGTAAGAAAATGTTTCAACAGTTTGTACACAAACTAGACAGATTTCACTCTCATACTAAAATTGTTAAACTGAATGTTTAACTTAATTTTGTAAGTCTTACCACTAATCTTATATTAATGTTTAACACATTCTTTTTATTAATTTCTATCATTCAAAACATTTTGTTTTCTTAAATAATATTGCTCGTTATCGAAACTACATCCAAATAGCTTTGCATCGTGCCAATTGTTCCAATCATAAATTTTATTAAGAAATTTATTTCACTTTAAACAATCTGTATAAAGAAATTAGCCAAAGTTATTTGTTACCAAAAAAAATACGACTTCATTTATTGCAAACTTTATTCAAAACACTCTTCCATCTTATTTCGCTTGGTTGAGTTAATTTAAATTAATTGTCGATACAATACTAAATAAAGGAAATGGCCGGAAAAAGAACTGATACAGCCCTTATTTTTTTTAAGATAACAATAATTTTTGTAAGGAAGAGAAAGTATAAAGGACTATAATTGAGAAATGGAAGAAGCAAATAACTTTTACTAGGGAGGGCTACATGGTTAGACTTGAATGTATCACAACATGCAGATGTATGAACTTGCAAAACCCTCAATAGGTAATGCACTAAATTTTGAAACAAAATTTAAGTGGTTTCATTAAACTGACTGTGTTTTAAATGTGCCACTACAAACTCTGCATAAAACTCAACAGGTGGAAGAGTTGTATAATTTTGTGAAGTTAGTGCATTCAACCATTGCCCAACTACCATTGATCTGGCATGTCAGAGTTTGGTAGAAACTAGAAAACCTTTATATTCACGAGCATTTACTGTGGCAAAATGTGCCATTGTTTCCTGTCCATTTCCATGCCTAGAGATGGAGAAATGTAAAAGACAAATTATTGAAAAGAACGAGTTCTGAAAGAATTGAAAACATATATTATACTGATGAGATCATCCCAACCATTTGCACAGCTACAAGCTTTATACCCAGGTGTCCCAGAAAAAAAAAAGGCATTCTTCTGTATGTACACCACCCCCAAAAAAAAGACATAATTAGAGGAAAGAAAAGTGAAGCCAAAAGAAAACCCTTTAAACCCCAAAATAGAAGTAAATTCCTGTCTACTGACCTTTTCTCCATTGGTTTTAAGTAACCCTCCACCCTTTCCTCAATATTTTATTCATTTTTACATATATTAAACAACAAAATCACAGCTCAGAGAAATCTTCTGTTTATGACTCCCGTTTACTACCACCCTCCCCCACATATTTTATAAGCCAAAATGGCAAAATCAGTGGAAGGGCTAAATTTGAAGATGGTTTCCCAAAATCCTTCTTGGATCACCTTGGGCTTGGTTGTGATCTGACTGACAACAGTGGCTGGAGAAGCCTCTGCCCTGATGGACTACCTAGTAACATGGCCTGAGATCGAGTAAGCATCTCAGCCATTGATGGTGTCTGATATGCCTGAACAAGACTTGACCTATCAGTGGAATCACCTCTTGCTGTTGCTCTTTGCCATGAATGTGAACTCAATCCAGAAAGTATATATGCTCTCCCAGATGCTTCATACACATGCCTACTCGCCATCCGCTCTTGCATTTCCTTAAGCTCAGCATCTAACGCAACACATAGGCGGTCGTGAGATTTGGCTGAAACAGTCTCCGAGAGCATCTTTCTAAAGTTTTCAAGGATTAATATTGCTCCACTTAGGTCCCCCCGTTCAGCTGCAACACGAGCCTGGGCCATTGCCTCAGCTGCTTGGAGCCTGTTCCGCTGTCTGTCCACTTCAAGTGACATTACTACCTGCCCTGAGATTTCAGTCCGCTTAATCTTAACTTCCTCACTTTCCATTGTTGCTGTTTCCTGAGTTAAGGGATCCTTGTATACACATTTCACCTTTACCAATGATGTTTCATTGCCAGATGCAGCTGGGACATTAACTGACACTAGAAAATCTCTCTCTTCATCGGCATACAGGTCTCCAACTTCGATCAATCCTTTGCGTCCATCAGCCATCACACGGCTTGGGTAACTTCCTGCTTTTAGTGAGACAAGGCTGATATTTGGGTGTACACACTCAATTCCCACTTGAAGCTCCTGAACAACTACGCTCAGAAGTCCTCCAATGCATTGTGCAAACGCATCCTGCAACACGGCTTCAGTCTCAATGAAAGAAAACGTGCCACCAGAAATCTCTGAAATCGAGTGCATTAGTGAAGCATCGTGATCTGCACCAAATCCAAAAGCATGCACAGGAATTTGAAATCCTGAACTATCAACACCACTGATAGAAGTGGGCAGAAGAAACTGGTAATTTGGTCGAGGCTGGTTAGTTCCAGAGCCATTGACAGTGTAATTATCTTGACCATCAGACAGCAGTATAATACTGGCAACTGGATTCTTTTCCTTTCGATCTTCCATTATCTTGGCACCTTTTCTCAGGCCTTCCGCGATATTGGTACCACCATTTGCAACCAAAGAATTAACAGCTTGCAGTGCCTGCTGACGCCCAGAATCAGTCATTCTGCACAAAGGAAATAGGCGACGAGCTGTGGAAGAAAAAGCAATAACAGAGAGCCGGTCATTAGAGCCTAGGTTCTGTATGACAAATCCCATTGCTCTTTTGAGTAGTGCAAGCTTAGTTCCAGCCATGCTACCACTCACATCAAGCACTGTGACCAAGTCAACAGGGGCACGTGGAGACTGAGAAATCTGTGCCAGGTTTGCCTGGTTTCTACTAAGGTTTTGTCTTTTGACTGCAGCTGTGTCTGCGGCAGCAGCAGCTTTGAGATGAACCAAAACTGTGAAGTTAGAATGAGTCTTGGATCCCGGAGCAGCAGATACTTCTGGGAATGTTTTAATCTCTATTGCTCTAGCAGCCTCAGTATCTACAGTATTCTCAATGCAAGGACTTCTCTCAGAAAACTCATGTTGATGATTCAAGGACTCATCATCGTCAAATATGCCTGGCTCAGAAGCCTGATAAAGTGGCACGACATGTCTCCTATTTAAATCTCGGTGAGGATGAGGTAGGGGTAGACGGTGGACCACTGCCATCAAAGCATCATTTTGGGGCCAATTGATTGAACTTGGTGAAACTCTGCCAGGGATAGGATCCAAACTGGGACCCGATAAAGGTATTTCCTTCCACTTTGCTCTACACACCGGACATATTTGGTTTCCATGTTTCACATTTGAAGCAATGCAGTGGAAATGGAAGGAATGTGAACATTCTGCAGTGAATATAGCATGGCCGGATCCTTGCTTCATTTTGGTTAAGCATATTGAGCAGGTTTGCTGAATGTTTGAAAATAAAAGCTAGTAAGAACATGTATAATACTATGTAAATTATTTGACAGACCTTCAAGGCTTCATGCAAATAAAGAAATTCATGAACAGACTACGCAAGGTAAATTAACAGTACATGAATCAAAAATCAGTTATAGTTCCAATAAAGGAAAAGTCAAACAAATATGAAAAAACAGAATATTTGAATTCCAGTACTCATATTTGATATACAGAGGTTAAAAAGAAATCATCTGCAATTTCCTTTTCCAACCTTAAGTATTTTAGCTAGTTAATTCAACATACAATGTGCACAATGGGAAATAATCCTCTATGGTTGAAGATATGTAGTCTTTGAATATTACCAAGTTATTTAATAATACTGTTGAAACAAACTATTCTGAAAAAGACAAAGGGAAAAGGCAATGATACATTGATTTAGAACGCCCCTTTCCCATTATCACATTTCCTTTTCAACTCTAGCATGATGCCAAAATAAGGCCTCCATTAAGCAAAAGATTTTTCAAATACAGAGATTAGAGGGATGGTGAAAAGTATAATCACCTTGTCTAGTCAGGCACACCTGAATGCTACAGAAAGGGACTAAAGAAGCATTTACATCGACCCAAAAGTATTGGAATCACAATTTATTATTCAGCAAATCAGGTCTACCAGTCATCAAAAACTGCTATTATGACTTGACTAAATGAACAAGCCAACCAATACATCATATAAGGATTGCTTTTAGAAAAATAAATTGCTTGGCCAATAGAAAGGAAAAGAAGGGAAAATCTTATCCATAAAAGAGGCATTGAAGCATGGAGGAAACAGAAATATCAGCTTAAGGCACATAAAAAGCACAATTGTTGATACAAAACTTCAAATTCACATGTCACTCGTATACCCTATTGGTACAAGTCAATAAATTGTAGCTCTAAGCCCAAGTTGCAGTACGGTAGAAGTGGGCTAAAGAAACCAAATCAATACAAGGAACCCAACTACTAAAGAGGCATTTTGGTCCCTAGAAAATGGTAACACCACCCTGGAAATTAGTCCTTGATTAAAACACCACGTACAATTCAAGAAATCGTCCCAACTCATTTCGCGTTACTACCCAATGAATTCAAATAAACTTCACAACTAAATCACACACCAACCTTAAATCAGGAACTATGTTATAAACGACCGATATTCTCAGGCACCAAAAATATGCTACTTCATTATCATGAACAACAACATAAGACAGTTCATTAAAATAACAAAATCCGGTAAAAACAAATCATTCCTTCCCTGACAGAAAATATCCAAACAACCTTGAAAACATTTAATTTCTTTTTATGTTAACAACGTTTAAACCGGATTCCTTTCATATATTGAACACGGTTAAAAAACATTCTTATTTTGCGCAAATTCATTTCTAGTCATTTTAAACTTTCACAATCAACCAGACCAAAATAGAACTTGTCAAAATATTTAAATAAAAAACAAAAGCATACACACGAGAAGAGAGAGAGAGAGAGAGAGTAAGAAGTTGGAAATCAATGAGAACCAGACCTTGGAGGATTTGCTGCTACTTTTGGAAAGTTTCAAGCCGTGAAAAGAGGAAAGCGGCGTGGTGGGGCGGGAAGAGCTGGTGTTCCAGCTGGTCGGAGAAAGTAGGGCGGCGTCGGAGAGGCGCTCGGAAACGACCGTGTGGGGCGGCGAATCGTCGTCTAACGTTCTGGGGACGAGCATGCAGAGGTTGAGACCAAGCGCGACCTTGGCTTTCTTCCACTTGCTTGCCATGGTAGGGAGACGTTGAGATCTCTCTGACGCCGAAAATACTGCAAGCCAAAAAGGAAAAAGCTCCACCCCGGAAATCCCAGATCTCAAATGGCTAAAAGCTTGGAGCTTTGCAGAGAGAGAAGAAATGGGGTTTTATGAAAAGTAGGAACGGAGCACGAAAACCGATGCCACTGAATGAATAAATATATGGTTGGAAGAGGAGGGGATGGCAGGAGGTACTACTAGCAAGCAATATAATGTAGCACTAGCATGGTTTGAGAGAGAAGAGAGAACAAACTGTTTGGTTTGGTATGGTCGTTGTTAATATTGAGAATGTTACGTTGTTTGTTGTTGACGTTGTTTTTGTTGGCGGCCATGGACTCAGTGTGTGTGTCTCTCTGTGTGCTGGAGATGAGTGTGTATTGTATCTGCGAGTGAGGAGCATTTTGACCTGTTTTTTAGGCTCCTTTACCCAAAAGATTAAAGACAGGGTAAAAGCCATGTAATCAAATCATTTTCAAACAATTTGTTTTTATTATTATTATTATTATTATTATTATTATTATTACTATTATATAAAAAATAATTTAGAAAGCACGTTTGGTTGAATGGGAAAAGTTGGTGCCACTGCTTGCTTTGCTTTATTATCTCCTCTTTACTACCATCAGATCATATCATGTCATCATCTTCATCTCTTTCTTCCTTTATTGTTCCTCCCTCTTTTCTCTTTCCTCTTTACCCTAACCAATCTTCTCAAATTCTTTATTTAAATATTATTTTCAAAATTCAACAAAATATTTTTTATTTTCTACCTTTTGTTTAATTTTATACTAAAAGTAACTGGTAGATTTTTAACAATGAAAGAAAATAAAACATTACATTCAATTCACAACTTTATGATAAAAAAAAGTGAGATTATTTTTATTTCTACATTTTTAGACAATGTGAGACTTCTTTTATTCTTGAATTTCAATCCCATTGCCATTGATATATTATTAGTATTATTACATAAAAAAATATATAATAAAAATAGCAGATGATGATTAGGTGATGCATATTTAATAAGAAAAGTATGAAAAAGGTTATTTTTTGCTATCAAGTACTGTAATTTTTTCTATTACAGTAATAAAATTAAATAAAGTGCGTACATTTTATGACTGACTCGTTATGATTGATTTGGGTTCGAATATCGATTCGGTGAGGATAACAAATTACTGGTTTAGTTAATAAATCATTAGTAGAAAATAAGTGAAGTCACACTTAGGATATACATATATTAACGAAATCTAAATTAATTATCAGTATTTAATTAGGTTTAAATTTTCTTAGGTTCAGTTGGTGTACTGTGGTGAAAGAAAGAAAAGTTGTTGGTTTGGTGCAGAAGAAAAAAACAAAGAGAAATAAGATATCCACTTGCTTTTAAGTCATTTTTCCCCCGTAATAATGAGAAAAAAGAGAGGGAAAAAACCCAACTTAATTATTGTGTGATATAATTAAGTAGGTTAGTTTTTTAACCTCTTTTATAATTAAGTATCTATATTATATAATAGAGTAACACTATTAATAGTAAATAAACATATTTTGTATTCATCTGTTTCTAAATAAACAATTTATTTTTTACTTTTCTTTTTCTCTTTCATTTCTTTCATCTTTATCAGGTTGATCATTTGAGTATATTAGGATTGATTTATATGTAAGTGAGTAATTTGAGTTGTATTTGTCTATATTTAAAAATAAAGAAAGTTTATCCGGCATTTTAATTTAAATTAACGAATATATATATATATATATATATATATATATTGCAACATGAAATTACATAAAATCAGATATTTTTATGAAAATAAATATAAAATTCTTATGTTGTTTTTCATTAATAGTTTGGTATATTTGTATTTTAGACCAGTTTAATATTAATATAAAAGTCGTTGAAAGTTCAAGCACATTTGTCGTATCAATGTAAAAGTTCTTAAATCATTAACAAAAAAAATTAGAATTACTTTTTTCAAATAATTATAAAAATTAATAAACTTAAATATAGAACTGAATAACAACAATACTAAAACCTAGTTTAATATATATTTCCTTTCCATTATCTTCCCAAGTAATTTAGATTTTTTTGTTGTTTTTGAGAAATACTTAGATGTTTACAAGAAAAATCAAATAAAATAAAAATAATTTCTGCGCAAGCTATAATATTTTCATTTATTTCTCTTCTAAAAACTTCTTATTTATCTGACCAAATCCTTTATCATCTAGTTGACTTATAATAATCTGTCAAAAAAGTCAAATAATTTTTCACATTCTTTATTCAATAGTTGTTTCTCACATTCTTTTTTCTCCTTCATTTTATCATTTATAATATTTGATAGGACCGCGTTTATAATGAATTTCTCCATGTTTCATATTTATGGAAGCAACAACATTTAATAGTTTATAATGAATTTTACGTATATATATTATGGTTTGAGGATGCTATTTCCAAACACATTGAAACAATAATTAATGTTTTAGACACATATTTTAATGTTAGACTAATAATAATAATAATAATAGTCCTAAATAGGATCTATCAAACCTAATTTAATCTAATCTAATACAGTGACATTAGTCACAAACATGAGCATAATCAAACCTAATTGATGAAAACAACTTTTCAATAATTGCAATCTCAATCAAATCCTCTTTAAGTCCCTTGAAGTTTTATATTTATTTTTTGTGAAAGGGGTAAGTTGGTAAATGTCCATGAGCATTAGTGGTTGATTAAGATTAATAAAAAAAAGTTGGTTAGTGGAAGAAGTGACAATGGCATAAGATAATCCTTTGCAAAGGGCATGGCATAATTGAGTGTGTACATGAACTGGCATATGGCCCTCCAATGCATCATCATGGAGGATCATTGTTTACCATCAGTCAACATGGTGGGATTTTCTTAATCATTCAAAATATGAATTTTCATGCTTTCTTATTTTCTTTTATTATTATTAACAATAATTTTTTTTATTTGTTTACCCTCACATGAGATGATGATGATCATGATGGTGTGTATGGCACACGTGCATATCATCACAGCAGTGGTTTTGTAGTGGCCTCGTCAACCCTGTTGACATTACTGCCTGCCAATAGATCTCATCACATGCCTTTCATTTCTTTAATTTTCTTTTACCTCTCTTTTTTTCTTTTTTCTTCTTCTTTTTCACCTTTATTCTTAATTTTATTTTATTTTTGCAGTTAATGAAATTGCTTTTTAAAAAACATCAACTTGAATAATGAATGAATGGTAAATATGATTTAGGAGGTTGACCTATATGATAGCAAATGTTTGGCGTGCAAATTCTATAATTGCCCAAATCATATTCTCTACAGTGATGAGTTTTACACTATCTAAAGTACCCTAATTATGTTACTTCTTAGGGAGATTGTTGAATGTCAAAAACACGTTAGGGAAATATCCACTTTTTTTTTTCCTAGAAGACCGTGTTTGGCAATTTTATTTCATGATTTGATTTAATTTTTTATTTAATCTAAATAAAAAATTTAATATACCAAATTAGTCTTTAACATTTCTAGCACAAAATGATTTTTAAAATTGAAAAAAAAAAGTCATGTTTGTCTATGGCAATCTACTATGGGTTATTTTAATATTGTGTTATATTTTGAAAATTAGAATGATCACCGTTTATTATTCTATATACTTTGTGTAGACTAAAGTCATTCATGGTTTCTGATATATATATATATATATATATATATATATATATATATATATGTTAATTGAAAAATTAAAATATAAATTTGTAAAAAAGTCAAAGTACTTGTTCTTTGTAGCAGCCATACAAAATATGAGAGAGAATTAATTGATAAAATAATTTAGTTTTGGTGTACTTTTCTTCTCTCTTTTTTTGTCGCTGCTAAAAAAATAGTATTTCAGAACTGGGAAAGTTTGGTGTATATTAAAATTGGTTGTTCTAGTCTGGTACAAAGTGTTTTTCTATATTATTATTCATCAAATTGTATATAATTCTCACACTTCTGTAGATTAGAAATTTGAAACAAATATTTTTGTTCAAGTTGATTATATTTTATACAACATTTAATTTATGTATTTTAACTATATTGGAGTTTTGTACAGTCATTTAACAACTTTATTACTTATTAACTTTCAAGTTTATAGTAAGAGTTTTATTTTTAAAGAGTAATGTAAAAAGTTGTAATTATTATTATTAATTAAAAATTAAACTTAAAATTAAAAAATGATAAAATAGTGAATATCTTTTAAAATTTAGAAGAGTCAAATGCATGTAATTAATTGATTTTTTTTGTAAAATCTTAATAAATTATGTGCATTTAACTATTCTATTTTTCTTAAAAAAATCATATTTCTCATGATTTTAACTATTCAAACTCGTGTATTTAACTATTTTAATTGTTTTTAGTATATATATATATAGAGATAGTTTAGGGTTTGAAAGTGTTGATAACATTAAGCTAAACAAATAAATTTATAAAATATTTAAACTTTTTCGTGCTAACTTAATAATATTCTTTAAGTAATTTATTTAATTAGATAGAAGTGCAGACCAGTCTGGTGACATTTGATTTGGAAAAAACTATTATTTTAAAAACTTTTAAATTGATTAAGTTGAATTTTTATAATTTTTTTTAGTAGACTCCTTCAACTCATCTCATCCTTATTAATGTTGGATTGTGTTAGGTTACTTGGATGATGAGTTTTCAATATTTTTTTTAAAATTTTTGTTATTCTATAATATTTTTAAAAAACTTAGAATGATATTTTTTAAGATAGAGTATATTATTAATATTTAATAATTTTGGCAGTATTAGATTTCAAATTCAATATAACCTTGATACACAATTTGTTAGAGATTGATTGTTGAATCATGTTTTTTTTTATTGTTATAAATGAAGTAAATATCTTATAGTTACTAAATAAGATTATTATTATTTTTATATGAATCAAACCCTCCTACTTATTAATTTCTTTGGGGAATTACTGATTACAAATTTTTTTTATCTTAGGAATTCAATTTATTACAATATATTTGAAGTATTTAGTTTTTGTGTATGTTTTTTACAGCATCTTTTGATATGTTATGAGAGCAATATTTTATACTATTATTCAACCTTATACTATGGCATTAAAAAAACTGTAAACTTATTGTTGTAGAAATCAACACCCTTTTATTTATTTATTTTGAACCCATCATACTATGCTGAAATACGAAACAGTGGAAACAAGAATGTTAGTTGTAGTTCCAGAATAGGGATGAGACAGTTTTGGATTAAAACATTTTTTATTTTATAATAATTATGATAATGAAGTCTTCTGCAAAGTTGTCCTTGAACATTGCAAACTATTTGTCGTGCTGCATATTTTTCTAGAATTATGAAAATCAAGGTAATATCGGTCAATGAACCACAGCCTCAAAATTGGCAATGAATGGTCAAAATCTAGAGCCTTGAAATTTCTGCATTAAAAAGTTGGATTTATTGCAAGAATTTTAAGCATATCTTCCCTGTTTAGAGAGGAATATAAAATTCTCTTTGTGATTTTCTAGAAAAAATATTGCCAACAAACAGTATCTTAGGGTTTGATCATTTCAATTTTCATCACCTCTTCCAAACCATATTTGACTTTGACTCCGTTCTTTCTGCATTAACGATCTGCAAGCTTATATTAATAATTATAGTACTTTGTTTGCATGACAGATAAGAGCATATACTTGGTAGCAAACTAGAAGAGTTGACTTTAATCAAGAAAAGGTTCCAATTTACAAACTTTGAACATCACCATTGCAATGAGTTCATATTGATCAATGACGAAAGCTGATTTAAAATGAGTGGAAAGTAGGGAAGAATATATGCTTTTGTGGATTGATTTGTTCTGTGCCCACCATTAGAAAATAATGGAGATGTGTTTTGAAATTTGGTGCATGATGTGTTGATGGCATGTGTTATGGAACAGTGCATGTGCATGTATAAGATGAAAGGCTAGTTGGAATGCTTTTGAAAAATATGGAACAATTGTGTTTCCCATTTGACATATCTGTAATTGGTGTATTGGGGGAATCAAAAGGATTTTGTTGTATTGGTGTTCCAAGGAAGAATCAATCCATAGATGAGATGTGAGATAGAATAGTATAGGAAGAGAAAAAAATGATGGTGATGAGGTAGCTTTGAGTGGTGTTGCCTATTCCCACTCACTTTACTCTCTCAAAAGACCATCTTTTATTGATATATATAAAAGTAAAAGAGAAAACCCCTAATCTTTCTAGGATGCAAAAAGTTATTCCTCTCCCCCACAAGAGACCATCAATAAGGAACAAAGACAGTGACTACTTTTCAACTCACTCCCTCCTTTTGAGGGCACACATGCCTCACACACCTTGAGGGAGAGCCTTTGAGAATGAGAGAGAAAATGGGTTTTTGCCATCAGAGCTTCTTCCTGGCAATGAGTGGAGAACCATTAACAAAGAATCCTCATCAAACCCTTTGTGGGGAGGGGATAGGATTCCCTTTTACTACCTCCAAATTGCCAGACTTTATGCTAAGTCAACCAGAAAGCTGAACCTTTTTTAGTGTATTAGAGAACCTCACCTCTCATGCTGCCTCCCACTTATCTCCTTATTCAAGACACTCCCTTACCATATTTATGTCTTCAAATCTAATTCATCACTTCAACAAATCTACAGCTAAGTAATCAAACCAAACTAAACTCTCATACTTCCACTGGTACAAATCAAATTAGATTCAAATTTCTTCAAGAGTTCTAGTTCTGTAAATAAAGATTATAGGACAAAAATACAACATTAAATGAGACAGTTAGTTAAATTTTCTGAGAGATAGCAAACACTTAAAACTTATATTTTGTTGAAGGAAAAACTGAATTGGGACTAGCAAAGCATGGTATTCCAAGGCTTAAAATATTATCTTGAAAGGAGGAGTTTCACACTGCACTTGGCTTATTCTTAATGGAAGCATGTTTAAGATAAGTTAGTTTATTGTGTATGTGTGTAGAAAGAATGACAATTTTCTTGGCACTGATTGGAGATGGTGATAATGAAAGAATATCTGCACATATAAAGCTCAAGCACTACATGTTCTTTTCATTTGGTCCATAAAGTTTTACGATATTATTAGGAATTCTTGTTGATGTTGTTGTTATTTGTATGCAAATCTTCGAAGATATAACAGTAAGAGGTATTAAAAGGAGTTGCAACCACGGAGATGTACCAAAGGGAAGAACCAACCAACAGTGGCTTTTGTTAATTATGATGTCACATGTATTGATAATCTCCACAAGTCAAACCTAATCCATACATTCTGTGGGTCCACATGTTAATATCATTGTCCGAGATTGTGCAAATGCAAGTCTCTTTCTCACCTTCCTTTTATTTAATTTTTGTGATTATTTGATACTTTAGTGTGTGCTAGCTAGCAGTGCTTGTGTTCTCTGCATAGCTGTACCTGAAACACATCAAAAACCTGACAAACATGCAAAGAAGCTTCATGCAAATCTTTGGCAGAGAAGTCTCATTGGGTTCTTTTCATTCTCATGTTGGCATTACCCTAGAGTGACTTAATTTTCCTGTACTGTGTGTGCATCTTTTGTTCCCTTCTCTGCCATATAGTTAACATTTTTAGGAGATTTTTTTATTCAATGACATCATTGAGGACACCCTAGCCCCCAACACTGCCTCAGAAAAAAATTTGCCAAGAAAATTAGCATGGTTTCGACAACCAAAAAGACCCTTTTCAATCATAGCGTTTCACAAAAACTAAAAGGGTGGAACTAGGATGCTCGGGGTTTCTACCCTCCATTGCTAAAAACATCCTATCAAAAATAATCTATTGCTTATGAAACCTTTCACAAATTAATAAATGAAAATAATCAAGAATTGTTTTTGGGCAGATAAAGAGAGAGAGAGAGAAAAAAAAATTACCAAACAACTGAAAAAGAAAGAGGATTGTCAAATTTTTGGGTCCACGTTGAAAAGAAACTCCGGTTCCTGTTGATTGGTGACATGTGGGCCATTATTGAGTCAAAATAGGGAAATTCTTCCTTCACCTCCGTGTCTTCTTGCTGCACCTCCATAAAATAAGTGAAATAATAATTTTGTCCTCTTCTTCATCTTCTCATCTTCAACTTCCACGCCGCATAAACTCACCACCTCCAGCACCACCGTTAGAATAGCTTCCACCTCCCGCGTAACCGCCATCGCTCCTCCCACGTCCAATATCGTCTCCGTAAGAGTTTTTCACCTTCATAGTCTAAGCTGAAAAAATTGTATTTTGAATTACACAATCTCAAATACAAAATTTGTATTATAGGTTCTAGAATTTGAAAAATAAACCATAACTTATATTCTAGATTATAAAATCTAGAATACAGTTGTACAATTTGGAATGTAAATTTTATATTTTAAATCTACAATAAATTCTAAAATTCAGAATATAAAGTTTTGTATTTAAAATTGTAGAATTCAGAATACAAAATTTGGAAGGAGCAATTTCAGTAATTTTAAAAGTGAGAGGTGCCAAAAGAAACTATAGGGGTGCAAGAAGAATTTGCCATCAAAGTATGACATGATACATGTCAAGGCCCAACTTTGATCTCCATTTTTCTCGATCCCAAACAACAAAAAGAAGTGACCATATCCATGGCCTTTCTACAAAGGCTTTTGCTTCCTGCACCCCACAAGTTTTGAAATACTAGTTTTGCCTCTGAGAGTTTTATTTGAAAGGGGTAATTTTGAAGGAAGAAGTGAGCGTTATTGTTGGTTGAAGCTTTTCATATGGTCTGAGGTATGGAAGTGTGAGTTATTTCAGTTTTGTTGGTTGAAATGGTGAAGATATGCTTACCAGAATTTGGAGTTTGGAAAAAGAGTGTTGGAACACGTAATCTGGAACTTGTTTGTCCAAGACGTAAATGACTTAATAGTGTTTCTAGAAGTGGTTGGGAACATTCCGTAATAGTGTGGGTGTGGGTAGTGCGCATTGTATTCCAAAATGAGAAATCCACAATATTTATAGAAGCCTTGTTCCATAAGCTTATAACAATGAGTCTTTCAAAATAGAAAATTTGTGTTCGAAAAAGAGGAATCTAGAATAGGATTTAATTAAAAACCCATAAGGGCATGGTCATTTCCATCAATTAAGGGGTGCGGATTGAAAATGGGGCTGTGCCAAGCAAAAGCCTTCTACAAAATTTCGGCAATCTCTATAGCTTTAGACAATTGCATTTGGCACTCCCTAATTTGAAACCGCAACCCCATATGCACTAAAATTCTAAATTTACCCTTTAAAAATTGTATTCCATATTATACCATCTAAAATACAAAAGACGTATTTCAAATTATACAATTCAAAATAGATTATTTAATATTTTTTTAATTTATTTACTTTTTGTAAAGTTTTAAAATTTTATAAAATAAAAAATTTACAATAATTCTATTCTTTATAAGCACTTAATACAAAATAAAATTTTTTTAGACAAATGTAAATTGTTAATGTAAAATTCACATAAAGTACACAAATAACACGTTTGGCATAAAGAATGAATATATGTCATATATTAATGATTAAAACTTATCATACAATATATTTTCTAATTTTAAAATGCATAAATCTAAATACATATGAAAACTATCTAAGAATTATGTTTATGTTGTTTATTGCGTACATCACGTGGACATCTTATGTAAACGACTCATCATCTATGACAACACAGACTAACTACAATGCACTTTGGATTTTGTCCTATGTTGGAGTGTTTTTTGACACATATTCACAATCGATCATGCACGGTAAGATGTCGACAATCCTCCTGAATATACATTGCTTTCATTGAAATTGTATTAGACACTTGAAATATTAAAACAAATAATCATGCTAAAATAACAATAGATACAAACAATAGAAATCACTCACCGGACAACACATGCTTCTACTGTGAGGCTGGTTCTGTCTCATCATCATTCGAACTATGTGGACGGGGACGTGGCAATACAAATAGTCAATCTTCGTCTACCCTAGGAACTATATATGGGTGTGACACTAATCTGAACCAGTGAATGTATCCATCTGCTCAAGCTAATGGATGTGAAGCTAAGTTTACACTTGTAATAAGGTTGTCAGCAAAATGCAACCATTGATCATCAATAACAACAACTTCACCACCTTCAAATAAGGAGGAGCCCGAGGAATCGTCTACTCGTATCCATATTGGCACAACACACAATCTGACAAATGACGTTGTGAGAAGTTCCCAGGTTGGATATATCTCGAGAACAAGGATGTTGTCCCAAACGACCTACTGGGATGATGATCATCATACGAAGTCCATATCACACCATCACAGATAACACTATCTATTTGGGCACCCACAAAACTAATTGTAGAAATATGACGTTCAGTCACATAATGTGATGACCAAGGGAGAATCTCCTTATATGTTGTATTAATATCTCTCTTTCAGATCTCTGAGAAGTTCTCATAAATCCATGCATGTTCTGTCATGAACAAATCATTATTGATATCTTCAAACAAAAATAAATGTAAAATTTTCAAATTATGTATATTATTTACTTGTGAAAGTGTGACATAACCTCCCAATTACTTCATATGGGCAAAGGGAGCATCCCCCAACTGGTCAAACATGTGGGTTAGTGCGGCTACTCCCCATGCACACCCACCACACTTCCTCATATCACTGAAAAGGAGCAAGTATGACACACTAATTGATGTCACATTTTTATTAATGAAAATAGTGCATTCAGCAAAGTGCAACACATAAGCTTGAGTTGCGTACTTCCATTTGTGGTGGACGATGCACCCCTCGTACATCTTGCACAACCAACTCAGTCTAACAGGATTACTTGTCACTACAAGAAAAATCATTAAATAAAAACTAATTTTAGAGATCAAACTAATTAGTTACTATATTGACTAAATTAGAAACCATTTATAAACTAAAAAAACTATTAGTATCTTAAGTAGTTTCTATTATTAATAAAAATTTATAAAGTAATTTCTAAATTGATATCTAACCATTAGCTACCAAGGTTTTAGCTAATAATATTTTATATTCTAAATTAGTCTTTATTAGTCTTTTTGAGACTAATTTAGAATCTAAAATATTAGTAGCTAAAACCTTGGTAGTTAATTTAGATACCAATTTATAAACCATTTTATAATTTTTTTTACTAATAATAGAAACCATCTTAGATACCAAATTTTTTTTAGTTTCTAAAATAGTATCTAATTTAGTTAATATAGTGACTAATTAATTTTTGTCTCTAAATTTTGTTGATATTTAATGATTTTCTTATAGTGTGTCATTCTACCGCTGCTAGCAACGCATCTATATAGAGTTCAAAAATAACTTGTTCACTATCTCTTCTATGAATTAACACCGCCGATCTCTATCTAGCTTCGGCCCGAGATGACACACTTCTAGTCTTAGCCATGTCTCTTTCAAACATCAAATCATTCAATTAGAATTAGAATTAAAAAAAAACATTTTTTTTGATATTCTAGATTACACACGCTAGAATGTAAAAAAAAAATAAAAAATCAAATATGTTACTGATTCTACAATCAGACACGTTATGGATCAACCATTCTATAATCATACAATATCAACGAAAATGAAAAACAAAACGCAAAAACAAACTTATCATATAATGCGACAAACACAAAAAATGGAGGGTGCACCCGAGGCTGACGAAGAATAACGGTAAGGAAAAAGAAAGGTGGGAGAGAAGTGAGAGAGGGATGTATATAAATTGACTTGGGAATATTTTGGCCATTTCACAACCCCCAAGAGGGTGCATATTCAAATTATGGGGTGCAGAATAAAAAAGACCAAATTTTTTATTTTGGCACAATAATCTAAGCCCAAGTCCTTTTCTGGGTAAATTTGGACTGCACTGGTGAAGTTCTTTTCAAATTTCAATAAATTTGTATTCACAATACGATGCCTTTACCTCCGTAGAAGTTTAAAACCAATTAATTAGTGAAAATCAATCATATGATAATGGAAATGTTATTTCGGCAAACTTTTTGAGATTTTTTTTTCTAGTTACCTGAAATTTATTCGTCTGAGTAATATAATAGATACATATTTCTAATTTCTTGATCAAGAGAATGTTATTGGATTATTATAATTATTTAAGTCTAAGGTAGTAAGAATAGTATTTATGAGAGGTGTTGATAGCGAATCACTAAATGGGCTTAGAATTTTTGGACTCATATATAAAACAAAAAGGAGGAGTGCTGATCTTAGTAGATGGAGGGGTTGTACATAGCAATTATAAATATTTTTCTCTAAATCTTTTGAAAACCAATTCACCTTTAATTTTCATTGTCCTGCATTTCTTAGGGTTTAGGGTTTTTCATCTTCTTTAGTCTCTACCTTAAAGTAAAAAAGACTCAAGGTAAAAGGTAAGGAAAACTAGTAGGTTTAAACTAAAACTTTTAGTTATAAATATTGAATTAAAAATGTAAGGACCGAGAACAATAGTCTTAGAGTGGAAGTTGTATAATTAAAATAATACATGAATGTTTTATTATGAAAGTGAAAAGAGTATATAAGAAGAAATTCAGTTATTTAGGTTTCATTTTAAAAGAACAATCATCTTTCTAAAAACTCCTTTTTCTTTTCATTTGTCTTCTCTCTAAGATTCTGACCTCCTTGCTCATCAGTTTGACGATCAGAGTCTGCCATTAGACTCTTAACAATGAAGACTACAAGATTGCCTGATCAAAATCTTAGATATAGTAAGTTCATTTTGGCTCATTTTCCTTTAAGTTAGTTTTGATATGGTTAGGTTTGCCTTCAGTTTAAGCTTGCTTGGATGCTTTTGTCTTCAAAATTAGTCTTTGTTAGCTCATGGTCATAGTGATGTAGTTAGATTTTTTATCAGGACTTTGTGGTGCAGGTTAAGCTACCTTTGAGCTTTTGGTAAGTTTGGGGCTCTTAGTGAGCATATGCTCAAGTTCATGTAAGGGAAGCTAGTTTCAATTTCAAATAGAATCCTAGGTTAGAAGATGTGGATGTGGGGTGACGTGGTCACCAGTTTCAAATTTTGTTTTGCAGGACTGATTGCTTATGAGTTATGTAGGGTTTTGTTTGAAATAAAATGTGAATATGTTAATTTTGATATGGATGATTTATGGTAAATGATCTTGTTTGAATCTGAAAAAAATTGGTTGATTTGTATAGTTGATATAGTGTAAGTAAATTCTAGGGTTGCTCTCGGGTTTACTCTCGCTTAAGCAAGAGAATTTTCGCTTGGGCGAGAAATTTTTTGCTCAAGCTAGACTGAAAGTCGAGTTTATTATTGCCTATTGGTTTTAAGTGAAAATTCTAAATTTTATTTAAAAATATGATTAAAGGAACTTAGTTATGTGTTTAAGTGAATTTTGAGATATATTTGGATTGTTTAGAAAGTTTAAAATATGATGTGATTGAATGGTGCATTGATGTGTTAAATAATGTATGTAATGAGGTGAAAGTGTTATCAAGACATAGTATTTTCAGGAAAGGAAAGGAAATACTGTGTTGAGATTGTTATTCGGGTGTATTAATTTGTGAGTGTCCTATGAATGAGATGATCCTAACTCTACTGATATAATGAAATCATATAGATGAAGTTATTCAGTTGGTAATAGTTGAAGGAGTTTCAGTTGACTAAGTATTAGGTTTGAAAGAACTTATTAGAGCATATGAAATGGATTTATCCTGTCATATGAGATGATGAGATATTGAGATGATTATGCGCATAACTGTGTGAATTCCACAACGAGTAGTGTGACAGGTGCAAGTCTCTGGATGCTATTTTCAATTCACGAGTCTTCCGAAAGTATAGTCAAGTGTTTATGTGTTGTGAGTCAGTAGAAGTCTGACATGAGATAGATGAATTGTGAATTATAATAGACAGTTGATGATTTGTGAAAATGTAAGAGAATTGATGACTTTATGTTAATATTTAAAGTTATATTTATATTTAAAGTTTTAAAAATAGCTAGCTTACCCTATTGTTTGCATTGTGTTTTATTTTCTTTAATTTGTGTATTTACACGGCAACATATGATCTTGCAGGTGATAGAATTTCTCAGTGAGAAGCTGAATGATGGAAATGTTTATTTTATTTTGAATATTTTGTTTTAAATCTTATGTAAATATATATAAAAAAAAATCCCAATGAAAAGGATATATTTTTGAAACAGTATATGAAAAAGTAATATATATTGCAGATTATGATTATTAGATGTGGGAAAATATAGAGATGTTAAAAAAAACTTATTCAAGTTTTCCGTGTTAAATTAGATTAGGAAGATTTAATTCTAAATTTATTTAATTAATTTCTTGTTATTAAATTTAAGCTTTGACTTAAGTTTTGGTTTAAGTTTTATTTCCTTTTTGGTGCAACAGGAAGAAATTTGTATATGTTTATTTGGCATTAGAATTTGAAAGGATGTGCCTGTTGGTGTTTGCCTACAATATCATGGGTCTAATATGAATACAATAATCACAACACAATCATAATAAAAACAATCACATAAAAGAACAAGTTAACTCAAATAAATCATGATTAATAATATAGAGATATAAGTCTATGCAATCCAATTTCAATAAAAATTCATTCATATTATTGTTAACAAAAATGTAATCTCACGAAACATATTGACTACTTAAAAAGAAAGTTATCATAAAGCAAATCATATTCCATATTATTCTTTGTCTCAACAAAGGTTACCAAAAATTATATTATTTGACATCTTCCAAAAGGTTGGTATTGAATAAACTCATTAAAGATTAACACATGATTGATAATCAAATTTTACAAAAATCCTCACCAATAACTCATATTTAGTCATGGTAGTTAATTGCATAAACTCCACAAAGCCTTAGGTAAGAATCTTATTCTGACTACTAACTTTAACATCTCCTTTCAATAATAGTTCTAATACTCACTATGTATGTGTGTGTGCATGTGTCAGGTGTGTATACAAGGCATGTGTGCCTACATACGTGCTTGTGCGTGTGTGCGAACGATGCTCAATTGTTATACTCTTAAAAGAAAGAGAATTATTTTTTACTATTATTGCTTAATTACTCAACACATTATTCAGCACACATAGTTTTAGAGGAGAAATAATTTAAATAATTTTTCTTTTGCTTAAACAACTCACTTGAGATCCAAAACATCCAAGGTCATCGTTCAAGTAACTATGAGACACTTGAGAGATAAATTCTATAACAATATTTAAGACTTACTATTTAAGACTTACTATTTAAGACTTACTTTATCAATCAATCCATTACTTAAATAAGATATTTACAAATAAAAAACTAACTTAAATTGAATCAAAACTCAGTCAATCAAAATTCTACCATTAATGTTATTTATTTAACTAAAAAACAATTTAATTTTATCAAATTGATAGTAACTCCTTAATTGTTCTCCACTATGCACAATAAATACCAAAATATATAGTTTAATTTCATTTATAAATATATAGTCAGCCTAAAAAATAATTCAAGTATCTCAAAATACCAAACTTCTAAATTTTGTAAAGCTAGGGTTTAAAAATACAAGATTTCTCATCCTCCATTAAATTGCTATGAATCCATTTTGAATAATTCAATTTAACTTTCCTTACCTAACAAAAAAAATCCTTTATGAGTATATCTCTTAAAAAACTCAAAAATCTTACAGGTTGCTTTCCAAATATCAAACCTAACAAGTATATCATTATAAAATTAAATTAATAAATATTTTTTACTCTCAAGTGATTATATATGCGAATTATTTCTAATCATATGAATGAAAATGAGAAAAAAGAGGTCAAAATCTAAAGAAAATACAAAATTTACCCAAATCAAAATTTTATTCAAGATAGGACTCTTCATATTCTAGCCAAGAGTTTCTCAAAAATATAACAAAACATCATTACAAAATCATAAAGAAAAGTATAGAAAATTTAAGTTTTAAAAACAAATAATTTTAAATAAGTAAAAAAATAAATTATTTAAATATATAATTTGAAATTAAAAATATAATTAGTATTTTTTATTAACTTTAAACCTTATTTTCTAATACCTTTTAAATAAATCTTCCCATTACAAGAAAGTTGAAAAAACAAAATTCATAAATAAAATGAATCAAAACTTTCATTTATGACTTTCTACGAAAACATGCAAAAAAAAAAAAGTTAAAAAAATTCACCATAATCAATTACATTAAACTATATAATCAATTGTAAATTACTTTAAAAAGACAATCAATTGTCTCTACGTAGACAATTTCTATTTTTCTTATAATACAATACATAATTAAAGTAAAAATATTATAATAAATAAAATAAAATAATTTAAAATATATATTTTATAAATTATTTTATTTTATATATTGTTTATTTGTTGAAATTTGTAATTTTTTTATTTTACTTTAATATTTATTTTAATTAATAATTTATATTTTACAAAAAAAGTAACATTTATATCAAATTATTTTAAAATTTATTTTTTAAATAAGAAAATAATCTATTCTATTACATCTTATACCAGCTTTCTGATCACTTTTCATTATTTTTATTTCCATCCAATCAACCCTACTTTCTATTCACTTTATGTTTCTATTCACTTTATGGTTAACCATTACTTTTTTTTAGAAAGTTGTTTAATATTTTTGCTCAGAAAGTGAAAGCATTTATGATATATTTAATGCTCATTAACTATACTTTCTATAAAGATTATAAATACGTGGGTCTCATTATTTAATGTACAATCCTCTTATTCTCAATTCTTATACCTAAAAATTAATTTAGTGTGGCAACTGGGTAACATTGTTCATCTCACATGATAGTTGTTTATGAGACATCTTTCTTATTCTAAAAGAGGGACCTAAGATGAATTTGATTAAAATACTAAAATAAAAGTGAAAAACTAATAAGCAGTAGAAAAAAAAATCTAAAATTAATTATAAGGTAGTGACCAAAGAAAACTATAAATTAATTAAAATAACCATTCAATCATACTCTATATCTTGTTTAGTAAAAATATATGAAAACATAAAATTGAAATATATTTTATAACTATTTTTTTCTAAAAATATCTCCTCATAGTTTTATTATAAGATAACCACTAAAAAAACTAATTTTATAAATTAAAAAATAATTAATTACTATATTGACTAAATTATATATTATTATATAAACTAAAAAATTATTAGTATTTATAATAATTTTTATTATTAATAAAAATTTATAAACTAGTTTTTAAATTGAAATCTAATTAGTTATTAAGATTTTACATACCAATTTTAAATTTTAAATAATTAGTAATTAAAACTTTGATAATTAATTAAATATTAATTTAAAAATTAATTTATAATTTTTTATTAATAATATAAATTATTTTAAATATTAATAATTTTTATTTTATAAAATAGTATTTAATTTAATTAATATAATAATTAATTATTTTTTATCTCTAAAATTTGTTTATATTTAATGATTTGTAACAGTATTGCACTAATATTTTACAAATTGACCCTCTATCTTATAAAAAAAGTGTGTATTAAATTATACTTAAATTGTTTTTTTCATTTATGAAATTAAAATAATATTTTTTTATGCAAGGTAAATCCAAATAAAATTAGAATTTATGGTTTTAAAGTAACATATTCAAATTGAAAAATAAAATTATTTTAATGAACAGACAAAATTTCTAGTTTAAAAGGATTGTTTTTTTTGTTTGTTTTTGTTTTGTGAAGGAGGGAGAGAATTGAATATATTTTGTTTTAATATTTTTAATTACTTCAAAAAATAACTATTTAAAAAGAGCAAAAAAAAAATGATTTCACCATATGCCAAGATGAAATAATATTTTAACTAGTATATATTATGAGTGATGTTTTATGTTGGTTTTTCATCCTAACATCTAAATTTAGATGTAAACTTAAATTAAATATTTACGAAAACAATCACTTATTTGAAACCATCGTGTCATTTAGATGAAATCGTAAATTACGTGTTTCTAAGCATAAGATTAGTAGGATTTGTTACTTGTGCTTTGCAATTGTATTTTAAAAATAAATGTATATGTTCTTTCAACTACTCCCCAAACCAATTATTTGGTAAGCTCATATTTTAATATTTTAAACCGATTTCTTTACCCATCAATATCAACAATTTAAAAACTTCCATTACATACTTAGTTTCTTTAATTTATTTTTTTTTAAGTATAAATATACTTTTCAAAACTATCTTTGGTTTAGTTTTTTTTCTTTCTAATTTTACATTTTAATAAATATCCACATAACCTCTTGATTAATCATAAATAATATATAATTTTGGTAGATTATTAGAAACAAAGTTTGAAAATACTTGATTGAATTTATATATACAGATATGTACCAAAAATGTTGGTTGAAAAGAAGATATGTTGTGTGGTGTGCCTCAACTATTTTGATACATAGAGGAAAGCAACAGGTAACACCAAACACACTACTACTTTGGTTTCTTAAACCACCTTCCATCTTACATCAACATGTATCACTCCATTCCTTGAATTTATAAGATTGTATTTGTCATTAATGCGACCATTGTGCACCACATCCCTAAGGTTAATCTCCACATGCCCCAGTGTTTCTTGCTGCATACCATGGAGAATCAAACATCAACAATATCACCATCAAGTTGTGAAAACAAGCTAATTAATTGATGTGACCACATGGGTTGGACCAAGCAACTTAAAATTTCAATAAAGTTGTTTAGAATTTGGATTAAATATGTCTTGTAATGAATGAGGATAATGAAATGGCACCTTTGACAGAAAACTGAAGTTCTTCCTCCTGCTCAGGACCTCAATGTGTATCTTCTCATGTTGAGGAGGCTCCTCTAGCATGAATTGGAATTCTTCATTCCATCGCGGGTGACGAGTTTTCTTCATCGTCTGTATAAATTTAAATTTTGGAACATAAAATATTGCCTCAATCAAATTGTGCATACTAATGGTAACATGGATAAATCTAGGCTCAGATTCATCTGTGATAAAGCCTTGAATCACATCCCTATGTAACATAAGGAGCATGATGACAGGTAAAAATGATGTATCTAAGAAGGAAAAGGTTTATTACCTTTGTTTTTTTCTTTTCCCCTCTAAAGGTCAGCACTGCAAATGGGTTGTTGTGATGTTCCCCCTCAACCTCTTCAGCCTCTAGTATAACAACTGAAAGCAAACCTGCTCTATCTTGAACCTCATCATCGGATACATAACCAATTCCACTTTCCTTCCTGCTATATCCTTCAGAAGGTCCACCAAACTTGCTGCTGTCTTCCTTGAAAGGAACAAAAGTCAAGTCTACCACAATTTTCCCTCTAGGCTTCTTGTTTGGAGTTTCGTTGAGATTTGTGTCCTTCAGTAAATCAAGTGTAAATTCTTTATTCTCATACGGCTTAAGCAGCTTGAGAGGGACCAACTGCATTCCCAGCTTATCATGTCCACCAACCTTATAAGAATACAAATAAAAAAATCATGGGTAAACATATGAGAAATTGCAAATTCGCCAATAACTTTTGACCAAATAAAGTAGTTGATTTCTTCAAGTGCAATGGACTAAATGGACAGAGATGAAGAACAAGATAAGAGAGATACTTTTGATGTATCAGTCCCATAAAATCAATTAAACACACAGCTGCACTCAAATTGAAAATGCAGTTTTTTCTTGATAGTTGAAATTGAAAGTAACTGAGACTTTGTAGAAATATAACAAATTTACATCACCCAAAAATAGAAAATGTATCGTTTGAAAGGATTTTATAGTTACTGTCCATCTAAGAAGTAACTGCTGCAGATTAATTATAACTGTTTATGTACACATAATTAGCTTAAAATAACTATCCATTTTCTTGAAGAAACTTCATAGAGAAACGGGCATTTAGGTGAGAACATGATTATCTTGACGGCTTGACTATTATAGATAAGATTTTTATGGTAAGCGTTTTATGTCAAAATTGAACAAGTAACAGAAGAAAGACGAGGAAAACCTTGTCCCAGTCATAAACTTGTAATTGAAGAACTTGAGATTGAGGGTCTTTTACAACAATCTTGAACTTCTCATTCCACACAGGATTCAAATTCTTTCTCTTGACAGTGGTTTTCTTTGCTGGAAGTTTGTCTCCTGTCAGACTTAGTTTAACGTAAGGATCAGAAGTTCCCAACAAATCCATCTTTAAAAGCTTATGAGCACGAACCACATTCACATGTAATATCCCCACAGGCTTCTTTATTTCCACCCTATAAGAGATGTGAGGAAAGTATCAGGAATCATTTTTCATAGGACAAACAGATTTTGAACTTCAACTTCAGCAATTTGCAGAATTTTTTTAACAACATTCAGATCATGTTTTAAATAATAACATGGTTCTAGTAAGATATTGGATAGCAGCTTTGTGTAGTTCCTTCAACCGTAGAACACTGAAAAATAACATGCTATCATCTTTTAAACCATGTTATTTTTCAAATTCAGATAAGGACCAGGGAACATTTTTTGTTTATATATAATTTTAAAAGGCAGGATTAATTTTTAAAGGTCATAGACCAGAAAAAAATTAATATTGTTAGCACATAGAACTCTTATCATTAGATACAAACTTACGTTGATTCATCAAGAATAGGAATTTCCAGGGTTCGAGGCCAGAGATAGAGATTTGCAACTTGTTTTTTTATTGTATCCTGTATGCAGCAACTATAATTGTTAGTTCTTGAACTCTAATTAAATTATGAAATACGATGGAAATTGAAAGTGCACGAAAGAAAATTATGATGACAAGAAAGTAACAACCAAAATAGCCCTTTATAAATTTGTGCAGAGGAGTAAATAATCCAACAGATCACTAAATAACTGAAGATTAAATGTGCACAAAAGTAGTGGATAATGCACAAACTACAAAGTTTCGAGAACGTAGTGGTTAACAGATAACATGAAGTAAAAGAAAAAAAATGCAAATAGAAGTTTAATTTACCAGATGTTCAATACTACAAATATTCTAATGCAAATAGAAATTAAAAACAAAAGGTATAAAAACAGAGGGAAGCACCTGTACAAATCTATAGAGACCAGGTATTGACATGATATCCCCTCCAGATACTCTCATCCCAAAATCCACATGAGGCTGGATATGAAACATAATTAATTACACAAGTAAGAATTTCTTCTAACTTCTAACATCAGAAAAGGCAAGAAACAAAAATAGGCTTGAGTACAGTATTTCATTTACCTTCTCCAACAAGGATACCACAATATTTGCAAAACATGGAAATGTAGGCACCAAAGGTCTTAAAGTTATTCGTGGTGTTGCAAATACTTGTACGTCCACCAACTGCAACGAATCAAAATGAATTTCCAGAAGGAAAGCACCATCTAGAAGGATCTAAAAAAAAGCATTTACCATTTAGGATTGTGCCTCAAGGCTTATCTGACCTGAACGCTGATCTTCAAAGATGACACATACAAGGACAACACTATGTTTGGATTGCCAGCCCATTTGATAACTTGTTCCATGACCAATTCTTTTTCATTTGTTTCTAGAACTTTAATACCTGCAGAATTACCACGTAGAAATTTAAAACAAAAATCAGTATAGTACTGGAGTAACTAGACCTTAATACCTCGTATAACCCATCAGATGGCAAAGGCTCCAATAAAATGTGGTGCAAACATATTTAAGGTAAATTGGCCTTTTCTGAGGATGGATGGAAAAACACATCCGTAAAATGCTGGTTTTCTCACACCAGGAATTATTCAAGTGAAATTTATTTTTTGATGTGCATTTGTACTTCAAACATCTAAAGGATTCATCCTTAATCATGCATTTTATGCAAAAGACTCTTGGTAGATGCCAGTGAGATTACAATAGAGATATCAATATTTATGTTCTGGTTTATTGCAGCCAAGTTTATAACTCACTTTGCCTTTCCTTGTATCATCACCCAATAATTTCACTAAAATCGTGCTCATTCTAGCACCCAAAATGCAAAAAAAAAAAAAAAAAAAAAACTACAATTACTTATAAATCTCTGTGACTCTCAAGACAACCTTCTCGTCCATGTCCAAGATAGATTACATGACATTAATGTCAATCTGTACTTGTGTACCTTTTGCTGAAATGGATTGGTCAAAACTGTCCGGGGTGAAAACCATCCTAACTAACCATGTTCTAATCTGAAATTCCATTTATAAGACAAACACTTGTATTTGCGGAACAGAAATTTGGATTAAATATTTGTGCAAATGATCAGATGACCTGAGAAAAGACTTACCACATACAGTAGGAGGAAGAGTACCAAGACTTAACTTATCGAACTCAATTGCTTTGATCTGATACTTCCCAATGTATTCAGCAAATATCGGCTGTGCCGTGCTTCTAATAATCTTACAAATTGCCTGTATACCAAAACGAAAATGTCATTGAAGAATCATCCAACAGGAGCACAATCACACCAATATCCAAATGGAATCACTGAAATACCGTGTCTAAGAAAGGCCACATATCCAACAAAAACTTGTTCAGCCAATCAATCTGAAGAACACACAAAATCAATAGCACAGTAACACCACCATCATCGTAAACCTTAAAAAATTTAAAAACACGAAAAAAAAAGTTTATAATATCACAATTCACAAAACTAACTCGTTCGTAATCAGGCGTCTTCACCCAGAGAGGAATCTCTGGTAGAAGTTCCTCCAAAGCATTTGGGCCCAATTCACTAATTGGCCTAACAACAGGGTCCTGCAACATTGAAGAAAAAAATATCAGATTTTGAAGATCACCAAGAATTCAAAACGCAAAAGGGGTGTAAACCCCAAAATCAGTTCCCGCAAAGTGATCAGAAGAAATGCATGTTTCAGATTTGAGAATTGGAATAAAACAGAATGAACATGCATGAAGTTGTTAACCTTGACGTGTTTGGTTTCTGAGTAGACAAAGAGAAAGAAGCCCACGAAGAGGCCAATGGGTATTCCAACAGCAAAACCAATAATCCCGAAGAGACTGCTCAGCAACTCCATTTGGGTGCTTTAGGGAGAAGAAGAAGAAGAAGAAGAAGAAGAAGAAGAAGTGAATGGTGATGAAAAAAAAAGCAGAGGAGAAAAACCCAAGAAAATGATTTAAGAGAGTTTCGGAGGAAACCGAGAAAAACTAGAAGGGTGCGATGTGTGTGAGAGAGATTACGAATGAAAGCGCCAAAACAGAGACACTCCACCACCCTCTCTGTTTTCACTTCAATGCAATACAATACAATAGACCCTGCTTTTGTCTTTGCAACAACGAACGCCAAAAAAACTCCTTCCTTTTGCTTCCCACGGTCTTATGTGCCAAGTTGCCATTCTACTATTTCTCTTATTTCAAACTATATTAATTATTAATTACTATTGTGGAAGTCAAGTGTGTTTTAATTCTCTTCATTTTAATTTTAGAAATTTATTTCTACTTTTAACAATCCCTCAATTTTATCTTTTCCAACAACAAATTTCACTTTTATAAACTAAATATTTCCTCTAAACTAATTTCATATTAATTAAAAATAATCAAAGTTATTATAGGAATAATATACAAAGAATTAATTAGATTAACTTATATATTTAACTTAATCGTGATCATTTTTTACTTATTTTAGTCAAACAAAGGTAATATAGCTAAAATTATTGTTTTTAGAATATAGATATTAAGATCATTTTAAAAAATATTATTGTTATTATGAAAAAAAATATATTAGTAATTGTTTCAATTGATCCACATAATTAGTGTAACATTATAAATAAGTTGCCACACAAGACACGGCTTCTTTACATTTGCATTTCTACCATGATATTTATTGTTTTACCATAATTGATCTAACCTTGTTAAAATTTACAAAATGTTACAACCTGTCATAAAAAAAAAACAAAATCTGTTAAAACTTTTTTTTTATATTTAATGAAACATTCAAAAAAATTTATCACATATTCATTCTCTTTTAAAATTGAGTGCTGATATAACACGGTAAGAAATATTAACTTGACAACTCAATAAATTAATGTATTAATTATATTTAATTTATTTTTTAATTTAAAATATTATTATAGTATTATAATGGGTTGTCAAATATATATGTGGTTTACATTTTTTGGTATAAAAAATATTTTCCTTTAAAATTTACAGAAATTTTATCCTTCAAGAATTTATTAAATTTGTTATATACGCATGGATGTCAGAAATATTACAGTGTCTTAAATGGAGTGGTCACAAAATTATTTAAAAACCAAAAAAATATATTTTATAATTAATATGTTTGAGAGAATTGACAGTTTATGCTTGAAGATTGAAGTATTGGAATGATAATCCATTTTCTATCACCAACAACCACACATATCAATTTGAAAAAAACAAATACAAAGATAATAAACTTTAACAACAAAAAAGTACAAACATGATAAACTTTGACGAGACAATGAAGTCATACAAAAAATAGAAAAAATATAAAGTTTAAAAAGAAGAAGAAAAATTAAAGGAGAAAATAAAGAAAGAGATTATAAAACATATAAGGAATTATATTACACACTAGATAATGAAGTTAAATATTTTTAATTTATGATATGATATTGAATACTGGGTAATCAAATAAAATAATTATAACTTTATATTAATGACAATCATATTACGATAATGATAATACTATTTTATATTAATTATAAAAAAAAATATTTCTTAATACATAAGTAATAATGGAATAAGATAACAATTATATAATTGAATTAACCAGAAAACCTAAACAATAAATATTTAATTAAAAATATAAAAAATATTTATTTAATAAAAAAATAAATTAAAAATTCAAATAAAATATTTAAATTTAAAAAATAATTCAAAATTAATTAAGTCTTAATTTTTTTCCTCCACTTTTTGTTTTTTCATTAATATTTAACATAGTTAGATTTAAGAAAGAGTAATAATAGATTACAATGTTTTTTATACAATCACATTATAATTTTCAATATTATTATTTTAATTTTTTATATTACTTAATTATAAATTTATTTTTTATTATATATTTATTTTTTAAACTATCACATAAAAATGGTATACATTTATGAAATCATCATTCTTCCAAAAAAAATACCAGTTGAAAAATAAATGAAGGACAAAAGTGTAAAAAACTTTTATTCTTTGATATTGATATATAGATTATTTGTAAGACACTAATACGAATATATTAATTTAAATTTATTCTAATCCATTAATAGTGTACAAATAATTACACTATTATTATAATTAAAATATGAAATAATAATGATTAAAATTATAATAAAATATAGAACCGTTTAGTTTTAGGTTTAATCCCACATCCAAATTCTTTCTACACACTTTTTTTTCTTCTTTACTTCTTTTCTCTTTCTTTTTTTTTTACTTTTTTTTAATATGTCTCGTCTATTCCAAATTTTGATTATATCCTTTCATCATACTTTGTATATTTTTATTCGATCAAATTTTCAAACAAATTGAGTTCATGTTTATTTTAAATACTCTTTGTTCCCTTTTTTTCTCATGGTTTTGTCATCATCTTTATGAGGTTAGTCGATAAAATTGTAGAGGTGATAAAACGGATGAGTAACATGCCCCATTAGAATGTGAGTTGACGGGCAGATGGCTTTGCTCGCCACTTTTTTAATTTTTATTTCTTTCTTAATTAATTTTTTTGGATATATTTATTTGGTTGTAGTTATTGATATCACTTTTTGGACAATAAAAAATGTAAAAAGAGGTTGTAAAACGGGTCAGCAACTCGCCCCGTTAGAATGTGAGTTGGCAGGTTGACGGGTTCGCTCACCACTTTTTTTTTCTTTTTTATTAATTATTTTGTTTTATATCTATTTATTTGGTTGTAGTAATTGTATCACTTTTTGGACAATAAAAATACAAGAAGAGTAAATAAATTTGCATCAAACTTTAATATTCTAATCAAATAAAGCTTAATGCCTAACAAAATAAAGTAAATATCAACAATACTTTAATGAGTAAAATGATGTATAAAAAATTAATGTAAATTTTTTTATATATAAAATATTGACCACCACCAATTTTAATCTCAAAAGCATGAGTTTTTTTTATTTAAAAGTGCCAAAAATAAAAAAGAGCAGGCATAAGGGTTAGGCCCGAATCAATAAGGATTAGTGAGTTCAAAAAGTTAACTCGTCCCGCTTAAATGATGGTGGACTCGACCCGTTTTGTCATCCCTAGAAACATGTTTCTCTCAACTTAATTAAGCTCATACTAAAATTTGGTAATGTTTGAATAACTCACCTAGTTCTTCTAACTTTAGATTGACTTCCAATTTACATAAAATAAAAAATTATATAAAAAATAAGTTATTTATGTTTTTGATATAATCTTAGAATAAAGTTAGTTAAATTAAATTTTCATTATGATTCGGTAATATATAAATTTAAATGATTTAGATTATATTGAAATGATTGAAGGATAATGTTTAAGAGATGATAATTTGGATTGGTTTGAATTATCAGTTTGGACAATTTATAAAAAAAAGTTGTATTATTGGAATATTTTTAAAAAAACACATTTAATTATGTTAATGTATTTTCTCATATTTCGCTCAAAAGCAAAATCTCATTTTAACAAAAATAATCTTTTAGTTAAACTTTTTGTCCAGCGAAGAAATTTTTACTTAAACAAAAATTACAGTGAAAATAAACTGTTTTAATCAAATTCTCACTCAACCTAAAAAAATATTTCCGCTCAACCCTATCCATTTTCAGAAAAAGCTAAAATATTTTTTGTTTCTTTTAGTTAATAAGCAAAAATTAAAGTTCTGATGATATTAACTATTAAATAAATAAAAAAAATGTAAGTGTAATAAATTATTCAAAAATCTAACTTGTTAATTTTAATACTAATGAAATACTATAATTTTTCTTTAACGAACCTGTATTAGTGGAAACATACGTACTGTTGTGTGTCCACATTTCTTATATCTATAGCATTACAGTCTATTACTACAAGATTATTATTTTTTTATTTTATTATGCGTAACTTTGTTTATGGTATGAAATAGAAAGCGAATAATTAAATATACGATTTTAAGTGAAAAATAAATAAAAAAATTGCTGTTTAAATTGTATGTGAATTTCTCTACAATTTATAAAAATGTAATTTATGTTAATGATTTGTTTATTACTCAAATTATAAGAATAATTAAGTAGATTTACATTTTTTAAGTTGACATGATAATTTATTTTAAAAATATTTTTCTCAATTATTTGTAAAATATATTATTTACATTTTCTTAAGTTTTAGAAAACTATATAAAAATCAGTTAGTATCATGTATTTAATTTGATACGTACTAATTAATTGAATAATAATTATAATTTTAAAACTGGATATATTTTATTTTGTCCAGAGTTTATTAGTGTAGCAAGTGTATATCGATATTTATAATTATTTTAGTTTACAAATTTACTCTTTATTAGTGTAACTTTTTTTTTTTAACTTTATTTTAGCAATTATTTTTAATTTTATTTTAGCAATTATTTTTATTTTTTATTATACAGTTGGAAAACGCGTTGTGGTCAGTTGCCAGCATTTGAAAATTATCCAAATTGGAAGTTTAAAGAAGTTTCTTTGGGGGACCATTTGGCGGTTAGCACAAACCAAGAGAAAAGAAGTTCTCAACTTTAATTTGAAAAGTTACAAAAATTAGTTAATCTATATCTTCTATATATTTTCTACCAATCAATTTTTTTCATATTTTATCTATATATTCATATTTATTTTTATTATTATATATAGATATTACATTATTTTCTATTTTTCTTAAAATATATTAAAACAGTTATTAAAAGTTGTTTTGAATTTAGAGCAGTTTTTTTAATTTAATTTTTTAAAATATATATATTTTTTTTCAATTTTCACTCAATTTGAATTTTTGAGATTTTATCATTATTCTATCTTCACTCTTTCTCACTTTATCTCTCTTGAAAATGACTCATATTCTCTGTATCTCTCATATTCTCTATGTCTCTCATACACAGGTACACGTAAATCTATATTTAATTTATTTAAATAAATATAAATATATATATATAATAATAATAATAGAAAATATGGATGCAAGAGTATTCATATAAAAATAATTAAAAGTAAAATAGACATCTCATATTTTAATTTTTCAAACTTCATTATTCCTTTCTAACTATTTTATATGAAAATAAAAATGTGTATTTTATATATTAATGATAAAAATAAAAATACTAATATACAACGGATGAGAAACACATATAATTTCGTTAATTTTAATTAAAATAAAATAAACATATCATATTTTAATATTTTAAATTAGATTATTCTTTACAAACTTTCTTTCATAAGTGATCATCTTCCATCACTTCTAGAAAAAAATTAAATGATAGTTTAGATACAATTTTAAATTGTGACTTTTTCGTAAATAATAAAGATGATGAAAAAAAGAAGAAGATGAAAGACTTTCTTGATGGTAAAACACCTATAATATCATTTTGTTGTTACCTACCTAATTATATAAAATACAAATTACTTTATTAATTTTTTCAATAAAACAAATTGATATTTGTACCGGCATGGCCGAGCGACATGCTGACGTGTCTCGGTCTACCTGACCGAGCTGATCAAGACATCTCCGGACGGTCTAGCCGACCAACACATATAAGCATTAACGCTCAAACCAAGGTCAGTGAAGCTAAACTACCATTAAGAATTAGGTAATGCAGCTGTAAGCGTGATCCATTCCACTAATCAGACTCAATGACATTAAAATAATATAAATAGCACACATTCCAAGGAATAAGGTACGTCATTATTACTGTACACCTACTGCCGAACACCATTTACTGACTTGAGCGTCGAAGTCCCTTCTGCAGGTACCTCCCCCATTTGGCATTCACCCGAGACCGAGAGCCAAAGGGTAGCACGAAGGCGAGAAGAATCCCAGTGAAGCCCTAGCAACCTGGCCGAAGGAAGGAGGAAGACAAAACTTCAATAGTTCTCTAGATCCTATCTCCCTAACAGGAACAATATCAAATAATATTATAATTAATTTAAATTTAAGATAATATTATAATAGTATTAAAAACACACAAAAAAAAATTTATATATACTACGGAAAGAGAGGCACATTTGTACCTGTGTATCTGTATTTTTCTCTTTTGTTCAACTTCAAAATAAAAAATAAAAAATGAGAATGAGAGTATGTATGGAAATAAAAGAGAAAAGAGTAATTGGAATACTTTATTTAAAATATTGAATGTTATAACTCATCATTTTAAGGGAAGAAGCTATTAAATTGATAAGAAAAGTTATTAAATGGATATCTGTTATTTTTTTTAAGGCTAAAATTAGAAAAAATATTTTTTTAAATATATTAAACTAATTATTATTTCTTTAGAGATAAAGTTGAGAAAAATTATGTACACAAAAAAACATGAAAAAAATCCTTATTATATATTGTTATAGATAAAAAGTATCTACAATAAATAAATTATATTTGAATATTTTGTAATTATAATATTATAAAGTTAATAAAAATATGTTTTATCTACTAGCATAGAATCCGAGACCGACAACCCCCACACCCTCCAAGATGACCGAACATATAGCGGAATTAAATTAAATTATACTAATGATAGAATTAGTTCTAATATTTGTCCTAAGATTCTATAAATAAGTGGACTTGCATCCATATAAAGATTCGTATTTAATATAACCTTTGTTATTTGATAAACTTGTCTTAAAAAGGGTTACAAAATCAGATTTATGTTTACTATTTTTTTTAGAATGCATTTGGTGATAAGTTGATTAATTTTAGATTTATTTACAGAGAATTATTTTATTGGTATAATAAACTTTTTTATAGTAAAAGAAAAAATAAAGATGTAATGACAAATGATGACAGATAATTGTTGTTACTTGAGGTTAACATAACTGATATGTTAAGTAGCATAAATATGTTAAACATAAAAGCTTTATAAAAAAAAAATTGAATATTAACTTCAACGTACCTCTCCCACTCAGTCGAAGGACAAAAAATAATACCTCGGCTGAGAAATATTCACACTAAGAAAATCACTGTAAGAACATTTTATAATTATTTTTTTAATAATAAATTGTTATTTTAATAATTATTATAATACTTAAAGATTTAATTATATTTTATTTTTTATTATTATAAAAAATAGATACACAAGTGTAAAGATACTGATATTTTCATTAATAATATATAATAAAATTTATCATGTTAATACTATTTTTTTCTCATAAATATCTTTTTATATAACTTTTTATTTTTCACGTGTAACATAATCACTAATTTTATGCTTCATTCAATTTTTCTAATAGTTCAATATTAAAAAATATAGAAAATAAATTAAAAAAATATAGAAAATTTATTATTTTTACAATTTTGTAATTACACTTAATCAGATTATTTTTATTTTTTTTTAAATGTCAACATAATAATATTTTTTTTGGTAATTTTTGTATGACTTTAATACTCGTTGACTAACCTACATTTACATTTAGTACATTATAAAGTGTAGAATGAATCTGCAACTCGCCAATATGTAAAGTAACATCGCAATTAATTTTTCTGATTTAGTGGTTTTGCCCTAATTATAGGTGACACATGGTTAGTGGATGATGAAACTTCTAATACCATATGACTTTAATTTTAGACATAAAGTAACACATAGCATTTATTTTTATGCATAATAATAACAAGTTGTTTTATACTAAATCTGTTACATAGATCATGGATAAATGTGCAATATTAAAATAAAGTATTGTTTTTTTTTAAAAATTGTCAGAGGTAACTATACTATTGAATTATGTAGCAAACTTATTGACAAAATAGTGATGGTTTATCGCTGAAAGAAGATGATGGTTGATCAAGATTATAATCCATGTGGTCATTTTAAATGACTAAAAGTACATATGAATTTGATTAAAATGCACGAGTTTTGGCAATTAGAGCTTTATGAGATACGAACAATAAAAAAGTAGTAAAATTATGAAATATTAGAGTTTGATTTTGAAATTATATACTACTAAGTGACCACAACATTTTAAAAGCAAATATTTGAATATATGATGGGTTGTCAATTCTCGTAAGAAAATATTGTTGAGCATGAGACATATTATCGTTAGGGTCAATTACGATCATAGAAGTATTTTTTATTCTAAAATTTATGACTCTGTCACTACTTTATGCTCAAAAGGTGCTTCAAAGGGTTAAAGAGTAAAGTTTTATTTAAATTTTCCTTGACTTCGACTCATAAGTGTTATGGGACTATTGGACATTACCAAAACAAGTCCCCCAATTGATGGTTATAGGAGTGAGGATTTTTCTTTGGAACCAATTTTCCATTCCCAGAGATGGTGCCATTTTTTTGACATCAAATCAGATAAAATCGTTAAGGTATTCGTATCCGACGTATTGTCCGCTTTGCAATTTGGAGTTCCATCACAATTTTTGTCCTTCAGAGGCATCTCTGAGGGTTAAAGGAGGGAAGTGTATTTAAATTGTCTTTGACATTAATTCCTAAACGATGTAAGACTATTGGACATCCCTATAGATGATGCTAATGTTTGTACCTCAAGTCACTTAAGATCAATCACCGCATCCGACTATTTGGACATCCCCACAGATAACATTTCTTAAGGACAAAATCGTGACAAAATTATGAGTTCCAAAACAAACAATATCTCAAATACAATAATTTATCATAACGATATTATCTCAATAAAGTTAAATATATTGAATTTTTACTTTTTTTTACTGCTGTTTATATATATATATTAATAATTATTTTACTATTGGTTTTATATATATTGAAATAGTCTCATTAGAAATTTTAAGATAGTAATTTTAATATTATAAGCTTAAGATCCATTTCTTTTTAAACTCCTTTTTTATTATCTTTTTAAAAGTAAAAGAAATTTGCATGCATATCCTTCCTTCTTTCTCTTTCTTTCTCTAGCTATATTCCTCTTTACCTAATTTTGATATTATTTTTCTAGATCGTATCTCATATGCATTAATAGAGTAAGAAATATATTTATCTTATTTTATAATTTCAAACACGGTAAATTTGTTTTATTTTGTAAATTTCTTAATTATCAAAATCTTTTCAAACTTGTATAGTTGATAATCTTGGGTTTTCTCAATTAATCTTTTAGATCCTTTGCAATTTGTGTTTTATTTGTTTTGAAGTTGAAAATTTATAAGTATTTACATTTCACTACAAGAAAATTATTAAATAAAAATTAATTTTAAAGACCAGAACTAAAGTAGTTTTTATTATTAATAAAAACTTATAAAGTAGTTTCTAAATTGGTATCTAACTATTAACTACTAAGATTTTAATTACTAACTACTTATGTTCAAAATTAGTCTTTATTAGTCGTTTATAGACTAATTTAGAATCTAAAATATTAGTAGCTAAAACTTTAGTAGATAATTTAGTACCAATTAGAAACTCTAACACCCCATAATTTACATATAACTATTACAATAAAAGTTCTACCAATTTCTATACAAACTTGAAGTTTTTCAAAACATTCCTAATACGTGATTAGGATTTATAGAAATACAAATATTTACATATCCACAGCTCAAACTAAAACTCTGAAACCTCTAAGGCTCTCCTGCACCTGTATGGTCATCTGCTCGTGTACATAGTACAATCATCGCAGTTCAAACACAACAAGAAAAACAAGGGTAAGCTAGTGAAAATAGAATTTTATAATATACACACTTAAATCCAAAGAGAAAACCAAATTACATGATCAATTTCTCAAATTATTCAATTTTCTTCAAATCTCAATGTACCGACCAGGTCATCGGGTGCGATGACGTGTCTTGCGCGTGCCCGGGTGGGGCGTGCTCAGTGGAACACGTAGGCTAGAAAAGATGAATGGTTCAGAAGTGAGCATAGTCGCCGGTTACACTGAATTGGCGTTCTCCGATCTCTAGTGTGCGTGACCGGCGGTCGCCAGAGTTACGACGCAATCGCCGTATGAGAGTGCTAGGAGATCAAGTGGTGAGAGATCGCCGAAGAATGCTAGGAGCTCGGGTGGTTTGCACGTCGCCACGAGGAGCACATCGTCGGATCTCCCAGTAAACTCAGTTAAAACTGTTAGAAGCTCAGAAGGGTAATCTTAAGCGTGTAAGTTCAGTAAGATGACTGTTGCGCCAGCATGGGGCGTGAAGGCTGAGTGGGTTGAGGGGAACAGATTGCTCATCAGCGACAGGATTCCCAGAGGGGACATTCGTTGGTGGCAAGGTTTCCTCAGCTAGAGCATGCATGGCGTAGCAGTAAGGAAGGTGGCACTTGCGACGAGCGATATCATAGAGATGATGCACTTTGTTGCATCCGATACTCGCCTTGTCGGGAGATGTTTCACAGCACATTGTGCGCTAGCTTGCTCCTTGAGTGGAGGACTTAGCTGTGTGGCTGGTTACTACATAAGAATGACGTTCAAGTTGCCCCAATCCAGATGACGACACGTGTAGGGTTGGATGTTACCATTACTCCAACCTAGACGATGACACGTGTAGGGTTGGGAGCAATGGAGAAATGACGCTCAAGTTGCCCCAATCCAGATGACGACACGTGTAGGGTTGGATGTTACCATTACTCCAACCTAGACGATGACACGTGTAGGGTTGGGAGCAATGGAGAAATGACGCTCAAGTTGCCTTGGCTCAGATGACGACACGTGTAGGGCTGGGCGCTACCTGCTATCCCAGTCCAGATGGTGACACATGCAGGGCTGGATGCGAGCCACGCGTCCAAAAGCATAACGGCCTAGAGAGAGAGGAAACCTAGCTATAAAGGTAACCTTAACAGAATTTGCAGAGGTACGTTTTTCATTACGGCTGATACTGCTAGGGTTGTGTGCCTACAGTACGGTCCTACAAAGCATATTCTCTCTTAGTTTTTGGGTGTTCTTGTCACTGACTTGAGCGTCGGAGCGCCACCGGCTGCAGAGGCGCCACTGTGTGTTTTTCAGGTTCTTAGAGAGGCTATCTGTGGAGTGGACTTGGAGGGAACGTGGTGTCAAGCTGGTGAGGAAGATCGTGACGAGGCAACGCTCTTGCGCTAAGTCAACCGGCAGGATCACTCAACAATAAACAATCACATGGATCTCACATGGATCTACACATCCAGAATATTCAACAAACAACGTCTTCTGGAAGACCCATATTAAGTAAGTCCTACCAGAGACTAACACCTGATCCAAAGATTACCAGCGAATCCAACAGAAAGGATCAGGGTAAGTTCAATACAACCCAAGCCGTGCATCTCATATGTCACGGTGTGCATGAACTCCCCCATCAGCTTCTCACCACATGATATCTTAGTCTATGTGACTTAGATCATCAGTGAAGCTCGGAGATCTCTGTTACCACATAGGCATCAATACTTAATACACAACAAACATCAGTCCATACATTATCCCGACATCAATACTTAATACACAACGAACATTAGTCCATACATGATCCCAAATGTATGAATTCAATTCCACATCATTTCATCATACAATATCATTCCAAACACTATCCACAACATTCAAAAGCGTAATTAACATAAGAAAACAATACCTTAAATATTAAACCATCAAAATCTAATATTTTTACAAATTTAAATAATATATAAACAAACAACATCCCTGCAAGAGAAATTGAATATTGGGACCACGTCCCTTCCGCATTCAGATCTTCTATCCTAGGGTGCTATTAAAAATTAAGTTTAGCTTCCCTTACCTCAATTGCTTGTTTTCCTATCAACTTTTAGAATTTTATTCCCCACAGTCTGAATAAACTTCAAGATTTACGGGCCTAATGCAAATTATCCAAACAGAACAAAAATTCAGTATATAGCAGAATAAGTTGAGAGGGTTAAACTTCTCAACTAACTCCACCAATATTGATAACTAAATCCTAAGGAAAAACAGAGAACAAAAGATATTTAGAGTAAATGAACTTACTCTGTTTAAAAATATGATCGGGTAGAAATGTTCTTTAACTCGCCAGCTACAACATGGTATGATCAGATTCTAAAATAGATGAGGTATGAAGTGAGAAATTAAAAGAGAAGGGAGAGGAGAGAAGTTGGTAGAGAGAGAAAGTGATTTGGAAGAAAGTGATCGTGTGGGGTGGGGGGAAAACGCGGTTTCTGCTTTTAAAAAAGGTGTTGTTACAAAAACCATTTATAATATTTTATTAATAATGAAACCACATTAGATACTAATAATTTTTTAGTCTCTAAATTAGTATCTAATTTAGTCAATATAGTGACTAATTATTTTTTGTCTCTAAATTTAGTTACTATTTAATGATTTTCTTGTAATGTTTCTTGAACTTCGACTTTTTTTTTTTTATCTTTCTCTTAAGATTTTTAGTTAATTATAAGTATGAGAAACTAATTTATTTCTTTATTGTAATTTTAATGAAGTTTTGATTTAATATAGGTTTTAGTATTCAATGAATTAGTGGTGAATTGAAATATATAATGATAGATTGGATCTCAATTGCCTGTTATTTTGTTAGGAATCGAAGTATGAGTTTGAGTTTCACACTGAAAAAAAAATGAGAAAGTTGAGTAACATGTAAGAAAGAAGATTTACAAACCCATATTCTTTAGATTTTGGGTTAGAGGTGGCTTCAGGTCTCTTTCATGGGTTGACTCATGATTCATTAGATTCAAATCTCTTTAGTGGTGTTTTTCCTCACAAGAACTTATTAACTTGCCAGGTTAACGTGGATCAAACAAGATTTGAGTATCTCCTACATATTTTGGCTAGTAGTAGGTGTTTAATCCAACACATTTTACCTTGGATTTTGAATTGTGAAATCATGTTGAATTGATATATAATTGAATGGAAAAGTTTATGACAAAAATGTTTTTTTTTTTTTTGAATGAAAGTCACTAGTTTGAAGCTACTAATACCATTTTAATGTAGAAATACTACAAGGATATTATGATTTGAAAAACAACTATACTATATTGCTGAGTGATGTGGAATTGGTTGAGATTATGTTTGATTTATTGTACAAGTTTAGATTATTGGTTTTGATTATTGAGATGTTTATGTTTTTACGGTATTTTCACTGAAGTTATTTTTTCCTCAAGCGAAATTGTTTTATCCAAATAAAAATTGCCCTGCTTAAAAAAATGTGGTAACAACTGGAACACTTTTTTTCTTATTTTTGTTTAAGTGACACTATTTTTTTGAAAGTTTATGATGTTGTTTTGTTTAAGTTTCTAATATATATGATTAGATAAATATTATGTATGAATGTAAATAATGAATTATATCTTAGTTTCTCATATATATATATATATATATATATATATATGACTTCAAAATTTACCTTACAAAATAAATTTTATAAAATTAAATTAAATTAAAAATCTACTTTCTTAAAATGATATCATAATTTATGAAAAATTTATTTTAATGATATTAATGAGAAATATTTGGATTAACTAAATATAAAGAAAATAATATATAATTTTTAAATCAGATATATAACGATAATAAGCAGAAACGTATCTAGTTGATTTCCATTCTAATTTATGTTAATATCACATTACAATTACAATTCATGTTAATATCACATTTGATTTATTTATAGTTAAATATTGGAGCGAATATGAAGTTAAATACGAATATACTTATTACGTGACAAAAATAAAAATGAAAGAGAAGTTTCAAACCCACCACTTAAAAATAAACACAACTTTAAAATGAGCACAAATTGGATAGCTATTTCATTTCCTTAAGATCACACGAAACAAATCGTGGCTGGAAAACACGTGTTTATGTGTGCTTGACCGAATATATATATATATATATATATATATATATATATATATATATATATATATAAACAGACAAGTAGTTGAAAAGACTTGGAGTTTCCAAAAAGGAATAATATTGACTAATTTAAAATTCAAAATATTTGATAAAAATAAACTTGTAGTTGTCATTTGGTTTGAAAGAAAATGCCCCAGAAACAGCTGTTTGATACGAAAGTAATGGATTTTGATGGCATGTTAGGATATTTGGAAATATATTATTTATAATAGAACATAGCCAATTAGGGTATGGCCCATTAGTTTTGGGCAAGAAATTTCCTAAACTCTACAATTTTCATTTATTTCCTATGCAAATCTTCTCTTTCAGTTCCATTAAATAACGATAGTTGGCATAAACACGCATCTATTCCTTAGTGATCTTCATTAACAATGTACACAAAAAGGGAAAATTAAGAATATGCCTTTTTCTCCCTAAAATAAAATAATTTAGCTCATTACTTCTTCGTTAAGATCTCATTGGATATGTTGAAATACTCGATCCCCTTCTTTGTTTTCTTCGTATTAGCGGGAAAAAAACTACGTGTTATGCTTGTGCATTCAAAAGAGGAAAATAAAAATAAAAATAAACATAGTGTGTGTAAATATAAAGATAATATTTTGAATCACAGTGATACATTTGAGGAGAATACTCTTGCTAATGTACTATTATAATTGATTATGTAAACATTATGTGTTATTTAGAAAATGATATATTATACTGTTAATGATGATTATTAAGCAAATGAGCGAGGACCTGGCGTAAATTGACTAGGTCTTTTATTTTCGAGCATTGCCAAATGCTAAGGTACGTGAAATGTTGATAAAAAAATAGTGTTTAGATGAAGTAATGCCACATGGACTAAGAGTTTGAAAATATTGTGAAGTTTATGGATTTATGATTGCTTATGGTTTAATCACTAAAGGTTGGCCAACCACTCACTCACAATGTATTGATATCATAAACCATGTTTTTTACTTCTAATCAAATTCATGCCTCCTATCTTCCGTGTTATTCGATAAAAAAACACACGTAAAAATAACACACATAATCACAAATTAACTGCAGAAAATAAATAATATATGATTTAACGTAGTTCAGTCGCCAACTGTAATCTATATCCACACGGACAACTATTAAGTTTTATTTCTCTCTTGTTGCTGCATATAAAATTACAAGTACAATAATATCTTTAAATAGAGATTATAAATGAGACACAATAATTAAGTCCATTTAGTAAAATATGGTGTCTAATCAGTTCAGTCTAATTTTTTTTTTATTAATACTAATAATAGCAAATTTTATCAACACGCAGAAACAAAAAAAATGATGAAAATATGTGAGCTGTGTGAAGTTATTGAGGAACATAGTAAACCAGTGAATGTGTTTGCATATTAGGATGCGTGCAAGTTTTGTATTGTGAGAGCAGACTTTAGTCAGATGTGGAGGCAATTGAATTTTCATATCTCTTAAAAGTCTTAATTACATAACATCCTTAAAGCATGTTATATTTGACTTTTAGGATGATTCTTCACAATGCTGCCAACCATGGCTAATGCATCGATACAAAACTACAACATTAATTCTTCATTAATGCAAATAAATATTTTCCCTCCATTTTAAAAGACATTACTTTTTTGTCATTAGAAAAACTAATTTCACAATGTTTCTTTAAATTAAATCAACCTTATTAATACCAGTTATTTACAAACAAATTTATACGAGAGATTATAATATATTTCTTCTTTAAAAATTTGTAATAAGTTCTTTTGGAATATTTTTATATATTACTATTTTTGTCCAATGTAAAACTTTAATAAGCGCCAACACAATTTTCCAACTGAAACTAGTGTTTTGAAGAATATTTTTGTAAAAAAATGTTAGGGAAAGAAAAGAGGAAAAAAGGTGCAATAAAATCACCTATTACTAGAGTATAAAACCAGCAAGTCCAGTTTGTTTTCACCCAACCCTAGTGGTCCGTTAAAAGTAAAGCGGGTCAAGATGATTCATAAATGTTATATAAGTTAAATTAATAATTCATCTTAACATTTTTTTTAATTTATTTAGTTATAATAATTAATATTATTTTTCGAATAATAAAAATGTAACAGCAATCAAATCAAATCTTAATATTCTAATAAACGAAGGTTTCATACTTAACAAAATAAAATAAATATCAATCATATTTTAATGATGTAAAAAAAATTAATTTAAATTTTTTAATACAAAATATTAATCACTACAAATTTTAATCTAAAAAATATTACATTTCTATTTAAAATTGATAAAAAAAAAAGAGTTAACATACTAAACCGAACGACCAATACTAAAAAAAGATGGTTTTAAAAAATAAACTCATCTCATCTAAATGATGCGACTGGTGGACCTACCATGGATTCCGAAAATCAGGTTTTGAAAATGATACTTTTATTAAATGGTGGTGCAAAAAGAAAAAACGGAGAGGAAGCAAAAATACTCTCTGTTTTTTCGTATGGCCCAATACAAGGATTACTTGTTTCCATTGCGTCTCTTTCAAGGAAAGAAAAGTCCCTAAAACCAATTTGGCAATAAAAGTTTAGGGTGTCGATATCTTAATACCACAGTAAAAAACTATACACTTCATACCTTTAATAAATTAATATTTCAATTGTATTTTTTTTAAAATTTAAAACATTATTATATCATTATAATGGTTTTTCAAGTGTATGTGTTTTATTTTTTTGATGTTAAAAGAAATCTTTCCAAAAATTTAATATATGCAAATCAAGATAACATATGTAGCAGTGTATGCTTTACTACATCTCCCTTCGAAAATGTTTTTTTTTTTTAATTTTGGAAGAAACGATAAAAATAGAAATAAATGTAAGAATAATGGCAAAGGTAACACTTTCTATATATCCTATATACACTTTTATTTCTCCCACCTCCTATATACACTTTCTATATATCCCACCACTATTAGAGGATGGAACATTCAAACAAAAACTGTAAGAATGAAAATACTGGTGCAAAAAAGCTTAAAAATGATGACCATTTTAACTGTAAAATGGTGGCTTTCTAGTCGTCTTTGACCAACGCGTAGTCTTATGTTTCAGAGAAAAGAAGATGACTATTTAGCCGCCTTCTTGGATGCAACCAAAAAGAGCGGCTATGGTAAGAGCCGCCCTTATAAGACGTATGCATTAAAAAAATGGGGCATCTGTCTCGCACACATCTACCCCTTTGCTTGCGTCGTCAAGGCACCACACTTCACCTTCTTCCTCCTCAAATTGTGTTGTCCCTGCAGCCGCGTCGCCGCCGCGCACTGATTTCGCGCCAGCACTGTTCGCCACGTCGAACCATCCCTCGCAGGCGCACCGTCGAACAAACAGTGGTGGTGAAGTGAGACGACAACGACAGTGGCGACAGAGCAAACAGGGCACAACGAAAACCCAAACACTAGTGTGGTAATGAAACAATGGTGACCTTCGAGCAATGGCAGAAAAGAAACAAATAAGAGAAACGAAAAAAAAAATACAAAAACCAATGGTGAAGAAGAAGTACAAAGCTCGAAACGAACTTACCAATGACATGAAAATGCAGGCTCGAGGAAGACGAGAGGAAGCACCAGAGTAGAAGAAAAACGAAGTGCCAGAGAAAGGAAATATGAAAGAGTAAGTGGCGCGCTCTGTGTTAGGGTAAAAAAAGAGTATAAAAGGCCGATTATTTGGTAGAGCCGCCTTCTTAAACAAAGTGTTTGTTTTTAAGAAGGCGGCTCTACCAAATAGTCGCCCTCTTAAATGAAGTTAATTTAAAAAATGCTACCACGTTTTCAATGACAACGTCTGAATAGTAAAAACACCTTAAACGTGGGGTCGTCGTTTTGATATTTTTTAGTAGTGTAATGGTAACACTAACTGTGACCCACTTAACTGGGGCATGCCTGTTGATGTTGTGAGAGGTAGTCACCATGAAGAGGTGAAGCGCATGCTTGTCTTGATGGTAGGTGGGAAGATACACTGTGTCTCACGTAGTCGTGGTTGCAAAGAGCGATGTGAGGGTGGAGTTGGCGGAGGAAACTCGACATGGTGTTAAAGGTAGCCGTGACTGGGTGCACTACAAAAAATCATTGAATTTGAGTGGGCCAAAAACACATAAAAACAGGAGAATATTGACGTAAAATAAATATTTTCATGAACTTAATGTCGCATAAACAATGGATGCTAAACTCATCGACACAAACACACTTACGTCGCAATTGAAAACCTACGTTATTTTGCGTAGGTTTAACCCATGCAACTATTGTGGGCTAAGCCCACACAAAACCAACAATATAATATAAAAATATAATGTGTAATAAATCTAACTTTCGTCAGCCAAGACCACAATTATAACTATTGAAGGCTAAACCTACATATAACAGACAATATAATATAAAATATATAGCTTCCGTCGGACATCACCACAACAAACATTTTCTTTCAAAATTATAGCATTTTATAAGCTGACGCTTATGTAAATGGATCTCAATTCCTAACTAAAATTGAATTTTTAATTCTCTAAAAATATAACATTTATATCTCCAAATATAAATTCCTTAGCAAACTAAAATTAAACTTTAATTTCAAAAATAAAGTTTGTAAATTTTTAAAGTAAAATTAAATTTGAACATAAATTAAATAAGAAATCAAATTTAAAAGACCAACACCATCTACCATGGAGGATGGATCAGAGGACAAGTTTAAAAACAAAACAAAACAAGTGAAATCGTGAACCCTAAAAAAACCCCAAATTGTGTCTCAGCCGCTCACACCTCCGTTGCAGGTGTCTCCTTCATGCGCGCCTGTTGTTCTCCTCGCCGTCACTACAGTTGTCTTTGCGCTCGCCTCCTGTGACCATCGTTCGAGCTCGCCGTCGTTGCACCCCCTACTGTCGTGTTCGTCGTCACCAAATCTCGCTTTTAATTCCAAATCTCGCGCGACAAAACTTCAAACGACCAATGGAGCTCGGATCACCACCATCTACCACCGCTCACCTTCAACGACACCACTAGCCAACCACATGCATCTAGACGGATCTTCGGTGCATCTTCACCTGGGACGATTTTAAGGAGTTGGTTTTGGGAATTTCTCATATTAGGGTTTAAGTAGAAAAGGAAAGAGATTAGGGATTAAGAGAGTGGGAGAATCTAGCACACTAAACCTGTTATCTGATATTGTTTTTTATTACAATAATCTCTTTATACGTGTATCATTAAAAATGTTAGCAATTCTTACATCAGTTAAACCTTTGATATTCTAAAAATATTTTATTATTAAAAATGTTAGCGTCGTTAACCTTTGATATTCTAAAAATATTTTATTACGTCAATTTTGTATTTAATTTTAAAGTTTATAAAATCAATTGCCAATTGCGTAGGTTTAACCTTCGTAATGTTTTATTCTTTTATTTTTATTAAAATAATATATTTATTGTCCAATTTTTAGTGTGTTAAGTCGGCATAATAAATATTTTTTTTCCTTTTCGTCGACTGTAAATTCATGGAACAGACGTTAATTTTTTGAAATATATTTTTGTGGGTTTAACCGACAATAATAACTTCCATTTTTTGGTCAACGCAAGATTTTGGAAGCTAATTTGTATTTTTTTTGTAGAGGTGAGTGATAGTTTGGTGAACGACATTGATATGTATGAGATCACCACAGGTTTCGATGGAACCTCCTATAGGAGAACCAACCAAGGTGTTTCTCTCCAAAACGAACTAATTAGGTCATTTCTTAATTCTACATAACTTTATTTTTATAAATCTTCTTGTGTACTTGTATAAGGTCTCTATTGGTACTACTTGTTATCGGCTAAACAATTACCACTCATTATTTGATCGTTTCTTCTTTGCTTCCATTATCATATTAGTTCCTTAATACTCGTATGAGAGTGTGTAATATATTAATAAAAATATATTTTATTTTTATACAATCACGTTTATTTATAGTGTTTATAATGAACTATCTCATTTTTTTTTCAGCAAAGAATTAAATAAAATAATGGAACACTTTAGGGGTGTCCCAACCCTTATACAAACCCACTAAAAATGGGTTAGGAAAAAGGAAAAATCAAACAAAAGAGAAAGAAAAAGAAAAAGAAAAAGAAAACTTACCTTCTTACAGCTACTTATAAAATCCTGACAGCAAACTAACAAAACATGTACATCCACACAACCTTAAACAAGACGACTGCATAAATCTAACCCCCTAGCCACTTATACATTCTAACATTAAAGAACCTCACACCATCACTTACTGCACAAACCAGTTTTGGTTTCCAAAATTCTGACTTCTAAGATAGCTTCTTTAACAGAATATGTAACAGCTTAAGATTGTGATTGTTCTATAATCTCCCTATGCCCCAGCTTCCATCAACATTCTTCACTCTTCCGCTTCCCATAATCCTCTAACATCTGGAAATGTTAGTTGTTGTCCTCCCGTTTACCTGCACCAAGAAAAACACCTTCCACACCTTCCCAGTAACATAGGTAAATGAAAACAGTTTCATCCCAATTGGTATTAATCAATTTACTTATAATTGCTGCAACAACCGACCCTGCATGCAAAAATTATCAAAGATAGGAAGCATTCACACTTCATTTACCACTTCATGATAGGAATATCTGCTGATTTTTATCTGATATCCTCCCTATTTTTCTGCAATAAAGAGAAAAAACACCTTCCCCACCTCATCAAAACTTAGATATACAAAATCAGATCCAGCCCATAGGTCTTTAGCAATTTGATTTTATAATTGTTGCAACAACCAACCAACATGCATGATATAAATAACAGTATAAAACATTATCTAATAACCATATTGATGCATGTTATAGGAGATAAAATCCAATCGTTAAATGAAAAAAGTGACTTTCCTTTCTTTGTGTTTCATCCAAACCCATGATTGTACTTGTGCCAAAGTGAAAATTTCCTCCACATCTAACTTGGCTTGGTTGAAGATAATCCTATTTCTATGCTTCCATATACACCGAACAACTGATACCCAAAGACCTTTCCATAACCTATTGCCCTCTTGATTAGAACATATGCCAGGAAATTGTTCAAAATGATGATTCAATACATTATAGTTCACCGAACTTACTCCCATCCATCTAGAGCACATGTTCCATACTTTAATTGATTCTTCACATGAAACAAGGATATGTGAACATGTCTCTTCCTCTTTTCCACAAAACACACATAGTATATTCCCCAATATCACACTCCTTCTTTGCAAATTCTGTTTTGTCGCTAATCTATCCGATAGTGCCCACCACACAAAAAACGTAGCTGATGGCATGAGCTTTAAATTCCAAAGTAGTTCGAACACCTTCACAACCCCCCTGTATTATGCTTTACTAACCTGTTGTAGGCTGATTTCACCGTGAATGTATATGACGGAGAATCGATCCAAATTCGTATATCCTCTACCTCTTGTTGTAGTATTACTTGAGATATAATTGCCATGAAGTCCTCTACCATGCTTTTCTCCCATTCAAATCAATCTCTTCTCCAACTGAATTTCCACTCCCACCCTTCCATAGTCCAGCTTCCACAACTACCAATATACTTGTCTTTGAGCTTAGAGTTATTATATAACCTTTCATATCTTGTTTTGAGTTGCCCATTGGTTAACCACTCGTCCTCCCAAAATTTGATCTTCTCCCCAGAACCCACTTTCCAACCCAAATTCTGATTGAACCAATTGGCCCCTTGGTCAGAAACACTAGCCTTGGCTAGATCACTCCACCATCTAGATGTATATCCCTTTCGATTTGGTGCATATGATATCATCGTTCCCCACTGGCCATACTTTGATTCTAGAACATCCTTCCAGAGTCCAGACTCTTGAGATCCCAATCTCCATAGCCATTTTGCCAGGAGTGCCTTATTGAACAACTCAATGCTTCTAATACCTAAACCTCCCTCCTCTTTTGCCTTACAAATATTTTCCCAACTTGTCCAAGCGATTTTCCTCCCTTCCGCTCCCCAACCCCACAAGAAAGTTCTTTGTAGTTTCGTTATCTCCTTACACACTCCAATCGGTGCTTTGAAAAAGGATAGGAAGAAGAGTGGTATGGCACTGATGACAGATTTGATAAGACATACTCTTTCTGCGAAAGACAGGTTACTCCCCTTCCACACTGAAAGTTTCTTTCTAACCTTTAAAAGCACCAGCTCCCAAAATGAGCATCTAGATGGATTACCTCCTATAGGTAGGCCTAAATATGTAAAGGGTATATTTATTAGACTGCAGTGAAGTATTTCTGAGTACACATTCATCTCATACCTACCTACCCCATTTGCGCCAATTATTTATGAACTGTAGTTAATGTATATCTTTGCTAAAATAACATTATTTGATTTGTGATTTCTTATTTTATCTTGGTGCATTAATTCTATGTGATTCACCCTCACCGGTACACTTTCAATACAAATTTAATAAGCATAATTTATCATATATGTAATAGAAAGGATATCATTTTACCTTTAAATAAAATTGTATAACAAAGTATGAAGTTTACACCAACATTAATCTTAAAAGAGCATGCTGCTAAACGAAGAAAAAAAAGTAAAATAAGATCTAAGAAAAAAAATATATATACATAATTCTATTTTCTATGATTATCCTTTTCTAAATTAAAAAAATGGGAAAAATAAAATAAAATAGTCTCTATTAACTATTAGGATATAAATAGTTATCATCATTTATTTACACACAAAATTTCATAATTTTATATAAATGATAATGCGGGAAGGACTATGCAGGTCGATGCGCGATCCCTTAAGGAAAAACGTGAGATGGACTATCTATTTCAACTTGCTGGCTCACTTAAGTCTGTCCACAATCCACACAGGACAAGTGTGGGACGGGGTGAGCTGACCTGCATAACCCGCCTATCTTAAAAATATATAAATTTATTTATTCACCCCCATAATTTCTTCCCACAACCTCATATTTTCCAAAGTTCTAAAATTATCATTTTCAAATTCTACAAAGTTTTAAAATTATCATTTTCAAATTGTACAATCCTAAACATAAATTTTAAGTTCTGGATTATATAACCTAGAAAGTCTTTGAATTCCACATTCCAAAATTAAAGAAAAATGTTCAATGAAAAATTTCAAAGGGTAATTTGAGTATTTTGTTAAGTATAGGATGCGAGAAAAAAGACATGAAGGTGTAGGAAGAAACTCCCCTAAATCCCTAAATCAGAACACATTCACAAAATTTGATAATGACTTTTTAATATTTAATAGTATTTTTTGTCTTTCTAAAATGCATACATTGTTTATGTTTCAATACTCTTAGTCAATGCAGTAGTCAGATTTTATAGTCTTTTTTATAATAAAATTTAAATATAGTATCATAGTATATATATATATTATTTTATACTAATTTTCAAACTAGAATAGTAATAATGTGTCCACATATATTATCTTAAATATATATATATATATATTTAATGAAATATTTTATTAGTCAATTTATTAATTCAATTAAAATTCAAATTTCATTAAAAATTAGAACGTCATAATGATGTTTTTTCACATATCTTATTACACATGTGTTTGAGAATAATAATGTAAGACCATTTACTTAATTCATCTAAATAAGAAAAAAAATGTAATAAATAAATAAAAAATTATTCAAAATTTATATTTGAACTTTTTTTTCATTATTTTAAAAAAATTTATGTGGGACAGGCAAATAAAATTAACCCGCATCTTTTATGCAAGGTGGGCAAACCCAACCCGCATTGTCATCCCTATAATTTAATTTCAAACTTTGTCTTATATGAAAAAAAAAAACAAGAAATAAGAGAATGTATGTTTGTGTAAAGTTTTTGTACACAAAGGTGGTAGAAAATACACAAAGTATTATTAAATTATTGGATTAAATGATATATGAAATAATATTTATGTAATTTTAAAACTTGGTTATGGTTTATACCACTTAGTGAACATATTTAGGTAGGTGTGTTTATTACTTATCATGTAGATTGTTGTTATTTTAATAAATTTAGTGGTAAAATTTGATATATATTTTGGTGTAACAGATTTTTAAATGCTGACATCTTTGACAATGATACAAAATCTTGTCACACTTTACCTCACTCAATTTTACTAGAGCATCCATGCTAGTTAGGATCAACAACTTCAAGGATACTGAAGAATAAGATTTGAAATCTTGGAACCAAGATTTTAAACCATAAGATAACTCCTTGTCTCCCATACCTGGCTCAATCATTGCATCAACTTATATAATTCTTTTATCATATGTTGTTGGTCTCCTAATTGAAAGACCAAACTCTAAATCCATGGACCTAACAGAGAAGTTCTGAATGTCAGAGAAGCCTTTCAATTAGAAGGAATTGATGATGGTTTCTTTGAGCTGTAACCTAAAGAGCGTTTGACAAGAGAAACATCAGACATTTTAAAGCTCAAGTGTTCCACATTTTTAGGTGCATTATGTCAAGCTATTAATCTAAGTCATTTAGAGGAAAACTTGAAGAAAACTATCAAGAATATTGTGAGTCAAGTGGTAAAAAAAATTATCACAGTTGAGATTAATCATGAGTCACACCATTTTGGATTGTACGAGGGCTTGTTTAAAATTATGGATAATGAGTATGTTTTTGTTTACATTGACGACCCTTGTAGGTCAAACTATTCTTTGATGTAAAAGTTGAGGTTAGTCTTAATTGATCATGCATTACGATAACAAAACATAAATATTACTTACTTCTTTCGTGGATTTAAATCAATTTTGTTACTACTTCAATTCTTTTTTTAATGCAATAACAACTAATAATAATTTTAAAATAATTTTTTACTTATTACTTGAAAATAAAATAATACATATATTGCATTTTAATAAAAATTGAAACTCTAAAACTAAACTATGATAGTAGGGTGCTCCTTGGATCAAGTTACCATATAACTAAAATGGATAAAATCCAACTCAATTAGATTGGATTGAGTTTCATTTATGATTGGATCAAACTCAATCCAATCCAAATTAACACATTCTTATATGAGTTGGGTGATGAGTTTAGTATGGATGATTCGAGACCCAATCTTATAATTGTGTTGTGAATAATTTGTGTTATATTAGTCATATCTTGAATTAGTTTCGTCAAACTTGTTATCACTTAACATATTGACTTGAAATATTCTTTTAACTTTTTTTGTAAATTGTGATATTTTTTAATTAGTTTTAATACTTGAATTACAACTTTTTTTTGGTTGGATTGTGATTCTGCTTTGGTTTGTGTTGCGTTTACTGATAGAACAAATGTTTCTTGGATGCTTCGGAATCAATGAAATACTTGTCTTAATTACTGTGGGAAAACCAGGTTTAGGATTACTCATATTTTTCATGAAGACAATGTGTGTGCTGATAAATTGGCTAATTTAGGATTTATTCACAGAGAATCATTTCATTGATATAATAGGCTTCCATCTAGTCTGTTATTAGAATTCTTTATGAATATGTATAGTCTACCTATGTATCGTTTTTGCTAACATATGAGTTTTTGCCTAATCCCCTATATTTTTGTATTTTTTTTAATAATACTTTTTTTAGTGATGACATATGATTGTTGTTACTTAATGTGTCAATCTTACTGAGATGTCAAGTTGCATAGTAATCCATAACATGAGAGCACATTTTTATAAAAAAATAAAATTACAACTATTTTAAAAAAAGAATTATTTTCAAAATTTTAACCAAAATGAGTTAAGATAGTCCAACCAGTTGACATAGTTTTTTTAAAAATAATATTATTTTTTAGTTAATTTAATATTTGAAAACTATAACTTTTATAAAGAAATAAAATAAAAATTCAAAATTTTACCCAAATTGACTTAATCTAATCCAACATATTCAAAATTGGATGGATTGAATGGAGTTAGATTAAGTTTAACACAAAAAAAAAAAAATACAAAAATTCAACCCAACCCAATATTTTTCTTAGTGGGTTGGATAATGGGTTTACTCACCGAACTCAATTGTCAATACCCATATATGACACAAACTTCACTTGATTTCTTAAATTTATATAACTCAAAAATTTGAATTTTACTGAAATATGTGACAACAAACAACAACTAAAAGAATACAAGAAAAATAAAAGAAAAAAAGTTTTTTTTAACAAAATTTAAATTAAGTTTAACCAACGACAAAATTAATAAATAATCTTTAATCTCTAAATCAGCATAAAAACGTTAGTCAAGTCATTTAATTATAAATTATAATTATTCGTGTAACTTTTAAAACAATAATATCAATATAAAAACTTTTAAAAGAAAAAAAATGATTTTTAAGTATAAAAGAAAAAAAGTATAATAAAATCATAAATATATATTATATTGTCAAAAAAATAAGCAACTATAACTGTTTTTGACTATAGTGGCACAAACATAAGGATTAAGGGTTAGGTGGCCTTTGCATTATATAAGTTATAGAACATGCTAGATTCCATTTTGGTGCACTTTAAGTCTTGTATTATAGTTTCTATTATAAAAGTTTAATCTTGACCTATTTACCTTTTACTATAAACTAGTTAAAGGACAAAAAGGTCTGAGAAAAATTTAATAAGTAATAATTCAATATATTGACAAATTTAGCATACATAAGTTCTCATCTTATCACTAACTTAAAAAATGATAAAAACTTTTTGCAACTATGCAACTTATTTAATATTTTTAAAACTTTTTGTTCTTTATTTTTTGTAGTTACTTAAAACAAGGGTGTTGGACAGACGCTGAGATTGCATTAGGTTTCTATTTATATTTTTAAATAAACAACTTTAATAGGAATAGGAATAAATTACATATCTGTCTCTTTCAATTGAATTATTGTATTATTAACTATTGGGTACGATTATTTATTTCAAAATTAGCAATGCAATCTCAATCATTTAAAAAAAATTTAAAAATTAAATTAATTTAAATAACATTGATATAATATCAATCGTTTAGTTTTACAAAATAAAAAAAATGTTTGAAAATAATAAACTACGAAAAATAAAAAAATTATCTTACAATTTATGTTAATAATTTTTTAATTAAATAATATTGTAAAAAACTAATGATATTTTTTATCACTTACAAGTGCGGGTAGAAATATGGACTAATAATAGGGATCACTCATGAATCCTTATGCCAATACTTTTAAAACTGAAAATTTCATATTTTATTATAAATGTATTTTTAATATTAAAAGAATATACGCATATCAATTATAACTTGTTTGATTGATTTTTGGTTAAAATATATCCTAAGTGTAACCCACGAGTGTCATAATGAGTAACAAAGCAAGACAGTGTTACTAACAAATCTGAAAAAACACAACCTAATACACTTGGTGGTGGGGTGATTAATTAATCAATTTTTAGAAAAATACAACCGAATTCGTCCTCTTTTAAAAGCCCACTTTTAGAAATTTAAAATTTAACTTCATCATAATCAATATATTTTTGGTGAGATGAAGTCCGTTGAAATCCACGTGGATTTTGAGTGGTCTTCCTTCAAACTCTAGTGATTCAATTTTCAAGGAATGAGGAAGCTTCATCGGTCAAAAATACTCTGACACTAAGTTAGTAAGAGTATCAAATTTAGTATATATATAGTGAGTATTGTGTTAGAATATGAGTTGAGATTATTCTCTATGAGTGATCATCTATTTATAAGTCTTTATGGGTTTGGGTCTTTTATACTTATTTCTCCAAGTTTTAATGTGACATATTATAATATCATTTCATAAAATCTGAATAACATGTATATAAACCAGAGTATTCTCTAATATAATTAGAGTTCTATGTAATATAATAAGAGATATTGTGTAAGTAAATCAGAACATTTATGTAGTGTAATCGGGGATATTAATGTGTAGGTAAATTGTGTAAGTAAATTAGAATATTTATGTAATGTAATTAAGGATATTGTGCAAGTAAAGTAAATTAAAACATTTGAAGAGGTCGGGATATTGTGACTTAATAAGATTGATTCCCATAATATATTTATCCAAATTAATGTTATTACATGATGATAATTTCATGTGATTGAATGAAATGTATTATATATGAATGATGAAAATTGTATGAAATTGATGTCATACATTTGGGATAATGTATGAGTTATTGTTTGATGATACATTGAGTATGAAAAGTCTATGTTTAATAGAGATCCTCTAGCTTCACTCATGATCTAAGTCATATAAGATAAGATATCAGGTGATGAGAAGTTGATGAGGGAGTTCATACACACCGGATCCCGCGGTAGACACTCAATATTGGATGTTTGAACTTATCCTGATCCTTGATGTATGATTAGATGTTAATCTCTGGTAGGGGCATATTTAATGAATCTTTTGGAAGACGATGAATTCATGTGTAGTCAGTGTGATTGAAATGAAATCAAAATACTATGGATTGAAATGAAATCCAATGATTGTGGTTGAAAATAGATTCATGTGTGGTCTATATGAATGATGTAATTGATATTGAAATTTTATATGACAACATTTAAAGAAATGTTTATAATTGATTAGTCTGATTGTTTTTTTTTTCCATGAATTAAGTATGTTATGAAATTTCTTTTCATTAGCTTACCCTTGTTTTTTTTTTGTTGTGAACTGCGACGACTGTAGTACATATACGAGCAAATGATTATATAGGTGTCGGAGGGTCCGGAGGGTTTTAGGATATTGTTTTGAAACTTATATTGTAAATATTTGTATTTCTATAAGCTCTAATCATGTATTGTAATAGTTTCGGGTGTTACATTTACTTAATATATATTTTATTTATAATTAAATAGCTATCAATATTATATTTTTTTAATTCAATACAAAACTAAATAATCAATTTTTTAAATATTTTTTTTCATATATTTAACTTTTCAATTAATTAGTTCTTAAAATAATTACTTCTCTAAAATATTATTTTTATATTATAATATTTTTACATAAATTCTAAATTATTATTATTTTAATATATTTATTTTTGTAAATATTCTTCTTCAATATAATTACTTTTCAAAACTTTTAAAATATATTTTTTCTAAAATTTTATTCAAAATATTTATTTTTCAAATAATATTTTATTTTGATACTATCTTTTCTTCATTTATATATATATATATATATATATATATATATATAAAATTAGTTCAAAATGAAATTCTGAACTTGTCCGTTAAATCATACTGTTTAAATAATTATTTGGTATAATATATTATTTGAGTAAACATTTAATGTAATATATTATTAAAAAATTCAAATATATTATTTTAGTCAAAATTTCACATTCCACATTTTTCAAATTCTAAAGACATTAATTACTATTTCACAAAATGTCAAATAACTACTAAGAAAAGTACTGAAATAATTGAAAGGAATTTTTGTATTGAGCATGAAAAAGTGCATTCCTTTATATTTTTTTATTACATTACCTTATTATTTTAAAATATCCTCTAATATCTATCCATTAGACAAGTGAATAATAATATAAATAATTTATATTGTTGGAGATCTCTCGACTAGAGATTAGAGTCTTTCCTTGTATATAAGTGGGTGCAAACCTCATATCATTGAGCCGGTTTTATAGAGTTGAGTTAGACTTAAAGTCCATTTTGTAATATGGTATTAGAGTCATTTTCGAGCCTAATTGACAGTTTCAGTGTGAGTGAGGTGTGTTGGAAATCTCACAGGAGATCTTCTAATTTGCAGAAGAAGAAGAGGAGATTAGTGGTGTTGATTTAAACAAATGTGTGAAAAGAAAAAAAGAAAAAGAAAGAATCACGTACAAGAACCACTTTCTGCACATGTGAACAAAATAACTCTACATAATTGATTGGATTACACAAATAACTATTTTTTTCAATATTTTTTATAGATAATCAAATATGAGATATTCAAATTAGATTATCATAAGATTTTTTTTCCCCATTTTATTATTATAACAAACAAATAAATCATATTTCTTTTCATTTATTTCTTCCAAACAATTTTTTTTCCTCTTTTCATATTTCTTATCACTTTTTCTGCTTCTTTTCTTTTGTCTTCCTTCTTCTCTATTTCCAATAGAGCGCAGAAGATGAAATTTAAGGATGGAGAAGGCAATTTGTTACTCCCAAATTATAAAAAAAATGAATCCCTTAATAATTTTTTAACAGTATAAATTTTAATCTATTGGTATTCAACATGAGTTTCTTATTATAATATTATTCAATTTTATTTAATTAGATATTATATTTTTGTTTCGTTTTGTTTAATGATCATGCCATTTTCTAAGGTATTTTACTTTTACGGGACATGATATTTTGAAAGAATGGTTTAATTTTGATTGGGTATTCTGAGTCATAAAGAGGCTCATTCCACTATTTTCGCTCTCAAAACAACTTTTGTTAAAATAAAACGTGGGTTGGTGAGTGTTTCTGTGACTAGAGATCACTAACGCATAAAGATATATAGGAATTAAGGACTTGAAGAAACAAATTCTGGTAAAAAGAATTTTGTTTTCATCTTCAGAAGATTTGAGTGCTTAATCATAGAGCTTTGTGTTTCTTTCACATAAAAAAACATGTGGAAGTGGAACCAAACTACAATTATTTTAAACATAGGGAAAAAAAAGCTACCCAGCCCTTTTAGCCCTTATGCTTTAATCCACTAAGGTAGTCATGGATTTGACAATTTGGATTAAATTTTAAATCCAAATCCATATATTTTTTATAAAAGTAATTTAGATTTTTAAATTCAAATTCAAATATTTAGATTGAATTTTAAATCTAAATCTATATTTTTTATAAAAATAATTTGGATATTTATAAATTTAAATCCAATGCAAATTCATATTTTTATAAAAAAAAATTAGATTCTAAATTTAAATTCATATTTTTTTTTAAAACTAACATAATATTAATATAATAATATGTAAAAAAATTAATATTATATAAATATTAAAGAAAAATAATAAAATTATATTTTAGTAATATAAAAAATTAACACTAAAAAAAAATATTGAACTTTATTGTCAAAAACTCTTTTTGTTATGAGCTCATACTTCAAAAAAACCTAACTTATTTTGTTTTAATTTTTTTATAATTTTAGTTTTAGTTATAATTTTTAATATTTAATTCTCATAATTTTGAAATTTTAAATCAAGGTTTTTATTTTAAATGCATCTCATAATTAATTCACTGTGAAAGTGAGAAGTAATAAAATTAATTTCTCTTCGCAATATGTTCTTGCAATCTTTAGCCAAAAACACACATGGTTTTGAAGCCTACATATGATAGATAACACAATTATTTAGGATATATAAGGTGATGGAAGAAGCAATATTGGAGTAAGAAGAAGATAGTGCCTTATTTAGTGTTTATTTTCCTTAGATATAATAGAAATAAGTGTGGTTGAATTGTGACCTTGCTAGGATTGTCGTCGTCGATCTTTGAGCCTATGCCGGAGAGTAGTGTGTCTACAGTGGAAGAGAAAAGTCAGGAGGATTATTAAAGATGGTGAAAAATGAGGTTGAAGGTTATTTCAAATGACAAATCATTTTATAGAAAATTTGAAACTCATAGAATTTTACAGAGGTTCTTAAACACATGGTATTTAACAGGGGTTTTGAAAGACTTTTTTTTCTCAGGTTTAAAATAACCCAAAGATGACGTTATCTAGGAATGGTTTAGTGGAGAAAACTGTAATCTTAGGTAAATGACTTAATATAAGTTTTAATACTGAATAATGTAAAAATAAACCATCGATAAAATCATTGTTTCTTGTAGTGTTTTAGCTTAGTGTTTTTAAATTTGCAAACGTAAATAATTCGAAGATAATAAAATAAAGTAAGAGAAAAATAATTTCTAACTAACTAGTTAGTAATCATGACTTGTGATGATGTTATTATATTCTATATTGAATAAATTACACTATACATATAATAAGTTATTTATTTGAAAAATATACTTTATACATTTTGTAGATGATTTTTGAAGTTAATTTTTTTTTTATAAAGTTGATCGAATTAGGATCCTTAGATAATCCATGTACATAGGCATCAATAGTTTGCAAGAATGAGGACTGAAAAGGTATCAAAAGATTCGGTTTTAGGTGCAATGCAGTGGCCCATGTTGTAGTGCATCAAATGGGTCTATGAGGTAAACCTAATATAACAATGAAGCAAATACAGGGTTGATCAATAATGCATTAGTGCAAAAATGCTTCACTAGAGAGTTGTGGGGAGAGAATAAATTTGGATTGAAAATTTGAATTTTTTAATTTTTAAAATTTATTTAAATAAAATAGAAATTTAATTTAAAAAATGGATAAAATATGGATCAAAATAAAAATCAAATTTATATAAATGGATCTTTAATAGATTACATCAATGTAAAAATAAGCAATGTTGTCAAATTAGATTTTTTGTACGCTTTTACTTTTATGATGATAAAAGCAACCTCGATTTAATCATTTGTAATCCTATGTCTTAGAATCACAAATTTATTTGTTTTCTCCACCGACACTTTCCCTCAACAATTTTATTTTCTAATTTTGTCAATTGTTTATTTGATAGAAGGGCAACTTATATACCTTTTAGCATCTACAAAAAAAGTCAATAATTTTACTAAATATTTTCATGACGTGTGTCAACCGGTCAAATCGATCAGAAACTAGTTCAAAATTGACATTGCAGATTAGCACTAGTGATTTAAACAAATTCTAACTTTTAAAATAAATTTAAAATCAATTTAATTTAAAATCAATTTAATTTAAAATTAATTCACTTTTACAGATTGATATTCACACGATCAAACCAGACCGCCATTCTTATTCCTCCTTTCCTTAATATTTCTTTATTAAGGACGGTTTACAAACTAGTGAGGTTTATATTTATAAATATATATATATATATATATATATATTTTTTATTAAGAGGTCAACTTTAATTTTAATTTAACTTTTAAAAAATTAGTTTATAAGATGAGGTTTATATCTATTTGTATATTATGAATGTATATTTATAAATATATCTACTAATAATATCAACAAAGTTTGATAATGAAATAAGTTCTTAAAAAAACTTTGATACTATATTAAAACATAAACTTTAAATTTAATTCAATTTTATAAAATTAATTTAGGAAAAAAATTTGTAAATATTTATATACTATAAACATATCTTTATATCTATTGGATTTAAAATCTCCTACATTTCCCCATTTGCCTATAATCTTATAACAACTTAAACTCTTCGTATTATTTTTTGACAATGAAAATTTGATTCATATAAAAATGTTTAAATAATTATTTAGAAAAATTACGTTGAAGTCGTCGTTAGCAAAAAGAAAATATGATGACAAAAAGAAATAGTAATGATGAAAAGGAGACACAAACTTGAAAGTGAGAGGAAAATAAAATAATGACGATGATTATTCATAAGTGGAGATCGATTTGTTAAGGGATCAGCTAATTCTGTCTCTACTCATTTCATTTTTTAAAATTTTAAAATTATTTATAAAAAATATAATCTACCTATATATAGTTTTGGTTAACATATAAGTTTCGATTTGATTAACATATAAGTTTCGATTGAATCTTTTCATATTTTTTTATATTTTTTTTAATAATTTTTTTATATGATAACATTATTATTACTTGAAATATGACAATCTAGTTAAGATGTGAAGTTGTATAATAATGTCTAACATAAAATTTTTAATAAAAATAATAATTTAAAATATATATATTTTAACTTTCTAAAACTTTATTTTAAACTTTTAGTTATTCTCAAATTATTTCAAATTTTAGTTATTTTAAAATTTTCAATCAAATGCTATGATTGAACACAAGAAAGAAAAAAAATGAAGTAATAGTCAGTTTTATTATTGTTTTGTCTGGATCCAGTGATTTGCCGTTGAAGAAAAAAAAAAGACAAAGAGAAAATAAAGTAACAGTGAGTTTAAAGTTTTGTTTGGACGTAGTGATTTATTGTTGAAGTAGAAAAGAGTAGAAGCCCCTGAAATCTGTTTCCTATATATCCTGGACTGACATGTGTCACTTCCTTGAAAAAACTATGATCTAATAGTGTGAGAAGTTAAAAGAAAAGGAATAAAAGCTACGTTCATGCAAAAACGGTTAAAAGAGCAACCCAATTCAATGTCCATAATCACAAACATGCTCATGCTGCTGCCATTTAAGGGAGAAAAGTTACACAATGAAGAAGTTCTCAATTAATTAATCTGCAAATTGACGGTAATATAGAATATTTTTTTTCACTAATTTCAGAAAATTTGGTTCCTTTATCCAACCTAACCCATTATCATCACAAAGCCAATGAAAATTGGTAGATTGATCAGTAATTAATTTTATAATATGAGTTATCTTTTTAATGAATGAGTAAATAAAATGCAGAAGTCACAATGCCTCCATCACCAGCCTCTCTATATATACCTCCCATTGTTTCTTTCTGTACTCACCAAAATCCCACATTGTGCAATCCACAAATTTGATCTCTCCCATCACTCTTTCTGAAGATGGAATATTCAAAGGAAAACGGCAAGAATGGCAATGGTAACACTAACTATGACCCACTTAACTGGGGCATGGCTGCGGATGCTTTGAGAGGTAGCCACCTTGAGGAGGTGAAGCGCATGGTGGAGGAATATCGTAACCCCGTCGTCAGGGTAGGTGGGAAGACACTCACCGTGTCTCAGGTCGCCGCGGTTGCAAACGGCGGCGTGAAGGTGGAGCTGGCGGAGGAAACCCGAGATGGTGTAAAAGGCAGCAGTGATTGGGTGAGTGATAGTTTGGCGAACGGCGTTGATACGTATGGGATCACCACAGGCTTTGGTGGAACCTCCTACAGGAGAACCAACCAAGGTGTTGCTCTCCAAAACGAACTCATCAGGTCATTCTTTCCTTAATTCTACATTACTTTCTTTACATAAATCTTTCTATACAAATTTAATAAGCATACTCTTAAGTGTAAATAAAAAGATATCATTTTCTTAAATAAAATTGGACATTAAAAAAAAATAATTAAATGAAAACTAATTTTAAAGATAAAAATAATTAATTATTATATTAACTAAATTAGATATTATTTTATAAATTAAAAAAATTATTAGTATATTTTAATTATTAAAAAAATTTATACATTAGTTTCTAGATTTATATCTAATTAGTTGTCAAGTTTTAACTACTAACTTTTAACATCTAAATTGATTGGTAGTTAAAACCTTGATGACTAATTAGTACCAATTAAAAACTAATTTATAAATTTTATTAACAATAGAAATTAGTTTAGATATCAATAATTTTTTTAGTCTTTAAAATAATATCTAATTTAGTTAAAAATAAATTATTTTTTATTTTTCAAATTAGTTTATATTTAGTGATTTTTTTTAGTGTTTACACATCTTAGAGAAACATATTAAATGAAGAAAAAAAGTAAAATAACATTTGAGGACAAAAATATATACAACACTATTTTCTAAATACAAAAAAGGAAAAAAAAAGATAAAATAGTCTCTACTAACTATTAGTAGAAGACATAAATAATTATCATCATTTATTTATACACCAAATTCTTTTTATATGAAAAACAAAAAGGAAACTAATAGAAAAATATATGTTTGTGTACATAAAGTTGATAGAAAATAAATCAAATATTATTAAATTATTAGATTAAATGACACAGAAAAGAATAATTATGGAATTTTAAAACTTGTTTATTATTTATGCGACTTAGTGGACACATTTTTATATATGTGTGTTTATTACTTATTATGTAGATTGTTGTTATTTTGATAAATTTAACGGTGACACTTGATAGGAATTTTGTTGTAACAGATTTTTGAATGCTGGTATTTTTGGCAATGATAAAGAAACCTCTCACACTTTACCTCACTCAATTACTAGAGCATCCATGTTGGTTAGGACCAACACCTTACTTCAAGGATACTCAGGCATAAGATTTGAAATCATGGAGGTCATAACCAAGTTTTTAAACCATAACATAACTCCTTGTCTCCCACTACGTGGCTCACTCACTGCATCAGGTGATATAATTCCCTTATCATATGTTGTTGGTCTCTTAATTGGAAGGCCAAACTCCAAATCCATTGGACCTAATGGAGAAGTTCTCAATGCTAAAGAGGCCTTTCAATTAGCAGGAATCGATGGTGGTTTCTTTGAGTTGCAACCTAAAGAGGGTTTGGCATTAGTAAATGGTACTACAGTGGGATCTGGCTTAGCATCTATGGTTCTTTTTGAGGCAAACTTACTTGTCGTTCTCTCAGAAGTCTTGGTTGCAATTTTTGTTGAAGTTATGCATGGAAAACCAGAATTTACAGATCACTTAATTCATAAATTGAAGCATCACCCTGGCCAAATTGAGGCTGCAGCCATAATGGAGCACATATTGGATGGAAGTTCATTTGTTAAGGCAGCACAAAGGTTGCATGAAATTGATCCACTTCAAAAGCTTAAACAAGATAGGTATGCTCTTAGAACATCACCTCAATGGCTTGGACCTCAGATTGAAGTAATTAGGCATGCAACAAAGATGATTGAAAGGGAGATCAACTCTGTAAGTGATAACCCCTTGGTTGATGTTTCAAGGAATAAGGCACTTCACTGTGGTAATTTTCAAGGTACCCCAATCGGTGTTTCAATGGATAACACTCGTTTGGCCATTGCATCAATTGGAAGACTAATGTTTGCCCAATTCACTGAACTTGTGAATGACTTATACAATAATGGTTTGCCTTCAAGTTTAGCTGCTAGTCACAACCCAAGCTTGGATTATGGTCTCAAAGGGGCAGAAATTGCAATGGCATCCTATTGTTCAGAACTTCAATACATGGCAAATCCTGTCACCAATCATGTGCAAAGTGCCGAGCAACATAACCAAGGGGTAAACTCATTAGGCTTAATTTCTGCAAGAAAGACAGCTGAAGCATTAGACATTTTAAAGCTCATGTGTTCCACTTATTTAGTTGCATTATGTCAAGCTATTGACCTAAGGCATTTAGAGGAAAACTTGAAGAACACTGTTAAAAATGTTGTGAGTCAAGTAGCAAAGGAAGTTTTCAGAGTTGACATTAAGCATGAGTCACACCATTTTGGATTGTATGAGGACTTGCTTAAAATTGTGGATGGTGAGTATGTTTTTTCTTACATTGATGACCCTTGTAGGACAAGTTATCCTTTGATGAAAAAATTGAGGTCAATCCTAATTGATCATGCATTACAAAATGGCAAAAAAGTGGCAAGTTTCCAAAAGATAAGTGCTTTTGAGGAAGAGCTCAAAGTTCGTTTGCCCAAAGAAGTGGAAAGTGCTAGGATTGAAATTGAGAATGGAAATCATGGTATTCCTAACCGAATTAAGGAATGCAGATCTTACTCATTATATAAGTTTGTGAGAGAAACTTTGGGTACAACTTTACTCACTGGTGAGAAAGGCAGGTCACCTGGTGAGGAATGTAATAAGGTGTTTGTTGCGTTATGTGAAGGAAAATTTATTGATCCTATGTTGAATTGTGTAAAGGAGTGGAATGGAACACCTTTACCGATATGGTAAAATGGTGTTACCTTCTCATTCTTATATTTAAGAGAGAGAAAAACTTTAGTGACTGGTGAGAAAGTCAAGTCACTTGATGAGGAATATCATAAGGTGTTTGTTGCATTGTGTGAAGGATAATTTATTGATCCTATGTTGAATTATGTAAAGGAGTGGAATGAAACACCTTTACCAATTCGGTAAAACGGTGCTACACTTCTCATTCTTATATTTAAGAAAAATAAAACTTTACTAACTGGTGATAAAGTCAGGATTATGTGGTAAGGAATGTAATAAGATATTTGTTCTATTGTGTGAAGAAAAATTTATTGATCCTATGTTGAAGTGTGTAAAGTAGTGGAATGGAATACCTTTACCAATATGGTAAAATGATGCTACCTTCTCATTCTTATATTTAAGAAGAAGAAAAAATTATTTTAAATTTTCTATGATGTATGTGATGACATGATTTTATTCCTTGATTTAATATATGTTTTCTATTTGCATATAACTAACATCTAACCATTTGATTAATAAGATTTCATCCATGTATTAGAAATAAAATTCTTGTACACAAAATTAATAGAAATATACAACCTAGATTTATTCTTTGATATAGACAAACAAGGTTTAAAAGTTAAAGTGCAACATAAAGATTACTTATTTTTTTGTGAATTTAAATAAATTTTGATACTAATTTAATTATTTTTTAATACAATAATAGTTAATAAAAATTTAAAAATTAAATAACAATAATATAATATCAATATTTTAGTTTTATAAATTAAAAATGTAATTAAAAAATTGGTTGAAAATAATAAACTACGAAAAAATAAGTATCTTAAAATTTATTATAATACATTTTTAATTAAATAATATTGTAAAACTGTGTATCAGTGAAGCTTATATTTGTTTTTTAGTTTATTTCATTTTAATTTTATTAGTTCTTCTCCTATGCTATATTAATCGTGATACTTTTATGTCAACACTTTTAAAACTGATAATTTCATTATTTTATTATAAAATAATTTTTAATATTAAAAGAATGAATATACAAATATCAATCAAATCTATATCATTTTATTATAAAAGCAGTTTTAATATTAAAAGAATGAATATACACATATCTTATACTTTATTTATTTATTTTTTATTAAAATATATCTTAAGTCATTACAAGAAAAAATGTTTTAATGGAGTTTATTTTTACATTATCTATGGTTAAAACCTCTATTAAGTCATTTATCCAGGGTTGCAGTTTCTCTTGCTAAAACATCTTTGGGGAATGTGTTCTCCAGAATCTCAGTTAAATATTATGGATTTAAAAACCTCCGTAAAATACCATGAATTTAAAAACCTCAGTAAAATACCAAGAGTTTCGTAAAATGACTTGCCGTTTTAAATAACCTTCAATCCCATTTTTCACCATCTCTAATGATCCTCCTGACTTCTCTCTCCCACCATAGACACACTGCTCTCTGGCACAGGCTCAATGGTCGCCGACGACAGTCCTAACAAGGAATCACAATTCAGTCACACTTATGTTTATTATATCTAAGGAGAAGAAACATTAAATAAGGCACTATGTTCTTCTTACTCCAATATTTTTTTTCCATCACCTTACTGCCCCAACTTGGGTCACAAGTCACTACTACCTAACTCGGCAACAACGGGTGTTTATCACTGCTTTATATATCCTAAATAATTACATTATCTATCATATGTGGGCTTCAAAACAATGTGTGTTTTTGGTTAAAGATTGCAAGAACATATTGCAAGGAGAAATTAAATTTATCACTTCTCACTTTCACAATGAATTAATTATTATATGCATTTTAATATAAAGACCTTAATTTAAAATATTTCAAAAGTATGAGAATTAAATATTAACAATTATAACTAAAACTAAAATTGCACATAAAATATACGTACATTAAAAGTTAAAACAAAATAAGTCAATTTTTTTGAAGTATGAGCTCGTAAAAAAAACTAGGAATTATATAAATCGACTACCATTTAATCATAAAAAATATGCAAATGCTATTGAAATACTTATGATCCAAGATTAGTTGTTGATATACTTATTATCCAAGGTTATTTTGCTGAGTTTTTAAAATAAATTTTTGAAACTTTAGAAAACTTATTTGTAATACACTTTCAAAATTTTAGAGAATTTAGTTATAAAATATATTAAAACTTTGTACTTTTTAATTATTTATTTATAAATAAATTTAATTATATTTATTTATTGAAGTTTGAAAAATCTGGAGTGATTTTATTGAGGTTCTACAATAAATCTTTAACGAAGGTTAAAAAAACCTCCGTTACTTTGTTGAGATTTTATAAAAAAAATCTTTTGAATTTAACGAACGTTAAAATAACCTCTGTTATTTTGCTAAGGTTTTAGAATAAACCTTTGAAATTTTACAAAGCTTAAAAAAACCTCTGTTATTTTGTTGATGTTTTAGAATAAACTTTTGAAATTTAATGAAAGTTAAAAAAACTTCCGTTATTTTGTTGAGGATTTAGAATAAATCTTTAGAATTTAACGAATTTTAAAAAACACATTCGTTATTTTACTGAGGTTTTAAAAGAAACCTTTGAAATTTAACAAAGGTTAAAAAAACCTCTTTTATTTTGCTAGGGTTTTTATATCAACTTAGGTTTCATATCCATGTTATGGATCATGTTGATGTTAGTTGTTTTGTAGTTTCTCATTTTTGCATTAGACAAATCCATGTGTCACAATAGGCGATGCAAGTGCATCAGACGATCCAGGTGCATTAGATGCACCAGGTGCATCAGACGTTTCTCGTTTCTCCTCTTGTTTCTCTGATACATATATTGGTTAGGCACCTTTGTTTAGATATAAGAAAACCATAATAAAATTCGTACAATTTACCTTTTCTCTACATGTGCATTGTATCTTCTTTTTCTTTCTTGATACATATATTGGTTAGCCCACTCTACTCCATTGTCACTGGTTTCTTTTAACTTTTTCTTCATTTATGTTTCTTTTCTTCTTGTTTTTTTTTTCTCTTTCTTGTTGCCTATTCCTTTTTGTTCTCTTCTTTTGGTTATGGAACTTTAGTAGAATCCCACAAGTGTCTATTACCTGCATCTAGGAGAGAACACAAGAATGATTCTCATTACACCTTAACTACTTGGATCAAATTAGCACTCTTGGAATAGAGCCATGAAGCGTGCGTTATTATTAAAGAATAAATTCATGTTTTTTGATGGAAATATTCAAGAACCTTTGTACAATGAGGATATTTACAAAGTTTGCGAGAGATGCAACGTCATGGTCATCTCATGGATCACACACACTCTATCCACACAAATAGCTTAAAGCACGATGTATAGAAATATTTTCAAAAATCAATCACTTTCGTGTATCAGACCTTATCCAAGAAATCAACTTTATTAAACAAGGACAAAGAAACATAACAAACTACGATACGAATTCTAAAATCTAGAGGGAAGAATTGGATTATCTGTGAACCTTGCCAACGTGTGTTTGTAACGTGAAGTGTAACTGTAGCTCACTCGGGATTATTGCTGACTACAGAGATTTTGAATGGGTCATCTGCTTCTTGAAGGGATTAGGAGAAAGTTACAATAATGTTAAAATGCAATATTTATTAATGGAACTTCTTCCAGATATTAACCGTGTTTTTTCTTTGATTCTACAGCAAAAAAGGCAGTTGAATAAGATTGTGTATTGAATCCAAAATCAAGATTAATAATGTCAATCAAAAAATTCAAAGAATAAATCCTAAGAATTGTAATACATATTTTGAATGGCTAAACAATGGAAGAGGAAAGGGAAAGAATTATGGCTAAAAATGTTCCTTTAGTAACAAGATGAATCACACTGATGAGTTTTATTCAGAGCACTACTATCCACCATGGATGAAACAGAAAAACAATCATATTGTTAATGTTGTTGAGAAAGATGAGGAATATGAAACTGGAAGTGAGAGATTTGCACAAGATAAAATCTTTAATGATCAAATAGTAAAAACTATGGGTGCTGAACAATTGTAGCAAATCGTAGAAATCATTCAATCTTTCAAGACTAAAGTCATAAATAGCATTATTGGAGAAGGTTCTTCTATGCATGTGGTTTGGTGTACCATACCATGCTTGTCATAAAATTATTTCCAACAAAACTCCTGCCTGTTGTCAGTTCTAATGACTTTTATCTCTTTATTAAATTGATGTTTGGTCTCACTTTTGCTTTTCATCAAATAAGCCCAAATATGCTTACTAAAGTCATCAACAATAGTAAAAAACACTTTATGGCCATGTACAAAAGGAGTACCAAACGGTGCCCAAATATCCAGGTGATCAAGATAAAAAAACACTCAAACTATTAGTTTTACTAAGAATAAAAGGCAACTTGTGCTGCTTAACTAAGTGATAGGGAATGCAAATGATTCTTTTATCATAACGTATATCAGAGTAGTTTTTAGCTAAACATTCTAAAAACTTGTTCGATGGATGACTCAACCTATAATGTCAAATGTCCAAATCACGAATGTGTTTAAAAGATTCATTGTGATGTATATAAGAGACTACACTTTCTTTACTATCAATAGAGATATGATAGAAAGTGTTTTGTATCTTAGCTTGCCCAATTGTGTTCAATGAACTCTTCTCCTATATTCAATGAACTCTTCTCCTATATCTGACAAATATTATGTGTAAAAATAGGTTGACAATTTAAGGCAGTTATAAAACGTTGAATAGAAATTATATTCAGAGTGAACTCATGTATATACAACATACTAGTACGTTGACCCGTGCAACGCACGTGAATTTTTCAAATTTTTTATATTTAAATATTAATATTAAAAATAATAAATTTATTTAGACATATATAAATTATTAAGTTGATGTGAAATTAAATATATTGCAATAGTATAAATTTATATACTTTTAGTATATTAATGAATTTAATATAATATAATATAACATAAATAATTAAAAATTCATGAATATATTTTTGCCATAATAAATACATTACAATACAATATCAATACAATAAAATAATTTGAACAAATACATTATTATATAAACAATTATCTAATACTATGTATCCATTACGTATTTATGGTGAAGTCCTCTTCACCAACCTCATGCTATCTTCAAACTGTAATTTAATCTGCAAAAAAACTCTCCAAAAAATCTTTGCAATTAAAAAATAGAATTCAGGAGATTATACCAAGTACAATTATTACAAAAAACTATCCGTAAATGTGTGTTTCTTCAAGAAACAGACTGTAGGCAAAATCATATTAAATTATGAATTCACCTTTTATGATATAAATTAAATTAAAATGTAATGTAATATAATACAACTAAAACATAATGAAATACTATTATATAAATAACTAAAGATCTTAAAAACCATACAACAATAATAAACATATATACATCATCAGGTTTCTATATAAAAAAAGCAACAATTAATATTTGAATGACTAATTAATACTTGAATGACTAATTAATAATAGACCGTATACAAAGAATAAAACGAATATAAGCATTCTCTAATATTAACACAAAATATATATAATAAAAAATATGATCAAAGATTTTTATGACTTTAATATACTGGCAATAATGCATATGTAATAATGCCAACCTATTATAAATATACTAGATAATGAAACAAATTTGTAATAAACAAAGGAACAAATAGAATATGAACACTACTAAACAGAAACATACAGTGAATATAATATAAACATAAAGAGTACCTAACTGTTCAGTTTTCCAAAAAAGTCCAAGCAGAAACATAAATATGTATGAGCTTTCTTAGTCACTGGTAACTATTATGCTATGAGAATAATAAAAGAAATTATGCAGGATAACTTAAACTGTGAATAGAAGTAAGTAACAAAACCCTGATATGAGAAGAAGGATTTCTCGTATCACATTCAAAGATAATCTTGTCTCCTTCACGAAAAGAATGAAGACTACAGAAATTCTTCCACCCTTTTCCAAGTTTAATCCGTCTAGAAGGAGGCTTCCCTTTCAAGACCTTGCATTCCACATCCATTAGTAGACCATGCAGAGTAACCTTATTGAATCTCCCTTGTCGAATATATTGTGAAGATTTAGCAGGAAGATCCTACAACAATATCGAAATAATAAGAAAATAGAAATGAAGTAGAATACAATACAGAACATTTTTAAATAAATCAATTTTATACTAACCAGATAACTGAGTTTGATACTTAATCGAGACAACTTTATGGAAAAATGATCAAAGGGACCAATGCTTAAGGGTTCCTTCCCTTCAATTTCTTCCAAATAACGATTTACTCCACTCTGAGGGACGTCATCCATATAAACAGTTATATGGAAGGCGTTGTGACCCACATAATGGAATAAAATGTAGTTATCATCTATGAAACCATAAAAATCAAATAAATTAAACCATCCACTCAATATTTCCAGCGACAATAAATTTTCGTTATATTCCCCTATATGGACGTTTCCTTCTGAATCAGCCAGGGTCCACTCCTTTCCCAGTTCTTTTTGAAACTCGATGGCGAAAGCCCGATATACATAACCAAGCTATTTTTTATGAAATAAAGAAAAAAAATGTCAGGAAATGAAGAAAATGTTGAAAAGAAGAAATTTTGGAAAAAAAGATAAATATACTTACTTCACCATGGCTGTTCATGCACCAAAAGACTCCTCTTGTTTGAAGTCTAATGATTTCTTCAGCACTGGGCGCCATTAAATGAGTAGTGGAGAAAACACCAAGAACTCAGTAGGAGAGAAAAAGAATAATAGAGAAACCACCACAAAGAAAGTAGTAGAGCACCAAAAAGAAAGTAACAAAGGAGGATATTTTATAGAAGATTTAAGTAGAAATGAGTACGGTTGTGAATAATAAAAAACACCGCAATGTTATGACCTTTGGTTTGTCTAGTGTCTCTTTCATTTCAAGTACATCATTAATTAATTAATAATCATTTAATAATATTAAAAATAACAATTAAACTGAATTATAACAGACATACTACAATATAATAATATAGAATACGTAATTATATAATATATATATATATATAACATTATATATTATGTATATAAATTTTTTAATATTTAATTATAATAAGAATAAAGTTAAATTTAAATAATATTGAAAATGAATTAAATTTTAATTATATAAAGAAATGATTGTTGGGAAGCGAAATTTAAATTTAAACTATTAATGTTTAATGTTGAAATGATTATCTATATCTACCAAATCTGATAGGGAAGAGGAATGAATATTTTGAGAACTGTGTAAGAGAGATTACATTAGCCACGTGTATCTGAAAAAATACAAAATCAAGTAAGTCAGACTCAATCTAAAAAAGTACAATCTGTAAATTTATGAGTTGATTGCTATCAGATATATGGAAAACACGCATGTATCAATAAATAAAGCCTTTAAATATTTTTTTTGATTTAAAAAAATTGTTTTATTTAATAAATATTTTTGAATAATGAATTTGTTCATTGTTAAGAAGTTTGATGATGAGAAATATAACATAAAAAGAAATCGTCCCAAAAAAAATAATCAATTCTGACAACATATAATTATTTAACATAAATAATAATAATAATAAGCATGTAAATCCAACGGTTAAAATTTAAATAATGTTTAAAATAAATTATTGTGTAAAAAAATAAATTTTGAAATCCTAAAATTTGGAAATTGGGATGAAATGATTACCTGCTTCATCAACTCTGCATGGGAAAAAACAATTAAATTTCGAAAAAAGTGTATCATGAAAATACAAAGGGCACACTCTATCTAAAAAAGAATAAAATAAATTATTGAGTTAATTATTCTGATACCTATTTAATGCAACCATGTATCAATAAACAAAAGACTTGAAAATAAGAAATGATCTACCTTTTATCTTGTTGACCATAATGTTGATATAATATGAGCACAGTAACTTATATAATCATTTAAGGTATAAGTTATAAGTAATAAAAACAGAGCATGATTAAATAACAAATCATTGTTAGACATAACATGCAATTTGTCGTAACAATATTATATTCAATTTATCAACCATTTAAATAATAATTAATTATTCAATTTAGTACATGTATTTGAAGAATAAGTATAATGTAATTGACATACCTGTAAAATTTCTAAAGATAAACAATGTTACATAAAAGTTTTGAGAAAAATATTTTATTATATTATTATATCAGTTATAAATAAAAATTTGTTTAAAGTAACGTAATTACTATAACAAATTGTTTTAACTGCAATATTAAGGAGACCTCAAACAATTTGTCCAATGATGAAACCAACACATTACACAAAGAAATTAAATAATATGTAATGAGTAACGAATACAAACTAAAACTGTCCAAATAGTAAAACCGTTAAAAATTAATAAAACACATAGTTATTACTAATAAAACAAACTGTTAAAATGTATACAAAAATGATGACAATACCTGTAAAGGTTCTTGAAACAAATAACTCACCTGAAATATTCAAGATAAAAATTTATTATATCAGTTATAAAAAAAAATGATTAAAATAAGATAATAATAAAAATTTATATATATATAATATATAAATGTATTGAAATTTAAGAAATTGTTTTAACTCTAATATTAAGAGTACCTGAAACATTGTGTCCTGTGATGAAACCAAAACATTATACAAAGAAATGTGAAAGAGTAATTCTACAAATCATCAAAATATAGTGTGAATATAAATTAAATAATATGCAGAGAGTAACGAATAGACTGTAAAACTGTCCAAGCGGTGCTAATACTACATCAAATTTCTTCATTAAAATTGCTTCCTTTTGAATCAATGTTGATATTTGTCCTTAATATCTTGAATGAGATATGATCATCCAGTCCGCAATCCTCAATAGAATTTGACTCCATAAATCAAGAATTTCACATTGCCTTTCAAGAGTCTGAATAAAAGATTAAGTACACAAAAAGATACACGAAATTTGTAATAGTAATAATAAATTATGTAAATTAATAATTTAAGTAAGCATACCTCATCAAGTGCTTTAGAGATTCATCATTTCTGAACTTTAATTTTACAAAACTGTTTCTTCTTATAAGTAATTCCTGTAAAACATTAATTAAATTAACCAACTTTGAAAAAGATATGTCAAGATAAGATCTAACACATTCTAAAATTGATAAAGAATACGTACCATACTTTCAAGATGACCATGAATATTTGTGTCAAACAAAAGCATTGATCAAAACCTATCAGAGATAGTGTATATCAGTTCTTAAATTGTTGTTCATATATTACAAAAAAATATATGATAAATAAAAATATATTTCAAATAATTAAAGAATTTTCATACCTCATATGTAACGCTGTAAGTTAATACTTCAAACATTTTCGAATATTTCTTTGTAAACCACGTTAGTAATGAAATTTGTGGCAATACCATTATCATCCAAAATCAATATCTTCAACCCTTTCTTAGATTTTACTCTTGAAAGAGCAACATATAATTGTCCGTGTGTAAAGACTGAACGGGATAGATATAGACCAACTTTATTCAGAGTTTGACCTTGACTTTTATTTATTGTCATGGCAAAACACAAAGATATTGGAAATTGCCTTCTTTGAAACATAAATGGCAAACCTGTTTCCGAAGGAGTCAAGTTCATTCTCAGAATAAATATTTGATCACCTATATTTTTCCCAGTAATAACTTTGGCACCAATAACATTTTTCCCCAAGTGAGTTACCTGTAATCTTGTTCCATTGCAAAGTCCATTGGCTTGATCAATATTTCTTAGAAGCATTATTGGAACTCCGACTTTTAATTTAACACAGTGATTGGGAATTCCAGAGCATTTGATCTCATTTAAAAATTCAGTTGTAAACGACTCAGCTTGAGCATTTTCTTGTTCTTCACATTCCCAAGGACTGTCTGAACTTAAATAAGTAACTTCAGATCCTGGTATTAATGATAAAATGAATTCATTCACTTGATCCACACATTCTTTTGTTGGACATAATATTGCACCATCATCAAAAGAATCATCAGATGTCACATTGTTTATGTAGGAGGGATAAAGAAACTCAACCAACTGCAATAAAGGTTGTTCAACATCTAAAATTAAATTCTCTTCCGGTATTTCAATCATTCCTTGTCCCAACTCATTTAACTCCATATCTCCATCTCCAATGTGAAGTATCCAATCAACAAACTCTTTTATTTCTGTTTTACTTTGAATTGATGTATCACTCTTTAATTTCATATTCTTTGTAAGTTTTAAGATTTTGCAATGTTTCCATAAGTTAGAGTGATTTACTCTTGCCTTCACAATGTCATACTTTGATCCATTTTTGACAACAGTTAATATCTGACGAAAGTCTCCTCCCAATACAATTACTTTACCACCAAAAGGTTTAAGAGCATTTTCTTCACTTACAACTCTCATGACATCCCTTAAAGTTCTATTTAGGGCTTCAAAACATAACCTATTAATCATTGGGGCTTCATCCCATATAATTAATTTCGTTTTGATCAACAATTTGGCCCTAAGACTTCCTTGAGGAATATTGCAGGTTGACTCTTCATTTATTACAAAAGGAATGCAAAAGGTAGAATGAGCTATTTTTCCTCCTGGAAGTAACAAAGAAGCTATACCGCTAGAAGCTACATTTAAAACAATAAACCCTTTTGATCTAAAACCAGTGGACAAAGTTTTCCACATGAAAGTTTTTCCAGTTCCCCCATAACCATATAAGAAAAAAAAACCACCAAGGTCTGACAGGACTGCTGTCATTATATTCTCATAGACTTCCACTTGCTCAGGAGTAAGAGTTTGAAAACGAGAACAATGCATTTCAGACATTTCTATTTTGTCATAATTCAATTCATCAATAATGAATCTATTTTGATAAATAAAGGAATCAGAATGAATAGGTTCTGGCAGACTTGGAAAATCTTTCAAACACTTACCATTTGAAATTAATAACTCTTCTACTTGTAGAAGACAAAGGTTTTGAATTTGAGCATCTTCAATTCTAAGACCTAGGAAAGAAATTATATGTCATATAACAATTATAAAATTATAAATTATAAATTTCAAATAAAATAAAAAAATTATACCTGGTAGGACAAACTCCTTTCTTTTTTGGTATAAAATATCATCTGATAACAACTTCCATGTTTTGTTCCACACTTCATCTGGTCTACACATAGTATTCATCATTAAAAGGGTAACAAAGAGTCTTCTCAACTGATTTCCTGAAGCAATGTCACTGCACTCTATAATGGCATCAATAAACTCTTTATCATCTTCCAATAGCCCCATTGCATAGCATGCCTCTTTATATGTTTTGTGAATGAAACCATTAACAGTTTTGATATTATCATAGTTACAGCAACCCTTTTGATAATTCAACAATAACCTCAAATAATATAATTCCCCTGACCCTGCAGGAATATATGTTAACCTTCCAATACTAACACCAATTTTTCTTGGCTTCCACTCTCTTCTGTCTGCCATCCAAACAAAATATCTAGGGTATATGGTCACGCACAGGACTCCCTTTTATGTTATTACTTTGACATAATAAATTTATTAATTAAATATTAAAATATTGAAAAAAAATGTGTAATATTTTTATATAATAATCATATCTATTTATATAATTATATAAGAATTATATTTAATACTTAAAAATGTTAAACCAAAAATTTACCTTTGAAAAGGGATAACACTTGCACAATTTTTCTATATTTTGCATAATAAACAATCAAACTTCGAAATGTAAGAACAATAAAAAATTTAAAAATTTAGGTAGTATCAATGTTCGATGAAGAAAGGTCATGCAATGCATGTCTAGAAGTTGTTGTGAAAAAGGGGAACTTAACTTTTAAGATATGAAAACAAATTCCTATTCCAGTGCAAAAGAACAACGTTCTACTTTAAGCTTTCTCATTAATGAATTGTTGGTTGACTTTTGAAAGAGGAAACCTGCAGGGAATAAATTTATCAGATTGTATATATAATAATATATATAGTAAATATTAAATATAGTAATATATCTGGACGGACATTTATCTAGGAACAATCATCTCTTACACCACAGAAGAACGAAGCAACCTCCAAAAACAGAAACATAAAGTACATCAATTTAAAAAATATACCCTGATCTGACAACCCTATTAAGCAAAAAAAAGGAACTTTGGCTAACTTTCTTTTGCACCATTCTAGAACAGCTTTTCTGTTTAACAAAAAAAAGGAATCCTTCCATTGGATATATCTGAAATAATACACAGCATGCAAGAACATGTAGTATATGTATACCGCCAAAAAAAAGTGACTAAAACAGATATCCTCATTTTGTATTTACTAATTTCACTAAAACAGAACTTAAAATAATTATTATAAGCACATTTTTTTTATGAAATGTATATACCTTAAATCTGTGAACTTAAATCATTTAAAAATGGAAACTTTAATCAATATTTAGGGTTAGGATGAAAAAAGATCCAAACTTTAATTACCTTTTCCATTCCATGGATACCTCTACAGTGCCTATTGTTACCAAGTTCTATACTGGGAAATCAAAGAAGAAGAGAAAGAGTTTTTATGTCTTAAATGCATGCACCTTTAATTAATATTTATGGTCGGAATGAAAAAAATCCAAGCTTTAATTACCTTTTCCGTTCTCCGGCGTTTCAGTTGTATCTCCCAGAACCAAGTAGAAACATAGTAGACCATGGAGAGCAGATCTGGTATCTGATATCTAATATAATGAACAAAAAGAAGATGTTGAGACAAAGGTTGTTTCTAAAATGTAAAAAATATATATCAGTTGGCTTATGAATGTCGAAGAAGATGAAGATGATAAGGGGCAAATGAGTTTGAACTAATATTAGGAGAACCAAGTTTATGTGCTTTTCCAAAAACTTCTTCAGTCATTTTGTTAATGATTTACAGTGAAAATTGTGTTATTAAGTTATTTTGAATCTGCACTAATATTATATTTATTTTAATTTGTTTTTATTTTTAATTTTTAATTTAACTTCAAAATTTGTAGTCAGTGTGGAACTAATGATTACTTAAAAGTTCTCGAATTCTTAAATATTACTTTATACAACTTTTTTGTATTTGAAAATAAGATATATTTCCTTTCTTCGGGTTTTTTAATTTTTCTTAATAATATTTTTATGCTATTTAACATTTTAACTTTTTTTTATTGAACTTTAACATTATAATAAGTCTGGTTAAATATAAAAATTGTGAAAGTGAGGAATATAGAAATATAGAAATAGTGAAATTCAGAAGTTTAAATTTAATTTAATTTAATTAAATTAAATATAATACAAAAAAAATTAACATTAAAATTACATAATTTTACAATGACTTGTAAATTACAATACATTACAATTTAAACTAATTTAAATTAAATAAAACGATTTCTTATACTATGTTCTCATAAGATATATACATGAAAAATGAAGTATTAAAGACCAACTTCCTTCTTTAAGTTCAACCTGCAAAAAAAATACTCCAAAATAATTAGTGCAAGTAAAAGTATAATTCATTACATTATACCAAATCAAGTCCTTGTAAATAAAAAAATGTGTGTTTCTTCCAATAGAAACAGATTGTAGGCAAATTCATATTGAACTATGAAGTCACCTCCAGAAATATATAAGAAATATTTTTAAAATGAAATAGTATTCATAAAAATTTATAAACATTAGAAAAATGATACAGAAAAACAAACAAATGTACATCAAAAGGTTTCGAGATAAAAAAAATAGTTAATACAACAATAACTAATAAACTAATAATTAATAATAAAAAATATAAACATAAACATTGTATAGAAAATCCAATTAATATGCATGCATTCCACAATCTAAAGCAGGCTTATGATTTTTTTAATATACTGGCACTTCTTATAGCATTGAGCATATTTAGAAATGCCAACGCATTATTAATATGCCAGATAAGAAATGAAAAATTAAAAGCATATATATATATACATATTGAAAAGAAAGAAACACTAAACAATAAATACAAAGAAATAAGATGAGCTAATTAAACAGAACCACAATCAAATAAAAATAAAGAGTAAACAAAATAAACTGTTCTTGTTTCCTTAAAGTGGAAACTGGATACTTCCCAACAAAAAGAAGCAATACTTGCAAAAATAAATTAACTTAAACAAACTAATATAGTTCAAAACAATAACTGATTATCCTAAGCACTAAGTCTTTTGTAGTGACACGTCATCAGTAGTAGAACCCTGATATCAGAAGAGGGCTTCTTGTTATAACATTCAAATATAATTTTGTCATCTTCACGAATAGAATGAAGACGAAAAAATTGTTTCCACCCGCTACAGAGTGTAACGCTTCTGGAAGGAAACCTGGACTTGAAAATGGTGCATTCCACATCTTGTAGCCATCCATGTAGATTAACCTTCTTGAACTTCCCTCTACGAATATATTCAGAAAAAGGAGAAGGCAGATCCTTAAACAATAACGAAAATATTAGTTAATAATTAGTTAATAAAAGAAATAGAATATATCAATATCCATTTTAAAAGAAAGGATGGTAAACTTACCACATATCCTCCAAAGACCTGTTTTGAACTCCACTTTAAGCCAAAATGTATAAAGGGGCCATTGTTGAGCGGCAACCTCCCTTCAACTTCCTTCAGAAATTTACTCAAAATCATTTCACATAACTCCCCCACAAAAACAGTTATATGGAAGGAGTTATTACCCACGTAACGAAACAATATATTGTGGTCACCTTTAAACCCATAAAAATCACTCAGACGGGACCATCCATACACAATTTGGGGACAAAGTATATCTTTGTTATAATATACTATATGAATATTGCCTTGACTGTCGCTGAGGGACCATTCCTCCTCCAGTTCATTTTCAAACTCGATGGCGAATGCACGATCCACGTGTCCATTCTATCCATTTTAAAACCATAAAAATACTCAAAGAACTGAAAAAACTATGAAAAGTAAGGAATTTCAAAACCAAAAACATACCTCCCCACGAATGTTAACTGTTGTAAATAAACCTTTACCACAAAGTTTTACGATCTCTTCAGGAATGACAGCCATGACAATGAGAAAAAGAAAGATGAAGATAATGGAAGTAGGGAAGAAGTATAAAAGACTAATAGCAATAGGTTTGTGAGTAATAAAAAGCCCTACGTTACTTATATATAGCAATCATACCTTTTCAGTCACAAATCCACGCTAAATTTACTCTGAAGCAACATGTCTTTTCAGTTACTAAATTAAATAATAAAAAAATAATTAAAATCCAATAATGATAGTAAAATAAATTAAGAAAAAATATTCATAATTAATAAATAAATAAATAATATTAAAGTAAAGAAAAATAAATATGAAAAGACAAAACTTTAAAAAGCATAGTAGGTTAGTTGTTACCTGTAATTATTCTTTGACGTTTCCATTTTACATTGCCTTATACAACAATGTTTTTTCAGTTTAAATAAGTTATTAACAAAATAACAAATTAATAAAAATACAACTATTTCAATAGATAAATAAAATGAATATTAATGACATGTATAATTAATTAGCATTATATAATAATAAATTAAAATAGTTAACATAAAACTGTATTATAACTAAATAAATAAATATATATTATAAAATATATTAAACATATTAAATAATATATTATATATGTTATATATTATTATTAATATATCATATATTATATATATTTATATATACACACATATATACATATATTTAAATTAAATACTTAAACCCTAACCTCTAACATTAAATAACATACCTGTAATTAAAATTTAAAATTGAAAATATAATTTCATATTGAATTTAAAATATAATATTTTGAACTTCTGTAATTATTACTTCTATCCATAATTTTTAATAAATTAGTCTTGGAAGATGAAATGAATACTTTGATAAAAGTGTAAAAGATACAGAAGAGACAGTTTATGCAAAAATAAAAATTAAAAAATGAAGTGATGAATTAATTGCTCTGATACGTAGTTAATGCTATCCTCTATATCCGTTTGAATCCATCCTTAGAGGTTGAGTGTAAGGGGAATTTTTTTTAAAAAAAAATCTTTCTCGTAAGGACAAACATATCATTACACAAAGATTTATTTTTTTATCACATACTAAGATATTATGTATAAAAAATGAATTGACGAAAAAAGAATAACTCTAATAAAGGAAAACAATACCTGTAATAAAGGAAAAAATTCCCTGGGAAAGGAAAACAATATTTCAATAACCTTAAAAAAAACACAAATTATAATTAATAAAATATTATATAATTCTATATAAATTTATGAATTAATGAAAAAGTAAAAGTTGAGGCACTTACCATTACAATTCTGATATTTAATGAAAGAACCATTGTTACAAAATAGAGTTACAAAAAGTATACAATAATATGAATTACACAAAAACAAACTCATTAAATAAATTAAAATGTAGACATAAAATTGAAAAAAAAACAAAATATAACAACTTCAAAATGAACTATAAAGTCAGTACGTACCTCAAAGATAATGTCAACATATGAAACCAACAATATTACATAAAGAGATTTAAAAATAGAATTGTACTAATACATCATAACATGTTCTACATAGAAATTAAAGAAAGTCTACAATACATGAAAATAGATCATTCAAGTTACAAAATGTTAGAGAAATAGTATGAAATTATACTACTCCCTTTTCGATCTTGATATTTTTCCTTAATATCCTAAGCGGGATTGTGTGAGCAGGTGAAGCAAAATCTCTTGTAACCCGTGGAGCAACAAATTCAGTAGCAGTACCTAACACACTATCACTGCATAAATCAATAGTTTTAGATTGCAATTCAGCAGCTTCAGTGGAGAATTTATTAAATAAATCCTGCGATGATAGCAAAACATATTAGTAAGAGTAAATTATTCACTTTTTTAAGTTAATACTTTAAATGATAATTACCTGAGAAAGTGGTACAGAAGACTCATCCTGTTGGACATCTTTAATAGTACATAGTCTTTTCTTCTGAGAATGAAGTTCCTTCACAAAATGATAACTAAATTAAATTAAGCAAAAACAGTATAAATAACCAATTTAAGGGTAAAATGTAAGTAAGAATACACTCAAATTAGGAAACATACCACATTTTCAACACGACCTTCACAAAACCTTTGTATAGTACTATCATCAATACAAACTTTTTTTACACGAAATGATTGATCAAACCTAAGAGATTGATCTTTAACACAACCAACTTTAAGCAACACAGCTTTGTCAAGCAAAAGATCAAAGTCTTTTGGTAGTACACCAGAATCACCGTTCTAAATATTAAAAAAAAATATCAATTAATATAATAATCTTTTCTTATATGCATAAATAAACAAATGCATGGTTCGATAATTTACCTTATCATGACTTTCAAATAATTCGGCGCAAGATTTATTGATCAGTGTAGTGGCATCCCTGTCAAATAGAACGAAAGTCGTAGAATCCGTTTCATCAATCACTCGCAGCTTTAGCTTATACCTGAAATATAAAATACATAAAGGTTTACAAATTATATCTATAATTTAACGAATATAATTAATAGTTAATTATTAACAAATTATTAATTAAAATAAGTAAAAAATAATTAATATAATAATATAATAAGTAATAAGTATTAAGAAATATGTAATATGTAATTAAAAATAAATTCATGCAAGTACAAACACTACCTTTGTTGGACTTTGATAACATGTTTGTTACATTTCTCACAAAAAAAACATTTTGGAATCAGGGTAAACAGCTTTACCGCATAAGCAAGCTGTGTACCACCAATCGTCATCAGCCACAATATGTTTTATTGTAGCTAAGATAACAAAAGTGCTTTCCTGTAAAAAGAAAAAAAAATGATCTTCAAATATTAATAATCGATTTCAATAAACTGTTAAAAAACATTAGTAATACCTCTTTGCAATCTTTCAGGCCTTGAATAGTATTTCTATGAATGAAGCTGATGAATTCATCCTCAACATTCTGTTTTTCAGAGTCACACAATTGACTGAGTCCCTGTGTAGGAGAATCCGTACTTTCAATCATCCTACACATGTAAAAGTTGTAGTTAGAAAGGTTCATACATTTTAATTATCAAAAAATAATATATTAAACTAACCTTTTCTTGAGTTCGGTTGCATATTTGGACTTATCATTATATATTATTTTCGTACAGTCCAAGCAATTTTGTATAAAAACCTTGTCTACATTAAAATATAATGTAAATAAAATATTAAAATAAAAAAATTTAAATAAATTAGAAATTCACCACTTCACATATCCTGGAAAATTTTTACTTTAGCAAAATGCACACTGATGACAATATTTTCCAGCTCTCCAGATGACAGAAATGCATTGAGCTCATCAACATAATTACCAAATAAAGTACACTCAATGCGGTAGCTGTTGTAAGTTAAAATTACAATTGTAAGAACAAATATTTTGGATTAGTTATGGTACAAAATATTAGCTTACCCATCAGCTTCAATAGAAATGGCATTTAACTTAGTTGTTGACCCTGATCTATTCAGCTCTCTTTCAGTTCCCACACCAGTTAATATTCCAATAACATCTGTAAAAACATATTCATTTAAAAACATGTCCAAAGAAATATGTTCAAGTAAAAGAATATTACTAACCGACTAAGTAGTCCGTATCAAATCCAGGCGCCTTTAACACAGAAATTGGTGTGTAATGAGGTTTTGGACATGAGACCAGATCATTACCAACAGAGGTTACTTTGGTTCCAAACTGAAAATTGATTTTGTATTGGTGACAGGTAGTGCGATAAGATCTTGAATTAGTAGACACACTAAAGAAATTGAAGGAATAAACTTTATCCTCAAAAATATCATTTTGAAATTTATAAATTAGAGTTCTTCTAACGGAAACATGAATTCTATCACCCTGAAAGATAACAACAAACATTAAGCATGATTAATAAAAATTACATTAAACTGTAATAAAAAAAATATGAAAGAAAATGATAAAGTATTTTACATCTTTGTCTTGTATGACCATTTCCATGGAGAATGGAAACTTTGTTTTCTTGAAATCAGAAACAAACCACAAACGTATAACCCTTGCTATCAGGATCCAATTTTCACTTTGTGGATTAACATCTTTCACACAATTTGTATTTTGTCTTGACACAGACATTGTAAGGGTGACCTTTGAGTAAAAGGAAAATGTAGAATGCAATGATCAATGTGAAACACAAAACATACCTATATATATATATATATATATATATATATATATATATATATATATATATATATATATATATATATATATATATATATATACTGAGGAGGTGGTACAAAATTATTTTCAAAAAAACAAATTTACAATTTCAAAGTGAAATAGGTGGAAATAGTAAGAAAACATAATAAAGTATAACAGTATTGTGAGACAAAAACAAACATTCCAATTTTCAAATCGGATATAGTTTTTTTAGCTAAGAATAAAGATGGATTTAGTTCAAATATGTCATAAGACAAAAATAATCATAAATAACATTAAATAAATATACAGGTAATGACAACAAAATTAAGTTTAAAAATGTTCAATGAATGACAAAAACGAAGTTAAGCATGTCAGGTTTCATACAGAAGAGATTAAGCCTATAAAAAATCGAAACTGTAAAAAGTGCAAACATTTCAACTTCCAGGATTGCGATTAATGAAATTGTGGTTTGAATTTGAAAAGTAAGGTTGAAAGTACACAATTTTTGAAATTGCTAGCATGATCGGGAAACCCTACTATGCAAATAAATGGAATTTTAGGTACGTTTTCAAAGGAGATTTGAAAAAGAGGATTCTTGTTTAGCACAAAAAAACCCTTACTTTGAAATTTCTGAAATAATACACAAATAGACAGAAAGTGGAAACCCTAACAGAGAAATCTTACCAATTTCATATAACCATAGACTCTTGCTTTTGCATGCGGACGAAAGAAGGAAAAAAATCTTTCCTTGGTGTTTGATATACTGGGGAATCAATTTGAAAACATGAAAATCAAGAAACAAACCTATAAAAGTAGCGGTGCCGTTCACAGATTACTGAAACCGTAAACAAATCAAAGAGGAGAAAAAGTGAGATAATGACTTAACATAATCAGGTAATAAAAACAAAAGAACCAAATGAAAGAAAGTGGGCATAAGTATAAAATCATATCTATGCAAAATGATATTTGAAAAAATGAAAACTTTTTAATACTTACTTGGCAAAACAGGAAAATGAAGATACAAACCTCTGAAAGTAGCTGTGGGGTTGACAGATTCATGAAAAAGGAAAGGAAATCAAAGAAGAGAAAAGGTTGGATACAAAGAGCACAAAAAAACATTAATGACTTAAACCAAGAAGGTAATAGAAACAAAAAAACCAATACAACGCACGCGGGTAAAGGTTTAAAATCAGATCTAAGTTTACTGAAAGTATGGTTTCATGCAGCTCGGTGAGAGTATTCTTGCTATGTTTTGGAGGAACAGACCAATTCCCCTTGATGATAAAGATGACTTCAAGGAATGAAAATCTTTGACTATTATTATGTACCCCTCATTTTTATGTGGGAACATGTTAGATTAAGGATTTAGGTTGAAAATGGGAGTGTCAGATCTTAAAAGTTTAGAAAAGTTTTGAACCAAATGGGATATGTGTGTAAAAATGAAAACTTTATCAACACATCATGTTGAAATAAATGTTTGACTTGAATCTATCTATAATACAAACTTTCTTAACACTTTCTCTGAAAAAAGACAAAAGATGAAACCTTTATTCCCTTTCAGCCTCATTGTTAACCAGAAACCTGTGATCCTACCTTGACTATTAAGAAAACAAACCCAAACAAAAATAAATGAACTTCACATGGAGCTGAAAGAACAATCAAAGGAGTACAGGAAAACCACAATCATGAGTTGAAAAATCTAAATGACTGAAAACTTCATCTATTTAATGGTATTTGATATTTATAAATTTTAAATTCTAATGGTATTTGTTAAAATTTTAAAATTTGAAATTCTGAAAAACTAAATACTTGAAAATTTGTAATAATAATAATCTTGGAATCGGAAATATTGTGTAGCAGTCAGAAAAAGAAGATATGAATAAAAAAAGGTAATTAATGTTAATAATGTTGTTGAAATTTTTAAATTTTTAAATTTGAAAATCTGAAAAATTAAATATTTGAAGTTTATTAGTAATAATAATAATCTTGGAATTATAAGTGTGCAGAAGAAGTCAGAAAAAGAAGATACAAATAAAAAAGTAATTAATGATCTTGGAATTGTAAAATTTGAAAATATGAAAAATTAAATATTTGAAAAATATTAATAATAATAATAATAATCTGGGAATTGGAAATAAGTGTGCAGAAGCAGAGAAGTCAGAAAAAGAAGATATGAATCAGAGAGGTAATTAATGATCTTTGGAATTGTAAAATTTGAAAATATGAATAATTAAATATTTGAAGATTATTAATAATAATAATCTGGGGATTGAAAATAAGTGTGCAAAAGCAGATAAGTCAGAAAAAGAAGATATGAATCAGAAAGGTAATTAATGATCTTTGGAATTGTAAAATTTGAAAATATGAATCTATAAATATTTGGGAATTGGAAATAAGTGGGCAGAAGTAGAGAAGTCAGAAAAAGAATATATGAATCAAAAAGGTAATTAATAATCTGGGAATTGGAAATAAGTGTGCAGAAGCAGATAAGTCAGAAAAAGAAGATATGAATCAGAGAGGTAATTAATGATCTTTGGAATTGTAAAATTTGAAAATATGAGTAATTAAATATTTGAAGATTATTAATAATAATAATCTGGGAATTGAAAATAAGTGTGCAAAAGCAGATAAGTCAGAAAATGAAGATATGAATCAGAAAGGTAATTAATGATCTTTGGAATTGTAAAATTTGAAAATATGAATCTATAAATATTTGGGAATTGGAAATAAGTGGGTAGAAGCAGAGAAGTCAGAAAAAGAATATATGAATCAAAAAGGTAATTAATGATCTTGGAATTAAACAATTTGAAAATATCAAAAATTAAATATTTGAAGATTAATAATAATAATAATAATAATCTTGGAATTCGAAAAAAGTGTGCGGCAGCAGCAAAATAAGTCAGAAAAAGAAGATATGATTCAGAAGAAGATATGAATCAAAAAGGTAATTAATGATCTTGGACTTTTAAATGTATTTATAGATTTGAATTTGAATTTCGAATTTGAATTTGAATTTGAATTTTGAAGAATAATATAATGCGAATAATCTTAAGGTTAAAGTTTGTCTGAAGAGTACATTAATGCGAATAAAAAAATTAAATACATTAAATAAATGTCTCTTTTAAAAGTAAACTATACAAAATAACATTCCATAAGAATATTTAATATTAGATTACAAAATTTGACCATGTATTTAAAACAAAATTGATAACTAAAATAAAGTAAACAATTAATTTTCTATATAATCAGAACATTGTCCTTGGAAAAATAAATTATGAATACAATATTGAATTTTTAAGCACTAACAACACCATCATATGAATTGGGGTTAGTCCACTTTCAAAGATCAATTTGTGGTCTTCACACAGTGCATGTATCTGACAAAATTTCCTCCATCCTCGACCAAATTTAATAGAAGCTTTGGTGGCCTTATGAGAAAGATCCTAAAAGAAAATAAACACATGTATGAGATTTATGAAATAAACACAAAAAAACACCATTAAAGATTTTATCAGCAAAAAAAATAAACAATGAAAACAACAATGAGAGTCAAGGAAGGAAAAGATTTCACCTTGATGCTGAAAAAAAAGATGGATATGAACGAAAATCCCATTCCACTTCCATTATCGGTTGCTGCAGAAACTGAAATGTAGATGGAAAAACTCCAGAAAAGATTAAATCAACAAAAAAGTGAAAAATGAAAAAAAAAACATGAGGACAGACGAACAGAGGAAGGAAAAGATCTCACCTTGGTGCTTGAAAATCCATTCCACTTCCACTACCGGTTGCTGCAGAAACTGAAATGTAGATGAATATCATTTTGATGCTGTCAAAAGTAACAAAAAAACACAGAATCAACCATGTGAACAAAAATGAAACAAATAAACGGTAGAAACATGAAAAAAACGAAACTTTGATAAGAAAAACCAAAAAATATTTCATTTTTATGCTGTGGAACAAAGAAATCATAAATGAGAAAACACAGAATCAACCATGTGAACAACAAAGAGGCAAATAAACGGTAGAAACATGAAAAGAACGAAACTTTGATAAGAAAAACAAAAAAAAAAGATTTCATTTTTATGCGGTGGAACAAAGAAATCGTAAATGAGATTAACAAAATCCACCTTGGTGCTTGAACATGGTTGATATGAATGAAAATCTATTCCACATCCAGTACCGGTTGCTGTTAAAACTGAAATGTAGATGGAAAAACTTCAGAAAAGATTAAATCAGCAAATAAGTGAAAAATGAAAAAAATAATAATAAGGACAGACGAACAGAGGAAGGAAAAGATCTCACCTTGGTGCTTGAAAATCCATTCCACTTCCACTACCGGTTGCTGCAGAAACTGAAATGTAGATGAATATCATTTTGATGCTGTCAAAAGTAACAAAAAAACACAGAATCAACTATGTGAACAACAATGAAACAAATAAACGGTAGAAACATGAAAAAAAACAAAACTTTGATAAGAAAAACCAAAAAATATTTCATTTTTATGCTGTGGAACAAAGAAATCGTAAATGAGAAAATACAGAATCAACCATGTGAACAACAAATAGGCAAATAAACGGTAGAAACATGAAAAGAACGAAACTTTGATAAGAAAAACAAAAAAAGATTTCATTTTTATGCGGTGGAACAAAGAAATCGTAAATGAGATGAACAAAATCAACCTTGGTGCTTGAACATGGTTGATATGAACGAAAATCTATTCCACATCCAGTACCGGTTGCTGTTAAAACTGAAATGTAGATGGAAAAACTTTAGAAAAGATTAAATCAGCAAAAAAGTGAAAAATGAAAAAATAAAAATAAGGACAGACAAACAGAGGAAGGAAAAGATCTCACCTTGGTGCTTGAAAATCCATTCCACTTCCACTACCGGTTGCTGCAGAAACTGAAATGTAGATGAATATCATTTTGATGCTGTCAAAAGTAACAAAAAAACACAGAATCAACCATGTGAACAACAAAGAAGCAAATAAACGGTAGAAACATGAAAAGAACGAAACTTCGATAAGAAAAACAAAAAAAGTTTTCATTTTTATGCGGTGGAACAAAGAAATCGTAAATGAGATGAACAGAATCCACATAACGGAAGAAATAGTCACCTGGAGAAGGAGAAGGAGAAGGCAGAAATGAAATGAAGAACCCAGAAATGAAGAACCATAAAGGAAACCCAGAGAAGAAGAAACCAAATGCAAGGGAAAACGAAGAGAGATAGGGGAAGTTGAGTAATAGGAGAGAGAAACGCTGAAAGTGTATATAAAAAAAGGGAGTATTTAAAGAAATGGGGTTTTGCACACGTGTAAGTCATATAGAGTGCCACTTGTCACTCCCAGAATGAGTTTCAGCTTGCTATTTTTAGTTAAAATTTGATTTTTTTTTCTTTTTGAATTTTTTTTAAAACTTACCCCGGAAGTGCCTTCTATTTGTTATATTTATAGATTATATAAGGTGATGTTCTTATAAAAATATACACTTCCGACACGTGCATCACTATTTTAATTATTATTAGGTAGCTTATCATATTTAGGTATGATTTTGTGATGACTAATGAAAAGAGAAATATAATAGGCTACATGATCAATGGCTCATGTATTAATAATACAAGTATACATATCATTGTTACCTCTGTCCATAATACAAGTAAACTTGAAGATTTTCGGATGTCTATGTTTTGCTTCAACTCTTAACCATAATAGAAACAAGCTTGATCCTAGGACAACAAAATGTGTTTTTCTTGATTTTAAACACATAACAAAGAGTTACGTTGTTATTGATACTCATACCACATAAATCTTTATATCTAGAAATGTTATTTTCTATGAATTTGTCTTCTATCAAATGGGTGTTGAATCTGTTCAGAATGACATGAATCATAATGATAGATTCATTGAACAAATATATGATGTGCATAATATGGTTCTTGAACCTGCTCAAAATGGGAATGAGAATCACATTGAAGATGAAAGCCTGAGAAGGTCCACCAGGATTCGAAGAACTCCAACTTTCCTAGAAGATTATCATCATCAACTGATGTTATTCCCTCATGATAAAAGGATGGATAAGAATAATAGGATATGTTATTCTCTTGACTTAGTTATATCTCACAAGAATTTATTTGATAAATAATTGAGGTACAGTCTTTTTGTTTCATCTCAAACTGAACCAAAATCTTTCGAGGAAGCCATAAAATATCCTAGGTGGATACAAGCCATGGAAGCTTAAATCAAAACTCTTAAAACAAATAATACCTGGAAGATTGTTAATCTTCCTAAAAATAAAACACTCATCGATTTGAATGGGTCTACAAAATCAAACGGGAAGCAATGATGAAATCGAGAGATATAAAGTGTGATTAGTAGCCAAAGGATATATGCAGAGTGAAGGGATTAACTACATTGATACATATTCTCCTATTGCAAGGCTTACCACCATTCACACCATCCTAGTTGTGGTTGGTACCAAAGATTGTCACCTCGAGCAACTTGACATAGACAATGCCCTAGTTGTGGATGCTACCAAAGATTGTCACCTCAAGCAACTTGACATAGACAATGCATTCTTGCATGGTAATCTTCCGGAAGAAGTTTAGTTGATCTCACCACCGGGAATCACCTCAACAAAAAACAATCAAGTTTTTCATTTAACTAAGTCTTATACGATCTAAAACATGCGAGTAAGTAGTGGTATAAAAAGCTCACTTCATTTCTTCACACAATTAACTTCATTCAATCAAAAGCTTATAGTTCTATTTTTAGCAGAAAACTGGAACATCTTTTACCATTCTTCTCATATATGTTGATGATATTTTATTAGTTGGAAAATTTATAAAAGATATTGAATCAATTAAAAATAGTTTGAATAACTTGTTTAAAATAAAAGATCTTGGATGTTTAAAGTTCTTTTTGGGTAGATTGTGAAAATTCACGAAGGGATATATATCTGTCAAAGGAAATATGCTCTTAAATGTTTTAGCTGATGCAATAATGTTGAATGACAAACCTGCTACTACACCTATGGTAAATAAGAAAGATAATTTTTTTACCATAACATAGCTACTCATGATGTTCCTTCATATCGTAGAATTCTTGAAAGATTGTTATATTTGGTTAATACCAGACCCGACATTAGTTTTCTGTACAGTTCCTTAGTTTGTTTTTGTTCAAGCACCCACAAAGTATCATCATCAAGTTGTTCAGCAGATCCTCGGGTACACCAAATTTTCACTTACACAAGTTATATTCCACCCTTAAGAATTCTCACCAAGCCTTTAGACCGTGATGTGTTCCATAAACTTGTTTCCAAGCTTGAAGTATTTAACATACACACTCCAACTTGAAGGGGGGAGTTTGTAGTTTAGTTTTCGCATTAGACGATGAACAATGTTTCTCTGTTGTACTCTATTTCCCGCTTCTCATCTTGTTTCTCTAGTATATATACTGATTAGGCACCTCTACTCTACGTGTGCATTGTGTCTTCTTCTTTCTCGATGCAGCAACCATGAAAAACTTCAATTCATCTCTCTATTGAAGGGTTCATTTTCATATTGGATATGACATGAGTTGGGCATCATGGTAAGCTGTCTAATCTATGTTATTTAGGCAACAACGGGTGGTAAGCTGTCTAATCTATGTTATTTAGGCAAATCAACGGGAGATGTTATACAAATAAAAACCACTATTGGAGCTACACGTAAAAGTTTAGATGTTTTGTTGATGAGTTTCTTCATGTTGTATCAAATTCTTCTCTAAGAAAGCTTTTGTATGAAGAGTTTGATTATAATAGAATAAAGATACAAATAAAATCTTTCCATATTGTGACTTGTAACCTTTCAGCTAAAATAATAGGGGAACTTTTTTCATGACGTTAAGATATCAATTTGAGACAAACAGAGTTAAGATATTGCTGCTGTTGTGATGCAGCCATCTTCTATTTTTCCAAGTGTCATATGGCTGCAAAAACCTACATGACTTGCAAAGCTCAAAATTAAGAGAATCAGGAAGTTTGATGCAGTAAATTTTTGTATAAATCATCATAGAAAGCCCTCACTTTTTATGGCAATGCACTGAATAAGTGTGTATAGCTGAAACTTAGTGAAAGACTCGATACTTGAAATTTAATAATAGTGTAACAAATTTACCTTAATAAAGAGTAAGTAGTTCACTAAGTGGTTGTGTTTCAACCTAGTTTTCACAGTAGATATTATTACGAAATAGACTTTAAACCTAGCTCAACCCCATAAAACCGGCTCATAGGGTTGAGGTTTGCACCCATTTATATATTATAAAATGTTCTTATCTCTAGTCGATGTGGGATCTCCAACATATCTCCACTAACTTTTTCGGCTTCTGATTGTTTCCTGACATAACCTAAATTATAGGATGACCATGGCTCAAGGATTGTTTTATTATGGTCTGCGAGACACTTCGGCTTCTTACTCTGAATTTTCTCAACTTAGTTCCTATAAGCATTTTCTTGACCTCTATGGTATTCAGGTATTTGGAAACATGGTTCATAAAAATAAAGGCTAGTAACTTCTGACTAGTTCCTTACCACACTAGTTAAAGCAATTAATAAGACGCTGCAAAAATGTATTATTACACTAATAAAAAAATCACTTTCAAATTCCTTCGTAATACACTTTTAAACTCTAATACAAGTAAAAAAATGGTTATCTTATCTATAAACTTAAATATAAATAAATTTTAAGTAATTCAACTTTATTTAATTTCATTATTATAAAAATAATTTTTACATTTCTAATATATTTATATATATATATATATACTTAATTAGCATTCTTAATTCGTGCGAGTTTAAATAATTTTGTTATATTCGAGTACTGATTAGCCTTTTCTATAAATAAATTAATATATATCCTTTAATTCATGCATAACAAGGAGCATGCATGAATAGATTAATGCAGAATGGAGAAACTGAAGTGGCAAACATTGGTTGGTAAAACTATGTCTGTTGGGTCAATTTTATGTGTTGGAGGAGCATTAGTTACAAGTGTTTACAAAGGGAAGGAAATTGATCGTAGTCATCACAATCATCATACTCATCAAACCGCACCACACAAAACCCACATGCTATATGGTACTATCTTTTTTATTTGCAGCTGTGTCTCACACACAACCTGGTTTATTGCAAAAGTAAGTTCCATTCTTTATTTTATATATATATATATATATATATAAATTATAAAAAAATTAATTTTATAATGTAACTCATAAGAAATAGATTTTAGGCTTTTGGTCTGAATATGATTTAATAAAATAAAAGATCCATTAGTTAATGTGAGAAGTTGGGAAAATCTAATCATGGAGATTGGATTATGTCTCTGCAAAAGAAGTTGTTTACGGTTAACCATCAAGAAAGAACGTGAACAGTGAATTGCAAGAGATAGATTGAGAAAAAGAGATTAAAGAAACTGCTCATATAGGAACTCTCATGGATGAATGTAAGAATCTATCTCTATTATAATTGAATATGATGCGTGAGAATCATAATTGAAAGATCCTTATTATGTGCATAATTGTATGTGCTATTTTAAATGTGGTATCAGAGCCAGTTTGCTTAAATTTATGATTCTCCATCAAAGATTTTTTACCCTAATCATATGAACCCTAATTTTAAAATTTCCCAAATTTTAAGAACCCTAATTTTAAAATTATGATTTCATAATTATGAAGAATTAATTAAATAAAATATACATTTTTTTCTCTTTCACATTGTAATGTCGGATGAAAATATTAACTTTTCTTTAATGCTACCAATACTTTATATGAAAAGTGCAATTTCTTGAAAGATAAAGGTAGGTGTCGTTCCTATAATGTTTTCACGTCCATTATAGCTTAAAAAAAGTACATCAAAATCTATATAATATAATGCGCATATATATATATATATATATATATATATATATATATATATATATATATGCGCATTATATTATATAGATTTTGATGTACTTTTTTTAAGCTATAATGTCATGATAATTTTAAAGAAATATTTCTTATAAACAGGTGAAAATGTTTCTTTATAATCAATGTCATCATTTTGAGTAAAACTTTGGCAAAAATTTTGATCTTATAAGGTTCGATATTGCTATGAGAATCACGTTTAGTCTTAAAGACCCATTTACACCAAAATCTCTTACATCCTTCTAGCAATTCCATAAGGTCTCATACATCATTGTGCCATTGATTTATATATATATATATATATATATATATATATATATATATATATATATCTTTTTATGTAAATTATTTTATTAATGAAAGTAGATGCGGCATTGCACTGTTAGTAAATATTATTATGTGTTAAAAATCTACGTAAAAGTGTGCACTCGTATTAATGTTTTTATTATTATTTGAAAGTATGGACAAAACCGCTAGTCCATTGCTTTTCATAATTATAATTATTTTCATATATTTGGCTAAATTCTATATTGCACCTTACATTACCATGCAAAATATTTTCTTATTATTTTTATTTTAATTGAGTGCAAGTAAGGATTTTGATTATCACATCAAAATTGTTTTAAGATTCGAAAGTAGAATTGTGATTTTGGAATTTATTCAAATGATTTGAGATCTTATTGGAATGAATTTTTTTAATAATTGTTTGTGATATTAAATTTGGAATTAATTGTATGTTAGATTTGTAATCTTTATGTTTTATTTAATTCTAAATAAATGATAAATTTTATTTCAATTACCTATAGAATGAATATGTTAAATGATGAATGATTTATAGATAAATTGAAATTCATTATTATAAAACATTTATAGATCATCCAAATGTTGATTAATTGTTCTTATAATTAATGGATATGATTGTTGGTAAAAAATATGTGTTATTAGTTTTATATATCCAAAGAAATTTGATGTTGCTGCCATTCAACCAATCCATAAATTTTAGGTGAGTCCATTTAAAATCACAAAAAAAATTAAAGGTAAACATAAGTTAAATCATCATCAACCAAGATAAACTTTACATATACTTCTTTAATTCAAAAGAATCAACCAATATATCAATCCCTGCAAGAATCTCAAAATAGTGTGATTATGTTACCTTCACATCTAGATCATATAACCTAAGGTACTATTTAAAATTAAATTAGTTTCCATTACTTATTAAGGTACTACTAACACAAGACCAAAAGTTCAAATTCGACAAAACTCACTAGCACACAAACTCCTGATTAACGATTCAAGTATACTCTACAATCTTGAATTAACATAATTTTTACACTTTAATATTAGAATTTTCTTATTTTTAATGAACAACGTAGAAAGAGACAAAGCACGAAGCATCCTAATCTACATGAAGAAAAGTAACATTTGCATCAAGCGAAACTCAAACTATGATACACATTCTCTCTTAATAAACAGTATATTTCAGTCACTCTTCTGAATCACACTCTCTCAGATTTTGTTATGGTGGGAGCCTCCAGCTGCTTCTTCAGCTTCCATAACATCACTCAACTGCTCTCTCATTCACCTTCAAATGCCAATGAGATGTTAACTGTAACATCACAAAAGGAAGATCAGGTGTAGTCTTTGTCATTCTATAATGATTATACTTGTATGTTGGTTGTAGAAGAAACCAAACTTAAATAATGTTGGACTCTTATTACTAAAGTTGAGTACTTGTATATCTTCTTTTTCTTTTCATATAAATGTGTTGTTTTGATTTTTTAAACTCTCTACTACATCACCATTAAGGGTTTCAATATGTGCTTGTATTCCAAACTTCATTTATCAGTTTTTTTTAGGGTAGAAATGCATATCAACATAATAAATAATATATTGGATAAATATGATAGTTTTATCAAACATGAATTAGTTCTCTACTCTTTGAAAATATACAATTTCAAGTTTAATCAATTTAGTTCTCAAATTCTTCCAGAAACCGCCTATGGTGAAAAATAAATATACTATTTTAACATAAATTAAAATTTAATAAAATATTAATATAATGTCATTTCAAATATGAAGTATAAACAAAAATATTAATATTACATACGCATCTATGTTATTGCTGTTTTATGGTTCAAACAATCCTTACAAATGCGGTGGTGTTGGAATATTGAGACGGTGACAACATTTGAAGAGCTTCCGCAACGATTTGAACAGAACAATTGAAGAACATTGACATTGTCAGTGATCACAAAATAGGAAACACTTCCAAAGCCAAAGCATCAACTCATTCCACCATTCCTCTCACCCTCCTCTGCACAGTTCTTGAAAGATTTTGATTTTCACATATGTATTTATAGATAATATTATGCGTAATAACATAAATTTATCTAATAAAAAATAAAATAAATTACCATAAAATGTAAATAATATTACACTTAAAAATAACCTAACATTATCTAACAAGAAAATAAAATAAATCACCATAAAATATAAATAAAATCACGCTTAATAACATAAATTTATCTAACAAGAAAATAAAATAAATCTCCATAAAATTTAAATAATATTACGCTTAATAACATAAATTTATATAAAATAAATCACCATAAAATGTAAATAATGTCACGTTTAATAACAAATTTATATAAAAATAATAATATTACCCTTAATAACATAAATTCATCTAAGAATAAAATAAAATAGATCATAATAACATTTTAATAATATTATGCTTAGAAGATTACTATTTTTTATTAAGATTATGTGAAATTAGTTAAAAGTTCGACATACTCTTTCACTTGTATTGTTTGTATCCTCTTTAAGATTGTGAAATGACAAGATTTGTATTAAAAGAAGTTAAATTTTGAATATTATTATGAGGATGAGTTAACACCATGTCATGTCACGGATGTTTTTATTTATTTATTTATTTTTGTTACGCATAATTTTTTTTTTCATGAGTCGCCAGTTGCATATTTTGTTTGTTTAAATAAAAATTCAATTTTTTGTCAATATCCTCTTTCGTATTTGTCTGGTCCTTCCAAAAATATCTATGATGGAAAATAAATATTAAATTAAAATAAATTAAAAATTAATACAAAACAAAAAATTGAAAGTATAATTAAAATATTGACATTATAGAAGTACATGTGTTCTTCAATGGTTTAAGTAATATTTTTTATTTATTGGACTGAATCTAGATGTTGTGGCGTTGGAATGTTTGAGATGGTGAAAACATTAAAGGAACTTCTGCGACGTCTTGGTTGTAGGAACTAATTGAAGGAAATAACATAAGTCAAAAGGTTGTAGAAACTAATTGAACGTAATTGCACAAAATTGCAAAACTGTTGAGTTGATTCATTCATTTTGATTTACTTCAATAATATATATATATATATATAATAAAATTACAATTACTGGAAGCTATAAAATAAGAATACTAAGAGTCTTGTAAACTGACCATTAATGCAATAATAACGGTAAAATAGTTTAAGGGTAATAAAATCAGAATCAATAACCAACATTTAAGGCTAATAAAATATGAATTAATAACCAAGATTACTTCATGTAAAAATCACATCATCAACATAAAGACATAAAATTAGCAAATCTCCATAATCATAAGTCTTTACATAAAGACCTGATCAGATGCACATTTTTTTAATCCAGTGGCATGAAGAAATGAATCAATCATTTTGTTCGAAGCTCTTGGTGCCTGTTTAAGACCATATAAAGCCTTAGTTAGTCTATACACCTTCTCCTCTTTGCCATATTGTATGAAACCCAGCGGCTGCTTTACATAAACCTCTTCATCAAGTGGGTCGTTTAGAAACGCAGACTTGACATCCATTTGGTGAATTTTCCATTGCCTTTGTGCAGCTAAAAGCAATGATTAATCTCATTGTTTCCATTCGAGCTGCAGGAGAAATATTTCTTTGTAATCATAGCCTTCTCTTTGCTCGAATCCCTTTGCCACCAACCTTGCCTTGTATCTATAAATCTCACCATTTTCTTTCACGTTAATCTTGTACACCCACTTCACATCAATTGCTTTGTGTCCTTTTGGAAGATCAGTGAGCTGCCATGTATTGTTTTTCTCAATCGCCATCAATTCTTCTTTCATAGCCTCTTGCCATTTGGGGTGTTGAATGGCATCTGCAAGTCTCACGGGTTCTGAATTTGCAAGAAAAGCAAAGTGAACCAAATCTCCATTGTCATTAACTTCATCATCAAAATTTACTTCGCAATCTTGAAGGTGTACAGGTTGTCGTTGCTGCCTTCTTGGTCGCTCCATCATAGCTGCAATTGGAGCTGCAACTTCAGGTTGAATTACAGCTTCAGGTTGAACTGCAGGTGCTTCAAGAGTGACTCCATCTTCCACATCATCGTTCAAAACGTAAATATATCACTTTTTCAAATCCATTTCAGTTGTTGCATTCCATTGACCTTCCTCATCTTCGACAAATGTAACATCACAACTAACAATCACCTTCTTTGTCATTGGATTGTACAGTTTGTATCCCTCATGCTTATATCCAATGAAAATGGTCTTCTCTGCCTTATCATCCAACGTCGATCTTGTTGCCTTGGGGACATGAGCATAAGTAATACCCAAATACCTTCAAGTGTTGCATATTGGGTTTGAGTCCGCTCCATGCCTCAATCGGAGTTGTGTTAGGAACACTCCGAGTGGGTAATATGTTTATCAAATATACCGCACATGTTATGGCCTCAACCCAAAAATAATTTGGCATACCTTTCGCTTTAAGCATGCTCCTCGCCATGTCCATGATTTTTCTATTCTTTCTCTCGGCAACTCTGTTGTGTTGAGGTGTGTAGGGACAAGTTATGTTATGCTACAACCTAAGTTCTTCACAGTGCCTCTTGAACTCATGAGACTTGTACTCACCCCTTCCATCACTACGCACCATCTTAATTAGTCTGTCATTTTGTCTTTCAACAAATGCTTTAAATATAATGGAATACCTAATCCTTGCTTTTCAATAGATAAATTCAGGTTTTCCTAGTAAAATCATCAATAAAGGTTAAAAAATACTTTTTACCTCCAATTGATGATATGTTCATCGAGACACAAACATCTGTATGAATAAGCTCCAAAGGAAATTCCACATGTCAAGGCTCCTTAACAAATGGTATCATGTGATTCTTTCCAAAAATGCAAGCCTCACACAATTGATCAGGGTGATAAATATGGAGTAAACCATTGACTAAATTTCGTTTGGAGAGATTTTCCAAACTCTGAAAATAAGTGCCCAAAGCGTAAATGCCATAACCACAAATCATTACTCATTATTGCATTCAAGCACTTGAAATCACCCATATGAAAATCTACTGGAAAAATGTGGTTTTTTGATAAAAAAAGGTTTTAAGAATCAAATTACCTTTTTTTTTATAAAAAATTGAGAATTTATTTTCAACTATGTGCATCACATAACCCTTTTCTGCAGTTGTCTCATACTCAACAAATTACTTTTCATATCAGGTACATAGAAAACATCATAGATCTACATGTGATCACCATTCTTCAATATGATAAGAATTCGCCCTTTTCCAATCACCGGAACGAACTTGCCATCACCAAATTTCACTTTTGTGTGAAATGAGTCATCCAAATCTGCAAACAGCTCCTTCTGACCACACATATGATTCGTGCAACCTGTATCCAAATACCAAGTCTGATTGTTTAAAGTTTCATTTGATGTGGCTGCCATTAGTACTGCATGATCCTCTTCATCTTGTTCGTGATTACTATCTTCTTGAGCACAATTGGCAGCATGATTATATATTTTGAATTTAAATATCAAACAACTTAATTCACTAACAACAAATCAAATTAGAAACTTATGATGCTTCCAAATTCAAATATAGAGAAATATAGACACAATCAACTTCCAGATCAAATCAAAACAAACAAATGACAATTCATCAAGGAATATCTTCTCATATGCCTCACATGTAAGTGTTTCTCTCTATTTTCACTGAATCATAACAAATCACGGTTGTTTTTCATTTCATCTTCAAATTACAAACATATTAGAACATGAATCTTGAGATCTTTTCCAGGGTTGTAATGAGGCTGGGCTTCCAAAAAATATTGGTTTTTCTTAGATAACAAAATGCACATCTTAAAGAAGAAGAACATACCTACAATTCAATTATAGAGAACATATATGTTATCTAATCACCACTTTCTTTCGATGTCCTTTTTCCTCATTTTCTTTCTGACTTTTCATGATTTTCATGATGATTTTTTTTTTCTTTCTTTTCTATTTCTTTTTCTTCTTCTATTTTTTTTTTCAATAATAGGAAAAGATTATTCCTATTTTCAACATTTTGAGCTTTCACAATCAGAACCAACCATTCCCTTTTCTATATGTATTGCATCTATGTTCTCCTTCTTTAAACATGTTAAAGGGTAGGAAAATATATCATTAAAGGTTAAGGTGCAATATTAAAAAAAAAAATTCTTGGCCCAACGGAGATATAAAAAAAAATGGAATTCTAATATAAAGGTTAACTTTTTGGCCCTGGCTCTTAATTAACACAAACAAATGCCTCAATCATCTTCATGCTCTTTTATGATGCAACAAAAATAAAAATTAAGCAACCACAATTGTCAATTCATCAGTAAAACTCTCAAAACTGTTTAAGGTTCACACACTCACTTGGTTTAAATGGTCTCATTCCTTTTTGTCTTGTCATTATCTATCCTAATCAATCATCCTATTAAATTTTCATGTATCATAATTTTAACTACATTTGAATAGGGATTCAATCATATTTTCTTTTCTAACCTGTGTCTAATTCATCTCACTATTTAATATTTAAACACAAATTCTTTTTTCCACAATTCAAAATTAATATTCTCGTTCTTTTTTATTTGAAAAAAAAAACTACAAAACAAACAAATTAAAACTGAAATTTATTCAAGAAAGATAATTCAAGACTTAAAACTAACAAACTAACAAAACAGGAAATTATTCAAAATAAGCAATAAAAACAAACTAAACAAATAAGAAAATAAACAGAAAACAAAATAACCGAAAAATAAAATAAATAAAATAAGACAAAATTCAAATATCTGAAAAGAAAAGAGAATTAGAAAGATAAAACCATATTTTTGCTCAATCCTCTCTTCTTAAGAAGTCATCCAACTTTTTGTTAAAATCTTTATCTACAGTCTTGCTTCATTTACTGAATCTACCCCTGAATAATAGAACCTGTCCCAGGTCAAAATACATAACCTGCAAAATGATTAGAAGGCATATAGGATTTTTTTATAATATATATATATATATATATATATATATATTTTAAAATAAAATTAGCAAAGGTAATAAAACAACATAAAACTAAATTGTGGATTGGGTTGCCTCCCAGTAAGCGCTCGTTTAACGTCATCTAGCTTGACTCCTGTTTATTTCAAGATGGACAACTCTCTTTGTTGCATCATGTTGTATGCATTCTTCCTCGTTAGAAGAAGATCTTCAACCACACCATAAGGATCTTTGATGGATCTGTCTGCCAATTGCATCTTGGTGGTTGAACCTCCAAATCGCCTAAATACAGTGCAACCTTGTCCACAGATAAAGCATATATAAACACGGGAAGATTAAAACCTCCTAAGTTCTTGAAATTTTGAAGCAAGTCCTTTTGAGTCATGACACTACATCTAACCTCCAACTCTCTATTTCTCTCTTCAATATACCTCCTATTCTTCAGAAATCTCTCAAATGTTGAATCTTGCTTCAGATTACCTGCAAAATAATTCTTAGGGAGCAATTTGTCAAAGAATTTTCTTTCCTTATCTTTTTTTGAAGGAGGAGGAGGATATGATAAATCTTTTTCAAGAACACTTCTCTCCTTATTTTTATTTTTTTCTTCCTCACTTCTTTTCATTTCTCTCTCTAACTCCTTAGTCTCATCTTCTTTTTCAGCTATTACATTATTGCAATACTCTTTTGGGTTGGTTTGTTGTCGACTGAAAACTGGCCTCTTTGTATTTCTTCAAATTGTTTGGCCACTTTTCCCATTTGGATATCTATATTCCTGATAGTTGCCATGCTATTTTCTTCCATTATCACAAGCTTTGTTAGGGCTTCTTCAACTTTACTCATTCTTTCAAGCATGGATGGATCCTCAACTTCAGGTGAATTGTTCAGATAAGAACAGTGACCATTAGGATGATCACCTCCACAAAAATCACACATGATTGATTGACTCTGGCTTTGAGATAAATGTACAACATATAACTGTTGGGGCAATTTAGCCATTTGTGCGGTTAGTTGCCCAATCTGCTGTGTCAGAATTTTATTTTGAGCCAAGAGTGCATCTTCTAACGACCCTTCCTTCTGAGTATTTTGTCTATCATGTTGGGCTTGATAATCAGTTGACACCAATGCAACAATAATCCTTGTCGCTTGTTCTACATCAAAAGCCATCATTGTGCCGCCAGCTGCAGCATCTAAGAGCATCTTTGTGTCAGATCTGAGACCGATGAGAAATATATTCAGTTGAGCAATATTTTCAAACCCATGATTTTGGCATTTTCTAAGCATCATTTTAAATCTTTCCCATGTCTCACAGAATGATTCATCCGCTCCTTGTCTGAACACAAAAATTCCAGACTTTGCTTTGATGTAGCGAAAGATTGTAAAAAATCTTTGCAAAAATTTTTCCTCTACATCCTTCCAGCTAGCGAGACTCTGATTTGGAAGTGATCTGAGCCAATCTTTATCCTTTCCTGTCAATGAAAAAGGAAACAAGTGCATATAAAAAATTTCAATATCAGCAGATTCAAAATCCATTGTTCCCACCAATTCATAAAATGTGTCCAAATGTAAAAATATGGATCCCCATGTTCCATTGTTGTGAATTGATGGGTACTCATGAGAGTGAGAAAATTGTGATTTATTTTCAAGACCTTAGCGGTAGCAGGTATTGCGATACTAGAATAATGTCTTGGTCCTTGATACATGACATAATCTCCAAGTGTCCTCTTAGGAGGTGGTGCTTGTTCTTCTATCATGTTGCTTTCTTCCTAAAGCATATTAGTGGAGAGAAAAAAACATAGTATATTTTTTCTTTCTTAAAAAAAAAAAATCAAAATCAAAATAAATTTGAAGATAAAAATAAAAACAAATTTCCAAAAATAAAATAAAAACAAAAACAAAATAAAACATTAAAATGACGTTAAGAGAAAAATAACAAAAATATTCAAAAAATATATATAAACAAAATAAAATCTTACATAAAATAAAAACTAAAAACAAGACAAAAGAAAATGAATAAATATAAAATATAAAAAAATAAATAAATAAAAACTTAAAAATACAATATACTAACGTACTTAAAATAACAAATAAATAATATGAATAAAATAAAAACAAAATAAAACAGAAAATTATAATTGTTAACAACTAACTAAAATAATTTAAAGATAACTACGTGAACACTAAATAAACTAAGTAAACTGAACGTAGAAAAAAAATATAATAAAATATAACAAAACAAAATCAAAATCAAAATAAAAACTAACTAAAATAAAATATAATAAATTAAATCCGAATCAAAGAAAAATCAAAATAAATATGAAAACAAATACAAACAAATAAAATCATAAGAATTAAAATAATAACAGAAAATCTGCAAATTAAAAATAAAATCAAAACAAATCTAATTAAAACAAAATAAAAATAAAAACATTAACAAATATAAACACATAATCAAAACAATTAAAATATTCACAATATTTAAGAATTTATACTCAACAAATCAAACCTGTTCCCCAATAACGGCACCAAAAACTTGATTACTTTTTACGGCAAGTGCACGCTTTGTCAAGAGTAATAATTGTCCCTAAGGACGGGTATCGATATCATAAGGAACAACAGTTAATTATCGAGTACAATATTCACTAAATATAACAACAGAACAATAAAAAGAGAGTTGAGTTTGAAGTGATTATGTTGGCACTGATAATAAGAAAACAAACAAAGAATTAGTTGCTTCAATTGAAAAAATAGCGATTAGGTTTCATCTCTCTCACTCTCATGTATTTTTATTTTTATTAGCATGTTAATATTAAGTTCTTTGATTCAAATTGATGCCGGTAGAAAATTCATTTATATCGATCTCTCGCATATAAAATGCTTAAGAATGTTTCCTAAATATCAATCCCTCGCATATTTATAAAAACAACTTAAAATCACACTCAGACGTTAATGACAATTAACATTTCAAGTCTATCCCTAACACTCAAATATGTTAAGTATTGATGTTTAGGTCCGAACCCTAAAAATACCTCTTTAAGATTATCAATTTGTCACGGAAAATTAAAAGTAAAACAACAATACCAATAATCAATCAAGAACTAAATATTAATATATAAGATATCACCTCAATACATAAGAATTTGAACAGATTACTCCCAATCCCAAAGGGTAGAATTAGCCATGCATACTTTTAGCACCTCTCATTCTCCTAATTGGTTATAATTCACTCTATGGTGTTTTCCTCTCAATCTGGCACCCTAAAATTGAGCCTCTAACCCTCTATTTATCCTAGTTTTCTAGGGTTAGGTTGCTTCCTGTGTCACGCTAATGGGCTAAATGATAAAACATAAAAAAAAAGGTCCAATATTTCTTTGCATTTTTTTCCATTATGGGACCTTCCATCTTTATCTTTTTAGCTCAAATCATTCATCTTTAATCCAAATCTCCAATCTTCCTTAGAAATCTGCAATTAACATCAAATTTGGGAATAAAAATGTTCTTATTCAAATAAAGCTCATGAAAATGTAAAATGGTATAAATTCATAAATTAGGGATTATTTTATATGTAAATTAACAATAAATCCTCTTAAGTGCCTATATTTTAATATGAAATATTACTGAAATTAGACACTTATCAATAATGGTTGCATTTATGGCAGTTATAACACTCCGCATTTGATTTATTATACATGCCTCCTCGTCCGACGCAACCACGTCCTCCGTGCCAAGAGTTATTTGAACTTGGATTGTGATTGAAACCAATGTTGTTTTGTTCAACGCCTCCATGATTCTGGCCACCTCGACCTTTGCTAGAATAGCTACCACCACGTCCCCGTCCTTTGCCTCGTGAACTACCGCATTTATGATAGGAGCTACTAATTGAGGTTTGTGCTTGTAAATTCTGTTCAATTGGTTTTTCAATCTTATTGTCATTCATCCGCTGCTAATGCGCTCATAGGGAACCAGACAATAACCTTACTGTCATTGTTGAAATGTCATTGGCCTCTTAAATTGCGGCAACAACATGTTCAAATTTGGGAGTTAAAGACCTCAAAATCTTCTCCACCTTTGTCTGCTCTGAATGTGTTTCACCATTTTTCTTCATTTGATTTGTTAAGGCAAGAACTTTATTTATATTGACATCAATAGTCTTTGTGGTTTCCATCTGCAGTAAATGCGGTAGAACTTTATTTATATTGATATCGGTTGTAGGAACTAATTTAAAGAAATAACAAAAGGCAAAAGGTTGTAGAAACTACTTGAACGTAATTGCACAAAATTTGCAAAATTGTTGAACTAATTCATTCATTTTTATTTACTTCAATAATATATATATATAATAAAATTACAATTACTGGAAGCTATAAAATAGGAATACTAACAACAACCATGTAAACTAACCATTAATACAATAATAACGGTAAAATAGTTTAAGGGTAATAAAATCAGAATTAATAATCAACATTTAAGGTTAATAAAATCAATATTGATGAGGGTGAATGTAGAGGAGGGTTGTTTTCGACATTATTGGAGGAACATTGATGTTGGAGACATAGAAAACACTTTCAAAACCAAATAATTCAACTCATCTCACCATTCCTCACTCAACATTTCCACTATTCTTCCTTTCTTCTTTTTTCAATGCTTTTTTCCTTTCTAACTAACTACAAAGTCTCACCATAAAATGTAAATAATATTTCGTTTGATAACATAAATTTTCTAACAATAAAACAAAATAAATAACTATAACATTTTCATAATATTACGTTTAAAAGGACTACTATTTTTCTTTAACATTTGAAATTATTTTAAAGTTTAAATATGTAATCCAAACTAGATAAAAAAAATTAGATAACGATAAGATATTAATAATATTATTTATTCATCAAAATTATATTGTTAATAGAGTTCATCTTCATCTTGATTGCATCTGATCAAACTGTGTAGGATATACTACGTTGTTGATAGAATTTCCCTCCATCATTTGATGTATTTCATTATATTGTGGATGATGATTTATATGGTTGATATGATTTGACTACATCGTTCCTGTTATTGGTGGTATTTGATGATACATATTAACAAGATTTAGATGTTCTGGATGAGGCATGTTGATAGGAGGATTGAAGTGTATCACTTCTTGCACTTGCATTGGTTGACTTAACACCATGTCATGAATGCTTTTCCTTTTCTTTTGATCTTGTGATATATTGTTACGC